>NW_017728950.1:49628043-49652514 GCF_001723895.1 Crocodylus porosus
TATTTAAAATTTACTGAGAATACACATATATTTTTGGACTCTCATCTTTCAAAATTGTATCAGCCTGTGCAAAGTATCTGTATTTATAGCCTTAATATTATTCAACAGATTGCTATGAGCTATGCAGAGTTTACTAAATGGTTAATGCCTATGATGTCTGCAGAGCCTACCATTTATTTCACATATGCATTTGACTTCAGGAATTTAGAGAGCTCATAGCTGATTTTGAAGAGATCTTTTTTCATGATTGAGGTTCTCTCAAATCACAGTGCTGTCTCTACTGAGATTTTGATTATTGCCCTCTAATAATTTAATCTTTCCTTCACCATCTTCTTCACTTAATCTGCTTTTGAAAGGTGTATGTTTTTTAATTGAATGTAAAAAAGATTTTAAATGAATTTTTTGATAAAAAAAGAAGGGCTTTCCAAGCTGTGCAAATCTGCCTGGGGTTTAAGTCAAGTTCATGTTCATTTAACATCATGGGAATATAGTTATGTATGCTAGATTTTTTGGTACAAAGAGATGGAAAAAAGAGAGAGAGAAGAAATCCTTTAGTGAAGGTATTTCCCTTTAGCCCTCACCAGAAATCTCTTCCAAACCTAGTTAAGGAACCATTGTTGTTTTCTGAAAAGCAATGTAAAATTGTAATCAGACTTATGGTAAGATGAGTACACTGCCAGTTTTCAGCAGTAAAAATCCACTTTGATTGTCCAGCTTTTAATCAGAATTCCTCTGTGGGTGCTAATGTAATACAAGTGAAACGTTAAAATGAAAGACAAAAAGCCTTGAAGATTCTGCAGTGTTCACTAACATAAGCAAACTGACCCGATCTTAAGTAGGAATCATGTTTGCACTTCAGGGCTTACAGTAATCAAAGCCAAAATACTCTACCCAAAACACAGTCCAAATTCAGACCGTGTGCTAGAGAGTTCCTGCATTCTCTGGAAAGGAAGGAATCTTTACTCACATGCCAAGGAGCAGCAGTGGAGCTTTGCTAAACCTTCTGATTCGGCACCTGCACTGTAGTAGCTTTTTCTCTCACCAGCTGTAATGCTAACTCTTTAAAACGATGTAGGACAATTGTTAGTAGCTCTATGAAATTTCAGTTCTTTCAAGTCGATTCCCAAAACCCAGGGTTACATTCAGAGTTCCTACAGGGTTGCATCTCTGTTGTACAGCTGTGGATCCTCATCACAGCCTATCCACACACCTATTAAGTACGCATCAATATAAAGGCTTACTCTCAGAAGTGCCACAGATTAGGCTTTTTATATTACACTAAGGCCATGGAAATCTATGGAGGCCATGGAGAAATATGCCCTTATAGCACAACAAAAAGGAAGCATTCAGCTCTTCAAACTGTTGCACTACAAAGATGGCAAAAGTGCTACAAAATATCACCTCTTTCAAGGCAGAAGTCTCAGTTTTTTAACAATGCATGTAGCACTTGTACAATTACACATAGGGGTCTCTAAAACCCCCCAGCATCCCATAAGCCCCTGCCTCTCCTTCCCCGTCTCCAAGGGGCAGGAGAGACAGAGTACAACTGGCTTTCTGACAGCCTGGCCTGTGAAAAGCTCTCAGGGTACCCTACTGGGACCCTGCTACTGCCACTATTGCTTCTAGAACCCTGGCAAGAGCAAGGGCTCTTAAAATGGCAATGGTAATTCCCACAATTCAGATTCACAGATGCTTAGGACTGGAAGGGACCCTGTGATATCACCAGGTCCATCTCCCTTGCTCTGGGCAGGAAAGACTGCTGGAGTCAAATAACCACAGCAAGTTGTGCGGCCAGTCTCCTTTTGAAGATCTCCAGGATCGGTGCAATTGTGTGTCAAGAATCCATGAAGAACCAGCTGAAATTGTGTGACTCTGACAGCTGTCACTGATTGACAGACCAGGACACAGAAGCTCTGCCATAGCCATTGTGACCAACAGACATGCTACAGTGGCTGCCCAGCTAACAGCATAGTGAACAGGCTGCAGGCTGGGGGGCAAGGATTAGGGTTAGGAAAATCACGCCACTGCTGTAAGAGCCCTGGAAAGAGCTGGGGTGTAGGAGCAGCACTACTGATGGGTCGGAGAGGCATGGAGAGCAGTTCTCTTAAGCCCGGCCTACCCCACAAGGAAAGCAGGGGGCTGACAATTGTCTCCATCTCTCCTGGCAGGGGAGAGGTCAGGCTGTCTGTGATCTTTCTCCCTTGTCAGCAGTGGAAACCAAAGAGCTTTCTCACTATCGCACCCTGACTGGAGAGCTCACCTTTGGAGTGTTTTTTATGTCTGTATGTCGTTGTAATGCTATATTTTTGTAGTGCTACTAAGTGCCAAGACACTTTTTAATCTACAAATGAACACCAGTCCATACCCTAAGGTCGCTCTTTCTGATTGCCTTAGCACTTGTTTTCTCTGCAGCAGAATATTGCTCCCAAGTCTGGAACAAAAGTGTGCACACAAAGTGTGTTGATATGCAGTTAAATGCAGCTATGTGGATTATATCAGGAATGTTAAAAAGTACACCATTGCCATGGCTTCCAGTCCTAGAGAATATTGTCCCCCACAGCTCCACCACAAGCCACATGTATGAGGGAATACTATTAGGCCATCAGTAACCCAAACCTCCCAATCAACAAGGACATCTCTATGCCACCACCAGATAGGTTCAAATCTAGAAAACCCTTCTAGAAATATGCTAAGAAGCTCTATGATGATAACTAGAGCACCAAAGAACAATGGAGGAAACTGTGGGCAAATACCAGCTTGCTGCAGAAATACATTGTCAGCAACCTTACAATTTCCTACCCAGAATTCAACCTACCGATAAAGATGTGGTCCTTTCTGAATTGGACACTTCATGGAAAATGTGGGCACCTACTCCATAAACGGAAAATCATAGAGAATCTGGGTTGTGATTGCGGTGCTATTATTCAGATGGCGCAACACATTGTAAACGATTGCCCAATTAGATAATTTAATGGCGATCTAAAATCAATCCATGCAGCTACCCCTGAAGCAGTCGAATGGTTATCGCATTTAGATATTAATCTATGAATGTTGTAATCCTAAAATGTCATATGAAAAAAGAAGGCAGCCCTGTTACAATATCATGGAGCATAAATTACCTAATTGGGCAATTATTCACAATGTGTTGCACAATCTGAAAAATCACACAACTACAACCCAGTAGAGATAAAGGGATTCACTTCCAGCTTTTCTGAAGACTGGGAACAACAATGGGAACAGAAAGATAAGACAGAGAGTGCAATGGTGAAGAAAACAGTGACACCATGCAGAGACAACCCGAGCAGGGTGCGGGGCCAGGGACAAATCAGCCTGTGCAGAGACCCACCCCTGGACGCAAGGAAGCTGGCAGCAGATTGGGTGGCTGGGGGGGGGGTGTTAACTGGTGGTGTTAACAGCCCCCAAATTTGAATTGGAACAACAGAAATATTTGCTTTGTCATGCCCCAATGCTGCACCAGCCTACAGAACTAACTAGGCACAACAGCAATGATGGGGAATGTACTCTGGGCCTCTAAAGAGCATCAGATCTAAGTGCCTTACAAATACAGATTAAGGGAAGTAGGAGTTGTCCTACTTACCCTATTGATTAGAGTATGATTAGGCAATTTAATACAGAATCAAATACTTATCACAACTACAACTGAATTACAAAGACTAAAATGGATATAAACAAAAATGTTCACAACTAAAGAAAATTAATAGATTCTGAATTCTGTCCTCATATAGAATAGGCTCACTGTGCATCTGATCGTACAATATAAAAAAAAGTTTGGTTTTCTCATAATGCTAGTTAGGTATTAACTTTCACTCCCAGCTAAGTAGCTTCCATCAAGATTGAAACTATGTTCAGTTTCAAAAGGGTGATGATAATTAACCATTTTAGTATATATAAAACAGGATTACTATGCAATGATAATCACATGCAGCACACAAAAGCATACACAGTGGTGAAATGGTCCTGTAGTCTAAAAATGCATCATCACATAGGAGGAATTAGAATTCTAGATTTTGAAGGTAAAGTCCTAATGTGATTTTAAGCACTGTGAGTTTTGCTCTTAACTTAGGTGCATGTAGAGACAAAACAGTTACACCAAGCTAAAGGCAGAGGGGACCCTTGTGTACTCCATCCTGCAATGAATAAAAACTACACCAACACAGTTTACCCTGAATGAAACAAGTGCTAAATTACAAGAGTTTAGGTTCCAATTACCATGGGGGACACATGAAACAATTACAGAGGATCAATCTGATACGTAACGGATGCATCTACACATACAATATTGTGACATGATAAATTTCAGAACTGTGACTGCTGGAGTCAACTGCTACTGAGTGCAGCATATACACCTGGGCCTGGGACAGCAGCAATTTGAGCTAAGACAGTGTAGACCCCCAGCTGGCTGAGTTGACCAAACACAATAAGGGCACCCAGTCAGTGTCTACAGGTTTCATTGCAGTAAAGTACCCCAACATAAGATATCCTACAGCACAGTTAATTAGTTTACTGTACCCTAATACTGGTGCACATGTAGATTGTGACTTTATTGAGGAGCTAATTAGTCTATTCCACGATAAAGTGCAGAGCAGATGCACACAATAAGACCCTTCCATTCCTTTTTTAACTCAGTATAACTGTTTCATCTGTCCTCACATTTAATAAAGCCAGGACTAATGCTTTGTCCCCACAGACTGCCAGGAGTTAGGGGGTACCATTCATGTAAGGAATTTGTAAGATCTCTCTTGCTTGGAGAAACAGTCTCTTACTATAAGCAAAGTGATACATGGGGTTTGCCTATTTCCTACAGGCAATACAGGATATGAACTGATTGGAAAACCAGAAAAAAAATGAGTGAGTCGGGAGCATTATTCAGATAAAATTAGGAAGGAAAGTAGTAGAAGGGAGTGCAATCGAATACTGTGGTTAAACCGAGCAATTGTATCTTCCCTGGGATCTGCTGGTTCTGAAGAGACTGAGCTTGAGAAGGGTAAAAGAACTGGGAAAATGATTGACTGCTGCAGTGTTGGCCCCTAAACTGACAAGGATTCATAAGCTAAAAAACTAGCTAAGATGAAAAAGCAAAAAGGAATTGGTAATGAATATTAATTGCTTTAATGCTGTTAGTATACAGTGACAGTGGCAATATGGCATTATTACACTGAACAAGCAAAATTATTTGCTGGAAAAGGGAAATATTTTGTGCTGTTTAATAAAATTAAAAGCAATATTAAATCATTCAACATGGCTTAAAAATATGGGTTAAGTATCATCAATCTTTCAAACTTATTTTAAGAGTTGGAAGGGAGAAGTTGGAGGTGAGAGGGCTACATATAATTGGTTATGTAACCGAAGTTTTGATCATCTCAAATAATACATGCAGTATTTTTCAGAAAATTAAGACTACAAAATATTCTAGCTTGTCAGAATTTAAGCAGCTCAATTTAAAACATGGAAAAGTCAAAGGTTACTTAAGTAAAAATGAGTTTATCTTCCTTATTCAATTTCTAAATTCAGCATTAAAAAGTAAAATAGGAGGCTGTATTGGACAGTTACTCATCTTAGAAAAAAATTGTTATTTTTTGAAGTGTTACACTAAATCACAAGTAAAAACCCAAACCTGTGCACTAATGGTGTGAACTGGGGACTATGCTTGTTATGCATTATCATCTCTATACATTAGAATCTCAATCATACTCAAACAAATTCACTAAAGTGTGGTTTTCAATCTGCTAACTATGCATTCCATAATAGCCTGTAATTATTAAAAACTGACAAGAAAGCTACACCACCTGTGTTTATGTGAAGCCAGGTAATGAAAAAAACAACAACGCTGTCATCACCTCTCAATTCCTGATTGCATTATCAAAACTGTAGCCGAGTTTGGCATCTGGGTGTGACCTTGTTAACTGCTAGGGTAATTAAATTTATTCTATTGGGAAAAGGGATGATAAATTATTAGCAAGAAGATTTTGTTCACATTTTATTAAATTGGCCTGTCAAAGGGTCGGCCAAATTATCAAGGGCCTCATTTATTGGAGGCCAGCCATATTGCCACATCTGTTACAATTATTTATAATTTCAGCAGTTGAAAACCAACTGAGTTAGGCATCCGCCATGTAAAGTAATTTACAAATTATCTGATGAGGGAGTGTTTTAGCTTCTCCCTCATTTCTAGCCAGCAGAAAGCCGCGCTGTAATTACAGAACACGATTAGGTTCTTTGGGGAACTTATCTTGCACTCATAGCCATAGTAAGATGCAGCAAGAACATATGGAGAAGCTTGTGCTTCTACTCCCTGAAGCTCGTGACCCGCCTGCCGCTGAGCCCTTGAGTTGAATTTGAATGAGAGTGCCATGGCTAATGTTCTACACATGCACCATTTATGCCACAAAACAAATCGGATCACTGTTAATTATGAAGCAGCTATAATCAGGCCTTCACATCTGTGTAATGTGAAGCGCAGTAGGCTGTATTCCAATAATGTATGACTACCTTTGGGTCGCAAATTGCGAGCCATATTGCCTCAGTAGTAGTTACTGAATTCAAAGCAACTCCTTTGATAAAAGCCCATCACAAAGATATTTTTATCCAGTTTTTTTTAACACAGGCCTTTCTTTATCAGCTATTGACCAGAACAGTTAAAGCATATGGCACAAGTTCATTAATGAACAGTAGCACACAGCATTCTAATTTAATGAAACCACTTGAGCCATAAAAATCAGATTTAGTTAATTCCCCCTTTCCCATTTTTTTCTTCCTTTTTGCATCTAGCCTACACCCTGGACTCCAGCATAATGTCATGGGTGATTTTGCTGTAAAATATAATTATTTTCCCATACATTTCTAAACAGAGTTCATATTTTATGAAACCGTGCATTTTTTAACATGCAGTCGGAAGAGGGGTTAGGGAGAAGAGATGACCGAAAAAGTGTCTTTTGCATAATTGAAATTTAACTCAATATCAATTAATAGAGTGTATATCATTTGTATTTTAGAAATTACTGGTCTGGCAGCTGCCTTCTAACAAAAAAAATATTCTTTATTCAGTGAAAAATCTCTCTGTCTGAAAAAGCAGCTAAACAAGCTGCACCCAGATGGCAAACCAGCTACAGTTTAATTAATCCACTAAAAGCCATTCAGTTTTCAGTAAGGGTAATGTAATTTTGAATAATTGTAGGAAAAAAATCACTAAAACCTTCTTAAGTTTTATTATAGCGGCATGAATAGTGCCACTATAGAGTAGTTAAAGTTGAGTTGCTGTTTCCATTATAAAACCTACATTTTCAGTTTTCAGTATCCTTCTTTTCAAATTACTTTCGGTGGAAACTAGACATGCATTCGTCAGACTATTAACATCTAAAACTCAAGTTATTTTTCAAATAATCTTCACATCATGTACTTCAAAACTGGATGCAACTTTATTTCTGGATAATCCCTCGATGTAGTTTAGTGTTAAAAATTCTACACTTCATTCTTAAAATAAAATAAAACAGAAAAAAACCCACTGATGCTTATTGTAAGAGTCTGCCAAGTGCTGGCATCTCCTCCTCAGACTCAGTGACTGTCAAAATGTAAAAAAAAGCCAGTTGCCATAAACTGAGTGTTCAGATTTTGGTCCTTACTGATAAACTAATAACATACTGATGTCCCAATGCAAGCAGTGATCATACCAACTGTCAAATGGCTTCTGTAAGTAGAACTTTTTAGGAACAAGTGCATGGACTCATTTGTATCACTATCTGTAATTCTGCAGATGCTTCCTCAGCCTGACAAAGGGTATTTATGCCCAAAAACTTGCTAAGAAGATTTTTTCCAACTATTTGACTTGGTCTAATAAAAGATATAGTATTTACTCAAAGAACCTTGTCTGCCTATTTGTAATCCTAGAACTCTTCAGTTGGAACAGACTAGATTTCTAGGAAAAGGACAAAAATACAGAGCTTGGAGGAAAACACAATTTTATTCTCTTAGATTAACAGAAAGACAAAGGAAATCCAAAGTCTCCTTTGAGTCATATAATGTTAACAAAATATCTGGTAACTTGGACATAATTAGTGATTCCCCCTGAAAAAGCATGGTGATATTAATATATGCAGGATACTTACCCGCAAAGCATTTTATCAAGGATATATTACAATACTGTAAAAAAAAACCAAAAACAATCTGAACGTCAGCATTATGCTGATTAAAATGATTAACAAGAGTGGTATTTGCCTTAACTGAAAAATGTAATTATTTTGTTAAATTATTGTCAGAACCAAAAATACCATTACTATTTCTATACCCCATTTCCGCAGAAAATGTGACTTGCTGTGAAAATAGTTACACAAGTTATACATTTCTATAATACACAACTAATGTAATTATTGTAAGCAAACTCATACTTAGGAGCAGTTTGAAAGAGATGATGATCTGGAGAATGTTATTGCTATATTACTACTTTTTGCTATTACACAGTGTATTTTCACCCACTTAGGTAAATTTCATGTCAATTAATTTGAACAAGTTTTAATACCATTTTTCTTCATTCAATTTTCTAACTAAAAACACAAGATCTTTAGGGGAAAGCAATGAATAGTCACTTAGTTGCCAGAATCAATATTCTGTGTTATTACAATGTTTTAAAACATTCACCATAATTTGGTGACAGCATCCTGTTCAATATATAGAAGGCATTCTGCTATTCTAATAACTTACTAGTCATGGAAAACTACATCTTCTGTGTCACCACATTATAATTAAAATAGTATTCTTGTATATAAATTAAATTTTTTTTTTTAAAAGCTGATATATTCTAAACTATTACTGAAAGCACAGTTTCCTTCATAAATGAATGTGCAGCCAAGAACAGTATTAAATACACAACACAAGTGAATGATAAGGTTTCTGACATAATGTTTGCACTAAAAATGTATACACAAGTTTGAGAACATCAGTAAGTTATCAGACTTTATAAATCTAAAAGAAAATATAGTTTCATAATTTCTAGGGTCGGAAGGGACCTGAGCAGATCATCAAGTCCAACCCCCTGCCATGGCAGGAAAGAGTACTGGTGTCAAACGACCCCAGCAAGGTGTACATATAGCCTCCTCTTAAAGACTTCCAGGGTAGGAGCCAGCGCCACTGTTCTATAATAACAGAAGATCTTAAGATATGCCCACATAGTCATTGTAAAAGACTTGAATGAAATATGTAATTTAATTGGCTAAAGACAGTTCAAACTTACATAGTTTTTACATCATCCAATGCACAACATTAAGATTCAGCTTCGATTATTAAATCTGTACCATATTTTAAAAATTAGGATGCCTAACTAATGCATCTTTAACACACTATAGAAAAGCAACTCTCAGCCATGACATTGCCATTTTATACTTCAGGATTTAAAATATACTGGATGAAACCCTGGCCTGATCAAAATAAAAAGGTGTTATTCATTAAGGCCAGAATTTTACTTCCTGTACTTGAATTGAGATCTGTCTTTTAAAGATAATTCAATTAACAATAATATAATGTAATCAACTGAAATCACTGCTACACCAGGGTAATGCTGAAGTCATAGCATAAGATGACCCAGCAGATTTCTGAACATCAACATTGTATACACAGATTTGAAGCCTAATTTTATCACTATTTCACAAACACAAATTCCATACCTAGTATCTCTATTTAATTGTAATGATGTACCTGTACTCTTTGTTATAAGTGTAAGTGGTACTGGCGAATGATGCATATACTTTGTAGAGGTGTGCGAAACGTGCCGTATTCGATTCAGATTCAGATTCAGCCTGAACCGGGGACAGCGATTCGATTAATTGATTCAGATCACTGTCCTGATTCGATTCGGCTGAATCTAAATCTGAAGATTCGATGCTGATTCAGAGAATCAGCAATTCAGCCATAGGCACAGCTTTAAATATTTTTTATACGTGCCTCAAGGCGTGGCTGTGAACGCTGAAATGGTGAGATAGATGGAGCGTCCCACAGGAGTGCAGGGGGCCTCCCCCACGTGCTCGGTGGTAGACCCAGAAGTGGACTGGAAGTACTCGGCGATCAGTCGTGGGGGGGCCCTAGGTGCCCCCCCAAAACCAAGAGGCACCAGTTGCCAAGCCAGGTGGTGCAGGAGGCCCCCCATGTGCTCCCCAGCAGACCCGGAAGTAGACCAGAAGTGCTTCTGGTCCACTTGCTGAGCGTGCTGGGGACCCCTGCACACTCCTGTGGGGAGCTCCATCTGCCCCACTATCTCAGCATTCACAAGCCACGTTGTACCTTGAGGTATGTAGAAAAAACATTTAAAGCTGTGTCTATGTCCAAATAGTCACATTTTTCCTAATCTCTCAGAATCAATTCAGAGGACTCTGATTCAATTTGGAGAGATTAAAGGGACTCCTGATTCAATTCAGATTTGGAGATTCAGCCACCGAATCGGGCTGAATTTCCACCGAATTGAATCAGTGACCAAAGCGTCACACAGCCCTAATACTTTGATCATTTTAGTTACATTTCGTATTTGACTGCCTTTACAAACTACTTAATAAGAATTTAAGAGAATGCTATAAAAGTTGCAAGAGAATTATGTATCATCTAGAATACACACACCTGTCAGCTCTCACGATTAAAAATAAATACATTCAACTGCCTGGTAATTATGGTGCTTCAACAGACACATCATCTCTTAATACTGACTTTGATGTCTCAAGTATTGTACATGTATAAAAAATGAAGAGGCAAGACAGAATTGACTGCTTTAGTTTAGTAAACATTCTTAAAAATTAACCATCCACATGGCTAAAAGGTACATTCTACAAAGAGAATACATTTCACAGTTAAAAATTAACACTAATAATGAAATTGAACCAAAACAACAATTACAAGACATGAAATCATTAAAACCCATGGGTTTTTGTTTTAAGACTATTGGAAATGCTTTTCTTTTGAGCTTTTCCACTATTTATTTAAAAGGAAGAAGTGACAACTAAATCTCTCAGATTTCAAGATGCTTAGGAGAGAGCACAAGTACCGGGCTAGTTGAACGTATGCATGTTAAGGAAAGAATTTTTTAAAAAGTATTTTCAAATCCACATTTCATTACCTAGGCATTAGGACTGGCCAAATTAACATACAATTTGTTAAATTCTGCTTTAACATACACAGGTGTAACACCCAGGTGGCTTGACCAAAGCTATACCAAGGTAAAGATGGGCAAAATGTGTTTCAGTGCACAATAGTCTTGAGGTCCCCTCAGTGTTCTATATGAGCTAAAGTTTTGCCTTTATATGTGAAGATGTGGATATTTTTGCTAACATAACTGAAATTACAACACTGATCCCTCCATGAGCCTAAACTAAGCCCACAGCAGAACATGTTCAGGGTCAGGAGGTGGTCTGTGCCACCACCTGCAATATTGATCTGTACTCTTAGTTAGTGAGAGCCTGTGGAGACTATCTGAATGCTCTGCTGACAGACTGTTAACACTTTCCTGAGTGGTAAACTACCAACCAACTTTAATAATACAGTAATCAAGCATTCACACAAAATCAATACTAAACACTAGTAGTCTTGTTAATTATCTAGGCACAACCTTCTCTTTTTTTGGTAAAATTATTGATAAACATGTAACAAGAAAACTTTAGTAACATATAGATGCATCCAATATTTTGGTTCCCTTCCAGTCAAGCTTCTAACCTAAACAGGGCATGGAGACAGCATTTATAGCACAGCACAGAAAGGAATTCTTGAAGTTCTCAAAAGCAGTCAGATGTGTGTTGATGTTCTCCTGGATATTTCAGTTACAGTCAGAACAGTAGACTAAAGAACCCTTTTAACTTGCTTGACTTCAAGGACTTAAACCTATGGTGGACCGCAACTTGAATAATGCATCCAGTTCTAGACCCTCCACCTCGAAACAGATACAGTAAAGGTAGAAAAGGTACAAAGCCAAAACAGTTGATCAAAAGCACAGAAAGACTTCCATATAAGGAAAGACTTAATAGGCTGGGACTTTTCAGCTTAGAAAATAGGGCTAGGGACAGACATTCAAAAAGCCTGAGCCTAAATAGATTCAATCTTTGCATGTTAGTCTAACCTGCAAAGCTTGAACTGATTTGGAGGTAAATAGGCATTCACTTTTCATTCCAGAAATGCAGTCACATGCCTGCAGCAATGTTCCCTCTAAGGAGTACAACCTTATCAGGGGCCACCAGCAGAGACTCGGGGAAAGTCTGTTCACCAGGGCCCCCCTTGGAGTCACCAGGAACAATGGCCACAAGCGGAGGGAGGATAGGTTTAGGTTAGATATTAGGAAGAACTACTTCACTGTAAGGGTGGCCAGAGCCTGGAATAGGCTTCCCAGAGAGGTGGTGCTCTCACCTTCCCTGGAAATCTTCAAGAGGAGACTGAATAGGCACTTGGCTGGGGTCTTATGACCCCTCCCAGCCCCAGTGCTCCTTCCTGCCCATGGCAGGGGGTCGGACTAGATGATCTGTCTAGGTCCCTTCCGACTCATTGATTCTATGATTCTATGAGTAGTGGTCAGTGAGCGCGCTGCTTCAGTCCATGAGCGAGCCACTTTGGTCCCACCTTCCCCTTCTGGCGCGGCACAGTCTGCCAGTAAGTGTCCCAAAGTAAATGTTCAGGTGGTAGCGGGTAGCGTTTTCCATGCTAACTGCTGCCCAGAGTAGCACAGTGAAGTGCTGTGGGGCAGCCATGGGCCGGACACAATCAGTTGATAGAACTGAAAGGGAGGCACCAGGGCTGGTGTGGGACACTTACCGAAGGTAAGCTCCTCACTCCTCATGGAGGGCAGGCAGCAGCTCCTCCCCAAGGTGAGGCGTGGGCAGGGATAGGAACAGAGTCAGGGATGGGACTGGGGGCTCCCTGAGGTGAGGCAAGGCAGGGATGGGGGCTGGGAGCTGGCACAAGCTCTTCCAGCTCTGGGGAACTGCTCAGCCCCGCTGCATCACCTCAGGGAATGAGGAGGCATATGGTGTCAGGGCTGGAGAACAGAGCAGTTCCCTGGAGCCAGCAGAGCCTGCGCCAGCCCCCAGCCCCACCTCACCTCGGGGAGGAGCCACTGCCTGCCCTGCATGAGGAGTGAGGAGCTTATCTTCAGTAAGTGTCCCTTGCCAGCCCTGGTGCCTCCACCGCACTCCACGCCTAGCTCCTCTCTGGGCAAGTATGCGGCCTTAAAATGTTTGTGTGCAGCAAGATTTTTACTTGTGCACAGCCATGTGCACGTGCCCCTTGGAGGGAACACTGGCGTGCAGTGACTCAGGCTAGAAGCTGGGGGGTGCTAGAGCAGTCCTCCCTTCCCCTCCACAGAACTGAGTTGAGGGGGGTTCGGTCAGGCCCTGGTGGGATGCTCTGATTAGCCCAGCAGGGAACTGATAACAGTGTTTATCATCCCTAACTCAGCATTTATAACCCCATTAAGAAAACAGCAGAAGGACATTACCAGCTACCTGCTGATTCTGCCTTTATCACAGAATCATGGACTGGAACCAGTATGTGGTCTGCTAGCTAATAGACAGATACGTCTCAGCAAGGCAGAGGGGAAGGGGGAATTCCTGCTTAGCAGGGAGTGGTGAGGTGGGGAAGAGGGAAGAGCAGCTGGCAAGTCTCCGCCAGAGCTGCAGCCAGGGAGCGGGGGCAGCAGCTCTGCTGTGGAGCAGAAATCTCCACCCAGCATAGAGAGCATGCTGGGATGCTCAGGGGGTGTGGTTTATCTTAACCCAGCAAGGGGTCTGGGACGTACATTGCATAAACTGGTTGTAGCAGGGCACTAAGGCGCCTGTTACTGATAGCGGTACTTTGAGCTCAGCTGCCAGCCACCAGGGCAGCACAGGTGCAGGTTGCTGGGGCAACCAGATTGGGTCAGCTGACCAGAAGGGGGCAGGGCCTGGCCTTTATAAACAGAGAAGGCTGAGGCCAGAGTCAATCCCCCTCTGGCAGCTTGAGGAGTGGGAGCTCTGCCAGAGCAAGCAGGGCGAATCCAGTAAGGAAGCCGATGGCTTGAGCAGCGTTGGCATGGCGTTATGGGGTGGAGAGAACCCTGATAGATACGAATGAAGGATAGCCAGGTTGGCTTAAGGTTTACGTTATAGCTGGGGGGGCTTTGCGTTTTGTTTGGTTATGGTTATTGTTACACTGGAGGACCGGGCAAGGCTGTAGGGGTGGAGGAGGCCTCATCAGGAGCTCCCCAGTAAGGTGGGGGTGTTCCTAGTGCCGCAGGGGGTGCTGCGTATTGGGGTGTCCCAACCCCGGCCCGGTGTGGGCGATTATCGGGAAGAGCTTGGTGTAGGGAGAAGCCCCAGTGGGGCGTGAGACTTAGGAAAAGGGTCCGGGGGCCAGGTAAGGCTGAGGCCGCCTGAGCCCCAACTGGGAAAAGCCCAGTGGGCGTAAGACCCGGGAAGGGGGTCTGGGGCCAGGTAAGGCCGAGGCCGCCTAAGCCCTGATTTGCAGAGAGCGCGAGAAGTGTGGGCAAGGGCCCCAGTGCGGGCGGAGAGCGTAAGAAGCACGAGCAAGGCCCCAGTGCGGGAAGGGAGCACGGGAAGCACGAGGCTCAGGCCCCGGTTGGGGGCGAGAACACGTGAGCGCAGAGAGACAGGCCCCAGTCGGGCACTGTCTGTAAGGGAGAGGCCCCAGAAGGGGGCGAGCATATTGAGCAGGCCCCAGGAGAGGGGGGCAAGCATATTGGGCAGGCCCCAGGAGAGGGGACGAGCATATAGAGGCAAGGCACCGGTGCGGGCTACAAGAGCTGCAAGCGACAGGCCCCAGGGTGGGTGAGAACATGGGAGATAGGCCCCGGTGCAGCGAGGGCCGCGGGAGAAGCAAGGGGGCACCCATGAGGGTGCAGCTCCAGTACAGTAAGACCCCGTGCCAAGGAGGGCAGGAAGGCAGCCTCCCATTAATGATATACCAGCAAGACGTGGCGGGCAAGATAGAGGATGCATTCAAGACCCAATTTGGCACGGTAGGTAGGGGCGCTAGGGGAGGTCATGGCACCCCTAGCGGGTGCCCTGCCACACTGGTTAAGTCTGCAAATTAGTTAAGTCTGATATAACATTCAACCAGGTTTATCTCAAACTGGTTTCAGCCATTTTCAAACTGGTTTATGTGCGCTGAGTATCTGTTCTGTTACAGGTTTAAACCAGTTTCTGATCACTTAAACCAGCTTATGTGTAATGTCTGTCCCTAGCCTAGATGACTGAGGGGATATAAGAGAATGGGACAAGGAAAGTAAATAGGGACGTATTGGTTACTAAGACCTTGGCACAAGTTCACTAAAAGATGCAACAGGAGCTGATCCCTGGTCCTGCCAAGCCACTCATGCATGCAATTTTGGGATGGGGGATCAGATACCAAATCACACCAATTTTAGTGAGGAAACTGGGATCATAATCCCAGGCTCCCTGTGTACAAATAAATTGAAAGCCAGATGCCTGCAGGGGCTGACTATAAACTGATAGCTGGCTCTAGGCAGGGACTGCTCGAGCTGTCCCCAGTGTAGTCTGGGTTGAAAATCTGCTATCTTATCTGCTTAGTTCCCCACACCTTCCTGCACCCTTCAGATGATCTGGTGCACCCTGACTGAGAATCACTGCAATGGGCCAGTTGTCAGCTGTACTACCTAGAATGGGAGGCACATGATCTTGGGATTGAAGCCCTCCTGGACCCCAAGAGGGTTCTAGTCACAAATGCTCCCTTCCCCCCCCCGGTCCTGCCACTCAGCTGACTGGTGGAACAGGCAAACTGGGGGGACATGCTGGGGGCAGTTTCTGCAGCGAAAGCATCACCCCTGTTCCATGCACTGCTCCAGATCACCCAGAAAGCGTATATGGGGTGACAGACAGAGACAAAATACCTGGATGGATCCAGATACAGGAAATTCCCCCTGGTCTGGGAAGAAGTAAGAGGCAGATCCCTGAGGCTGGTTGCAGCCTGGGAGAATGCCACCCCCCCTTTCCCCCACTTTCAGATCCAGGATCACTTGGGTCTCTTCACTGGCTGCAAGGTACTGGCACCCAGACAGGGTCACCACAGGGCTCCCTAACAGCTCCCCCCTGGGTGGACTAAAAGGTAGGGGTGCACTGATATATGGCTGGCTACTGAATTAACATTGGTAAAAGGAGGAACTAGATTATCAGCTATCAGCTTTTTTTGGTCATAGTAGCTGATAATTATGGCTGCATGCCTGGAGCACCCTGGCGAGCATAGTCTGGTCCCTGCACCCTGCCACTAGCCTGAGCCCATAGCAGACTACAGGCCCCAGCAAGCAGCAAGAGGGGGAGGTGGCACTGGGAAGCAGGCATGGGGTGTCACGCTCCGCAACAAAGGGACCATTACCTGCTCCTGCTGCTGCTGCTGCCACAATGGCAATGCCATGCACGCAGCAGAGGCCTGAATGCCGGAGCTACCACACATTGGGCTGTGCACCAGTGGTTTAAGGCGCTGCACAAGGGACATTCCGCCCGGCTGGGTACCAGACACTTTTGTAAAAGCAGCTTCTCCCTGATGGCCATGGAAGCTCGGCTGTGCAGGGCCCACCGGCACTGAGGCAGCAGCGTACTCTGAGGCTCCAAATGCACCTGGTGCCAATGTCCACACAAGGATCCACCCTGCCCACCCAGGATGGCAGTATGGGCTGCACAGGGAGCAGGGCTGCAGGTAGGAGCTGTGGAAGAGGGGGTGACAGTCATGGAAATAAAAGACAACCACCACATTCCTCACTGAGGGCCAAAGCATGCATGAGGCTTGTATGTGTGTGTTATAAATGCAAAATAAACAAATAAAAGGTTTATTTGTGTCAGTAGTTTAAAATGCCTTGTGCTATTCTTAAATATTGGTTATCGGATCGGCATCAGCCAATATGGTTGGTTAATCAATACTATTGGTATTGGCCAAGAAATCTTTACTAGTGCAGCTCTACTTAAAGGGAGCAGTGCTGTCTTTCCCTCTTTCTCCCGTGCAGGGAGGGAGACCAGAGGATTGTGGTATACTCCATATCTTCAACACCCAAGAGAAGCATACAGCATTCAAGTTAGTGTGGGAGGGGAGCAGAGTTGCCAACTGTCTGTGAATTTATGGATAGACTATAAAAAAATCGAGCCTAAAAATGCCTGTCCAAAAAGTCTGTGAGCAAAATGGTGCTGTCCATAAAATCCATAGCTTGACTGAATATCTCCCATCAGAGGCAAGCCTTGAAGGACAGGCAGAGCAGAGCAGTGCCAACTGATCTCTGAGTGAGTGTGCAACACCTGCAAGAAGCTTTTGCTTAGGGCTCTGTAGCTGGTAGTCCTTTCCTCACCAGCCACATACCAATACTGTTTGCATCACTGCCTGTAACACTAGTGCAGGTAGCAGAAATAGTCCTTCTCTAGGGGTCCTCGGGGTGGTGGGAGGGAGGCAGAGAGGTGGACAGAAGGGACAGGGCCATCACAGATAAAGGGATGGGGTGTGAGACAGGACAATGCAAGATGTATTAGGGAGTGTAAGTGATCCCTGGGGTGGGGGCAGCATGGTACAAAGCCATTGCCAACCTCCCACCACCGCGATTTGTTTTTTATTTCTAATCTACAAAATTTTATTGACAACTAAGTTTTACTATGGTTGGTGGTAAACCCTACATTTAAACCTGTCCTTGTCTAGGGCCTGGCAGAAGGGTTACATTTAGACATTATGTGAAACATCTTTCAGTAAAAACATGTCAGTTAAAAAAGTTTGGTTGACAATACGAATTTTTTAAATTATCATTAAAAAAACCCAAAAAACCTGTCTTGAGCTGGAAATCCTAGAGGGAAGAGGTTTTTCTGGTCAAAAGAAAAACTTTCTTGCAGAAAATTAATAGGTCATGACTAGACTGCTGTCACTTAATGATCAACTGGTATCAAATCAATATAAAAAACAGTTTGTAGAGTAAAAGTCCAGATAGTTTTACCATTTTTTTCCAGAGGTAAATGACCTATCAGGCTAATAAGTGAACAGGCAAAAAGGGGCTTGGCCTTTGTAGTCTCTGTTGCCAGGCTTATGTCTGTTTTTCATCCAATGACTTTGTAATGTAAAACAGTACAAGGAGCAAGCAATGTATTGTCTGCCCTTTCAGTCCAATGATTAGGGCACTCCCCTTGCTTTGATGTTTTTGTTAAAACAAAATAAAGCTTTTCATTAGCAGAAAGCTAGGGAAACCTGGTGCCTTACATACACAAAATTTTTAAGATAATATGGCAGGTAGAACTTCTTGATGCCTCTCAACTAAACAAGGATCAT
The DNA here is from genome assembly GCF_001723895.1 of Crocodylus porosus. NCBI lineage: Eukaryota > Metazoa > Chordata > Crocodylia > Crocodylidae > Crocodylus > Crocodylus porosus. Next base: position 49,646,326 of record NW_017728950.1, read on the forward strand.
ATAAAAGCCTCTTGGAATCCTTAGTGTACTCAAATCCCTGATGGGTTTGCAGAAATGCTTCATTGTATTCTTTAGGTTGGAGGTCTATAGATTAAGATGGAGTAGTACTACTATAGTAATTCCCCTGGCTGCTACAACTTGATTTACGGATTTCTGGAAAATCCTTTGTTTTCCTTTTAATATTTCTTTGGGATTAAGATTCATTAGTACTCTGTCCAGGAACAATGAGCTCTGTCATGCCTATCAGTTACTTATTTTCAAAAAATATGTGTATAGCTGGGAAATTTCAAAACATTCATTTCTGCAAATGTTTAAGTAAATCTCATTTTTCAGCTACCAAACATTAATGATACAAAAAAAAAAGAAAGAAAAGGAATTCAGATTTCTTCTGGCTACATTTCAGTATATAAATAATAGCCTGTTCACAAAGTCTTGTTATATAGGTTTTTCCCCTCTTTTTTCCTATACTGCAAATAAGTATATAGCAAGGTACCTTCTATTATTATTAATTATTACTATGATCAGCAGTAGTAAAGATATTGCAGGAATACCCAGTGTTTCCTCTAAGCTATAATTTGGATTAAAACGCTAAAATTAAAACAAGTGAAAATAATGTTACTATCTTTAAATAAAGTTGATCTCACCTGTTCCATATGTTTTGAATGAACATCTTGTTGCAGGGCGGGTAATGCTTCATGAGCCTGCTGGAGCTGCTCTTCTAGCTGACTAATCTTTTGTTCTTTTTCAAGTAGCTGATCCTGAAGAGAAGCATTGCTCTGCTGGAGCTGAATCTCACTTGATTTAAGAGTCTCAAAACATATACTCAATTCATTATAAAGCTATTTTAAAAAGAAAAACAGAAGACAGGATTAATAAATGCCATGACTGAACATAAGTACTTAAATCTGCAAACTCAAATGCAGCTAATTTTACTTAAAAGTCAAACAGCCACAACAATCATTCTCTCTTGTCATTTTGATATAACTGGTCTCAGTGTCTCATCTTTCCTCTTCCCACATACCCCCAAATCATAGAGGCCAATACACTGTAAATTCTTTACCTTTGAACTCAATAATATAAAGTAAACTTATTTCAAACACTCAAGAAGGACTAACAGACCCTCAGCAATTCCTTCTATCTTTGTATGGGGTTTGTGAATGGAAGTTGGCACATAAGACCTTAATAATACACTAACAACAAAGAGAAGTTGTATTGAGTAGGAATAGAAGAAAGTACTAAATGATATTACTCCTTTCCCTGCAAATGAGTTTCTTCTAGTGGCAGAGAACATAAAACCAAAGAAATATATAGTGGGTGATTCTTCTTTCTTCTACAGAATAACCTAGTTTAGTAGTGCTCTACTTTTTGGCCCCACAGGCCAAATGAATAGGGTGGAGCTGATCCCTGGGCCAGATGGAGCCCTGCCTGCTAGGATCAAGCCCTAGGGCCCAGCACTGCCCACTTCCTCTCCTTTCACACAGGGATTGGTTCCTGGGGGCCCAGGGCTTCATTTGCCACTCCAGCATGCCAGGATTGGTCCTAGGGGGATCGCTATTGCCCCTCCAGCTAGAATTGATCCCTGGGGCCCGACACTCTTTCCCCAGCAAGTCAAGATTGGGTGCCAGGGGCCTGATGCCACTACTTCTCATCCCCTGACACTGGGATTGGGTCTTGGGGCCTGGTGCCAGCCGTTCCCAGGCACCTGCATGCCAAGATTTGGCTCTGGCCCCAACCTAGCATGCAGGGCCTAGGGCTCCCCATGCAACACTACTGCCATTCTCCAGCCACCAAGTTTCCAGACCTGTAAGAAGACCCACAAGCCAGATGAGATGAAGCTATAGGCTGGGTCTGGCCTGACAGCTGGAGGTGGGCACCCATTCTAGTTTGGTCTTACAAAGTTATTAATTTAGTACAGCTCAGAGAAATATCCAACAATTTCAGTGGTATCTGTTAATTACAGCATAGTGTAGAACTTGTTGTTTAAGAAAATATGTTTAGGAGTTTATTTTGCCATGAGCCCTAAAAGTCAATGCCAATATTAATATTATCAGTGACTCTTTTTTGTTCAGTCTTTGTTGAAATCACAATATTACATGTATTTTACATGTAAAGCAAATATACTATGGCAGTGGTTCCCAATACCACAAGCAGTATGCAGACAACCTATCAGTGGTACGCATTAACAGCTTTATTATAATTACTTTATATAACAAAAATTTGTATCATTTTAAATTAGTGGTGAGCAATCTGTCAGAGTTTGGGAACCACTGTGCTATAGCTAAGTTCTGGCTAGTTGTATGATCAGAAAAAAATATACATGTGTCATGAAAGACATGCAGGCATAAAAATTAATCTTTAATTAATATAATTGAAGAATTACATATATGCACATATGCATGTGCACATGCACACACACACAAACGTGCACACAACCTCTCTTTTTGGCTGTGTTTTTTTAATTTGCAGACTCCACAAGACAGCAATTTATTTTGGAGGCCACTTGCACAACTGGGTAAAAATGTCCTTTTTGAACTAAATTAATTAAGTTTAGATTTTGAAAAATAATGAAGCTTCCAAAAGATGGTTAAGAAATAATTGTCAATATTTACTCAAATCCAAGATAAGGTTATTTTCTCCCTCTTAAATATTGGGGGGAGAGGGAAGCCTTTTGTTAGATTCAAGTGCAGGGCTGTGCCAAGGCCAGAGTTGATGTCACCACTACTGCCTGGCCAGGGTGGCTCATGCAGCAAGACAGTGTTGGGCATGGTACAAAGGGGAGAGCAGGAGAGTGCAAGAGAGACTGAATGGTGCACAGGGGAGAGGAGTGCTGGGAAGACCACACAGGGCAGAAAGAATGTGAGGAGACCATGCAGTGTGGAGAGGAGGGGAGCACTGGAGAGGCCATGCAGCAGCAAGGGAGCTACTGCAGCTCTGCCTCCAACCCAGGCCAGGGGCCAGAATTGCCACTGCCACTGCTGCTAAACTGAGAGTGACTGTGTGCTCTGTGCCTTGGCCTGGAGCTGGAGCCAGAGCTGCCACATTGGGACAAGTGGCAGGGGGTGGGCAGATAGATGAAAAAGGAGGTAAGGGGGGGGGCATGTAGGGCAGGCACCAAGGAGTCAGAGCCTAAGGATGTGGAGGGGCAGACAGCCTCCCCCCCACCACAGTGGTGAATATGGGGGGCAGAGAAGGGAATTTAGAACAACCCCTCCAAAATTAGATTCAATACATGGAAAATTATTACAAAAGTATAATTTTCCATGTAAAGAGTCTAAATTATTGGAAGGTCATCTTAAATTTGAAGTCATCTTGGGTTTGGGTAAATGCAGTAATTTGCCCCTCCCTGCTTGTATGTTTTTGTCTCTCTTGTGTTCTCTCCCTTTCCCTTGTCCATTATGCATTCGCAAGAAGATTACAGACTTGATTATCTACTTATCTTCCATGACAGCTTCTAAGCATGAGATGTATTTCTTTATCTGACCCCCTTTCTTCATGTCATTTATGCCTTGTGGTTTTCAGGGTTTTTTGGCTCAAGGCACCCCGCAGAAAATGCCAGCTCTTAGATTTAATTTTTTTTTTAAGTATGGAAAAATAAGAGAGCAACTCTTCTGTTGCAAAGAACTTAGGAAGACCAAAACAGATTGGAATGTCTTTGATATTATGGATTCCTATCTGAAATCTCAAGTATATCTTGTGAATTGTGTACCTGTTTGTACCCCTAAAAGTTCTATAGAGCAGCACCCCGCAGGAACCTTAAAAGGACCCCATTGCACCCCAGGATGCTACAGAACACCCAACTCTACCATGTCATTTAAAGAAACTAATAGGCCATGCCTAGATTGTTGACACCCAATTATAACATTTATATTTACAAGAAAACAGAGAGAAGTAATTTACTTATTTAAAAAACCTATTTAACATGGTCTCATATCACCTTGCCACAGCTTTATCTATCTGCTTTTCTCTTCATTGTGACTGCTGTTTTGTTTATATTGTTTAGAAATGAAGTTCTTGGGGGAGGAAATCATGTCCTTTTATGTTTGGAAAATATGAAAAATACCTACTGATTTTGAGGGAATTACTGAAAACAACAAATTCTCCTCCTTTTTTTCAAAGTGTTTTGTTACCCTATGACCATGTAAAATCCAGGCAAGACAAATTAATTATTTCTTGCCTTTCCTTTAACTAATCACCAGTTTGCTGCGGAAAACCACAGAAAATCGAGATTTTTTCCTTTAAAGGAGGAACTGTCTCCCCTTTAAAATCACAGATTTTCTCTCCTTTAAAGGAGAAAAACCTGGGAAACCACGGGTCTCTCCTTGCAGGCTGGCAGAGTTCAAGCCTGCAAGGGGCTACTTGTGTCTGGACAGAGCAGGACACAGGGGGCAGCCAGGCAGTGTGGTGGAGAGCAGCTCCTGCAGCTCCATCAAGGTAAATCTATGGGGGTGGGCGATGGGGGCATAAATGAGGCATGGGAGGGTGGGGGAGCATACACCCCCTGGGCCTGCTGGTGCCCCTCACTCCCAACCTACTGCCCCAGGCCCCAGCCCCACAGTGTGTGAGGAAGGGGTGATGTGTGCATAGATGATGAGGGGGGAGGCAGGGGGCAAAGACTGTGTCGGGGGGTTAGGTGGGGCATACACAATGTGTCAGAGGAGGGTTGGGGTAAGTGGCCCCCCAAATTTCTGCACTCACAGCAGGGCACAGGGCGGCAGCCTAGCAAGACCAACTGCAAGCAGGAGCTGCCTCCACAGCCCAGTGGGTGGGACCCGGCACAGGAGGGAGTGTTGCACTGCCACGGCCATTAAGGTGGTCAAGCCAGGCTGCAGCTCTTCTGTGGGCACAGTGCTGCTAGGGCCCCTGCCCGGGGGGCACGGCCTTCCTGGGGGTTGTCTGAGGCCTCCACCCAGACGGAGCCCATGGGGGGGCTGGCATCCCCCAACCCCCTGGCCTGTGGAAGCTCCCCAGCAAGGCCTGGGGGGGCAGGGACTGGAGACACCCACATCAGTCCTGCAGGCGCCCGCCTTAGGGCCCTGGAGGCGCAGGCGAGGGAGCTCCAGGAGGAGGTTAGCAGGCTGAGGGGAATCCAAGAGGCAGAGGAGGAAATTGACAGCTATTTTCTTTCCCTGCAGGGCTGTACAACACAGGGGGATGCACCTCAAGAAGAGCCCTCCACTGCTAAGTGGCAGATGGTCACCTCCTGTGCAAGGGCTGCTCGAAACAAGGCAACACCAGTTTCTCCAGTCCGGCTGGAGAATAGGTACAAAGCCCTGGCAGCCCAGGAGGAGGAGGAAGGAGAGGATGAAACCGGGGAGGAGGCAACTCCACGCTCACCGCGTCCTGTGCAAGCTCCAAGAGACAAACCAGCCAATAGAAGGAAGCATTGCGTGATTGTCATTGATGACTCCATCCTGAGAGGTACAGAGGGCCCCATCTGTCGCCAGGACCCTTCAGCATGCGAGGTCTACTGCCTATCTGGAGCAAGGATTCAGGACGTGAAAGGGATGCTCCAAACTGTAATCCAGCCCACCGATTATTACCCCATGGTCCTAGTCCATGTGGGCACTAATGATGCGGCCAGGAGCAGCCCTGATCGCCTGATGGAGGACTACCACACTCTGGGGTGCATGCTGAAGGAGATGGGTGCTCAGGTGGTTTTCTCTTTTATCCTGCCAGTGAGCGGACGAGGCACTCAGTATGAAATGTGTATAGCCGAGACCAACTGGCGGCTACAGGAATGGTCCTCCGAGGCGGGCTTTGGCTTCCTCAGCCAGGACCGGCACATCATGACGAGAGACATGCTGGGATGAGATGGGCTCCACCTTTCCCCTAAACGTAACCGTGTGTTCTCTTCTAGGTTGGCGGACCTCCTCCAGTGGGCTTTAAACTAGGCTTATTGGGGGAAGGGGTAGACGAGGGCAGAGGAAACATCAAACTGCCAGACCAAACAGCACCCACAACTACAACTCAGCCCAGACCAATGAGCGAAGCAAATAAACAGGTAAGCGATAGGGGCCAGGGCAACGCTGGGACTAGGGGGTCAGTACACACATCCACAGGAGGCCTCAAATGCCTCTACACAAACACTCATAATATAAGTAACAAGCAGGAGGAACTCACCCTCCTGCTGGCTGACAACAGCCCGGACATAGTGGGGATCACGGAAACATGGTGGGATGAAACGCATGA
>NW_017728950.1:49652525-49662090 GCF_001723895.1 Crocodylus porosus
ATTAGCTATCAGGAGGTGCTACTTCACAGTCAGGGTGGCTAGGATCTGGAACCAACTTCCAAGAGAAGTGGTGCAGGCTCCTACCCTGGGGGTTTTTAAGAGGAGGTTAGATGAACACCTTGCTGGGTCATTTGACCCCAGTGCTCTTTCCTGCCATGGCAGGGGGTCGGACTAGATGATCTGCTCAGGTCCCTTCTGACCCTAGAAACTATGAAATCAGGTGGGCACATGCCCCCGCATTCCTCCAGTGCATTACCTGGGAGCTATGGGTTGAGAGTGTAAGACAGCAGCACAGGCAGGGGCAGGATACTGGCATATCAGGGTTAATCAGTGCCACAAAGCTGTAGGGGAATAGCCACAACTGGACCTACGACCTGGTGAGCGAAAGGGGCACGGGGAGCTCTGATTTTTCATGATAAAAAAACAAAATGAAATGCCAAACTATATAGATATTTAGAATTTATTTTTTACAATGACTGAGGGACTGGTAGACTTCCAAACTGCTTTAAAACTGTAAATATATCAATAAAACATTGTGTTCAAGTGATACCAATATATAGAGTGGCATTTCATTTTAATTGCAGAAAAATGCAGATTTGGGATTCTTTAATTAAAATATTGGAAGTTTTTAAACAGAGAAAACCAGGATCCCCACTGATCACCAACCTTACCACCAGAACTGAAGATAAGATTCCAGATACTTTTAAAGACTCAAAGGAAGAAATTAAAGTAACAAATTACACTAAAATGTTCCTTTTTCTTTTTTCCTTTCTTTTTTTTTTTTACAGAAAAGCAATACAAATTTTTAAAAATGCAAATACAACCTTAGTCATTTGTTTATGAGAAGCAGCAGCTTTCTCAATTATTTTCAAAGCCACTTCAATATCTCATAGGACACTAAAGATTTTATTTATCAGAAATATGCATTCCTAAGCAATGTCCTTCCAAGTAACTGGAACATCAAGGTACAGTTATCTCCAGCTGTAACTTGATATGCTCATTAGCTAAATCATACTGATATGATAATTTGTTGTTTTTATGATTAGCAGCACTTATATTCTAATAAGTGGTCATAATTAGAGTTTTTAAAAGTAAACCTGCATTAAGATGGAAATCATTGCATTTTTATTGCAATTTTTTTTCAATCTAGCAAAGGTACTGAGCAGCCCAATCTCCAGCTATAGTTAATGGATGCTTTTGTTACTTAACGTTTGTCAGGAAAAGACAAATGGCATGTCTGTTTACATACTGAAAGCCATCCTTGTAAACAATCCTAAAAAAGCCTGTATCAGAAAGACAAAAGCACTGTCAGTCTGCTGAAAATGTATGTGAAAAAAACATATTCATCTATATTTCACATGACTGGGTTACATACAAATATTTTTCCACCATCAGATTATTGGTTCATAACAACTTAAAGCACTTTACTGGATGCTGGGAAAATTCATAAAGAAAATTATGCATGCATAAAAGGAAACTGATTTGTCCCATCTAAAGAACAAATCAGAATGGTTTACAGACAGCCACACAGCTCTTCTATCTTTTCATTGACAGCTGAGTGCCTTCGTAATGTTTTAGACATGGTTTTTTGGGAAAATCTGACATCTTTTATTAGACCAACTCAAATAGTTAGAAAAAATTCTTCTTTACAAGTTTTCAGGTGCAAATACCGTTGGTCAGGCTCAGGAAGTCAATGACAGACACTTTCTCAGCCTGACAAAAGGTATTTGTACCCAAAAACTTGCAAAGAATTTTTCCAACTATTTAGGTTGGTCTAATAAAAGAGATTGGATTTACCCAAAGAACCTATGTACTTAGACTAACATGGCTACAAGCTACGCCCTTTCTTAAGATTTCTAAACTGGGTTTTTTGGGGGGGGTTGGGAGGGGACTCTCTTTTACACTAATGGGGAACAGCTTAAAGCATTGGGTCGTATGAAACTGTTAAGGAAAGATGAATGTCCACAGATGTCAAAGTAATAGAAAAGAAAATAATGTATAATTTAAGATGAGGTCCATTTTACATCTGCATAATACAATTAAGGATAAAATGTGAAGAAGAAACATCAAAAAGACAAGACATAAAAAGTAAGAAATTATTTTATGCACTGGGAAATACCAAGTTCAAAACAAACACAAGGGTAAAACTTTTTCTAGTGAAGTCAATGGAAGGTTTTCCATTGGTTTCTGTGAAGACAGGAATATACCATATGATTCTACTGAACTGCTAAGGGTATAAAGGAGTAAACAGAGAGCATAAGGAAATATAAGAAAAACAAACATCGCTTACATGAATCAATAATAGTAGGAACATATTGAATACAATGTTGTGTGCATTTAATGGATTTTAGTACCTGGAACTAAAGAGTGAGAACCAGTGCCATGAGACTAGTTGGTTCCCTACAGACCACAAGCCAGTGCTTCAGCAACCATAATGTGAGAGCCATGAAGAACTTTCAAAGATAAATGTATTTTTAAAAAGTGAGGAAACTATTATAAATAAAGTACAGTGTTAGAAATTCCTTAGGAACAAACAGCATCATCAAAGGGGCAGGGAAATGTTAAACTATATTCAGAGGTGAATAAAAGGTCAAATGAAAATGGAAAATGGAAACTATTACAGTACCAACACATGATCGTATCCAGTTCAGTTCTGTTACTGACTCAAACAATATGAACCTGTATTAAGGGCCATCTCCATCCTGTCTTAGGTACATTACAATATTACCAATTTTCCAATATTTAAAGTAATTTTGCTTAAGAACTGCTTTTTATTGATACCAGGGAATAATTGATTAAAGACCATTTGTAAAAAAATTCAGCTTTACTAGGACTTGAGAGCAGTGGTTCTCAACCTTTTTTGTACCAGGACCCATTTGTAAACATCACTGGTGAGTCCCACCCTAGTGCCCCACAGTCTCAACCCACTGCCTTATCCCCAGACCTCCAATGTATGAGGCAGGGGGTAGGTGTGGAGGGGGCAGGAGGAGCCCCAAGCAGCCCCTCACAGACTGAAACTCTGCTAGCCTGCAAGGGAAGACCTACATTTTCCCACATTTTTCTCCTTTAAAGGAGAATCCATTTTTAAAGTTTGTTGACCCATTTTTAAAGTTTGTTCACAACCCCTTCATATAGTCTTATGACCCACTTTTGGGTTGCGACCCACAGGTTGAGAAATGCAGCTCTAGAGTACTTAAAACTAAACACATCTTGTCTATTTACAAAGTAACTAAATAGTTTAATTTGAAATATAATCTTAAAGTACATACATACACATAGGAATAACCTGAAATAAATAAATGGAGACAAATAAAGAATGTATTTTTAGGATAAGTCATGCCTCCCTAGCTTTTTAGAACTTCTTAAAGTGCTAACAAGCATGTGGACAAGGGAGAGCTGTTTGACATACTCTGTCCTTCCAAAAATCTTGATAGTCATTTGGAAGAGGCTTTTAATAACTCTAAAATGAAACAAAGTACCGTTATACAATAAAACCAATCGGAGAACAGGAAACAGAATTGGAATAAACAGCTCACTCGAAGAGTAGAACAATATTACCATAATTACTTGAATATAAGATGACCTCCAATAATTAGTTTCTATATATGGAAAATGTATAACTTTGTTATAATTTTCTAGGTATAGAATGTAATTATTGGACATCTGCCTTGAATTTGTCTCCCTCCCACTGCTACACCAGGGAAAATAAATCTGGGGAAGGCTAGGTGGTCACCCTGTCCCCTCTCAACTTCCACCCCCTGCAGCCTCCTTCACTCTCTTTCCTGTCAGATCATGTTCTCGCTGAGCACATGGAAGTGAGAAGCAAATTTGAAAACACTGACCTTGAAATTAAACATAGCTGCAGTAATTTGCATATTTTACCCATAGATTTATTTAATCCAGAATTGATGCATGTTACCTTTTTTGAAATTGCTGCAAGTTTTAGCACAGTCACTCCATAAACACACTTTCAAGCAGCACTTTTGTACCTACTTATACAAAGTACAAACTATGCATGATATTAGGTCCCAAGCCAAAAGGCTCTTTACCATATAGGGATCCTTAAGTAGGTTAGGGACCTACTTTAATTTGTGATTTTGAGAATTTCAAGGAAACTGCAAAATCCAGGATTATCCACAAAATCCATGAACTCAACCAAAAAAACTCCCTAAAAATAAAATCCTGGCTCCCCAGTGGAAGTCAGTGGTCAGCGTGGCGTGAAAGGCAGCAGACAAGGTGGTGGCTACACCCTCAGTCATCCTCCCCCCACCAGAGCCTCCTCAATGAGCAATGAGTGGCAGGGCTGCACAAATCGTAGCCAGCAATTGAGATGGCAGCCCACCCCTCCCCCACACAGAGCCTTGTCACCAATCAGTGATGAAGGGCAGGGTGCTACAAAATGATTATGGAATTAGGACTTTATGCTGCAATTAAACCATGAAAATTGGTACATCCCCCATGATTTAGGTAGCCCCCTACATATAGTTCATTGGGCTGAGTCTCAGGAGAGTCAACAGCATTTCAAGCCTTGGTGACCCCACAGCTCAGCACTGCTCAGTATGTGTTTATACTTCAGATACTCCCCCTACAAAGCATCCACATGTTAATTAACCCCCTAGGTGAGGGCAATCTCATGAAGGGAAGGGCCACACTAATAATATGCAACAGGCTGAGAGAGGGGGCAACAGAGATATTCCGGGTGAACTGTTTGGGGCCTCATCTAGTTATGTTTGCCATATATTTAACACTGATGAAGAAACAGGAATCACTGAAAATAGGAAAGAAAAGCACAGTTCAGGTGTGGGAGTCAAAATGTATGCAATGTAGTGACTCATCATGACTTGAAAAAAGAGTTGGTGCTGAAGAGGACTGTGCAAAATGGGCACTATAGTATATATTATTCAGATGGGCTACACTAACCAAACCTTGTGGTAGGTTCCTATCAATGTTTACCCAATATGGACTAGGTGTTTTAGTCATGCTCAGCGTTGGTTGCATTTAATCAACTTCATAGCTGGTTTCCATTACTGAGCACATGCTGCTTCTAGCAGTAGTTTAGTAATAGACAATATATTTGACAAATTTTCCTTGTATGCGAATGTAAGAAAAGGGTCTTTTTTCCCTCTTGCTGATTGAGGGGAAAAGGACCCCGTCTGGTATTCAAGTAAATACAGTATTGAATTTATTTACAAACTATACATCTTTTTCACCCAAAACCAGACATTCAAAACTGGGGCAAGTGTCCCGAGTGAGGAAGTTGTTTTTCATGCTGCAACGGAAGAAGCAAAGCACTGGAATGGTGACACAGAGCTGTGCTTGGCCCCAGCTCATCCAGGAATGAACCCTTTGGCAACATGGAGTAAGGGAGAAGCCCTTCATCAGCATCACATCATTCCCCACACTGCTTGGCCAACTATATGTTCTCACTCCCACAGCTGCTGCCTAATTGTCAGTAGCCATTGGCTGAGCACACTAGGGGAAGGGGAAGTGATACTGCTGATGGGGCTCTGCCCCTGCTCCATGCAGTTAGAGAGTTCGATCCATTAATAGAAAGCTTCAAGATCTTATGAGAGAGCATATGCATTTCTTCTGTAATCTGAAGTAAAACAACTGAAAGATTTAGTAATGAAACGTAGGGCCATCTGGCTGGCAATGTTGCCCAGTTTCCAACTAGGCATGCATATTTTTAATTTTTATTTTTATGAATTTCACATTGTTTATGTAAAATTCCCAATACAACATATGTAAATTCCTGCTTAGAACAATTTCAACTGGGTTTCATAAAATTATCTGAGGAAAGCTTATTAAAAATAGTATAGCCAGCATGAGATAACTTGGTGACTGGCTCTCTAGCTTGGAATCTCAGGCTACTAATGCAGACACCCACCAAAGCAAAAGAAGGCAAAGGTTATTGAGAGCACAACATGAATAAAGCATACAAAAATATATTAGGCAATTACATTTCCTGGTCTTCGTTCTCGCAAGGGTAGAGACTTGAAACAACCCAGCCTAAGGAAGAACAGTATTACTAGCAGGGATGGATTAATACATAGACAAATTAGGCACATGCCTAGGGCCTTAAATGAAGAAGGGGCCCAGTTGTGCTTATTTCACATATTATAATTATTGAGTGAAAAAAAGTAATATTATATATACAATATTACGTAGGGGCCCACAAGTTTGTTTTCCAAGGGCCCACTAAAGGGTTAATCTGGCCCCAATTACCAGCATGTTTTGTTTTGTTTTACCATTAGAGCTACTCCTGATTATGCCATATCTACCAAAGACACAGTGCTCCCAGCTTCAGATGTTTTGGGGGATCAATTCCTGGATTCAAACCTGAACATTCATGTGCTGACAAAGATGCCTGGCTTTAAGAGATTTTCAATCAGTATGATTAATAAAGAGCTTGGAACGCAAGCCCATACCAAAGAAAGTGCTGCATTATATAAACAAAAGGTCTAAACTGTAAATTTCTCAACACTCTGATAAGCTGGCTAAGGAGTTCACAGTCTCTTCTTGTCTTATTATCCTTAGTATTGATTGTAGCCTCTTCACCTTGAAATTGCTGGTGAGGACAAATCTATTGAGTCTCATTAAATCCAGCACAGGAACAAAGTCCCCTGAGCATTTGGGACCAATAAAACAGATTCAATACATTTTAAAAAGAATATTTCCTTTCCTTGAAAGGTGGAACTATAGCTACAGTATGAAAGAGATATCAATGTATTTTCATAAATCCTCGAATCTGAATAAGTTTTTGCAGAAAACAGCGTGCTTAAAATGTGGGTGGATTCAAGGAAAATGGTACAGTATATCTCAACTGCACACCAGCAAGTCAGTGCAACTTGATAAAACAGATGACTGATCTTTAAATGTCTCCCCTGCCCATTTTTAAGCTAGTTCTGGAACAGAATTTGTGATCCTCAATGGATTTATGCCTAATCCACTAAGAGTTCATGACCTTTGCCTGGTTTGTCGAAAAAGTAATTTCTTTGACGTGACCAACTGTTTACTAATGCACCTTAACATCAGTATGAAGAGCAGTTTCCCTAAGTGGCAAACTAGTAGGATGAACTTGGAATATGTCAGCCAACCACACTGCCTAAGCTATAGCATGTAATGCCTATCTGACCACTGACACAGAGGTCATTGATCTTGCTGTAAGGGACAATATATCATAGGATGTACATGCTGATAGGCTCAATGCCATTTGGAGAAGTAGAAAAATATTCCTCTGTGAATCTGTCTATGGAGTAGCTGACAAGTCCTTATCTAGCGGTTGCAGCCAGCATGTTATTAATGCAAAGGAAACAAACCAAATACGTGCATCTTGAACGTTATGCCTTTGACTTGAAAATATACAGAGCACTGCACCTATTTTCTGGTTACTGGGATGCCTACAGCTTGCTTTGACCTCAATAGGAGTGTTCAGTTTTGTGACTCAGAGAAAGGAAGCACACATTGCTCTTAGAAGCTACAGGCCACTTAGAAACAATTGTTTGAACATTACATACAGCCTACTGAACACTCATTTTCGGGATCCTTCTTAAGCTGTAGAGACTGCTCCAGCAATGTGACTTTGAAAAGTAGCAAAAGCCCTGTTTGTGTTCTCTTAATAATTTAACTTAAAAATTATTTCTCCCTCCAATCACAAAAATAGTCATTTGATCTTGGAACTGTTAAGTAGATGACAACAGCTTGGGCTCCCTGAAGATGAAAGGCAAGACCAGAGGTATTGTACAAGGGCCAGGTACAATATAAGAACAATTTCCCAAATTACAAGGTAAATACATTCACCTCCGTTTGTCGCATACACTAAAAGATCTACTGGATTCTGATTTCAGAGCAACAGCAGTTTTTCTACCTTGTTCCCATTTTTTCTTATGAGTAAACAATGGGTATTCAGATACCTTCTGGGTTTGTGATTTAAACACTACATGTCATTACTTGTCAGTGGGGCTTGCTTAAGATGCTCACCTCACTCTGCAAGGTCCTAAGTATATTGAATTCAACAATTCTGTGCTAGCCCCTTTAAGATTCCAGGTATTTCACAGTGGTCAGCTTAGTTAGAAAACTGAGAGACTACTTATCCCCCAACCTGCAGCACCTTTCTCCTGCAAGTGCTCAAAATGCCTCTGAAGGATTGCAAGGATTCTTGTCTACTTGAGAAAGGTCAGAAAAACTCTTGATGTAAATGAATCTCAGGTCAGGTTTATAAAGTCTAAACCAGCAAACCCTCCTAATATAGATGCACTTCATATTAGCAAAAAAGTGTTTTTCCTACTACTTTGCCAAGTGCAATAAGCTGTAATGACAAAAGCACTCTTATGCCAGTAAAATTTTCTCTTCCCACCCCTGCAAAAATAATCACACCTCCCAAATAAAAACTACTATACCAGCTAAAATTTATAGTGCTTAACTGGCCTCATACAGATATTCTGTCTTGTAAAAACACTCATTAAAGAGTCATCTATACTTGTGTCAATGTTTTTCCTTGATAACAAGAGGCTTTTGAGTGGTTCTTCAAAGAGTCCGCTCCTAAGATCTGCTCAACAGTGGAAGCCCAGCCATGAATGGTGGGAAAGGCAATAAATAAGGAAAAGAAAAGAGGTGAGGCATGGGAAAAAAATTATTTGGGGGTGTGGTATTCCATATGAGACCGAAACCAAGCGTATCACATTTATAGATTAATTTTCTCATTACATTTTAAACAGTTAACAAGAGGAGTTACATATGAATACCACCTCTTACCTTGAGAAAAAAAAGAGAAATACAGACAGATAAAATACACTGGAAAAGTTGGACTGTATGTTTTGCGGTCCATTAAAGTCCTTTTTTTCAGGGGCAAATAATCATATATGCTTAAGATGGGGCATAGTTGGTAGGCAAAAATTGGGCATTGTCTTCAGTAGGTATAAGTGAATCAAAACATTTATGCAATCTGCCTGATTTAATCATGAAATAGTACTAATTGAAGGGTGCAGTATCACACATTGCTTTCAATATAGACAGTCTATTCGCCAGCGTGCTGACTATTAATAATTATGTGTACTACTTGTACATACATTTAAATGTATACTTTTGTAATAGAAAAAAATGCATACTTTCTGATAAGATATAGTCTCTGCCATATGAACATCTTCCTGATTTCTTAGTACTTTTTGAGTATCCATATTGAGAGCCTGAAGCTGCTGGATCAGCTCTGCCTGCTGTGCTGTATGTTCAGTGTTTTGTTTGTAAAGATTCTGCAGCTCCTGCAACTCCTTCCTGTGCAAAACAAGCAATAAATAGGAAAGCATGAATAGAGGGGCAACAATGATCTCAAAGAGTGGTGTTTAGCTAATTTTATTTCATGAATATCCTCATCTATTTTCCCCATCAATTTCTTTATAAATACCAGAACTTACACACATAGCATTTAATATGTGAGGTCTACTGCCTGCCCGGAGCGAAGATTCAGGATGTGAAGGGGATGCTCCAGGCCATCATCCAGCCCACCGATTATTACCCCATGGTCCTTGTCCATGTGGGTACTAACGATGCGGCCAGGAGAGCCCCTGAT
>NW_017728950.1:49662101-49664065 GCF_001723895.1 Crocodylus porosus
AAGGCAGGGGGTCGGACTAGATGATCTACCTAGGTCCCTTCCGACTCTAGCTACTATGAAACTATAACTATGAAACTTACACACATAGCATTTAATATTCATCACTGAATACTGTAAAAGATGTACAAAATACTCAACTATCAATTGCCCTTTAGTGGCTTGACTACTGTAAAGTAACTGGACCTTCAGTTACAACAGGGCTGTCTAACTGGTAGCCACAGGCCACAAGCAGCTCCCAAGTAGTTCACACATAGCCCCTGGCTCCTGGTCTGCACATCGCTTCCCTCCATTGTTCAACTGCTGCTGCTGCTACTAGAGTCTCTGGGCTCCCCTGCCTTCCTCCAGCTTCTGCTGGTACCCTGGGGGTGGGACTGTGTTGAAGACCTTTCTAAAATCCAGGTAGATGACATTGGCCTCAGCTCCTGTGTCAAGGCAGTGTGTGACCTGGTTATAAAAGGCTATAAGGTTTGTCAGGCAGGATCTACCTGTGATGAACCCATGCTCGTTTCCTTTCAGCATCGTTTCCCCTGCTGGGCTTTCACAAATGCGCTCTTTGATGATTTTTTCCAGCATTTTCCCAGGGATAGAGGTAAGACTGACTGGCCTAAAGTTACCCAGCTCATCCCTTCTCCCCTTCTTAAAAATGGGCACCACGTTGGCCTTTTTCCAGTTCTCAGGGACTTGGCCAGAGTGCCATGAGAGCTCAAACAGCCATGCCAGCAGCTCTGACACTGGCCAATTCCTTCAGCACCCGTGGATGGAGGTCATCCAGGCCACCTGACTTGTACCCATCCAGCCCTTCCACGTGCTCTTTAACTAAGTCAACACTGACCTTTGGAGGTCTGGTGCCTTTTGAACATCTGTCTATGCTCAAGGTGGGGGGATTGTCTTGGTCAGTATTAAGGAATATTGAAGCAAAAAACTCATTGAAGAGCTCTGCCTTTTTGTCTGCATCAACCATCAACTGATCTGATTTGTCATTTGACCTATTTTTTACAGGATACCTTGAAACATAAGACAATCCAATCTTTGCATTATAGATTTACACTTTAAAATGCTAGGATATATTTTTTAAACTCACGCAATATGTATGATGTGATTCTCCTTCATGGACTACTTTTTTTTTCTTTGCCTATATGTCAGTACACATTTTATTACATTACCTAAAAGTTATATTTGCTTATGGGCCCATCACTAGTGCAATAAATACAAGTGAGTCAGGACAGCTAGTTATAGATTAAATGACATAAAAGGCTGATATACATTATAAATTAGACTAGCATTGTAATGCAACCAAAGAACAGTCTTTTGTAATCTGGGTCCCTGAATCCACTGTAATTATACGATAATGAAGATGAAACTAATAAATAAATGTTGTAGACTTAGGCAAAAATGACAGTAATGTTAGCAATTCTTGGGTTTGTGCTAAAACATAATTAAAACTTAACATGTATTTCATAGTCTAATCTGTTTGAAACACTCAATAAAATGTGGATTATGAACATTAGTTTACTTTCATATATTTAAAGTGAGCATTATTTTCTCTTTAATTAACAAGCAACACTTCAAACTATTAGTCTCAAATGTCAGTATTTCTGTGTATTGCCCTATAGCAGGGCACTAAGGTGCCTGCTACTGATAACAGTAATACGGGCTCAGCTGCCACTCACAAGGGCAGCACAGGTGTGGGTTGCTAAGACAACCAGTTGGGTCAGCTGACCAGAAGGGGCAGGGCCTGGTCTTCATAAACAGTGAGGCTGAGGATGGAGAGGCAGTTCCCCTCTGGCAGCCTAAGAAGCGGGAGCTCTGCTGGAGCAAGCAGGGCGGGCATAGTAAGGAAGTTGGATGGCCTGAGCAGTGTTGGCATGATGATACGGGGTGGAGAGAACCTTGACAGGGATATGGAGGAAGGATAGCCAGGTTGGCTTAGGATTTATGTTATAGCCGAGGGGCTTTGCGTTTTC
>NW_017728950.1:49664780-49680087 GCF_001723895.1 Crocodylus porosus
TAGGTAGGCGTCCTAGGGGAGGTCACAGCACCCCTAGAGGGCATCCTGCCACATGCCTCTATTAAGTTTCTTTTGTACTTCTTCACAAAGTTTGCTTTGTGACCTCAGGCAAATCACTTATCCTTTACCTATGCCTCAGGTTAACATCTAAAGCAGGCATGGGCAAGTCCGCCTCTCAGGCCAAATTTGGCCTGCGGGACACTCCATTTCCCAGCAACCTCTGTGGTGTCAGCTCCTTTTGGCTGCCACCACCAGACCCAGCCCTGCTGCCTGGACACCCCATCCCATCCACCCTGCACCCACCGGCAGGGGTAGGACCTATGCAGGCAGGGTGCGCAGCCAGGTAACTAGGATGGGGTTGCAGCTAGGGCCAGGGAGACCCCAGAATTCTGTGGCAGTGACAGCACAGGGCCAGAGCACAGCCACAGTCCACTGTCTGCACGCCCCTAAGATGACTGCAGGTTCTGCAGCCATGGATATGCAGAGAGCAGATTGTGGCTCTGCTGCAGCTCCAGTCCTGCACTTTCACTGCCTCAAGATCCCACCCCCCAGCCCCAGCACAGCTCCCTGCCCAGCTGTGTGCCCTGCCTAAGCAGCTCCTGCTGGTCTCCATGGACACCCCAGGAGCATGGGGCTGGGAGAACATGGGGGCTGAGGCCGGGGCCAGGTCTGAGCCCCAGTTCCGTGGCCCTGTGCCATCTCAGCATGGCCCCACTTTCCTAAGGTTTCCATGGCAACTGGTTGGGAGCCATGTGGGCAGGGGCTTCTGGGAAATGGAATGTGGCTACTGGCTGGATCCACCTTCTTTCCCACCCCTGATCTAAAGAAAGAGATATCATTATGTTGTCATAAAGCAGCATGAGATCTCCACATTAGGAGGTAAGAAGTATTACTGATTTAGGCACTTTTCTTGAATAGCTACAAAATAGTAAAGCAAACAAAATAAGGGGTGAATCAAAGAATCTGCTTTAACAAAGTTCCACCAGTAGAAAAAAAATGATTGCAGAGGAAAATATTGTTTATTTATAATACTGTTTAAGGCAAGGATTTTTTGTGGGTGATCTTTTATTGGACCAACTGCATTGCTGGGATAAAGTTAAATGAGCTTCCAAATGCAAGGCATTTGGATGAAGATGAAGAAGGCTTTGCATTTAAAGCCTGCCTAACTGTCACGACCATGCAATTGGTCCAATAGAAGATATCACCCACAAAAAATCTTGTTCCTAGCATAATTCCGGGGCCACCATGGCTACAAAATCACTTCAACATTACCATATTATTGTTTAAAGACGTTTACAAAACACCAAAATGAAAGATTGTGTCTTAAACTGAAAAATAAGCAATAGCAAAAGGAAATCAGTAGATTTTAAATTATGATATATAGAGACAGATTGGGACAAGATAATGCTCTTATAACAAATAAAAATGGATGATATTAAAGAAATGTCATCAAGAAGAGACTATATCTGCCTCAGGGAACCAGCTGTTCTTATCCTATATATGTTAAACCTGGGCCAAAGAGTATTTGTGTACCTTGCTGATATCAAACAACAAAATAAATGTAGAGCTTTTTATTTTACTTTGTATTTGCCTTCAGCCTTCCCCTACAGAAGTACAACAATATCTGGCTATCAATACAAAAAATATGACTAGTTGTACCAATACAACAATCACAGAACATGATGTTATAGAAGGAATATTATCAAAAAAAGGCTGCTAAAGCTTTAATTCAGGAAAGCACCTCAGCATATATTAAACTAAGTACAGGTATACATTTATTTGCAGTGACTGAAGATGGCTCCTAAGTACTTTAAGAAAAAACATTTCTTGAATCATGGTGTTAGAGAGAATCAGATAGAAGAGAAGGGTCAAAGAACACAGTAAGAAAGGGGCCTCTGTCTACGCATCAAATTAAGTTCTACTGGTAGGTTAAGCATAGCATACCTCGGCTAACTTAATCTAACTAGCATTGGATACATATACTGAGTGTTAGCATATGCTAATGCCACTGTGTATTTTTTTTCACTCTTACAGAGACGTTAGCATGTATTACAATCATACTGTAAGCCATACATACATCATAGGCCATGTGCAGCATGGGCCACGTACAACATAGGCCATATCATGATAGGACTTGAGCTTGACATGTAGCAATGATGCAAGTTAAACGTGCACTGTAGATCGTGATAAAGGTGCACCTATATAATGTACGGAAATGAAAAAAGATTGGCTCATCACCAAAGCATAACCAACTGTGGACAACTCTGTTAAGTATATAATTGTGGTTAAACAGCCAGTGTGACTTGGAACTTCCCCAAAGTTTAGCAAAAAAGAAGAACCAAATCTGTGAGAGTCCTCAAGGGAACAGAGAAGCCTGGCCAGTGGACCTGTCTTTTCCGTTGAATCCAAGGCTATGTAAGCACTGTCTTTTATTATACAAATAAGTCTCTGCTATTGTGTATCCTAATAAAGTTTTCAAGTTGTGACCAGAATTGTCTTACTGGTCATCAGTCTCACTCTCAATCCCAATTAAAACTTAGAGTAACAACACACAAGTTTTGCTGTAAACTCATGTCCTAGATTTGTAAGAGAATAATTGTTATGCCTAAGACTTCCCCCTCCTAAGTAAGAGACTGCTGCTGAAAAACTAATCCTACCCATTCATTCCCATTCCTAGTGCCAGGAACAGCAATAGTTATGTCATCGTGGGTGTCTGCTGTAGACTATCAAACCTAGGAAAGAAGGTAGATGAGGCTCTTTTCAAACAACTAACCCAAAAATTCCAAATTACACAACTTCAGTCACCTTTACATTTCAAGGAAGGGTAATGCAGCAGTGCATAAGCAGTCCAGCAAATTTTTGGAGTGTTACTTTTTGGTACAGATGGTGGAGAAGCCAACTAAAGGGGGAAAATCTCAATTTGCTGCTCACAAATAGGAAGAAATTGTTTCAGGGTATGAAGGTGAAAGGCAACTTTGTTGACAGTGACCACAAAATGATATATTTCAAGATCCTAAGGAAAGGAAGGATGAGAGCAGCAGAATAAAGATATTGGATTTCAGAAAAGCAGAATTTAACAAACTCAGACAAATGGTGGCAGGAACCCATGGGAAGGAAGTCTAAAGGGAAAAGCAGTACAGAAGAACTGACTATAGCTAAAAGCAGGGAAGAGGGAATGATTTGGACTGGAGGGACACTTGGGGAATTTTGGTGAGCTGTCATGAGCTAGGTCAGCACCCCACCTCCAGCCTGCTGACTAAATCTCCCTATGTGGCTCTGTCCTGCGTTGGGCTGCACAGATGGGATAGATCTGTGGGCAGGCAGGAGGTGGCATCCAGGAGCGGGGTGGGAGGGTAAGGCCAGGATGGCTGGGCAGTGACCTGCGATGGCACCACCCAGTGATCCTAGGGTCCACAGCATGGAGCCAGGGGCCAGCGCAGAACCACAATCCTCTCCCTGCATACCCTTGCAATAGGCAACACTTCCATAGGCAAGGGCATGCAGGGAGCAGATCGTGGCTCTGTCCTGGGCCCTGACCTGCGATGGCACCACCCAGTGATCCTAGGGTCTCCATGGAGATTGGCCCAAGATTTACATGGACAGGGCGTGCTTGGCTGCGTGGATACAATGGGGCCACGGGCAGGCAAGGAGAAGTGTCCAGAAGCAGGATGGGCAGGCTGGGCCCAGGCTGGGATCAGGATCTTGAGGTGAAACAGCACAGGGCCCAGGGCAGAACCTCAATCTGCTCTCCACATGCCCCTGCCCATGGAACCAGCACCCATCACAGGAATGTATGGGTAGAGGATCATGGCTCTGCCACAGGCCCCAGACCCACACTGTCATGTCCCAAGATCCTGATAGGGATCCTGATCCCTGCACCCACCTGGCTATCCCACTCCCAGATGCCATTCCTCACCCACCTGCAGCCCTATCCCATCCACCCAGCGGAGTGCAACTTGCCCGCACAGGTCCCAGGCCAAACTCCATGAAGACCCTACCTGCCTGCTCTGTCCAGTGCCCCCAGCAGTGGGTGCAAGAAAAAAAGGTTGGGGTGCCCAGCCAGTGGGGCTGGAACTGGCAGCAGACTGGTAGTGGCAGCTAGAAGGAGTTGCCATTGTGCAGACTACAACAAAGCAAGTCTGGCCGCCATACCGCCCCACCCCCACTGTGCGCCCAAGAGTGTTGTACTGCAGTAGCTATAATTGCTTATATTGCTATTTTTTATAATTAATTATTTAGCCATTAAGATAAAGTTAATCTTGTTGTGATTTACTTTTTATAATATTTTAATCAGTCATTATTGTTCTGGAATTAACCATCTGTTTTAAATTTCCTATTGCTAAGCATAAATATATTTGACCTATTGGTCTCATAATTTTATATATATTTGACTTATTGGTCTCAATTTTAGAACTTAAATTTGGTATAAGGAAAATGCTTACATAAGGTCTGTGGTATGTCTGGCCTGTTTAAAAAGAGGTAATGAAAGAATGAATGATGTATGTATGTGACAACATGAAGGAAGACAGTCCTCTTGCAGCAAGTGAAAATAGCTTTCTGTGGTTTAACAATTAAAGGTTGTAGTGACACCAAGTCAGCAGTATTACCAAATACTCAACCATGCCTTCACCATGACAGCTGAAGACTACAAGCAACAACCCCCCTGAAGATTGCAGACCACAAAGCCAGAAGATCATGTCCTACCAATCCCAGCCTGCCAATAGGACAAGGAGGATGACCTTCACATCTGACTCAGAGGACTCGACAGGCTTGTATGAACAGCTATCACTAAGAATGAACACAAAGAAAAGGTTTGGGTCTGTCCACCTGGAAGGAGTTTTGGGTGCATCCAACAAGACCTGATTCCATCTCTCGTGGTCAGTCTGGCCAGCCACCACACTGACACCAAAACAAAGGTGCAAGATGCTAAGGATAGGAAATGCAGCAAGAGACTGACTTGGCTAAATGGAAAAGTTTCCAGTGAGTTGAAATTCAAAAAGGAAACTTACAAAAGCAGAAACTTAACCATGATTCTAGGGATGAGTATAAGAGTATAGCAAAGGCATGCAAAGACAAAATCAGGAAGGCTAAGACACATATTGAGATACAGCTAGCAAGGGATGTAAAATGCAACAAAGAAAAGCATTCTACAAGTATGTCAGAACTAAAAGGAAGAACAGGGAAAAATGCAGGTCTCTTACTGAAGGGGGAGGACATTCTAATACTGGATGATGTGGAGAAGGCCAAAGTATTTAATGCCTTTTTTACTTCAGTCTTCCTGAATAAGATCAGTTATTACATAACAAGCAAAGCTGACAGCAAGGAAGGGAAGAGATAAGCAGCCTAAGAGGGAAAGAAGAGGTCAAAGACTGCTTGGACAAAATGGAGATTTTCATTTCAACAGGGCTAAAAGATATTCACCCTAGAAAACTTAAGTTATTAGTTAAGATAATTACAGAGCTACGGACTAATCACTTTGCAAACTCACAAAAGTCAAATGAGAGTCCAAATGACTGAAAAGGGGCAAACATAGTGCCCATTTTTAAGAAAGGAGGATCCAGGAAATTACAGACCTTAACAACTGGCAAGATTATAGAACATGTCATTAAGGAATCTGTTTTAAGCATCTGAAGGAAAACATAGTGACCAGAAACAGCCAACATAGATTTTTCAAGAGCAAGTCATGCTTCACTGACCTGATTTTCTTGTATGACAAGATTACAGGCTTTGTGGGGGAGGCCAGCCCCACTGCTGCCTGTCGCCTCTGCTGCTTGCCTGCCACCTTCTCCCTGCCTGACATCTGCCCCTCCATGCCAGGGCCTGCCCTCTGCTGCCTGCTCCCTGTGCCTGCTACCCAGAACTCCTTGTCTAACCTGAAGCCTTCGCTTCCCATCCCCTGCCCTGCCATGCTTGTGCCTGACCCTTGTCACCTGTCTCTCAGGCCTGCCCCTTGCCCCTTCCCGTTTGCCCCTTGCTGCTAACCATCTCCTGTAGGTCTGTTGGAGCTCTGAGGCAATCAGTAGAAGTGGTGGCCCCAGCATGGCCACAGTCAAGTCCAGCTCAGCCAGAGAGAAGTGGTAGCAGCTCCCAGCAGGCCAAACTGGGGCTTAAGGAACCAAGGGGAGGGGGAAGAGGTATGAAAAAAACAGCTGTCAATGCCAGCTCTCCAATAATGTTACTAGTACAGCAGCAACCCAAAATCACCACTGCCCCCATGCCCAAGACACCTTGTCACGTCCCTATACCACTGGTTAGGGGTATGCCCCCTCCTACTACTACACTATACCATCCTCTGGACAATTTCTGTGAAGAATGAGGGGAACATTAGTAAGAGAGTTTGGAATGAAGTAGATCCTGAATGTACTGTAGCCTGAAAATAACCACCTGCCATGAAGATGACAGCTGGATCTGTCAGTAACTACTGATGAAAAGTATAAATTCAATAGGTCTGAGGATTCAGAAATCTAAGACACTTTTGACATGTCCAACACTATTATCAGCTAGATGCCAATAAAAGTATCTAAGTAAAAACATTCAGGGTGGCATAGCTTTCTAGCAAGCCTGAGAATTCTGCTGGATTAAAATCATTACTAAATAACAATAAAAAAATCACTATCTATTATACAGATAGTCTCAGTCTACGTGTTAAAGTCCCATTGTGTGCATGATATACATATTTGAAAGAGAAGGTTCTTGACCTAAACAACCTAAAATCTTAAATGTGAGAAGCTTAATCTAAATTACCACTATAATGATGGTGTGTATAGCAATTTGACTAGCACCTAGACTATATTAAATGTATGAAATATCTCTATCCCTAGCTGTACTAACAAAAAAGGCTTGAAATAACACATGATTTTTTTATTTGGTATTTTGAGAAATTACAAGAAAAATAACTCGACTGAAAACAGAGTATTTGATAAAGTTACCAAAAAATGTGACAAACAAGTTACTCAAAATAAATTAATCTGTGGCAACAAAATGTCCAGAATAAGGCAAATATAATGATTAGATCTAATAGCCAATGAACACAGAGCTCTACCAAAAATACGTCAAACAATTACTTGTTAGCATCTGAAATGAGTGTTAAATTCATTTAAACAAACCAGAAAAATGAAGCAGAAATAAATATATATGGAAAAGAAAATCACATCAGAAACAGAATTAAAAATGGTAAATTGATATATAGATATATATATATGCATATATTTCATGAAGAGTTTCCAAAATATGTATGAATTATTAAGAGATAACACTTTAAACTAATGTGCAAAGCATAGTTTTTCATTGACCTCAAACATGAGAAATCGCACACACAAAAATTTAAAACTACACTAAAAGCTCTGTTATCTGGCATCCCCCGGGAATGAGGGATGCTGGATAACAAAATATGCCAGTTAATTGAGCAGCCCGAACAGGAGTCCTTGCCTATTCAGGCTGCCGCTTCTCCCACTGTGTCCAGGGCATTGATGGCCGTCCTGCGGGCCCTGCGGGACAGGGAGGCGGACCCCGAGCAGCCTGTTATGCCCCTGGGCTGTGGGGGCTCGGCAGCACAGGCTGCTCTGTCCCAGGCTGTGGGGGCTTGGAGAAACCAGAAGTGCCACGGTGGGCACTTCTGGTTTCACTTTACCTTACAAGCCAACATGCCGGCTAACAGAGCATGCCGGCTTGCATGCCAGTAAGATGCCAGTTACTGGAGATTTTATTGTATATTGTAGACATTGGGGAATGTAGAAGTGGATGGCAACGTGGGTAGCAGCAACCATGAGATGACTGAGATAAAAATCCTAAAGAAAAGAAGGAAGGAGAGCAACAGAGTAAGACATAAGAACCCTGGACATAAGAAAAGCTGACTCTGACTCACTCAGGAAACTGATGGGCATGATCCCTTTGGAGGCTGGTCTGAGGGGGAAAGGAGTCCAGGATAGCTGGTTGTACTTTAAAGAAACCTTACTAAGGGTACAGGAATAAACAATACAGATGTGCAGGAAGACTAGTGTCCCAAGGATAACAAGAAGCAGGACCAGGAAGCCCTGCCTGCGGGGCTCGGCACTGAAAAAGACACCAAAATGGAGGAAAAAAGGCAAAGACGCACCAGCCAGCGAGGATAAAAGTGGCTACCAGCAACAGGGAGGAGAGAGCAAGTGAGGAGGTGGAGGCAGAGGCTCTCAATGCTGGCAAAGGACAGAGCCAGAGAGATCAGGGATTGCCCGGATGGCAAACGGCAGCAGAAGCTGTGAAGAATCTCCCCACCCTGGGTATTGAAATTGAGCCCGAAAAAGGGGAGGAGCATTTTGGGAGACACACCCCTAAAACTGCCAAGGACGCACAGTGGTGGAGCCGTTGAACCACAGCACGATGGGTGCAGTGACACGGAGGGAGAGGCTGAAGCCGACCCCAAGGGAACGGGAGTCTCCCTGCACAATCGCTCCCAGGTACGAGGTTGGGGAGCCGGGCTGGGGGCAGCAAGGATAAGGGGACCCTGAAGGACTAGCATCAAAGGAGCATTGCCAAGCACAGGCAGGAGGGCTTAGACAGCCAGTCAGTAAGATGCTGGACTGGAAGGTCGTTTGGGGCTTTCTGCTATATTTTTTTCTTCCTTTCTTCATTTTATTTTCTTTACCCCTGCCCAACAGGGGTACCCGCCCCTGACGGCTCCAGGAGTAGAGCCAACCCACTCAAGGGGGTTCCAGATTGACGGCTTGAGGCGACTGACCATCCTTCCCCAAGGAGTAGGGGGGATATCGCCAAGGGCAATAAGGAGTGATGATACCGCAGTGCACACAGGAGAAACATCCATACTGGAGGGGGTCATTCCAAGACCAGGCATCCTGCCAGAGGCTGGTGTAAGGCTGGGGTGTAGGGGAGGTGGAGACCCACGAACATCCCGCAAGAAGAGTGGTCATCCCCGAAGGGAACTTCGAGGCTGAACCCCATGCTGCTTTAACATTCAAAGATGTGGCAGGCAAGTTCAGGGAAAGCCAGAGGGACAACTGAAGCCCATTGTGGGGAACCCATGAAGCCAGAGAAAGGACATCCTCTACTGTCCGTGCCAAGGAAGCGTGCGAGCGGGCGTTCGAGGCCAAGCGGGCGCAACTAGCAAGTATGGCAGAAGACCAGCTTGGCTTAGCAAGGAACTTTTCAATCAGCTAAAGCATAAAAAAGAAGCTTACAGATAGAAACTTAGACAAATGACTATGGAGCAGTATAAGAGAGTATTGCTTGGGCATGCAGGGATTAAATCAGAAAGGTCAAAACAACTAGACTTGCAGCTAGCTAGGGATATGAAAGGTGAAAAGAAGGGTTTCCACAAGTATGTCAGTAACAAGAAGGTGATCAGTGAAAGTATGGGACTCTGACTGAATGAGAGAGGCTACCTAATGACATGATGTATAAAAGCTGAAGTACTCAATGCCTTTTTCACTTCAGTCTTCAGAAGCAAGGTCAGCTATCAGACTATTGCACCTGACAGCACAGTTTAGGGATGAGGTGAGCAGCCAACAGTGGCAAAGAAACAGGTTAGGGACTTTTAGAAAAGCTGAACATGTACAAGTCCATGCAGCCAGACACAGTGCACCCAAGGGTGTTCAGGGAGTTGCCTGATGTAACTGCAAAGCCACTGGCCATTATGTTTGAAAACTCATGGCAATCAGGAGAGATCCCAAGTAATTAGAAAAAAGCAAATGTAGTGCCCATCTTTAAGAAAGGGAAGGAGAAGGATCTGAGGAACTACAGACCTATCAGCCTCACCTCAGTCCTTGGAAAAATCATGGAGCAGGTCATTAAGGAATCCATTTCTAAGCACCTGGAGAAGGTGATCGGGAACAGTCAGCACGGACACATGAAGAGCAAGTCATGCCTGACCAACCTGCTTACCTTCTATGATGAGGTGACTGGGCCTGTGGATGTTGAGAGAGCAGTGGGCATGATATAGCTTGATTTTAGCAAGGTTTCTGGTATAGTCTCCCACAACAAGCCACCTAAGAAAATCCAAGTTGGATGAATGGACTGTAAGGTAGGCAGAAAATTGGCTGGATCATCAGGCTCAAGGGGTAGTAATCAATGGCTAGATGTCTAGTTGGCAGCCGGTATCAAGTGGAGTATCCCAGGGGCCAGTCCTATGGCCATTTTTGTTCAATATCTTCATCAACAAATCTGGAAGACTGGATGGAGTGCACCCCCAACAAATTTGCAGATGACACCAAGTTGGGTGGAGTAGTAGATACATTGGAGAGTAAGGCCCCAATAAATTGGAGGATTGGGCCAAAAGAAATCTCATGAAGCATAATAAGGACAGGCTCAAAATCCTGCACTTAGGACAAAATAATTCCATGCATTTGTACAGGCTGGGGACTAACTAATTAAGCAGCAGCTCTGCAGAAAAGGATCTGGGAGTTACAGTGGACAATAAGCTGAATACGAGTCAACAGTGTACCTTTGTTGCCAAGAAAGCTAACAGAATACTGAACTGCATTAGTAGGAGAGTTGCCAGCAGATTAAAGGAAGTGATTATTTCCCTCTATTTGGCATTGGTGAGGCCACATCTGGAGTACAGTGTCCCCCCGTTACAAAAGGATGTGGGCAAGTTGGAGAGAGTCCAGCGTGGGCAGTGAAAATGGTTAGATGGCTTGGGAGCATGACTTAAAAAGAGAGACTGAAGAAACGGTCTTATTTAGTCTAGAGAAGAGAAGACTGAGGGAGAATTTAGTAACAAAGTTCAACCACATGAAGGGTAGCTCCAAAGAGAGTGGTGGCAGATGACAGAACAAGGAGCAATGGTCTCACATTGCAGCAAGGGAACTTTAGGTTGGATATTAGAGAAAACTCTCACTAGCTGAGTAGTAAAGCACTAGAACAGGTTACGTAGAGAGGTTGTGGAATCTCCGTCCTTGGAGGTTTTTAAGAGCCAGATATACAAAGCCTTGGCTGGGATGATCTAGTTGGGGACAGTCCAGGTTTGATTAGGGGTTGGACTAGATGACTTCCTGCGGTCCCCTCCAACCCTCATTTTCTATGATTCTGATTCAGTGACTCCTTGGGCCAACACAAAAATAGCTTTCATGGGAAACATGAGGACACAGATCACATTTTAAAGCCTGTTAAATAACCAGATTATTTTAGGGATACTGATTTATTTCAGGTACATAAAGAGGGTTTCTAGAAAATAGGAATGTATCAGGTTTAGGGTGGGAAAGAGACCTAAAGCAGTCTGGCCTTCCTGATCTTAGCTGAGGCAAGGAAAATGGAGACTACCTATCAGGGATATGACCAGAACAAAGGAGACCAAGGCTTGACCATAGAAGGTCACAACCAAGGGCATCAGGAAAAGACAAGGTCGGGTAAGCAAGAATCCCCGTTAAGAATTAGATGATCAGGAGCAGGCAGGTAAGGAGGCTCAAGGTCTGTAAGGGACCGGGATACATGCAGCCACCCTGGGTACAACCACAGGCCAGGAGATATTAGGAAAAAGGATCCTGACTGGAGTCACAAGCAAGGGGGTCTGGAACAGGCAGCTGTATATGTACAGGACATGGGCAATCACCAAACTAAACCATGAGCCTGGTGCCCGATGTTAGAGAACAAGGGTCTGGACTGGAGTCTAGACCACAAAGGATGAAAGAGCTAGCAAGGCAGTCTGGAGTACAAGGGAGTCAAGAAGCCACCAAGACAGCCTGGAACAAGGAATCTGCAGACAGGAACCAGGAACAAAGGTGAAGCTTGGAAGTTAAGAAGCAGGACATAGGGAACAGCAGACCATGAACAAACAAGCAGGAACTAGGACACTAGGAACAAATAGGCAGGATCCAGGGGCTGGAAACCTAGGAATCAAAGTAGGAACCAGAAAATTAAGAACAAGGATTGAAACGTCCAAGTCTATACTGAGAAGCATCTGTTTTCCTGAATAGCCTCTTGAAAGAGGGATCTAAAAGAGATGCTGCTTAAAGGCAGGCAGCCAAACCCATGCAGACAACTGCAGTCAGCTGAGGAGTATTTAGGCCACTGGAAGCCAAGCTCAGGGCAAGATGGAGGCAATTTAACCTGTTTGTTCCCCTGGCTCCTGACACTGCCAACACCATTGAAACATGTACAGATCAAATATCAAATTATCAAAATCAGATGTCTTATGTTTAAAATATTTGACAAATTTAATATTAAATTTAACCAATCCCTAATTTTCACTTTATCTAAACTCAAAGGAGCTCCGTGACTGTCTTAATTTGGTTCTGATAGACTGTCAGGCACAAAGTTTCTCTTTTGTCTTACAAAACTCTTCACTAGAGTCAAACTCTGTATTCAGGAATAATAAAATAATTCTGAATAATAGAGTGAAGTTTTAAGTTGCATAGCTTCTACTGTTCATAAATACTGCTGCTGAAGTTAAAGTCTTCTGTTGAGTGAACTTTCATAGAAAGCATTGTAGGAAGAGGTAGAGCAGTCAAGCAGCAGGATACTGCATCTGATCACAGGATACTTTTCAAAATCCAGAGGCTGTAACAGAGCCTAGCAGAGGGTATGAAAGCCTCACATCTCAAAGCCTAGAATTTTAACTTTAGATTTAGATTTACCTATAGATCTTGAGGTTAATGTCATAAAATAAATCTCTAAATGATAAAGCTAGAACAATGAGCCTGATAGCTGAGAAAGTTGCTGGCAAGAACTTAGTTACACCATCTGCAATTTAATCAGCTGCTAGCCTCAGTTTTGTAACTATTAAAATTTAAAACATTACGGCAAGACACAGAAGTTACACATAACTCAGTTTAAGTGATTAGAAACTGGTTTAAACCTGTAACAGAACAGAAACTCAGTGCACATAAACAAGTTTCAAAATGGATAAAACTGATTTAAGGTAAACCTAGTTGAATGTAGTATCAGACATAACTGATTTGGGTCAAACTGGTTTATGAAACTTCAGTCCCAGTCCCCTCCCTGGTTCAAGCTAAATCAGAATACCAGCATCCCAGCATTTTGCAGCCCTGGGCTGGGCTGAGCTGTACTATCTTCTCCAGAGAGAGCAGGGCTCGCTCTGCCCCTCTGCTTCCTAGCTGGAGCAGTGAGGGTTGGCTGACAACGGGGTGAGGGGTGGACAGGACAACAAGCCTAGGTGGGGATGCGGCCCAATCTGCGGGGGGACTAGGCCAGGAAAATACATGCTATGGGCATTCAACGACACTATATTTAAAAAAGATCACAATATGAGTTGCCGACATTAAGGTCAGCACTCTTATTTTTCCTATTTTCTTCTCCCAGTCACTTACTTTCTAATTTTTATCTTTATTCTCTCTTTCCTTTGTTCCTCATATCATCGCATCATCTTGTTTCTCACCTCTGTCATTTCTTCTTTTCAATCTTCTTCTGTCTTGTTTTCTGCTTTTGGTGTCAACCAAATCAGGAGCAGCTGTTAAGCCAAGAAGTTAATAGTCTCATATATGGGAGGAAATTGGAGAGAAGCTGACCAGGATTGTAAATCAAAATCCAGGTATTTCTGTCTTCTTTAGCTGACCCTTGGACCAGGCCATTTTCTGAGAAATTAATAAAAATCCTTATCTCCAAAAACAAATTCAGCTTCTCGCTCTAAGCAAAAGAATCTGCCTTTCTATTCCAGATTTATTTCCTGCCCAAACTAAATATTCAGCCTCTCTTTCTGCCATCTCGTTCTATCTAGCTGTCAGTTCAAGCTCAGCCTGGCAAAAGCAGATCTTCGCTCCCTGCTTCTTCCTGCCTCAATCACTGTGGACAACTTTGCCATCCTGCTTCTCACTCAGGCACATGACCTAAGAATCATCTTTGGATCTTTAAGTATTTCACATCTAGACATGTCAAAGTCTTGCAGATTCTTTCCAAGCAACATCTCTAAGATACAGCTTTTACTATCCAGCAGCACCAGAGCTAAAAGGTAGCTTGTCCATCATCTTATTATCTCATGTTTCATCATCTCATATCTTGATCACTGCAACATCATCTTCTCTGGCCTTGACAAATGCGATCTTTCCTGTTCATATTGCTTCAGATTGCTGCTGCAGAGATGATTTTCCTAGCTAGTGACTTTGAACCAAGTCACTCTCCTCTTTATATAACTGCCCAGATGGCCCCTTCTTTACTAAATCAAATGTAAGCTGCTTGTTTTTTTTAAGTTTTAGGCCTTTCAAAGCCTATCATCATCACATCTATCATCTCTTATTCAGTTTCAAGAATTTGACTCCCATCTCTGACTTACCCATGATACCAGCTTCTATTGTCCCTACAGTAAGTTTTCAAAAACCATCAGTTTTGGCCCATCCTGCCCCTCATGCTTGGATAGAGCTCTCCATAAGCCAGTAGTCACCAACCAATAGATCATGATTGACTGGTTGATTGTTAAGTCTCTGACAGTCTCTCAGTCTCATTTTTTTCAAGCTAAAGTTAGGCATCTTGGTTTTTTCAAGCTAAAGTTAGGCACATCCCATTCCTTCCAGTAGACATTGGGTGATTTGGCTACAACGTTCCATCAGGTGTTTGATTTACGAAGTAGTGGAATTGATATGGAGATAATTACCATGCAAAGTGACATTGAATTGAAAGCCAGATCAAGGGACAGCAATTTTGTGGGACTCATAAACCGAGAAAAGAACCCCTTTCTATTGTCCTGTGCTTTAAAAGTGAAAGCTTACTTTGGTTCCACCTATCTGTGTGAGATGGCATTCTCACAAATGAAGATGATCTAGTCCAAGTATCGCACCCACCTCACAAATGCCCGTCTGCAGGGCTGCATTCAGCTAGCTGCTTCAAACTACAACCCAAACTTCAAGACACTGGCAGATAATGTGCAGTCATAAGTGTCACACTAAGACTCGGTAAGTAGGGAAAAAGTATAATTATGTATAGTAAGCACTTGATCTCAGCTTTCTATAACATAAATGAAAACAATTATTTCTACATTTTTTGACGTAGATCCTAGATTGCACTTAAATTCAAAAAGTGATCTTGTGCTTAAAAAGTTTGGAGACCGCTGCCATAAGCCATTTGATAAAGATTTTCATTATTCTCTTTCAAATCCTTCTTTCATCAGTCCCATGGGACGCCCATGCTCGTTACGTCTTTCATCAGAGGCATGGGACGCCCATGACCGTTACAGGACAGGGCGGTTCAGGTGAGGGAGATCCCCTGCCCTCCATAAATGCTGACCTCGTGAAGGAACACCTTGAGAAGCTGGATACCTTCACGTCATCTGGCCCTGACAATCTACACCCCAGGGTACTCAAGGAGCTGGTGAGCATCATAGCCCAGTCCCTGGCACGGAACTTTGAAAACTCCTGGCGCTCTGGTG
>NW_017728950.1:49680358-49710625 GCF_001723895.1 Crocodylus porosus
TTTGATCTGGTATCCCATGATCACCTCTTGGCAAAACTGGCCAATTGTGGCCTTGGGTCCACCATGATCCGCTGGCTGGGAAATTGGCTCCGTGGTCAGACCCAGAGGGTAGTAATTGATGGCAGTCACTCATCATAGTGTCCTGTGACCAGTGGGGTCCCATGAGGCTCTGTCCTTGGACCCATATTGTTCAACATCTTCATTAATGATGTGGACATTGGAGTCAGGAGCGGACTGGCCAAGTTCGCCAATGACACCCAACTTTGGGGAAAAGCATCCACGCAAGAAGACAGGCGGGTGACCCAGGCTGACTTGGACAGGCTCAGCAAATGGGCAGATGAGAACCTGATGGTGTTTAACACTGAAAAATGCAAGGTTCTCCACCTTGGGAAGAAATATTATAGGCTCAGCAGTGCTACACTGGCTAGCACTACGGAAGAAAGAGATTGGGGGTCATCACTGACCACAAGATGAACATGAGCCTTCAATGCAATGCTGCGGCTAGTAAAGCGACCAAAATGCTGGCTTGCATCCACAGAAGTTTCTCAAGCAAATCCCAAAATGTCCTTCTCCCCCTGTACGGAGCTGGAGCATTTACGTCCAGTTTTGGGCTCCACAATTCAAAAAGGATGTAGAGAAGCTTGAGAAAGTCCAGAGAAGAACCACATGCATGATCAGAGGTCAGGAAAACAGATCTTACGATGACAGGCTGAGAGCCATGGGGCTCCTTAGCCTGGAAAAGCGAAGGCTCAGGTGTGATCTGATGGCCACCTATAAGTTTATTAGGGGTGACCACCAGGATCTGGGGGAACGTTTGTTCACCAGAGCACCCCAAGGGATGACGAGGTCGAACAGTCATAAACTACTGCGAGACCGTTTCAGGCTGGACATAAGGAAGAATTTCTTTACTGTGCAAGCCCCAAGGTCTGGAGCAGCCTGCCAGCGGAGGTGGTTCAAGCACCTACATTGAACACCTTCAAGAGCAAATTGGATGCTTGCTGGGATCCTATGACCCCAGCTGACTTCCTCTCCTTCAGACGGGGGGCTGGACTCGATGATCTTCCAAGGTCCCTTCCAGCACAAATGTCTATGAAATCTATGAAATTCCTAAATGCGTCTCTAAACAGAAATTATAGAATCATAGACAAGTAGGGTTGGAAGGAACCACCAGAGGTCATCTAGCCCACCCCCCTGCCTGAGCAGGATCATCCCTATCCAAACCATACTATACAAATCCATATCTAAACAATTTGTAAAACTGCTATCAAATGGATTTCAGCAGATGCTTAAGTACTTTTCTGAACTCCGGTCCTAACATATTTCTAAAGTCCAGGGGGATAGGATAAATCTGAAGTTATACAAATAATGAAGGGAGGTGTGGGAGTATGTCACAGAGGGATTGACTTCTTCAATAGGGAGTAGGAGAAATCCATCTCTACTTGCTTAACTGCTTCCTATTAGAGGTGGAAAAAAGAACACCTGGGTTATGTAAAGGATCAGGCATCAGTTCTGAAGGAAGAGCCAGCTGGGATCTGGATTCACTGAAGACCAAGTGCATTGCCACAATAAGTTCAGAGAGCAGTAGAGAGCCGGTAAAAGCCTCAGGCCAGAAGACATATGGAAGAAAGTCTGCACATAAAACCTGGAGCCAAGGGAAAAAGGAAGGTCAAAGAGGATTATTCTGTGGGCTGATGTTGTGGACAAGGATTCAAAAAGATCTCTGCAGCTGGTAGCATCCCAGAGCAGGCTGGTTTAAACTGCCTCCAAGCCAAGCCCTGCTGAAAATACCCTACCATTTGTTTTGATTCTGTGCATGCTCAAGCCCAGAAATGAGGCCCTCTAGCTGCCTTAGAGTAGGCACTGAGTCCAAGGCTCTCTTCTCAGGTGCGTTTACTGGTATATACTCCTTGCTCTAAGGTGACCATGTTGTCCCATTCACAATATTGGGCAGGCACAGAGTAAACAGCTGGTCCATGCTCAGGGCTCAGATAAGACCCAAGGGCCTTACATTCAGTATGGATGGAGGTTGGTTTTGTACTGCTATTTCAACACCAAGCATCAGTAGGCAGCTAAACCTGGAATCCTCAATTCTGAGTGAAGAGGAATGCTGAAGAGACCATCTATTACATTACAGAGCAATTTTATCTGATGGCTTCACTTTAGAAGAGGCTCAGTCCTCCACATGAGCATTACTGGCCTGAAAGAATAGGGATGAAGTTTTTGTGCAATCTTAAAGGAAAGGTAGGACTCTGGAGGGATCATCTCCAGCAGTGGAGAGGTTCTCCCAAGAGACCTACCAACACAGTATTTGTTGAACATTAAAACAATTACTCATTTTTAGAATGGCAGCAATAAGTGGATCTGAAAGAAGGTCTGGATGGAGAGCTCACCTAACAGAAGAGATATCAAAACAAATAGTGCAAAATCATAAGGTATGTCTAGATTACATGCTAACGTGTAGTGAAACAGATCAGGTATGTCTACACAGCAAGATAGCTCATATACAAGAAGCAGTCTAGATGCAATAGAAGCTAGCTCACATGGCCCCAGTGTGGCACTAGCATGATGATTATGTAGACTATTTCTGGCACCTAAGATAGCAATATCTGTGCTACATTCACTTCAGTATCTAGTGTAGAAATATCTGTTAACCACAAAGCAGGAAAGGTCAATAAGTGAAGTAGGCCAACAGACAAGTCTACAGCCTGGCTTAAATGGCTGCCACCACCGGGCAACAGCCATTTCAAGTATTTAATATTCATAGTAGCATTGTTTAGGGAGGGGACTCAATTATTTAAATACAAATGTTGGAAAATTGTTGTTCACATCTGAACTGAATATGAATGAAAGATTTATCCTATCCATATGGAAAAACCTGTTGTCCTGAACATACCAATTGTTCTAAGCAAAAGTGTAGCTTCCCAGAGATTTAAATAAAATAAGTAGTTATTGTCAATCAAAGAGCTATATGGATCTGTTACCAGTATAGTTAACACTCATCATGTCTATTATGTTTGATGACATTTTCTCATTTTGTTTTTTTTGACCATCCCAGTAATGACTCAATAATGGTCAGCATGCTGGAATTTTGCCAGAACTGCATTTACTCCAGACACTAAACAGGGTGTAAAAGGGCCACACAGGATAACTGGTGAAATTGCTAGATTCTACCACACAAAGTGGTTGTGGCAGAGCACCTTTGGTGCCTGCCACTTCAAGGTTTGAGAACAGGCAGCAGGGAAGCCTGCAGGTGTCAGCTAGCCCTGTTGAGGCAGTCCCATGACTGCAAGAGAGCCCTGGGATAGTAGGAGACGGCTAAGTAGCATGCATTTTAGATCCAGGGTCTCAGGAGTGAGTCAGCAGTCTGCTGCTGCAGCCAAAGGAAAAACATCTGCCTGAACTGCTGCTTGAAACATCCTTGGAGGTAAAAGCAGGAGTTATGGCGATGGCAGGAGGCTCCTGGTCCTGGGTATGACTGAAAACTACACCCTGCTAAGGAAGGATGGGCTGGTGAGACTGCCCATGGCAGAGCAGTTCCCCAGAAGTGCCAGGCCAATTGCCTCCCCAGTGAAATGCAGGTAGGGGCACCTTATAACCCCAGCCTCCACATCCTGGTGGGTCACCCATACCTAGGGACAGGCATGGGGGCCAGGCACATCTACAGACACCTGAGCCCCATGGGGTGTACGACCCTGGAGGCCCCAGTGAAAGGGGCAGATAGATAAAACAGCCCTAGTGAGGGGGCAGAACTTTGTGGTGGCCTGCACAGAGTAGGGTGCACTGCTGCAGCCTGAAGGCTTATGCGTAAGTGGGTGTAAAGTACAGTTGTAAGCATGATCTGAAGGGCTGCACCGGGGGGTGTTGAGTAGGGCTGCAGTGGTGGCCTGAAGGGCAGCATACAGGCTAACCTCCACAAGTATGCAAATGTATGAAGTTGCCCAGCCAGGGACTAGGGGCAGAATCACCGGTATATGAGGCAAGGTCGTACCATGTAGAGTAGGGAAGCTCGACCTGAAGGGCTGCATGGAGAGCAGCCAGCATGCAAGTAGTCAAGTCTGATGGCCCAAGTAGGGCTGCCCAGGGGAGCAGGGCAGCAAGAGAGTGACCCAGTGATGGGCGGTATGAAAGAGGCCGTGAGAGTGGGCAGAGTGAAAGAGGCCCCACTAAGAGTGGGGTGGTATGGAAGTATGGGGCCAAGTGAAGGGCAGAATGCAACTGACTCAGCATAGGACTGAGTTTGGCGCAGCCTTAAACCGGAGGTGTAGTAATAATCTGGATGCCATCTGTGAGGCATAGAACACAGTATAGGGATGGCCATGTACAGCACCTCCTGGCACTGGGGCATTAAAATAGGCAGCCTCCCTCATTTAACAACAGTTCATTAAACCAGCAAGTCATGACAGGAGAGACTGGGCAGACTGGCTCAGAGACAGGTGGGCAGTCTGAGGTTGAGACCCAGCCCTGAGTTGGCCTCCTGTCATAGTGGTAAAGCCCCAAGACTGTAAAAGACACTGTGACTTCAATCTTCTGAAAGCATGAACATAAGAACTGCCATTTACTGGGACCGACCATAGAAATATTTTACCCAGTATCCTATGTCACAGTGGCAGAGAGTGGATGATTAACAGGGTATGACCAGGATTTTTTCTACTGTCAGATTTAATACTAAGTAGCCTAAATACCTCATTTTGATCTTGAGAGTCAACACAAGTTTACAGGAAAACCTCTGATCATGGTTAAATTTCAATACTGAAAAGTTAAGAAAGAATTTTGATGATGATAAATTGGGATTACTGCTCTTGAGGAAAGTAACTTGCTTTCAGACTCTTCTTTTCTGGAACTTAAAAATTAGTGCTATTTTGGATTCTGAAAAGACCCAGAAATCTTAGAATGGATATAAATAGCACAGAAGATGCATTTCAGAACCATATCTGCACACTAAGGTTTGGCAAGATAGTTTCTACCCTTCAGAGAGATCAATAAAGGAACCATTTAAAATGGGCAGCGAGGAAAATAACAGTTTCTTTACAATATACTGAAGAGCAAGAATCATTAAGGGATTATCTTTCCACAGATCATAATGGATTTAATATTCAGCCCAAAACAAAACTGGATTTAGATCAGAAGTTTACTATAAAGCCTATACTGATACTAGGTAAGATTTTAAAACAAACTATTTGGCATTGCTCTAACCCTTCTCTCATTGGAGACAGTAAAACCACAGCTGCTAATTGCTTTTCAAAAATCTTAGTCACTGTTAATATGCTGGATGAGAGAGCAGCTTATTTCCAAAATAGTTATCTCAGTAACTGAAGACTGTTATTGTTTAACTAAAAAAATCCTCAGTATTAAAATTCAGAATTGTCAGGGCAAAGAAAGCATTTCTGATCTGAAAGTAAAAGGAACATAAGAATATACACTTAGGCCTTTAGCAATCTTCTTTTCCAATGAATCTGAAGAACTTTTGCAAGAACAGGTGCAGACAGAAGATGAGCCTCTTATATGCCCTTCAACTCAAAAAGAATCTGCATCTATCTTTGCTGGGTCTCTCTCTCTCTCTCTCTTTCTACTATGTGCAAAATAAGATACTGAATTAAGAAAGCTAGATTTCTTGGTATTTTCCTTCTTACAAAGTAAAATGTTTGGGATGAACTGTAATTAGAGCTGACATATTCTAGTGTCTAAGAAGAAAAGATTTGTAACTGAAGAAAGAAGTTCATAATTGTCATCTCTAAAAATCCT
Source organism: Crocodylus porosus (assembly GCF_001723895.1). NCBI lineage: Eukaryota > Metazoa > Chordata > Crocodylia > Crocodylidae > Crocodylus > Crocodylus porosus. The sequence continues at coordinate 49,686,101 of NW_017728950.1, forward strand.
GAAATGGATTCAGGAGAACAGGAACGTATGGAGGGGGGTGTAATTTGTTTGTTTTTCTTAACTTGTCTATTAAGAATTTTGCCATTTTTACTAACAGCGTATCAACAATAACAACAACAACAACAACAAAACTGAACGCTGACAAGATTGTCTCATAAGATTAAGCCACTAATCTAGGACAACTAGAAAATATTTACTTAAAAAATCGTTTTACCCTCATATAGAAGACAGAAAATATTTTTAAAGGATATTATTTCATCAGAACTAATGGTGTTTAGTTATATACATAACATTACTAGAAGACTTATATTTAATGTGCTACTATAAACATTAAATGCTTAAACAGGCATAGTTTATGCTGAGTAGTTTATTCTATGCTGTTCTACAGCTGCCGTTTTACAGGTTTAAAACTAATAAGAGAAATTTTTTTTTATGCAACATGTAGTTCGCAGTTAACTGATAGAACTCATTATCACAGAAGGTTGTAGAGGCAGATAGTATAGCCAGTTTCAAAAAAGGAACTAAACAGGTTCATCAATGACAGACCTTCATTAACAGCAATTAAACAGAACAGTCGGGTATGCATCTAAAAACCAATGATCAGAGTCATAATCAGGCAATTCGGTGCCCAGTGCAGGTTAACTGCAAAGCACCTATGCACTGTATCAGTGGTTTTCACAACCAGTGTTCCACAGACACTGGGGCTAGGGACAAACATTCAAAAAGCCTGAACCTCAACTGACTTCATCTTTGCAGATTCTTCTAACCTGGCTAGGCTGAACTGGTTTGTAACTGTACAGACATTCCCTTTGGACTGAAGAAATGCAAGTACATGCCTGCAGTGGCTCAGGCTAGAAGCTGGCGGGTGCTAAAGGAGCCCTCCCTTCCCTTCTACAGTGCTGAGCTGAGGGGGGCATGGCCAGGTCCCAGCAGGATGCTCTGATTAGGGAGGGGTCCCTACCCTCACTGATAACAGAACATTTATCAGCTCTGTGATCAGCATTTATCACCCCATCAGAAAACACAAGTCTCTCTCATTAGTTCAAGCTCCTCTTAAACAACATTCTCCAAGGAAGGAATGGAGGGACATTACTAGCTACCTGTTGATTAGCTCCAAAAAGCCCTAAGGGGATACTGTGCTGTCTACCTTTGTCCTGTCTGCCTTACACAGACACCTCTCAGCATTAGCTATCATACCATATGCTGACTATGGTCCGTGCTGCGGGAGGGAGGGAGGGGGGAATCTCTGCTTGGGCAGTGAGCAGCGAGGGGGTGTGGGACAGGGAAAGCCAGGCAGAAGCTTCTGTGCCTGCCATCTCTGCTGGAACTCCAGCCAGGGAGCAGCGGGGAGGGGCCAACCCAGCTCTCTGGAGCAGACAGCCCCACCCAGAGCTGCAAAGCATTTGGAATGCTGGGGGGGACAGACACTGCATAAACCAGTTTGACCCAAATCAGTTAAGTCTGATACTACTTATCTCAAACCAGTTTCAGACATTTTCAGACTGGCCTATGTACACTGAATGTCTGTTACAGGTTTAGCCCAATTTCTGATCACTTAAACTGGGTTATGTGTAATATCTGTCCCTAGCCTGGAAGTCCACAGAATATGTCTAAAGGGTCCACAAAAGATGACTGTGATCAATCAAAAGGATGTGAATACCCCCACTTACAATTCAAACGGATCCACAGCTCCATTCAAAAGTTCCAAAGTGGTCTGCAGATGGAAAAAGGTTGCAAACCACTGTACTATCTCTCATTACTGTTATTTGATTTGGAACCTCTGTATGAGGACACGTGGTACCAGTGCACCACTGGTAGGATCCTTGCTACAGTACAACTAATGGTGGTGGATGCCAGAGAGCATATGAGAAAGGATAGATAATTCTAAACACACTATGTTCTCGCTCCAAAGCCTCCACTCCTGTCACTCAGAGATATGGGCTAGACAGACCATTTGTCTCATCCAGTATGTCCTTTTCTATGTTCTTATGTACTCCAATTGTAAAGAACATCTTCTCATTTTAGAGCATGGTATTAGTGATGATGGAAACAAACTACCATGAAGGCAAAAGAAGGCCCATGGGTCCATCAGCTTCTGGGATGAAGACAGGGCTTGATTAATGCCTGATAAGCAGGGATCCTGCTTTTCCCCGATTAAAAAACCCTGCAAATTCTCTGCTAAAAAAAAAAATCACAAATTGTCTAATAAAAAAACCCAAATCCGTGATTAAAATTAAAGGGCCCCCACAGTCCCACTCATGCCTCTCACTTCCCACCCACAGTCCCCGCAGCCTTGCTGGTGCCCCTTGACCCCCACCCAGAGCCAAAAGACTCAGGGTTTACCATATAATACCAGATGGGCCCCAGCAGAGTCAACAGCGTTTCAAGCCATGGTGACCCCACAGCTCAGCATTGCTTAGTATATGTGTTTACTGCAGATACCTCCCCACCCCCACAAAGGATCCATGTGCTAATTAGCCCCTCATAACTGGAACTGGGTGTTCTTGACACAAGGTCTGGGATCCTCCAAAACTTTATATGCAGATGAAGTGCAGGGCAATCTGGTCTGGCTCAACGTCATGGAGGGCAGGGCCACACTAATCATATGTAAGAGTATGACAGAGGGGGCAACAGAGGGATTCTGGGTGAACTGTTTGGGACATTTAAGGCTGATGAAGAAACAGAAGTCATTAGAAATGGGAAAGGAAGGCACAGCTCAGCTTTGGGAATAAAGAAGTCAGAATGTATTCAGTGTTGTGACTCAACATGATTTGAAAGACTTAGCAGTGATGACAACTGAGCACAATGAGCACTAACATATATCTTACTCAGATGGGCTGCACTAACCTATCCTTGTGGTAGGTTCCCATCACTGAATTTGCACAATATGGGCCATGTGTTTTATAGACACACTCAGTGTCAGCTGCATTTAATCAACTATGGTTTCCATTACTGAGCACATGCTGCTTTTGGCAGCAATTTAATGATAGATAGGCAGCAGTTTAATGATTTAATGAGGTTTCCTTGTATGCAAATAAGATAAGGGCTTTTTTCTCCCCATGCTGATTTGGGGGAAAATCCTCATCTTTTTTTCCAGTATATACGGTAACATTAAAGCAATGATAAAAATCTAAAACTTATAAATACACCAGGAACAGGTGTAGTTTCTTTTTAAGAGTGGTCAGAGAAAAAGAGTATTAACATGAATTGATTTATATAGACATGCCTCTTGAGGTATTTAAAATCCTTCCTAACAGGTTCTTTTTTAGTAAAAAAAATAGATAACTCCCTGATAACACATGGAGAAAAATATTAAATTTTTAAATGCGAGACAAAAATCTCAAATAGCCAAGCTGAAAATTGCCGTCTTATACCATGAAAGAAGTAAAACCCCTCGAGCAACTTTTATATACAACATTGAAAGTGTCCCCAAAATATAAAAAATACAACTATCTATTCAAAACACTAACAATAAGGCAATGATGTCAAACATACAAGCCATAGGATGGATCTGACCCACAGAGCCACTTCATCAGGCCTGCTACTTGTGGGGCCAGGGAATTTTGGGACATAGCCAGGGTGGGACTTGCCTGGCTCTGTGCCAGAATCTAAACTTATTGTACAACTTCTCTGAACACATTTCCCCATTACAATAGCAATGTCTACTTTCAGCGTTAACTCAAACTGATTCACCATTTCAAAGAGGGGTTTTTTTTTTAATTCAAATAAAGTAATAAGACTGTATCTGTGAAACCTTGACATCCCAACAACAGCTGGGGTCAAGCAAAGTTTTTAAAATAAGAAAATGTCTGGGACTAGCACACCCCAACTTGTAGCAGAACTTACAAAATGAACATTAGAAGATTTAAAGGAGTTTGCAGGCTTTGACAGCTTTGGCTACCAGGTTTGAAAGTGTTCCATATTCCACTGTCCTTCCCACCCCATCCACATGGAGAGCATACAGTTCTGAAATGTGAATTCATTTTTAATCCTATAAAAACTGTCAGCCCTCTGATGAATTTTACAAATATCATCAGCTGTCTTCCCATAAAATATCCTATTAAAAACGGTATTTATTCTCATTAACTATTGGGATTTCAAATGGTATAACTTTTAACTATAAAAATAATTAGAGACATTTTTTCTGAGCAAATTCAGAACTAACACTAGGAAGACAAATTAAGACAGAAATTGCAAAAATCCCATTTCTTTTCTTAAAGACAACAGACTTACAGTAAAATTAATAGCTGAAACCTAAAAAGATTATTCAAGCTATAGTGGCTTCTACTGCATTGTTCTATTTGTTTCCACTAAAATTCCAACTGCTATCCTAAACTGTAAGCATTTTGGGGCAGGAAATGTTATTTGTTTAACAAAGCCCTTCTACTATATAGCACTATGTACACATATAGAACTATATAAATAGGAGGAGAAGAACAGGCAGTTGCTTGTCAATCTACTTAAACCTACTGGATGTCTTTTGCCATTACTGTCATTTTGATGATTTCAATAGCCTAGTCAATTCATATAATTCATTCTATCCTTCATTTCTTCTCCACATCTCAAATATGCAGCACTAATCCTCCAGATTCAGCATAGGAAAAAAGATGTGCAAGACCTCAGATAAAGCTTAAATCACAACATTTTAAACCTTTAGCATAGGCCTGTACAGACTTCTGCTGACCTGTCAGACTCTACTGTAATTAAAAAGTTAAAGTTAGGTTTGAAACTTTTGTAGGTTTAGGGCATTTAGCCTCTCAAATTAATTGCTTACGTTACTAATCATATTGATATTTTGTGACTTTCAGTGGAGATTGACAACTCTCTGACCCAATGCTAATTATAGAAGTGTAATTTTTAATAATATCCATCCCTCCTTAAAAAATTGAACATCATAAAAGCCAAAAGGAATTTAAATACCCTGCATAAATAGTAGTCTAAAGCTAAACAGTCAAAAGTTTCCAGATAATGTGTGCATGTTCAAAATAAAACGACATTAGAAGACTTTTGCAAAAGTAGATCTAATAATAAGGCATTTTTCCTTAAATCAAAAAAATAATTTTATTTACAAAACCCAGTGATTAGACTGTACCTAAAGGAAAGGTAGACTACTTGCCTAACTCTGGTCATGTCACAATCCCTCTGGGTCAATTCATTCTGTTTAACAGCCAGCTGGGATGACAAGCCACTGCAATTAAATTTCAGGTTTTCCATTTGTTTTCTTGCCTCTGTTAAATCAGTTTCCAAATTCTGTAAAGAATGCATTTAAAATGTGTTAAAGCATAGGAACCAGTAATGTTTTTTTTTTAACATTTCTGCATGTAGCATACATGCACGCACACACAGAAATTACCAGACAAAACCTACGTTAAGAGACAGTTAAAGTCAAGAGCATGTAATGATAATTTAGGAGGAAAATGTTTCAGGGATATTTTAACTTTCTAACACCAAACATTATAAAACAAGGAAACGCAGAATTACTGGCAAAGTTAGAAGATATATGAACTTGGAAGTTACAGACATGGTAAACAGATGTTCTGCAGAGACATCCTAAAACAACCCTAAGAAAAAAATGAATGTATTTTAATATTTGTGCTCCCAGGAAAGAAGAAGTCTAACTCAATTTTTAATAAATTGATAACGATACAGTAAAGAAGAATTAAGGAAAACTCCTGAAGAATATTTTTTCAAATTACCTTCTTTCAAAACACTCACCATTTCCCATGTTCTCATAGGACCCAAAGCTAAAGACTGTTCTTAAAAATGGCCACTAGTTCCCATTTTTCCCACTGGGCCCCAACTCAAGCTACTATCAGAAAAATGGTAGCTCTACACTATCCAGAGGAAAATAGGAGAACTGAGAAGCAGGTGATCCGGAACTGCTAAAGCAACCTTTGGCCGCAATCTGTATGTTCATACAAGTCAACAAGTTCATAGGAAAGGAGATGGTAGTTATTTGAGAAAGTCACTGCAATTGACGGCAGTCTTACTGAGAGCAACATGAGTGGGCAGCCATTTTAAAAAACTAATTCTTTACAAGTTCCTCTGGAAAACATTCTCTTTCAGTGTCTGCTTCATATATATTATAATAGCAAATTGCCCGTCAAGAATCACAGAGGGAGGCGGGGGGCGGGCAGGGATGGAGTCCCATGTCTGCCCCCCACCTGTCCGGGCTCCCTCTTCCCCCCTCCACCATTTGGGGTTGGGCCCTACTCCCCCTCCCCTGCCACGTTGGGCCCAGACCTGCTCCTCACTTCCCCCCCCACTGCGTGTAATGTAATGATAATTTAGGAGGAAAACCTAAAATGGTTACTTGGCAGTTACGGACATGATAAACAGATGTTTTACAATATTAGAATACTATTTTAAGTGCAAAAGGTTCACTCCTTTGTAACTATGGAGCTGCATGCATGCAGCCTGATTCTGTTCCTTCCTTCTTTATCAAGGAACACCCCTGCATACGTGCTGTAAGACTCAGCAAATTGCTCTAGGTGTGGTAGGGGGGGCTGAAATCAGCACCTGAGCTGGCCCCAGAAGCCTTACCTGGGGTCCTGGGGGCCTTCCCGGGCTACAGCAGTGGCAATGCAGGTGCACAGAGCCTGGCCAGCAGCCAGACTATGGTGGCCAGGCTCCGGTTTCAGGTGGCACATGCTGCAGCCACATATGCCACTCTGCTTTTTTTTTTGAGTGGTTTTTTTTAAACTGGAATTTCCTGGTATCTTATTTTGGCTTCACGCTGCAGAGCAGCATGGAGAACCTTTTGACATGCACTGTGTACATGGTGTGGCACCTCTGAGGGGCTGCAAAGTGCATGTGCGCACTTATATTGCAGAACTGTGCAGGAGCCTAACCAGCTCCCAGAACAACTCCTCAGAGCTGCTTTGACTTATGCACAGCATCCCATGGCACACTATGGGCCCTAGAAAGCAGAAAACAGCCACAGACCCAGATCATGCTTGCAATTCATTTGAAGGATAAAAGGTGCAGAAAGAGACCTTTATGCAATATACTAGCTAAGGAAGAACCCAGGTACAGGAGGCTCTCAGGACATTGTTTCTGCTCTTTTCAATGAACTTTTATGCTGCTAGAGTGGTGCATCAGTGAGAATTAGATCTAAGCTGCAAACACAATATTTTAAAATACATGTTAAAAGGAATGATAATTACAGTTGTTACTCGTATTTGCTCTCTTTTCGCTAATCTCTATCATTTGGATTTTTTGTCTAATGCCCCAACCTCCTGAACAACTTCAAACATCTGCTATTAAAAAAAAAAAAACAAAGCCAAAATAAAACAACCAACAAACGAACAAAAAACAGCCAACAAACAAAAAGAACCCAACAGCCTATGCCTATTCCTGGTAGTATTTCCTCCTCTTCCCAGTCTATGTGGAATTTTACTACCAAAATAACATCCATTCCTCTAGAAAGAATATGATATCATCCTGGGACAACCTTTCTAAGTCTAAACATTTAACTGCTTAAAGGCTAATATATCAAGACCGGCAGACTAGAAACAGCTGCTTTATCGAAAGGAAAGGCTAGAATCCAACACTACCTACTAGGAGAGAGAGTAGTCACCGTTACTTCTCAGAGGACCTGGGATATTTAGAACTAAGGTATTTAACATCTAGAGGAGATATTTTTAAAACAATGTTAAAGTATTTCACATTGATTAATCCTAATTTTACTTCCCCACTGGGTACTATACTGCTAGATTCAGGACAACTATAAGAGAATAAGTGGGATTGTTTCTGGATCCCGTATCAGCAACAAAACTAATTATGGTCTTTACTACAGGTGATACTGCATAAACCAAAAAGATCCCAGGCTGATTTCCAGAAACCAGGCTGAGTGGTAGCCTTAAAAAAATAGAACACATTTCACTTCCAAACTCAGATAATTTTATATGTCATCTTTATAGTCACTTAAGAACACCACCATAAGTAATAACAATTCCTGTTGTTTAACTTGCCCTCTTAAAAAGACTATTATTAAATACATTTAAGATACAGGGAAATTTGTTAATTTGCAGTCCAGTATGATACAATGTGATAATCTTGTATTTGGCCTGCGAGGATACGAGTATTATTTCCCATACTGTTTAAAAGTACCCAGTTAAAAGCAAATCTGGCATATAACACTGATTCTTGAAAATGTTTAGTAATGGAAATAGGGAAAGACCAGAACACAGGGAAAATTAATTCAAGTTGAAACCCATAAATTTCAATGAAATATTTACAAATTATACATTAACAACAACAATAATGAAAGGTAAACAGTTTAGTAATATGATGTTTCTTAATCCATTTGTACATAATAAGAATGTTAAAAAATGTATTTGGCTTTTCTGAAGTCATAGTCTGCAGCATATTACTTCAAAAGAAAATTCTATTACCTGACTATGCAAAGCTGTTTAAAATGCCAGCTAGTCATTCTCACAATAACCTTGTGAAATAAATCCACTTTACAGAGGAGCAGAAGTGAGGCATAAAGACAAAGTGACTTGACCAACAGCAAAGAGAAATTCTGTGTAAGCTTTACATGCTTAGGTCACTGTAGCAAACCTCTCACTATGGCATATGTTAACATTCATAAAAATCAATTATTTCAAAGTTCTTCACATTATTTTCACACGTGTTGTGGAGAAGTGAAATAATTCCAACAATTTTATTACAGCTATTTCAAAACAGCATCTGACAACCTGAAAAATCACTTGTACAACTCCAATATGCAGTGTTTCTCTGGTGAGGAACAGGCCATTCCACAAATTCATGGAGACTGAAAAACCTTTCCCCCCCAACCAAACGAAGAGCCTTGAACTGTAGAAACTGTCCCCCCATGATGAATGACACACTTTCCAAAGCTCTTCTCTAAGCACCATACCTATAACAACCAGAGGCATCACTGAAGAGCAGACTTGGCTGCCTCTGAATCATGGTGTCAGAAAATTCTACCTTCATGTATGCTATAAGTAAATTGCCAGAAAAATACCCCAAATCTTTCTATGCAAGGTACAATTTAGATGTGTAAGACATACGAGTACTGTAGATGATGTTTTACAAAAGTAAAAAAAAAGATGTTTAAGCCTGAATAATGCAAAAAACAACAACAACAAAACTACTCTGTAGATATATATACAAATACTAGCAAAGTTTTATACCAGTAATTGGTTTATTCCTTAGAATAACTTTAGAATACCTTAAACATGACAATTTTGAAGACAGAATAAAACAAGGAAATAGTGTTTCAATATAATGTATGATATTCTGAGAAAGCACTCACATAAAATGAAAAACGCATAGCACATTTATCATAAACTGTGAATATAACTTTTTAAATATGATATAAAATGAAAAAGCCTCTCACCAAGAGTGGAGCCCTCTGGAGGCTAGGATACAATTTATTCAAACCATGGTTGAAAAGTTTTTAAAATAGTCTTGCAATACAGAAAAAAACCAGTCCATCACATTAAACTAAATTATAACTGAGGAAAAACAACCCCTGAATGATAAGATTTTTAAAGCTGTTTAAAAAAAAGTTACATTTAATCTTAAAATACAGTATCTTTTATTTTTTAATGATTACATTTTAGGATGACTATTTGAAGTCAGTTTCCTGCTTTGCACTATCAATTTTTAAAAAGCTGTGGGTCTTAAGAGAACGAATGTAAATGAATGTCAGTCCCCACTGGTAGATTTGAATATATAACTTGTTATATAAAGAAAATAACATGTACTGTAAATGCCTGGGAGAAGTAGTTCTGAAATAATATCCAGAAGACCATTCCATGTCATACCTTTATTTTGGCATCAATGCCAGATTTTTCTATTCTCCACTGTGCCTCCTGCTTCCTCAGTTTCTCCAGGTCATTTAGCAGGTCAGTGCAGCGTGCATTTAATCCCTTATTTTCTTCTTCCAGATTTTTTATAACCAGTCTGTTTTGCTCTTCCTTCTTCTGTGCACACTCCTTAGTGTCCTGTAGAACAGTACCACAAGGGCCGATAAACAAAAAAAAAGTGAGAACTAATCAGCAAATATAAACTGTGCAGTTTTACCTTCACAGCAGCTTCTTCTATATTTGATGGCCAAGGTCACCTGTGTACTTTTATTGGCCTCTTTCATGCAGGTGGAAGGGTCATATATTTTAGTTGGATGACAGCTTTGATGAGTACACATTTGCAAAGAGACCATTAATTGATCAAGCTGCCTTTGATGCTGTCCCCAGCTATTTTTGAGACCCACACAGACATCCTCCCAGACCTCGGCTTTATCAATTAATAATGCCAGTCCCATCAGAATCTAATTACAAGAAGCCACATCTTCACACTCCTACTTTCTTTGCTCCATTTCCATCATTAACTATTTATCTGAAAGTTATAAAGCTTGGATTTTTAGCTTGAAAGCATCTTTCTCAGAGTTAGTGTGTGAGAAAACTGTAAGGCCTAAGGCAATTTTTCCTCCAAGCTTGTCACTTTCAGTGCCACAAGGGCTGACACCGTTTAAAGTAGTACTTCAAAGCTATGGTCCCATAAAACTATGTACAAGTCAATATACCTTAAGTTCTTGACTTTTATCTTTAAATTTCTGCTGCAAGTTACTGAATTTGTTCTTCAAGAGGGTATTTTCCTCATCTACAGCAAGCTTTCTCTGTACCAAGTTGTTTATCTCCTGTTGCTGTCCTGATATTCTCTATTTAAGACAAGACAAAAAATTAATTAAAACCAAAAATCAGCATTTGTAGTAGAATAATTATTTGCTCTCATTGTCAAAGCCTTGTTTTAAGTTTTATGGTGTGTGACCTTCTAACATGTGGCTTTACATAATTCCTATTGTTGTATCTATATTTAAAATCGTATTTCAAATTGTCAATATGTAACATAATAAAATACAAAGAGAATGGCCTGCGTTCCTTCTGGACACAAGTACAAATGGAATAGGAATTATTCAGATCAGTCTGAGAAGATAAAATGGTTGCAAACCCTTGTGATATTTTTGGTTAGAGATTAAAAATAAGGTTATTTTTGCAATTGCACATGCAGCATATGACAATATAGCCAGAACACAAATTGTCTGAACTCCAGAATTCATAAAAAAATCAAAAAAATTATTAACTGATGGAACTAAAAAAAAAAAGGATAATCATACAACTCAGTTACACCTTGAAAGGCAATAGTCTAATGGAATTTGCATCTGAAGGCAATTAAGACACTGTTGAACAAAGACAACACTTAGTGTACTGTACATAATAAAACCTAACAACTATTAGAAAAAGAAATCCAAGTTTCTGTGTTAAATTCTTTCATTCTTTATTCTTGAGGCTTGCATTTTCCAACCTCCCAGATCATAAACAAAGATTAAAATTTCTTTTCATTCAGAAACAGGTACAGTGGCCACTCTTGAAAGTTCATATTTTGTACATGAAAATTAGTAAACCCAATGTTAAGTATTTGCAGTTCTGTTTTATTCCTCTCCTTTTCTTTACAAAAGCAACATTTTTGTTTAGATTTAATTTTTACTACATTAAGTACATCAGACTGAAGACACAGATATTGAACCTGCCTGAAAACAAAATGAAGCAAAGCTAATTTGTTTTCCCTGTTCAAGCTGAATGAAATGTATAAACAATGAGCAGCACAAGATGAAAAATAAACTAGATTTTTTAAAATTATCCCATTATATGAATACTAACACAGGATTTTAAAAATAATTTTCAGTTTAACAGTATTTGTTAAATCTTTAGATGTTTGTGGTGGGGGCCATCTTGTGGCTGGTCAAATCATTGGCCTGCCCACCTGTCTAGGGAAGGAGTTTGCCCACCTCCCTCAGCTGCCACGCCTTTGACGCAACTGAAATAGATTTTTATAAGGTGAGAGGCTGCCCATTTAACGCCTGATGCCAAAGGCTCCATACCATCCCTACATGTTGTCTCACAGATGGCATCACTATATGGCTCCAACCCCAAGATGGACCTATTTTATGCCCACCTGGCATTCGGACCCCACTTGAATCCCTCCTTCTCAGACGGTCTAATCTCCACCCACATACTGAGCTGCCAAACTCCCTAAGCCCTTTTTTCCTAGTGGCTGTGGCGCCCTCTGAGACCTCTGGCCTTACTGGCTGTCGCCAGTTGTGGCGACTTACACACAGGGCCCTGAGGGTACAGCGCAGCATATACCTGCATGTGAGCCCTGCTGTGGGGCGAAAAAGGCTTGGGGAGGGCTGCTGCCAGGATGACTCACCTGTAGGTCCCAAGGTGGCAAAGCAAGAGCAGCGTATATCACTGGCATGGCATTTTAGAAGCTCGTGCTCCATGTGCACGCAGGAAGCAACATCATAAAGACATACATGGAGACAGAGCGGGGCGGGCTTTTTGAACTGGCTGAAGACACCAGCACAGAGCCTGCTACAAGAACTACCCGCACACTGGCTCTGCCCCAAGCTTGGGATGCTGAGCCAGGGCAGCGGTTACAAGAAGGACCCTGAGCCTCATGGATCTGAAAGGCAGAGGCTCCAGAACTTTGGCCAGAAGCTAGTCAGCAGGCATCCAGCAAAGGGAATCTGGACATCTGGGGCGCATCCAGACAAACACACACGTGCCTCTTGCAGCATCTCAAACCCTTTTGAGACGCTGCAAGAGGCATGTGCAGGAATGAAAAAATGTTCCCCATGATGCAAACTTGCAGCACAGGGACAAAATTAGATCTCTGGCTATCCAGAGGTCCACTCTGCAGAACAGCAGGGAAAGGTATGGTCTGGAGCAAAAACAGGAATCAATCCTCCAGAAGAAACACTCTGGTTTCAGCCAGAGCCTCTGTGGTGCTCCTGCTGCCCCCGGCGCTGTCCAAGGTAAGTTACAGAATGGGGTGGGGGGGTTTACGGGTCTGGATGGGTGTGAATGTTTGTGATGAGTGGCAGGTGTTGGAAGTGGAGGGGCTATGGGGAGTGGAGGGTCTCAAGCAGGGGCTACCACACACCTGCCCCCCACCCGACTCTGTGGTACCAGCAGCAGCAAGCAGCATGGCTGTGGCTCTCCTGCAGGCAAAGCGGACAGTGTCACAGTGCTGTGTGACCTGGGCTCCTACATGCTGAATGGTACCAGCCTGGCCCACTACTGTAGGAGTAGAAAATGCGCCCTGCCAACCTGATCCAGCCCAGGCCGTGCTGGTACTGTGCCTTTCCACAGGAGCCACGCAACCTGCTCCGATGCAAACCCAGACTAGTGAGTCATAAAGTGCTAGGCTGGGTCCTGCCCTGCACCACTTCCCCACCTGCACAGTGGGGCAGGCAGCACTGCTGCCGGAGGCTGGACCCACTGCAGCATGCAAGAACCATCCACCAAGCCATGCTGGGTCCTGCCGGCTCATGCTGGCAGACCAGCCCGGTCCCATGGCAGCAGAACCCAGTGCTGCATGCACGGTCCCTGCACACCGCATTGGGGTCCTGCTGCCATGGGACGGGGTCGGCCTGGCAGACTGAGAGGCCCCAGTGCCGGCACGACCCGGCGCAGCTCAGCATGCAGTCCCTGCTGGTGTGGTCCCTGCTGCAGAAGGTAAGTTATGGGCCCTGCAGCGGGGGTTGTGGCCCTGCAGGGTGCCTGGGACCCTGTACAGGGGGCCTGTGGCCCTGCACAAGGGGGCTGTGGCCTTCCAGGGGGGAGCTGAGGCCCTGCAGGGAGGCAGTCCCTGTGTTGTGTGGGGGGCTGCACCCTTTCGGGGGCCAGGGGACCAATGAGTCCTCAGCAGCACCCTGACAAGGTCCCCCCACACCCACAGTCCCCCTGCAATCACCTCACACCCACCCACACACCAACTTACATCCCTCCATACCCACCCACACAATCACCTGCATTCCCCCTTCCTGGAAACCCCACACCCCCAAATCACGCACCCATCATTTGCGAAGGAAAGCAAAAGCACACATTCACACACACAGATATTTACAATTTATTTTATCATGATGATGGAGACACTAGTAGGCTTCCAAATTGATTTAACATTCTAAATATATCAATAAAGCATTGCCCAACTGATTGATCTCTCTATATATGTGTGGGGGGCGGGGAGGTAAAGTGGTCTTTTGTTCTAATTGTGGAAGAACATGGATTTTCGGGTATTTTAAAAAATGGATTTCGGATGCTACTGCAGCAGTCCAGCTGGCACAAGGGGTAGTGTCCCCAGATACCAATTGGGACCCAGAAGTTCCTATTTGTATCACCCAAATATCGTGGGCTCTGAGGCCCACACAGATAACTATAAGTCCCTATTTTATGGGGTAAATGGATGGATGAAACAACAAAATACTTGGGACAATTAATGAAAAAAACAGAATACGAGTTTTGAGTCAAAGGGTCAAAACGTGAAAGTAAGCGCACCTGAGGAGGACACCAAGCACAGCCCCCCAGGCCATACCCATCGGTCCTCCAAGGCATCCCAGGAGCCGATGGACGCCTCCTACTGGTGCTCTGCCCAGAAACATGAACAAACAAGTGTGAGGAAAGCAGCCCCACAGTCTCTGGGCACCTCCCTGGTCAAAGCCTCCTTCGTGGTCAAGTACAGGCCCACTTGGCCAGGGCCAGGAGGAAGTTGACCAGGAGGTCCCAGAACTTGGTGGGGCCATGGATGGGGTGACCAAAAACAAAAAGGTGGGGAGTGAAATTCAACTAGAACCTCAAGAGGAGGTTCTGGAGGTGGAGGTGTAGGGGCTGCATCCAGGCGCACTCGAAGGTTATATGCACTCTGCCTGCAGAAGGGGCAGAACACCAGGGTGTCTGTGAAGCTCACCACATACATGCCCGTGGCAATGGCTCTATGGAGAAGCCACCAGCTGAGGTCCACAGTGGCTTGTGGGATGAAGGTGGACACACGGGCGGCATGATGAACAGTGTGGCACACAAGAGCATAGAAATGGCGGCAATGGACAGTGGAAAAGCGGACTGGTCTGGTGTCCTGCAGGAAGCTTAGGTCATGGAGCAGGGAGCACCGTGAGGCACTGGCCCCACAACAAACTCCAGTGGCCTGGAAGACACAGGGGGGGGGGACCACAGCTGTGCAGGACCTGGTCAACAAAGGCAAGGGCATTAGTAGGGCACATTTCACCCCCTGAACCAGACAGCACGCTGCACGTGTCATGGGTGGACTCATGTGCTGGGCCAGCGCAGCAGGGTCTACCCACTCCCGCCTACTATAGTCCAGGAGGTCTCCAATATGGGTGACACCAGCCAGGATCAACCTCTGTTGCAACCGAGGCAGCTCTGCCGTTGGCACCTCCAGCTGGGGGTTCCAGGGGAGGGGCTCAACAAGCATGTCGGTAACCTGGGCGACTGTTGTGGGGGACCTGGAGGTGGAGACCAGCCTCCAGGACTGGAGGTGATCCCAGTGGAAATCTGGCAGCCCTTGCAGGTCCTGCAGGGAGAAGTCCCGCAGGCTGAGGAGCTGGCAGTCATATTGGAGCCCTCAGGAGTGGCAGAGAAAAGCGTGCCCCAAGTGACCCCATGCCATATGGCTACTGACACCATATAGCAGTCACTGCAGGGCCTGAAGGTGGAACACCAGAACCTGGCTGTGCAGGCAAACCAGACTCCGGCCGCCCTCCCACAAGGGGAGGCTCAGGACCTTAGCAGCGACCCAGTGCCATCGTGGCCAGAAAAACTCCAGCACCTGCCTCTGGAGTTCCACCAGGACCTTAGGGGACACAGGCAAGGTGTGTAACCAAAGCATGGACAGGACCAGCTGATTCAGCACCAGCACTCTCCCATGCAGGGAGAGACATCTCAGGAGCCCTGCCCATGCCCTGAGCCACACCATCACCCTTGCCTCCAGCTGGTGCCAGTTCTCCAATGAGAAGGGGTCTGTGAGGGACAGGTATACCCCCAAGTAGAGCAGGGAGCCTGCACTCCAGCAGATCCCATAGACCACAGGTGGGACTGAGCCCACCTGCCACCCATCACCCACCACCACGCCAAAGCTCTTGATTCAGCTGACCTAGGCAGAGCAGGACACCAAGTACAATGCCTGGCAGGCTTCCACCTGTACCATGTCACATGAGTTCTGGACCACGAGGAGCATATGCTGAACAGGACCAGCCGCCCTGCTGGCTCCCATAGCATCAACCCTGCCACCCGCTTCTGCAAGAGAACAACGAAGGGCTCCAGGGCCACGGAGTACAGCTGGCCTGACAGCAGGCAGCCTTGACGCACCCCTTTCCTAAACAGGTTGGAGTCCATCAGGGTCCAGTTAAGCTTGACCAAACGCTCTGCAGAAGTGTACAGCACCTGGGGAGCCCACACAAAGCAGGGCCCGGAGCCAAAGACCTGCAGTGTGCCTGTGAGGTGCCCGTAATCCACTCTGTCAAATGCCTTCTCCTGGTTTCATAGATTCATAGATGCTAGGGTTGAAAGGGATGAATTTGTAGGCGGCCATGGGATTACCTCTCAGCCTTCTCTTGCAGAGGCTGAATAGGTCCAGGTCCCTCAGTCTCTCCTCATAGGGCTTGTCCTGTAAGCCCCTAACCATACAAGTGGCCCTCCTCTGAACCCTCTCGAGTCTATCAACATCCTTCTTGAAGTACGGCTCCCAGAACTGGATGCAGTACTCAGACAGCAGCCTGACCAATGCTGCATAGAGGGGAAGTATCACCTCCTTGGATCTATTCACCATGCATCTGCTGATGCATGATAAAGTGCAGTTAGCTTTGCTGATGATTTCATCACACTGATAACTCATGTTCATTTTGGAGTCCACTATGACTCCAAGATCCCTTTCCACTTCTGTGCTGCTGAGAGGGTCATGCCCCACCCAGTAGGTGTGCTGGATATTTTTGCGCCCTAGGTGTAGCACTCTGCACTTCTGCTTGTTGTACTGCATCCTATTATGTACTGCCCACTTTTCTAACCTGTCCAGGTCTGCCTGCAATCATTCCCTACCCTCCGGAGTGTGCACTTCACTCCACAATTTACTGTCAGCCACAAACTTGGACAGAGTACACTTCACACCCACATCCAAGTCACTGATGAAGCCATGGAAGAGTAGAGGTCCAAGGACCAAACCCTGTGAAACCCCAATACCCACATCCTTCCAGGATGATACTGACCTGTCTACTACCACTCTCTGGGTGCGACCACTAAGCCAACTTCCCACCCACTGGACCATGTAAACATCTATGTCACAGCCTCTTAATTTATGAGAATGGGATGAGATACCATATCAAAGGCCCTGCAAAGATCCAAGAAAACGACATCCACTTCTACTCCTGCATCTAAGCATTTTGTGACCCTGTCATAGAATGAAACCAGATTGGTCAGGCATGATCTACCTGCTACGGATTCATGCTGGTTTCCCTGCTGCATTATTTTTCCCGCTGAACTCCCTTCATAATCTTTTCCAAGGATGGAGGTGACAGTGACTGGCCTAGAATTACTTGGATCCTCCTTCCTCCCCTTCTTGAAAACAGAAACCACATTGGCCCTTTTTCAGTCCTCCAGGACCTGACCTGAGCACCACAAGTGCTCAAACAGCCATGCCCGTGGTTCTACTATGACAAAAATCATAAAACTGCTGCAAGAAAACAGACAATCTGTGACTCAAATCCATGTCCCTTGACTAGCACAGCAGGGCCAAGACTGCCTAGAGGCCCCTGACGCTGGAGTTACCCTTCACTTTGAAAACAGCCCCGAGAACTGTGCAACAAAACTATTCTTTGGTAACACAATTTCCCTCCACTGGCCTCAGGGCAGCAAGTCCAGCTTAAATATCAAAGAAATAATCACAGTTTACATCTTCTACTGTTGCTGTTTCCTACTTGCATGAGCCAATGTCAAACCTTGCTATGGTTCAAATCTCTGGCTGTAATGTGATTTCCTTAGGCAGACAGAGGAACAGGAAGCAGCAGCAGGCAGTTACACATGGTTGAAAAGGAGATATTGGGAAGTCATCTCAAAGAAGTACCTGAGTCACGATTTTCTGAAGCTACGCATGGTGCTGCATATGAAAACTGTGAAAGCTTAGACAGTGTCTCTTGCACAAAAATGCAAGACAGTGGCTGGGGCAAGACTGAATTGTGGTAACAAGCCAGCCACAAGAAAATCAAACTCTGCCAATGGCTGCAACTCATTAAGTGTAAGAGAGAGAGGAGTGCTTGCAGTACCCAATACCAAACTTATGCCATAAGGTAATAACAGTCATGATAACAGTCCTCAACCTTCTACCACATCTGAGCCAAAAAAATAAAAGCAATGGTTAAAATTATTGGCAGAGACCTGACACACTCATTACATGTATATAAGAAGACTCAGCAAGCAAGCCAGAAAACTGAGTGGCCTGGGGAAAAATCTGCAAGCTACCTATATATGCATCTCAACTGAGCCAAGTGTCACTAAAGAAAACAAAAGAACTAAAATATTCACTTCAAAGCAACGCCTGTAAAAGGCAAGGAAAGCCAAGGTGCACTGAAAACATGACTGGAAATATGTACTGGTGAAAACATTCTCCCCTGGTAAACACCTACTTCTGGAAGCAAACATCCAATATATGTCAGAATTCCATGCTTAAATCAGTCTACGTGACTGCATCTAAATTCTAACCTAACTCACACTTATTGTCCCCAGTGGCCTTTGATCCTCACTACCTCCCATTTGCATTAATTAAGGCATATTTCTCAAGCGGTCAACTTCTAAATGTTGATTGCGCTAATCCAGTGTGTATACTCCTGAATCTCACACCTACTGTATCCAATGGTCTCTAACCTTCGCTATCTCCATGAGCCATTTGAAGCACCTATTTATTCATGGACAGGAGGGCAAAAGACAGTCCCTCCCGGCATGCTAGTTCCAGAAGGTCCCGAACAAGGTAGAGGTTGTTGAAGACGGAATGTTCGGGCACGGTGTAGGTCTGGTTGGGATGGATCTTATCCATCAGCACAGACCACAGGCACAGCGAGATGGTCTTTGCTGCCACCTTGTAGTCCAGAAGCTCATTGAGCTACAGCCCCACAGGGAAAAAACTAGGCCTATGCTTTGAAAATGTGGGCAAGGGGGAACACACGCACACACAAGGGCTGGGGAAACTCAAGCTGGCTTACTCAGCCACGCAAAAAACACCAGGGCAGGGGGAGTGGACCACAGGACTTGCCACACAAAGGCAAGAACATACAGGCAAATATAAAAGATGACTGGAGTGGTGGATGGGCTTTGTTTGTTGAAGATCTGTCCAGAAACCCCTCAGGCCTCTAGCCAGGTGCTCAGCAGCAGAGCAGTAGGCAGGAAGACAAAGGAGGATCAGATGCAGTGAGGTAGCTCTGGGGGAAGGCAGGAGCAGTCAGTCAATTAGGAAGTAATCCAGTGCAGGTGTGGTCAGGTGGTGCATGGTGGTGCAGCAAGGAATCTTCCTCTCTCCTAAGAGGGGGCAGAAGCAGAAACAATGGCAGCAGCAGCAACAGCAACAGCAGCAGTGATGCTGGGAACCGTCCAGTTCAGCTACTCAGGGTGTGCTTCTGGTGAAAGTGGAGGTAAAGGTGGGGGTGACCTGCCAAGGCAACTGGGGCAAGCAAGGCACCTTCAGGCTCCAGCAGTGATGGTAGGGTAGGAGGGGCCTACAGGCAGCACAGGCTCCCTCCCCAGGCTGTCCCCCAACCACGGCTTGGCAGCAGGCTGGGCAGCAGGCCGGAACAGGGGTGCAGAAGCTGGCATGCAATGTTGGGGTGCAGTGGGCCTCTCCCTGGGGGGGGAGCAGCTTGCAGCAGGGGACACCTCCCACCATTGGGGAGGCAGCAACAGCAGCAGCAGCCCAAAACAGGAAGGAGTGAGGCCAACTCACTCCCAAAAGCTCTGAGACCAAGCCAGCAGCTAGCTGTAGCCAGAGGCAGGAAAGGGCCTGGTTATCTTCTCCCAAGAAGCTCCTGAGACCAAGCTTGCAGAACCAGCAACAGCAACAGCAGCCTGGGACACAATGGTGCATGGCCAACTTCCTTCCAGAGGCTCCTCCCCCAGAAGCTCCTGACTATCACCCAATTATCGTGGGCTCTGAGGCCCAGGCGGCTAACTAATAGCTCCTAATGCATGGGGCCAATGGATGGATGACACAACAAAATACTTGGGACAGGTAATGAAAAAAACCAGGATAGGAGTGTTGTGTGGGTCAAACAGTCAAAACATGAAAGTAAGTGCACCTGAGGGGGGACACCGAGCAGAGGCCCCCAAGCCACACCCACTGGTCCTCAAAGGCATCCAAGAAGCCGGTGGATGCCTCCCATCGGTGCTCAGCCCAGAGACATGCACGGACAAGTGAGAGGTAAGTGGCCGTGCAGTCTCCAGGCACCTTTCCAGCCAGATCAAATACTCCCAATACCCTCCTGATCAAATACTGGGCCCACTTGGCCAGGGCCAGGAAGAGGTTGACCAGGAGGTCCCGGGACTTGGTGGGGCCATGGATGGGGTGACCAAAAACAAAAAGGTAGGGGGCAAAATTCAACCAGAACCTCAAGAGGAGGCTCTGGAGGTGGAGGGGCTGCAGCCTGGTGCACTCGAGGATCATGTGCACCAGGGTCTCCCTCTGACCACAGAAGGGGCAGGAGACCCCCAGAAGCTCCTGAGAGCAAGTATCCCTGAAATGTTTGCTAGGGCAGCTTTTTATACTGCTGCCCCGGTGCTGGACTCAGGCTCTAGCTCCCCCTGGCTGCATATCTGTGGGAAGCCAGGCACGGTTATTTTGCCTCAAGTGGCACAATTTGCTCCACAACAAAGTGCATGTCCATGCATGTGTGCTGAGGCAAAAAGCCCCAGCTCAACTTTTCACTGCTTCTATTTGAGTTTCTGTAAGCACATGTCCTTGCATGTGTGGACACACCCCTAGAGATCCACACATGGCTGGAAGATCCACAAAATGGGACATGCAAATTGGAATCTCACTGTGCACCAAATGCTTTCCGATGTGAGATGACAAATTAGTGTAATTTTCTTGTTTCTGTCCAAGCATACTGAAAAGCCCTATACTGGGGGCAAGGCATGGATATATACTGATGATTTGATCTCATTTATTCGAGTTAGTACTGACCCTGGACTAAGAAGGCAGATGCCTAGTTTTAATAACCTGGAATGATACGCCTGCCTGTACCCTACTGTGGAGGGCAGCAGGCCAAAATGTTAAATACTATTTGGGTGAATACTACTTGGATAACACCAGAGTTGGTGTGTGGAAGAGGTGTAGGGGAGGTGAAGCCTCAGAAAATATACCAAAAGGGAAAACCCCATCTTGAAAGGAACCATTACTGGAACGTCCCTTTTTGTATAATTTCTTTTGCGTCATGGCATGCAGACAGAGAAGGACTTCATTTCCTCCCTTTTGGCAAGATCCCGGGAGGATGACACTAGCCCTGGCCTCGCCTCTACGCCAGTCAGGTCTCGTGGCCTCTAGCCTTGGCCATCCCTCACACTGGGCGGTTTGGCCCTTTGACCAGTCCGGGTCCCAGAACGGGCCAGCAAGGTTATTTTGGGTAGGTTACTGAGCCGCTCACCCTCACACTCCCCCAGGAGTCCACTTTCTTGGGCCCCTCCAAACACATCTCACTCTCTACTCAAGCCAGCCTATACACAGTCCTTCAGGCCCTACGCTACATGGCCCATACACATTCCTTCAGGCTCTCCATACAGCCCCTACTCTAAACGGCCCAATCACTATTACACACCCCCTCACTGGGGCTACTATACTGCCCCCTCCCTGGGGCTCTCAAGCCTGAGAGACCCTTTGGGCCTCAGGTCTGATGACATGCCTGGACTCCTCACCCGTCCCCTTTACGGGGTAACCTACTAGGTCATGGAGCCTGAGGCTACAAAGTGCCCCATCCTCACCTTTCACTAGGAAGGCAGCCCCATCACACCAACACTAGCAGGGTGTAGTTTTAGGTCATGCCTCAAGACCAGGAACCTCACCCATCCCCATAGTTCCTAACCTTAACTTCCAAGTGTTGTGGGAGCAGCAGCAGCAGCTCTGGCTGGGCAATATTATCTCTCTGGTTCCCTGCAGCAACTGCCAGCTCAGCTCTGAGGACCTGGCTTTAAACTGAGGCTGCTCATCTCTATCCTCCAATCCAGGAGCCCTCCCACAGTCATGTGACCACCTCATTAGGTCACATCACACCTGCCAGCTACTCCACAGCCTGCTTAAGCCTCTTAAAGTGGCAGGCACCTCCATATCACAATGTTAAATACTGAATCACAGGTCACAAAACATAAAAACCAGTAATAATGACACTCAGAGCCTGAAAAAGCTATTCAAGAAAAACCTAGTCTGAAACAGAAGCCTAAAAAATTTAAGGTGAAAAATGCCAATGCTACCCACGCAAACCCAAATCCTATCCCCTGAAATTATAGGGGTAAATTTTGGTATCAGGTACTAACTCACAAAAGACAGCATGCTCCACAGATTCATCATGTGTCCCTTCATATGCACATAGCAGGAAGCACAGAGACTGCCCAAGCAAACTGATCAGTAAACAGAATCTATAATTCAGCAACTCTACATGCAGCAGAGTTTACTCGACAATGGAGAAACAACAGAACCCAGAGGAAGAATAGTTCAGCTCCTTATCTTAAGCTAATGCTAAAGCGGTGCTTGAATCATAAAGAAATAAATCAGTTCTGTACTGTTCATATTCGATAATTCACTTACGTGATATGCATTTTTTTAGAGTTATTAATCCTGTTGACTCAAATAAACATTTATCTATTTCACATGTTAGAAAAATTTCATCAGTATTACTCTAACATGAATTAATACCTGACCAACTGAAGAGCTACCTGGATACCACAAGAAAATTCTCATTGATATACCAAATTATTTTAATATAACATTATATTTGCTAAGTTACTTAATTATTTCATGCTTGTTATAGTATCCTTTCCTTCCTGTCTTTATTTTACTTCCACTTTTCTCCAGCTATTGGAGAGCATGATACATTTACTTCAGAATTGCTTGGATGTATTCTTCCTCTTTTCTTTCTCTCCATCTTTTCTTACAGAAAGTTCATTCCTTTCTTTCCCTGCATTATGTTTTGAAGTTCCTTCAATATATTTCCTGTCTTTTCTTTCTTTTTCCACCACTGTGTCCAAATTCTTTCTATATACTGTACCCTGATTTTCTAATATACTCTAACAGTTTCTCCAGCCAATCCCTTCTCCATATCTATATGCACTCCAGAAATTTGGCCTGACACCTAACTAAGGACTAAGCCCAAGAGTCACAGGCAGATAAATGAGTGAGCAAGTATGCTAGAGATGGGGCAGTTCCATAGATCTGCAGCAATACCCTAGTTTGCCATAACCTCTTCTAGGGATATTGATAAAGGAGATTTGGTAATTTGATTCAAAGTGCTATCCAAATTTGAATTCAGTTTGTACAGCTCCATCATTCATGTCTGTTTCTACCTAGACAAGGTCTGATGAATTCAAAGCCTCTCACCTACCCCTGTTCTATGTATTGGAAAAGAACAGCAGCATTCTCTTCCACAAACACTTGCTTTTCCCTTCCCACAAAAAAACCCCTACCTGACTGATATTCATGTGCAGGTTATCAGCTAATTTACATCACCCCAGCCTTCTGACTGTTGTGGTAGACAGCATCTATGCTACCATACTTAGCAGGGTGGATTGATTGGTCTGGAGCTGTGATGTTCCAAAATAAGGGGCATGTATTATGTAATATAAAATAAGAAAATGACACCCAGTGGCAACTAGCAACTCCATATTTCTCTTACTGCAGCTTTCTGTACGATAAACTTGGGTGATAGATTCTAAACCTAGTTATCTAACTAAACAAGCCATAAGGATTAGCTAAGCTAAACTTTTTTTTCTAGCAACATCTAATATAGCAAACAGCTTGGGAATTTACTTGTTTAATCACACTTATACCAAAAGGTATAGAGCAGGGGTCAGCAACCCCCGGCACGTGTGCCAAGCATGTCACACAAGGCCATTTTGCTCAGCACACCACCACCAGTCCGAGCTCTAAGCAGCTGCTGCCAGCCATAGAGCTCAGACTGCTGCCAGCAGGCGGCTGGGAGGCTGCAAGCCCTGCTGCAAGCAGACCAGGCTCTGCGGGCTGGCTGCAGCTGGAAGGATGTAAACAGCTGCTCCGGGCTCTGGCTTGTCACCATTCTGGCACCTTCCAAGGTAGACACTGTATTTTTTTGGCACTCCGGCCAAAAAACATTGCCTACCCCTGGCATAGAAAGTCTTGAAGAACGATGCATTGCAAGGTGAATTATTTAATTTACTAACGAGTTGATTCACATTGTTCTGCAGACATATCCACATTTTAAGCCACATCGTTTTCTCCCAATAAGCAGCTTTCATTACGATGTTTCATTTTTGCAACTAAGCCCTGCATCTCCCTCTTGCACTGCTTACATTTGACACGTTTTCATTTTTTACCCAGGGAAGGAATCTCTTCAAAATATTCCCAGAAAGGGTCTCTCTTGCACCCAGAAGCCATGACAGTTTTTCTGTGGCAGAAGTGTGGGGGAAATATAGGAAGCTG
>NW_017728950.1:49710955-49723900 GCF_001723895.1 Crocodylus porosus
GACAGTCTTCGAATCAACTGGGTGCTCCAGAATAAGTGAACAAGCTAATTGTGTTTTCTTACACACATTATTACCCTCCAAGGACACCTTTGATGGTTCTTCTTTAGTTTCACTGACAAGATACGCTTTTAGTCATGAAAATCATTTCATATTGTTTAAGCACCCTTATATACTGAAGAAATCTTATCTACTGCTTAGGTGGTCATTTTGGTGGTTTGTACATCAAGGCGTAGAAAATACTAAACAACTTTCAGTGGCTAATATTCATTTGCTGGTGGGTGTTTAGAATTTTTATATTTTTATTACAGAAACCAAAGCAACATTTGTGGCAACTGGATGCTGTCTGTTACATAAAATAATATATTTATTATTATTCGCTTCTAACAAAAGAAATAACTGAGAATGGAGTTTGGAAAGGCTGGATGAAAGTAAATATGGAGATGTAAAAATACCAGAAAAAATGGGAACAATGTGTAGAAAACCCAGATTCTTAAACTTTGAACTTTTCCTCAACGTTAATTGTTGTAAATCAAAATAATCCATCATATTTTAATAGTTCCTTGTGGAAGCAGAGGAACCTGAGTAGGGACCCCTAGAAATTTCCCTTTTTGTACCTGGTTGGAGCATTGGAGTCCAGTAAGGGCTGCAAAGTTATTCTGAGTCCTTACAGGGGCAGTGGCAGAGGCTAGATGACAGGGAAAGCAGGGGCCCCGATTTATAAGCTCCTGCTCCCTCCGTATTGGAGGACTCCCAGGAGCTGGCTGTATAACCAGATGCCAGGTGTGACCAGAAGAAGCGAGAGCAACGGATAGATAACGTACAGCACCACAAGCCAGGAGACTAAAGTAGATGCCACTGAAAAAAACACGAGGAGAGCCTCCGAAACCCCAGAGCTCAGAGAAACCCAAGCAGGTACCCGAGCCCCTGCAGGAGTGGTGGGCAAAGAAAGTCCCTTGAAGCCTCTACAGAGCCAGGCAGAGAGCGGGGGGACCTATCATTCCTGATCAGGGCATGACTAAACGAGGAAGTGGTTAACATAAGGAAAAGCAGGCAAGGATCATAAGACTTGCCGCTTGGGACTTGGATTCACGGGGTCAGATGAACTGGGGAACAACTAATTGGATATCAAGAATAGATTATGTTTTGTGATTTGCACTTTTGGAAAAGCAGGAATTCCATTATGTGCTCAGACCTAGCCTTTAATGAATGGAAAGTAATATGATTACCTCATCTCCTTCTACAATCAGGTAACTTTCCACCTGGACAAAGGGGGATGAAGTCAATGTCATATACTTGGATTTCAAAAAGGCCTTTGACCTGGTTTCCCATGATGTCCTCATGGTTAAATTGAGAAATTGCAGCCTCAAAAACTTAACAGTCCAATGGCTAGGAAATTGGTTCAGAGGTTGGACCCAGAGTGTGTTAATAGACAGAACTGAGTCAACATGGCTAAAGGTGACCAGTGGTGTCCCTCAAGGCTCAGTACTTGGACCAGTGCTTTTCAACATTGTCATCAATGATTTGGCTATAGGTGTGGAAAGTGTAATGGCAAAGTTTGCTGGCATGGCAGGCGAAAGGAGGGTCTGTTACAGTGAGTGAGACACTGAGGATCAAGATGTCTAATCCTAAGTGCCAGCATTTTAGGAGCCCGAGCACTTGCTCATTGCAGCACAGCTCATACCTGCAGCACTATTTACATTCCTTCAATCTAATCAGTCACTCACAGCTGTGAAGATATTGTGAGTGATATTAATGATATCAATGATATCTTTAAATGATATTAAACCTATCATTTAAATTGGAACCAAATAAACAGTGTGGTATTCCTGGCAGGCTAAATTTTAGAATATTTATCCATGAAAAGGCTAAACAAGAATTTCAGAACCACAAATGTGGTTCTGAAATTCTCAAGCACTTTCTTCAGTCCAAAAGCTTTCTTCATTTGGTTCACATAATATAGTGAATTTTTAGATGTATTTTTATGAAAAGTTATCAAGGTAGTATTGTAAATATTGAATTATCAAAGCACTACTAAACATTAGTAATGGAACATGGAAAAACATTTCAGACTTGCTTTCAACATACATAATCACAAAGCGGGGGCTGATAGACTGAATAATGAGTTCATGTTTTCTTATAACCAAGGAAAAAGGAAATCATACCTGCAAGAAAAACATGTGCACGTGTACACACACACACATTTTTACTAAAAGTGCTTTTATTTTTTTTTCCTGAAAAGTATATGGAATATACCAATAGTAAAGTACAGCTTTATTGGATGAGAGGGAGGGAAAGGAAACGATGCTTTTCTATAAAGCTAGGATTCTTCTGCCCTGTGTATTTTGAGGACACTAGGCATTGGAAACAATCTCCTAAAAATCACGGGAATAATTCAAAGCTGGCAGAATCTATATAGGAATGGTAACCCCATCATAGCCATAGCAAGTACCACAATCTTTTCTTCAGCTCTTTCACATCATAGAACAGAATATGTTCCTTAAATGTTAGCCTGTCCTGACAGTGTGCAGCAATCTATAGCCTGCCACCACAACATTTGAAAAGTCATGGGGCCACATCTTATATATAAGGTCTTTTGACAGACTTCACAGAGGAAAAAAGTCACCCAGACTTTGTTTGATTTCCAGTGTGAACTGTTATGATGAACAGCCGTGAAAAAAATATTCCCATATTAGAATTAGAAATTTTCCAATTCAAACTAGCACTTTTCTCTTTGTATGTCAACAGTATAAAAATATTGTCCATTGTGACAGAGGGCCTTCCAGGGCTAGACCATGAGTTAGCCCACCCACCTGCCTAGGGCTGTCTACCCTGACTCACCTGCCATGACTTGAATGTTTTCATAATATATTAAGCAAAAGACTGCCCATTCACTAACCCGATGCTAGGGGGCGCTATCTGTGGTGCCAAACCTCCCTTTACCATGGCCCATGCCTCACAGATGGCATCCAGACAATTATGGCTCCCTGGTCTGAGGCTGGGGCAAAGTCAGCCCACCATTGGTCCTCTTACATGTTCACACTCCCTCCACCCCTCTCTCACAGGGGCCTCTTGCACTCCGCCCCCCCGCTCACAGGGGCCTCTCACATATTACCCATCACCAGGCCACTTTCTACTGCCTTGCTCCACTGAGCAATCCCATTTGGGCCATCAGGCTTCACTACTCACACTCTTGTAGGACATATGCAGCCCTTTGGATCCCATACGTTCACCTACTCTATGTGGCCTGACCTTA
The DNA here is from genome assembly GCF_001723895.1 of Crocodylus porosus. Taxonomy (NCBI): domain Eukaryota; kingdom Metazoa; phylum Chordata; order Crocodylia; family Crocodylidae; genus Crocodylus; species Crocodylus porosus. The sequence goes on from NW_017728950.1 coordinate 49,714,209, forward strand.
TTCCAAACTTGACACTACTCCCACTCGTGGGGGTTGACCCACGTACTGTCCTTTAGGCAACCCTTACCGCCCTACTCAGTACCCCCCAGTGCAGCCCTTCAAGCCTCTCTCAGTGGCCCTACTCTGCACTTCACACATTCAGTTCTTCAAGTGCCCCTTTTTGCACCCTACTCTGCACAGGCCTACACACTGATACTACCCCACTCTGAGGTCTCACCCCCCTACTGGGCTCAGGTGCTCCTTCAAAGCATGCCTGGCCCCTACCAGAACTCCCTACTCTTCCCACCAGATGGTGGGGGCTGGGATTAAGGCTCCCCTACCCACCTTTCACCAGGGAGGTAACTGGCCTGGCATTTCTTGGGAGCTGTTCTCCCACAAATAACCCTGCCGGGCCACCCTTCCCCAGCAGGGTGGTTTCAGGTCATGCCCAGGACCAGGAGCCTCCAAACCTCCCCACAGCTCCTGCCCTTACTTCCAAAACGTTCTAGGATCAGTAGCTCTGCCAGCTGATGTTACTCCCTCAGCTGCTAGCAGCAGACTGCTGCCCCAGCTTGTGTATGGTGGGTTCTAAAATGGCTGACCTATTCAAGCACGTGCCAGCTGCCTGACTCCATCCCTTAAAGTGGCAGGCACCCAAAGGTGCACTGCCACATCCATCAAAACGTGAACTGTCTACTCCTTAAAAATTAGAAAGAAAAACCAAAGACCTAATCAAATTCCTGTAGGTTTATCCATGAGGTAGATTTTAGAGATGACAAGGTAGAAATAGGTGGTTGCCACCGTTTAAGTTACCACAGAAAAATCAAAGCAATATCTTAAATACAGCATCCTCCAGTCAAGAATTCTTCAGGAAAATTTAAAAAAAAATTCTGGTACAAGTCAAGGAAGTTCTTGGATGTATGAAGACACAGTCATCCTAAAATTCATTCTCATCTCTTTAGATGGCAAATCTTGAGCTGAGTTGCAATCCAGTATTGATTTCTTCCTTAATACTGTCTAATTATTTACTGACAAGTAGTGCAGCTGCTTTAAATTCTTCTAATCAGGTGGTAAAGGCAAAAAAAAAGTCATGTTGACCTTCAACTTAATGAAAAAAAAGCTATAAAACCTACATAAATTGTTTTCCATCTTAAATGTACTGCACAACTTGGGAAGAAGAGAAAAAATGCTGACATCAGTAATAAGTCCGCCATGGCTGTACGTTAATTGGCAGATAACCATCAGGAACAATGGATCTGACTGTAGTTACCGTAGTTACCATCAATGAACTTATATAAATATTCAGATATAGCTTTTCTACTCAAACTGTTATATCCTTCTCTCTGACCCCAGCTCCCCCAAAAAAGAAGCCATACAAAGAGAAAAAGGAAATCAAACAAGGCAAAGGAAATCTGCTTTCTTTCATCTAATGACTACTCATTAGGTTCTTTAATTGTTTTGGGAAGCAACAGATATAGACCCCTAGCAACAGAGGAGGAGGAGCATGTTCCATTGGTGAAAGAGGCAAGGCCAGGCATCACCAAGGTTGGGAGGATCAAGACTACTGCCACCAAGAGAAAGCAATGGGTGGTGGTGGTTGGAGACTCCCTTCTGTGGGGGATGAAGGCATCCATCTGCCAACCTGACCTGTTGTCTTGGGAAGTCTACTGCTTGCTCAGAGCCTGGAGCTGGGATGTCACAGAAGGATTATTGAGACTCATCTGGCCCCCTATTACCCCATGCTGATCATCCATGTGGGCACCAATGATACTGCCAGGGGTGTTTCTGAGGAGATCAAAAGTGACTACAGGGCTCTGGGTGCAATGGTAAAGGGAACGCGGGCTCAGGTGGTGTTCTCTTCAATCCTTCCAGTCACAAGGAAGAGCCCAAGCAGGAGCAAACGCAGAGCAAAGCAGGACTGCACAGATGGTGTTACCAGCAGAGCTTTACCTTCTTTTACCATGGCATGCTGTTCCAAGAAAAAGGATTGCTAAGAAAAGATGGGATCCACCTAATGAAGAGAGGGAAGAGCATCTTCACAGACAGAGTTGCTAACCTAGTGAGGAGGGCTTTAAATTAGTTTGGCTGGCAGATGGAGACCAAAGCCCTGAGGTAAGTAGGGAAGCATGAACTGGAGGAAGCACAAGCAGGAGGAACCAGAACAGGGGAGGCCTACTCATTCTTTCTGGGAAAGTGGGGAAAGCATCTAGTTATTTCAAGCATCTGTACATAGATGCATGGAGCCTGGGAAACAAGCAGGAAAAACTGGAAGTCCTCTCAAGTCATGGAGCTATGACATAATTGAAATAACAGAGACTTCGTGGGATAGCTCAAGTGACTGGAGCACTGTCATGGATGATTATAAACTGTTCAGGAAAGACAGGCAGGGGAGAAGAGGAGGAATTGCGCTCTATGGAATATGAGCTGTATGATTATTCCAAGCACTGGTATGAAACTGGAATTAGGCCTGTGGAGAGTCCCTGGGTTAGGGTCAGAGGGGACAGCAACAAGAGTGATGTTGTGGTGGGCGTCTGCTATAGATCACCAGACCCAGAGGATTAGGGTGGATGAGACTTTCTTCAAACAGCTAGCAGAAGATTTCCAATCAGAGGCTGTGTTCTCAGGGGCACTTCAATCACCCTGACATCTGCTGGGAGGGCAATACAGAAGGCAATCCAGGAAGCTTTTGGAGAGCATTGGACAACTTCCTGGTGCAATTGTTGGATATGCCAGCTAGAGGCCATGCTTTTCTTGACCTGCTGCTCAAAAACATGAAATAATTGGTGGAGAATGTAGACGTGGATGACAGCTTTGGTAGCAGCCACCACAAGATGACTGAATTCAGGATCCTGAGGAAAGGAAGGAGAACAGCAGAGTAAGGACCCTAGACTTCAGAAAAGCAGACTTCAACTCACTCAGGGAACTGATGGATAGGATCTCCTGGGAGTCCAGGAGAGCTGGCTGTATTTTAAAGAAACCTTACTGAGGCACAGAAATGAACCTCCTTGGACAGGATGACTAGCGAGTATGGCAAAAGACCAGCTTGGCTGAGCAGGGAACCCTTCAGCAAACTACAACACAAAGAGGAAGCATAAAAGAAGTTGAAATTTGGACAAACTAGGGAAGAGTATAAAAGTATTCCTCGGGTAAGCAGAGATGAAATCGGGAAGGCCAAAATGCAATTTGAGTTCCAGTTTGCAAGGGGCATGAAGGGTTTCTGCAAATATGTCACAAAAGGAAGATCAGGGAAATTGTGGGTCCCTTCCCGAATGGGGGAGGCAGCCATTTGACATATGATGTGGAAAATGCTGAAGTACTCAATCTCAGCCTTCATCTCAGTCTTCACAAGCAAGGTCAGTTCCCAGACTACTGCAACTGGCAGCACAGTTTGGGAAGGAGGTAAGCATCCAAACAATGGCAAAAAAACAGGTTAGGGACTATTTAGAAAAGCTGGACACGTACAAGTCCATGGGAATGGATGGGATGGACCCAAGGGTGCTGAGGGAATTGGCCAATGTGATAGCAGAGCTGCTGGCCAACATCTTTGAAACCTCATGGTGATTGGGAGAGGTCCCCGATGATTGGAAAAGGAAAAATATAGTCCCCATCTTTAAGAAAGTGAAGAAGGAGGATCTGGGGAACTACAGACTGGTCAGCCTCACCTCAGTTCCTTGAAAAATCATGGAGCAGGTCCTCAAGGAATCCATTTCTAAGCACTTCAAGGAGAAGGTGGTCAGGAACAATCAGCATTGATTCACCAAGGGCAAGTCATGCCTGATCAACCTGATTGCCTTGTATGATGAGATGACTGACTCAGTGGATGCCGGGAAACAGTGGACATGATAGGCCTTGACTTCATAAGGCTTGTAATATGGGTTCCCACAATATTCTTGTAAGCAAACTATTAAAGTATGGATTGGATGAATGGACTGTAAGGTGGATAGAAAACTGGTTGGATCATCGGGCTCAAAGGGTAGAATCAATAGATCAATGTCTAGTGGGCAGCTGATACCAAGTAGAGTCTCCTGGGGATTGGGGAAGGTCTGTTCAATGTCTGCATCAGTGACCTGGAAGATAGGATGGAGTGCACTCTCAGCAAATTTGTAGATGACACCAAGCTGGGAGGAGTAGTAAATACGTTGGAGCATAGGGCTAGGATTCGGAGAGACCTCAACATATTGGAAGACTGGACCAAAAAGAATCTCATGAGGTTCAATAAGGATAAGTTCAAAGTCCTGCACTTAGGATGGAATAAATGCACCAGTACAGGCTAGGAACTGACTAGCTAAGCAGCAGCTCTGTAGAAAAGGACCTCAGGGTTATAGAGGACAATAAGCTGAATCTTAGCCAGTAGTGTGCCCTTGCTGCAAAGGTGGCTAATGGCATGCTAGGCTGCTTTAATAGAAGTGTTGCCAGCAGACTGAGGGAAATGATTCTTCCCCTCTATTCTGCTCAGGTGAGGCCACATCTGGAGTACTGTGTCCAGTTTTGGGCCCCCCACTATGGAAAAGATGTAGACAAATTGGAGAGAAACTAGAGGGCAACAAAAGTGGTTAGGGATCTTGGAGCATGACTTCTCAAGAGACAATCAGAGAACTGGGCTTATTTAGTCTGGAGAAGAGAAGACTGAAGGGAGATTTAATAGCAGCTTTCAGCTACCTGAAGCTCGGTTCCAAAGAGGATGGAGCTAGACCAAATTATAGCCTGCAGGCTGGATCCAGCCTGCCAAATTACAGGATCTGGTCCATGGCTGCCCCTGCAGTGCTCCACATGGAGCCAAGCCACACCTGCTCCTGCTGAGGCAACCAAAACTGTGCTCCCACCAGCCCTTGCTGGCCCGTGCCCCCACCAGCGTTCAGCTTCTGGCAGGCTGATCCCAGTATGGCTGCAGCTGGCCAGATGCTGCTCTACTCCCCTCACCTCCAGTGGGAGCCACCCAGCTGAAGCCACTCACCTGCTCAGAGCATCATAGCAGGGGCAGGATTTGGAGGAGGAGCTGCTAGTGGAGAAAAGGGGAGCAGAGCAGCACTCTGCCAGCTGCAGCCACACTGGGAATAGCCCCACAAGAAGCTGCGCATGCTGGCTGAGCTGTTCTGCTTCTCACCTGCAGCTAGAGTTGTGGCTGCTGCTCCACTCCGGGTGGGCAGAGGGGAACATTCAGCCAGGTGGCTCCTGCCTCAGCACATGGAGTTAAAGCTCTAGTTGCCTTCCACCCACTTCACTCACCCAATGTGATGAGCAGCCACCTGCAGGCTGGCGGAGTAGGTAGAAGGCAATAGGGAGCTGCAGCCAGAGCCCCATGAGCAGAGGCAGGAGCTATCCAGCTGAAGCTTCCACACAACCCACCCAGAGCAGCATAGCAGGGGCAAGAGCAGGAGCAAGAGCAGCAGCCATACCCAGAGGCAAGGGGAACAGAAGAGCCCTGCCAGTCCGGGCCCTGGCCAACATGCACAGCTTCTGGTGTAGGGGGCGGGGACAGCTGCAGACCAGGCGAGCTCTGCTGCACACGTCCCCCCATCCCAGCCTCCTCTTCCCTCCCCTCACCTCCAGCTGGCTCCCAAGCAGCCCCCCCGCCAAGATAAGTGAACTTGTCCACTGCCTGGAGGGTGTGGCCATTCACTGTGATGATAGGCTCTACATAAGGCTTTCCTGGCGCAGGCTCATGCATTACTTCCGTCTTCTTGATGTTGACTGTGAGACCAAAGTTGTCACAAGCTGAAAAGAAATGCATGCTGCATATCAGACTCAGATTTGGCATTCAGAGAACAGTCATCAGCAAAAAAAAAAGACCATAAACAGTCACTTCCTGTAAGTTTGTCTTCACCTGTAGTCTCAAATTGAAGAATTTGCCATCAGTCCAATAACTGATGTCAATCCCAGTGTCACAGACATGAAAAGCATCTGTAAGCATGGCAGAGAATATCAGTGAAGAGGGCTGGGGCCAACACATAGCCCTGCTTGACTCCGTTGGTGACTGGGAATGGTTGAGGTGACTCAGTAACCCACAACACAAACAAGCATGCTATCATGGAATTGCCAAATCATTGCAATGAATGTCTGGGCAACCGAATTTTGCCATGATCTTCCAAAGACCCTCCCAACTGACTGTATCATATGCTTTTGTCAGGTGAATGAAAGTCATGTACAAGTTAGAGTACTGTTCCTGGCATTTCTCCTGAAGTTGACAAGCTGCAAACACCATGTCTTTGGTCCCTCGTCCTTTCCTAAAACTCCACCAACTCTCATACAAGAGCCCTTGTTCAATGTGTTGCACAAAGCAATTCAACAGAATTCTGGCAAGGATTTTACCGGCCATTGACAGCAGGGAGATGCCCTGATAGTTGTCACAGGATTGTCTGTTGCATTTCTGCTTGCACAAGTGGATATGTATGCATCCTTGAACTCCTGGGGCATATGGCACCTTGAGTCCACATTGAATGAACTCTTCCAGTCAGTTTCAAAGCCATGTGCAAGCCTCCAGCCTTATAGACATCTTCTGGTCTGGTATCTGCTCCAGATGCTTTACCATTTGACAGCAGGTTAATTACTTTCACAGTCTCAGTCATTATTTGAGGAATGGCAAGAGATATGTTAATGTCAATCTGCAACAGTTGATCAGTTACCTCCTCACTAATAGATGATTGTTGATTGAGGATGTTGTTGAAGTGTTCTACCCATTTCTGCAATATCTTTCTTTTATTGACGAGCAACACAGTGCCATCTGCACTCAGTATTGGAGATATACCTGATGACTATGGCCTCAGATTGTCCTCAGAGCATCACAGAAGTTTTTCATATCGTTCCTGTCTGTGTAAGACTGAATCTCATCTGCCTTGTTGCTCATCCATGAGTTTTGCATCTCTCAATCCTCTCGATGTTGTTGGACGCTGCCTCCTTAGATGTTAAAGTGCCGTCTTCTAAGAAGGCCTTATAGAGCCAATGTTTCTTGTTCAGTAGCCTCCCTACATCAGTATTGTTTTCATCAAACCAATCTTGATGTTTACATGTGGTGGGACTGCGGGTATTGGATGCAGCCAAATAGTCTCTCTGAAGGATGCCCAATTTTCCTCAATGTTATTGAACTTTACATCAATTGTTACTATGGCCGGGCAGTTCTTCAAGAAATGCCCATTTCACATTCTCCTGTTTCAGTTTGGAGACATTGAGCATTTGGGGTGCTCTTTTGCCTTGTGGTAATCTACCAGGATGTATCCAGATATTCAGCTTGGAGACTATGAGCCTGTGGTCAGTCCAGCATTCTGCACTTCTCATGGCTTTTGTAACTCTGACATCCTGTCTGTCTCTTCTCCTGACGATGATGTAATCAACAAGATGCCAATGCTTGGAGTACAGGTGCATCCAATATGCCTTGTCATGGTTTGGCAGGTGGAAGACTGTTGGTGATGTGTTTGGTGCATTTCCTAAGCAGGAGGAGCCCATTGCTGTTACATTTCCCAAGGTCATTTTTTTCCCAATGATGCCTGACTGTACCTGGTGATCTGCACCAAACCTAGCACTGAAGTCACCAAGGATGATGAGCTTGTTTGCTTTTGGCACTTCTGCAATAAAAGACTCCAGATCTTCATAAAATTTATCCTTAATCATATCTGGGTTGGTCACAGTGGGTCCATAGACACTGATGATAGTTGCACATCTTTGCCCAGACAGTGGGAGTCTCATTAGCATGCGTCTATCATTCACTCCCTTTGGGAGATTTGTAAGCTTGCTGACTAGCTGTGTTTTGATGGCCAACACAACTCCAGCTTAACTTTGCTCTTCTTTACTACAGCCATTCCAGAAGATGTAGCTGATTCCTTTTTCAGTTAGTTGTCCTTCTTCAACTAGGCAAGTTTCACTCAAGACCACTATCTGAATGTTGAATCAGGCCAGCTCTCTACCAACTAGAGTTGTTTTTCTCTCTGGTCTGTCTGCTGTTGTACAGTCCATTAGCATGCACACACCCAAGCACTGATAGTGAGTGGTGTCAACTTTTGTCTTTTTGTCTCGTTTTCAACCACTATAGTGGGATCCCCAACAGCCACAGTATATTGACCAGGGTTAAGGTGAAGCAGACAATGTTTAGGGCACCTTTTCTAGCCCCTTCCTCATGCTACAGAGATGAGCAGTGTGATCCTAAATAGGGCTTCTCAGTCACCCACGAGACTGCCGAATTCCACTGCTGCTTCAGTCCAGTGAAAAGTGACCCTATGCCCTGAGCCACCTGCGTGCAGGTCTGCAGCTAGAGTTCTCACCGTATCCATGCCTGCTGTTTTACTGCTCGCCTATCACCACAGGATGTGAGTGTGTCTATGGGGGGATAAAGCAATTTAAGGACTAGCTCATGAGCTGAATTTAAGTGCGGGAAAGTTGCACAGAGTCACCCTCACTCTCTCCTCCAGGCCTAAACTCAGTGGCATGACAGGGTCGAGACATCTGGAGAAAAGTCTGGATGCAGTGGATAGCCACCAGGTCCTGAAGCACCTGAATTGATGCCCTACACTGTCTACATGGCTTTTGTAACAGCCTTCATGGCTGGGGAGATGAACATATCTATTCAGTCACCTGATTCACCAAAGGATTTTCCAGAGGGAGCCAGATGTAGCTATCCAGTCTGGTGCACAATCTAGCCTTGCCCTTACTTTTATTTCAGGGTCAGCTCCCTTAGCCTTTCCCTGCCAAGGGGTAACCTCCAAGGCAGTGGAGGCTGAGGTTTTGGGGCACCCTAGACACCCTTCCCTGGAGTTTGGTCCTGGTGGAGTTTTTTATGGGCTGCTCTGCCACAAGCAGTCCCACCAGTGACCCCAGAACCTTGTAGGGTGCAGTTTTTGGTCATACCCAGGCCCCAGACATACTGCCATACACCCCCCACCCCATCACCCACCCCACAGGTCAGGGTGTGCAGAGAGTGGATCATTGGGAGATTTAGTGAGTTGTTGTGGGAGGGGTTTGGGGGGAGATACTAGCCCAGCTCAGCAAAACTCCCCATGTGGCCCTCAGGCCCACCCCTGAGCTAGACTGTCCTCAGTGGTGGCAGATGACAGAACAAGGAGCACTAGTCTCAAGTTGCAGCAAGGGAAGCTTAGTTTAGATATTAGGAAAAACTCTCACCAGAAGGGTAGTAAAGACTGGAATAGGTTAACCAGAGAGGTTATGGAATCTCCATCTTTGGAGGTTTTTATGACCTGGCTAGACAAAGCCTTGGCTGGGATAATCTACTTGGGGATGTTTCTACTTTGAGCAAAGGGTTGGATTAGATGACCTCCTGAGGTCCCTTCCAAACCTAACTTTCTATGATTCTATGACATCATAAAGAAGTAACTATGTGTTAGTGAAGTTATCTGTACTCTGCAACCTTACCCTGTCAGATCAGCTTAAATGCATCTGTGCTGCTACTTAAGATTACAAATATTTTCCAATATTTCATTACACCTAATTATCCACCATTATTTTATTACTAAAAATATATATGCCTTTTTGTTCTGTTTGTAAGTACTTAGCAAAAGAAAGCTCTGGGCCTTGACCTGGGCTGCTGGACCCTATAGAAATAATGCATTGTTACCAGATTTGCCCATTACTTTGGGGTGTGCTCATTTATTTGGGATACGTTTCTAGGGTCTTGGTAATTCTATTAATGTGCTGCTTGTGTTATTTGTGTTTCTATACAGAACTGTATCTCTCCCTTCTGCAAGACCTCACCCCCAGTGGAGCTATCT
>NW_017728950.1:49724000-49782064 GCF_001723895.1 Crocodylus porosus
TGCGTCTCTCACTGCATCTTAATCAGTTTCTGTTGGGGAGGGGAATTCTTTGCGAGTCAGACAGTCTGCGTCCTGTGTCAGGGTTCCCCAAGAACACGGAGCTGAGGTAACAGCATGCATCCTATATTTATAATGTTTGCAGATAAAAATGTCTTCTTCCTTTAATTTTATAACCTATGCTTCTGCTGAACCACATCACACATCTCCAGTTCCTAAGTCTCTACAAAGGCATGCAAGTACAATGGTTATGAAATATTTTGAACTGCATATAGTCCATATACGTATAAAAAGTAAATCAATGCCTGTGCTGAAGAATTATCTACAAAGATCTTTTCTGAGAATCCAGAAGAATTCACACATAAAACATCTTCCAACATTCAATCCAGAGCTTGATTCTTCTCCAACAAATGAGAAGAAAGAAATCAGGAAGATCCAAAAGAAGTAAAAAGAATTACTTGTTTAACTGATTAATATATTAAAGTCAGCTAACAAATATTATTAGCGCATAATTCATTTCCACTTCAATATCCTTCTTTCTTCAGTACAGCCAGTGAGACTGGGAAAGCTGTACATGGTAACAGTGAATGACCAGTACAACACACACAAACTCACAAAAAGGGGAGGTGGGGTGGGGAAGGCTCTATTTTCATACCACTAAATATTAAATCTATATCCTGCCCTAACAAAAAGGCTCAGGAGCTTTTGACAAAACCCACTTATAGGATACATCAAGCAGCAATCTAAAACTTGAGACCTCTAACTCCTTCTCTCCCCTACCTCCCTGCCTAAACCTCCATATAAGCAAATCCTCTGGCCAATCCCAACCATGCCACCCAACCACCATTTATTTCCAGATATAAGATCTCTTACTACTTCCCCCACTCCTTTCCCATCCACTCCCAGTTCCCCTGCTTCACATCCAAGGATAGTGTTTATTTTCCCTTGTGCATTTTCCTGGACTCCTGGAGAATAAGCAGTTTGAACAATGTACCAAGAAACAAGAATGAAAATAAAACCAAAGATAAAATGAAATTCTAGTATGTCTGTATTAACGAAGTAAAAAAGTATCACCTTACAGCTTCAAATATAAAAGAAGATAGCCTAAAGAGGTAAGTGAAGACCAAAAAAAATCTTCAAATAAACTGAGCCAATTCAAATGTGCTCACTGAAGTCTGTGGAGAGAGATGCTTTGCTTTGCCAGCAGGAAGAAATCAGGAATTTTTTAAGGCCAGAAGTCTAAGACAAGGAACTGACTATGAGGGGAAGGGCAGCAAGAAAAAAAATAGCAACTGCTGTAGCTGTTGCAGCCACAGTCACATTAGCAGCAGGGTGGCAGCCATAAGTCACTGCTGCCTTCCTGCATCACAGCTGTCCCAACTGACTTGTTATGCTGTTATGACTTATTATGCCTCTATAAGGCTGCCACCCCCTTCAGTTTGCAAGGGATACATTAAATGGGAAGACATGGCTGACAGAAAATTAAGTCTGTTAAGTGCTTGATGCAAGAATATTAATATTGTTTTGAGTATATTTGTGATAGAAATGTCCTTGAGGCAAGCAAAGGAAGTCATGTTATCTTAGATAATGCATAACTTCACAATTCCTCCTAATTTCAGGCCAAGCAGATCCTTGGAGTACAGGAGCCTCAGACAGCTGTGGTCATCCTAATAACAGTGTTGTCCCTTAAACTGATGGCAAACAAAAAACAAAAAAAGTTGAGTGGACTTCCTAAAGGCTTTACTCCCTTCCAAGTTCAATCCCACAGACCTTTTAACATTATCTCAAGTAGTCTCACTAGACACACATGAAACCCAAAGAGAACACTGGCAGGCTTACTGAAACAGGTAATCTCATAAGAGTTTGTATCATACCGTTTCCATATAAAAGTCACTGTAGGATACATCATTTTCCAGAATCTGAAGCTCACACATTTTATAAACATAAGTTACAGCCACAAGGAAAGTTGCCTTATGTGGACTTCCAAATTCTCTTCATAAGATGGTGCTGTACAGCATTTCCTGAAACATGGGGCAAACTGAAGAGCTTTCAGACTTTATAACATCACAAAATAATTCTCAAGGGTCAGTTTTGATTTTTGGGTCAGACTAGAAGAATTTTGTAGTGCTAGACAAGGTATTCTCCTTCAGCACTCTTACTGGGTTCTACTGAAGATGATCACTCACATAACATCCATTTTAGGAAAATGCAGAGGTCTATACTTTTTTCCCCCCTCAGCGTGGCTAAGTCCTAAAGCAGTGATTAAAGCAGCAATTCTCAGAGCCACACAGGGGTGCTCTAATCCAATGAGGGGTGCCTCGAATTCTAATGCTCTCTTTAGATCACCTGATGACATCCCAAAGCCTGCAGCCAAGAGTACTGATAAGCATTCATTCCCAACACAAGAGCTTTCACGAGGCCCTACCTACAGCTAAGGTCACTAAGACCAGTTGCAGGAACAGATAGTCAGCTGTTACTGTGCTCAGATTTTCTAATCAGTTTCTTTGCAAGTATGATCAGTACATTCAAAGGGCAATATCTGAACTGAAAAATTGTTTCATGCTTCATCCTTGCTGCCACTACATCACAGGAAAAAAAGTTTCATAAGCCTGTAGAACTGATTATGTTGAACTGGGATATGACTCCTGAGCAACCATTTTTGGAGAAAAATTAATTTGGGCTTCTTGCAGAGTTTCAAACTGTTGCATAAAAACAAGCATTTAGTAAGGGCATTGAAAGCAGTTTATATCTCAGAAAAAATACCACCCTCTATTGTAACTCTAACTGGCTCTATACAATTGTTTCCTATCTGAACTAAGCAACAGATCACTGAATGTGTGACAACACTTTACAAAAGAACCTGAGAATCATTTCCTTCATTTCCCTTCCCACCCAGATTCTGAAATGAATGTCATGACCTTTCCAAGTTAACAGTGCTTCATAAAGACAGGTAGAAAAAAAAAATCACACATCAAATGTATTTTCAGATGTCCTTCTCCCTACCAGGGTTAAGTCCAGCTGTCATTTTAGTCCAGTCATTTTGGAACCTCTCTTAGAAAAAACAGGCTGGGTGACAAAGTGCTACACAGACTAAACAATGCAGGTCTTGGGGGAATTGATGTATGGTAAGGTAAGAAGAGCATATTTACAGGTATTAGCTATTCTGCACTAACTCCCCATGGAGTACAACTCTTAAGTACAAGAAAACTGACTCTACTCCTTTAAAAACAACAAAAAATAAGCCATGTCACATGAAAGCCCTCTTGGTGCACACTAAGACCGTTAGTGGAGCTCGTGGAGCACTGTAAACTCACATTCTAGCTTACAGCACACCTATTTCACATACAGATAAGCTCTATATCTGGGTCACTGAATGCCATGGCACTAGGTAACTATGGTAGACCCATATCAAAGTGGAGTAAATGTCTTTGAATGGTGAGATTTTTGTTCCCCACCCTACAACTGACCCCATCAAAATAATGGGCAAGGAGGGAGGAAAAATCTTTAAGCTGGTACATCATATTTCAATAAGGAAGACAAGGAGGAGAAGCAGGTGGAGGCACAAAGTAAGAGTGGGTGTCAAAAAATTAGTCCTTGATAGAGAGAGGGGTGACATCCAACAGTCAAAACAACAAGATTGTAATCATTTTTGTATACATTCATCTTTATTTAAGAAAGTATTTTATTACAAAAAAAATAAATTGAGTAAATGGCGAAAGTAAAAAGTCTGAATGAAATGTATTAATGTTAATTAATGCTTGAGGTAGAATTATGTTTCTTTCAATTGGGCCCATTAAAGGGGCTTTAATATAGATTTACACAGGAAGCTGAAGATTTTCAAGTACAGATAATGAGGCAAGCTAGCACTATTTTAACCCCTCTGGAGTATAATTGGTTGATAAGGTTTTGAAACATTACAAGGTTTAGGACAAAAAGATTAGCTTTAGTTTCCTCAGATCAAAATTGAAAGCTAATTAAATAACACAGTTATAAAAGGGAGTGAAAAAGGTTTAATGTTACTTTAATTCAACTTTAATTTCCATCTTCTAGGAAAACAAGTGAACATATTTTAAATTTAATTTATTTAGAGCTGAAGTTGTAGAAACAATGAATGACTGCTCTCCTGTTGTTCTCTTAACTATTCATCTAAAAAGAGTGACATTCATGTATCCCAGTGTTTTTGATGTGTTCTTTAAAAAGCTCTAGCTACTTCACCTAGTGAAGACAGCAAGCATTACTGCCCTCCCCGCAAACACACACAGAGGAAACTAATAATCTCATATCACAAAAAACACAACTTTTGAAGAAAAATGGAAAAAAGGGAAAAAAGATTTTCAAAGAATACATCCTTCAAAAGAATATGCACACACCAAAAAGGTAAACAATCTATTTAATAAAAGAATCAATATATAAGTCTTATTCTTGAAAAGGAGACACTCAGGAGTATGTTTATGTCAGGTATCCCTGCAACCAAGTGGGAGGAGAGTTTTGGATCAGTGACTTGGCTGAGTACACACATTCAAATAATCTGAGAAAATTATCCCAGGTTGATCCCCCTGATAGAAAAACTTACTCAGAGCTGTCAGCTCCTGAGGCCCTGGAGAGTGGAGAGCTTGCAGGGCCAATACTGTGCAGCCTGTGCAAACATCTAAGAGTCTCCCTTAGTCTTCCTGGAGACAGATGGCAGCAGTGATTTGGCAGCCCTGATTGGCTAACCTAGATTGCCCATCATCAGCCTGTGTTTCCCTACAGCACAATGTCGGTATTATGAAGGGGGCTTGTTCTGATCCCTCCTGGAACAGTGAAGTCAAGCAAGCAGCACAATGTTTCTCAGAAGCAGGAAGGTTTAGGTGGGAGGGGGCTGAGGCTACAGGACTATGTTCCCTTTTAAAAGAAGCGAAAGCATGTACAGACATTCAATCTCCCAGGATAAACTCTGGTTTTCATTTAAATCCTGATTTATCCTGATTTAATCCTAGTTGCCCAAGTTATTTTTCTCCTGGAGGGCCATCTGTACTCTGGGAGAAAAAGCCTGAACATTTCTACACTCAGTTTCTCCTGGGAGAGCAGCTACTCTCCCAGAAGAAACTGAATGTCTGTACAAAACCTTAGTGTTAATGTCTGATAAAAGCGTAGACTAAGATTAGTATGTCTGTCTAGATGGTATCCTTAATCTGAAACTAGAGGTAACAGACTGACTTATTAGAAAAAGTCAAAAAAGGCAAAAATTTGGACTTAATTACCAATAAAATTCATCCAAAGCAACACATCATATGTTAGATGGAAAAAAAAAAAAAAAAGCGCGTCTCTAGTCATAAATGGTTTTGTTTGGGTGTGAACAGACAATACTTGGACAGTTCCAAGAACATCACTAATTGGGAAGCGGTTCACAGTTGTCCTTGGATAGAAGTGTCTACACACACTGCTAAGGGTTTCAAGTAGAACCCTCATCTTTTACACTTTACATTGTTGCCACAACATGATTAGGGTCATACAGAACCAAACAGTGGTATAGTGATGGAGGGGAAGGAGGTCATGGGCCCTGGGCGCCAGCTGGGCCAAGAAGATGCAGTGCCTCCCATGTTTGGTGTTTGGCCCATCTTCCCGCCCAATGGGCTATCCATCTCTTTACCAGTTACGGCTGGAAATTCCAGCTGCCACCCCTCCCCCACAGTGCTGCGATGTCAATTTCCCCATGGAAGTGCCATGGCGCAAAAGAGGGGGCTCCGTGCTGTGCTTGGATTGTCCCCAGCAGTGGGATGGGGAGAATGGGGGAGCAAATACAAAGATTAGTACCCAGGAGCTGGAGACCCACAGTACAGCACTGGAACCAAACCATTGTCTTCCAGGGGTCAGTGCACAGAGTTTCACCAAGATTCCCCTAAACAGGGAGCAAGACCCAGACTAGGTCACAGGGCTGTGATGAAAGGGTTGCCAGGTGGTGGGGAGGCTGTAATGGACCCCTGCTCATGATTGCCATGAGGCAGGGAGCTCTGGACCCTCCCTCCCCCCATCCTCACCCCCCAGAACCCTCCAGCTTTTCCAACCCCAGCTTTGGAAAGCCATCTTGTCGTTTTTAACCTCCCTATTACAGATTGAGGGAGGCGGAGAGAGGATTCAATTTGGAGAAAGAGTTGAAGGAGTCATGAGGTGTTTCTTGCTGCTGAGATGCCACTGCTTCTCTCCACTCAACCTATGGCCCACACCTCAGTTTTCCTGCATGGCTCACTTGCAGATCCCATGCCTGTACCTGCTTGCATGGTGGTACCCAGACATGAGCTGACCAGGTACATATGTCTGTGTGTGCACATGGCGCAGGTGGGGAGGTAGAGGGGGGAGAGGAAGTGGGGGGATAAGCTGGTTCGTTTGAAACTTCCCACAGAAATAATGCGAGAAATTTTTTAGATCTCAAGATATCTTTGTCAACATTAGTGAAAGATAGTTCCCAACAGACGCAATGTA
Organism: Crocodylus porosus; assembly: GCF_001723895.1. Lineage (NCBI taxonomy): Eukaryota > Metazoa > Chordata > Crocodylia > Crocodylidae > Crocodylus > Crocodylus porosus. Next base: position 49,730,460 of record NW_017728950.1, read on the forward strand.
TTTGAAACAAAAATTACTGCCTTGAGAATAACGATTTTTTTTATAAAACTTCTCAGGTCATGAGAATTAAATGAATGATTCTCATATGAAGTTCAAGGACTTTTTTTTAAAACTATGTTTTAAATGCAGAAAGATCTTTCATCTTAAAAAAAAATTAAAAGGAAAGTTATTCTGACTGAAACTTACAGTAAGTTACCTGAAGAACACACCAAGAAAATTTTAAGACATGACGATTTTTCTTAAGTTAAAGAAAAAAAGATATTTAAAAATAGGTATAACCAGAAGCCAACTCTGAGTTAATCTGCATTTCTCCCAGGAGGGTACTTTAAACTTTGGCAACAATCTTCTTTACAGCAGGACAATGCATGTCGAACTGTCTAAAAATCAAGCCACTAGAGACAGAAATACATAACCAGAAATTAGAAGGCTATAAAAATTTGGATGGACAGTCTGCAGTATTTCACCCAAAGCAGCTAACAATCCCCAGCTCCAGTCTGACATGGCATATTAACAGCAGGGGGCTTTTATATTGCATGTTTTTTGTCCTTAAATTGGAGAAGACTGCCTTTAGGAGATGGAATATATAGATAAAGGTGCTTCCTACGGATTACCATGATATACCTACATGATATTCCTACAGATTACCATGATATATCTACAGATATAGGGATGCCTTGAGTCCAAAAACTAATTGGACTAATATTATTGTAATATTTATCTGTTGATTGTATTCACATTGTTATATTTACTACTTCAGCCTCTGCACAGAGAATAAAGATTTATGTGCAGGAAGAGACCAGATGACCCTGTAGCATTAACAGCTTTATCACAGAATCATGGAAAATTAGGATTGGAATGGTCCTCAGATCATCTACTCTAACCCCTTGCTCAAAGCAGGACCAGCCCCAACTAGATCATCCCAGCCAAGGCTTTATCTAGTCAGGTATTAAAAACCTCCAAGAATGGAGATTCCATAATCTCCACAATCTTCCAAAACCTGTTCCAGTGCTTTACTACCCTCCTCATGAGACAGTTTCTCCTAATAATTAACCTGAACTTTCCTTACTGCAACTTGAATCCCTCGCTCCTTGTTCTGTCATCTGACAACAGAGAACAGTCTCACTCCATCTTCTTTGTAGTTGAAGAATGCTATGAAATCCTCTCTTCCCTTCCATTCTCCAGACTAAATGAGCCCAGATCCCTCAGCCTCTCCTCTGAGGGCTGTGGCACATGACTTCTATTTCTGTTGCCCTCCGCTGGACTCTCTCCAATTTGTTGACATTCTTTCTGTAGTGGGAGGCCCCAAACTGGACACAGTACTCCAGATGTAGCCTCACCAGTGCAAAATTGAGGGGAAGAATCACTTCCCTTAATCTGCTGGCAACATTCCTACTATTGCAGCTCAGTATGCCATTAGCCATTTTTTCAGCAAGGGCACACTATTGGCTCAGATTCAGCTTATTGTCCACTGTAAACCCGAGGTCCTTCTCTGCAGAGCTGCTGCTTAGCTCATCAGTTCCCATCCTGTACCAGTGCATTGGGATTGTTCTATCCCAAGTGCAGGACTTTCCACTTACTGAAGCTCATGAGATTTCTTTTGGTCCAGTCCTCCAATTTGTCAAGGCCTCTCTGAATCCCAGCCCTACCCTCCAGCACATCTACTACACTCCACAGCTTGGTGTCATCTGCAAACTTTCTGAGGGTGCACTCCATCTTCCAGGTCATTGATGAAGACATTGAACAGGCCTTCCCCAACCCCTGGGGCACTCCACTTGATATAAGTTGCCAGATAGAGCCATTGATTATTACCCTTTGAGCTTGATGATCAAGCCAATTTTCTATTCACCTCACAATCCATTCATCTGACCCATAGCTTGCTTACAAGAAGGTTGTGGGAGACCATATCAGAAACCTTATGAAAGTGAAGGAACATCACATCCACCGTTCTTCCTGCATGCACACAGCCAGTCATCTCAATATACAAGGCAATCAGGTTGGTCAGGCATGACTTGCCCTTGATGAATCCATGCTGATTGTTCCTAACCACCTTCTCCTCCAAGTGGTTAGAAATGGACTCCTTGAGGACCTGCTGCAAGATTTTTCCAGGGACTGAGGTGAAGCTGACCAGTCTGTAGTTCCCCAGATCCTCCTTCTTCCCTCTCAAAGATGAGGACTATATGTGCCCTTTTCCAATAGTCTGGGGCCTCTCTGAATCACCATGAATTTAAGATAATGGCCAGCATCTTTGCAACCACATTGGCCAACTCCTGAATGGCTTCGCTGACAGCCTAAAGCCAAGAGGTGTCTAGAAGAGATATACATGACAATGGGAAAGCAGGCTAGAAGCAAGCAGCCTGGCAGCTCCTTGCCAGAACAGTCTGAGGGCTGAGAAAAACAGAAGAGCTCAGATGGAGAGACGGGAAAGGAAACAACTGAGTATCTTTGGGGATGCTCAGGGTTGTGTGGGCTGAACCAAGGACAGAGGGACTGTTTAACCCAGAGGCTAGCAAAGTCCAGCCCACAGGCTGGATTGGGCTAGCAGTGGACTCCATTTCCCAGCAGCCTTTGCCTGCATCACTGCAGCTGATTTCCATGGAGACCCCATCAGTAGCAGCACTGTAACAGCATGGGACCAGGGTTTCCATGGAGACCGACCAGCCCCAGCAGTGCTGGCACGGAGGTGCTCCAGAGCTGGGATCTTGCAGTCGTGACAGCATGGTTCAGAGCCAGGCACAGCTGGGATCCACTGACTGCATGCCTTGGGCGGGAGCGTGCAGGCAGTGAATCGTGGCTTTGCCCCGGGTTCGGACAACATTGTCACCACTATAAAATCCCAGCTCCGTCACTAGCATACCTCCCCTCCCAGCCACGTGCCCTGCCAGCACTGCTGGGCCAGTCTCCATGGAAACCCCAACCCTGCGCTGTCAGGGAGCCACTACTATTGGGGTCTCCATGGAAACCAGCTGCAACAATGCAAGCAAGACCTGCAGGAAAATGGAGTCTGGCTCCTGGCCAGATCCACTGTTTTGCCCACCCCTGACCTTACCCGTTTGGAGGGGACAGAGAACCTCTGATTGGTTTTGGCCTCTCCCAAATAAATTCCTTTACTGAAGAGACTGCTGTGGTACTTGGAACTGTGGGTTGCATAGAGGAGACAAAGGTGGTTATAGAGAGGAGGTGAAGACCCTTTCTCAGGTGCAGAACTGGATGCTTGCTCCTTGAGTCAGGAAACCCATGGAGAGTGAGGGACTAAAATGTTGGGGTCTCGGAGCAGGACGGAGAAGTCAAACCATGGCCAGCTTCAGGGGGTACTCTTAGAGACCATGCAAGGCCATAATGGTCCTGAACAAGCATCCACTGTGACAGTTTTTCAAAAGCCATTTTTTGGTTGTATATTTTTCTATACCTTAATGTCAATAAAGAACCAGGAACTAAAAGTCATTTTATCTACTTGCAATATGTACTGAGATATTCAGTGTGAACTCTGTCTCATCCCTCATATAAGATTTTTCAAGCCATTATAAACACAGTGGCAAACACAAGCCCATCTTCTGTTACATACCATCATTAGCTAGACTGATTACCCAAAACTGAGCCACAGGTCTTAAACAAGGGAATGCAAGGAGCAGAGGACCCAATCATGTGAAAGCTGAACTGTGTGACCCTTCTTCAGGCTTCATGGGCAGCCTGCAGTTCTTACCGAGTCAGCTAAGGGCTGGATCCTCCTGGAGAAAGGCCCACTTGCCATATCTTGAAGCTAGGGGGTTAACAAAGCAACCACAGGCTGTTGTTCCCCCTCTACTGAAGCTGCCTCTGCTTTTCTGAGAAAATACCTGTATGTATTTTCAAAGAGAGGTTTTTTTCCTTTCTTCTACCTTGCAAAAACAAGATGCATGTCTTCTTCAGAGGCATATGGTATGCAAGAACACAGTGTTCATTTGTGCATTTCTTAGACTTCTTAAGCTTTTGTTTGCAAAGAGTAGGAGCAGTAGCTACATGCAACTTTTAAAAGGTTAAAACAAATAAAAGCTAAAACTATATCAGATACAAGCATAGAAGATTTCACTTTTAATGGATATACGCGGATGTCTGTAGGTTTTCAGATACACATTTTATATAACAACTTCCTTCATGACCACTTCAAAACACTGGTCAATAAACAATCTTTTTCTCCCCCTCCAGAATTCTAAGAACATTGAAAGAAAATCCAGAACATGCTTTAATACCTGGAACAATAATGATGAAGCTTAAGAGTCTATGGACTGTGGCAGAGCACCTTTGGATGCCTGCCACTTTAAGGGTTTGAGCAGGGTGCAGACCAGCCTGCAAGTGGGAGCAGACCCAATCAAGTGGTCACATGGCAGTCAGGAGACTGCCTGACTGGTGGAGTGCTGGGCAGCCTGGGTATAAGACAGGGCCCTAAGAGCAGAACCAGCAGTTGCTACGGGGATGCCACTGAAGTAACATTGCCCAGTCAGAGATCTGCTGCTCCTGGAACACCTGGAGATCAGGGTAAGAACTATGGGGATGGAGGAGATTCCTGGTTCTAGGGCAGGAAACTACACCCTGCTGGGTTTGGATAGGGTGGTGGAGCTGCCTGTGGAGGGGCAGTCTCCAGGAAATGCCACACCTGTGCCTCCCCAGAGAAAGGCGAGGATGGGGCGCTGTAAAGCGTCAGCCCGTGTCGCCTTGTGAGTACCCTGTGGAGGGGAAAGTCTAGGGGAGCACACCCCAACAGAAAAGCACAGGGCCCTGGCCCATTGAATGGGACTGAGGCGGGGTCCAGGCATGTCGACAGACACCTGAGTGGGCTGTAAGCCAAATTAGAGATCCAGGCACATTAACAAACACCTGAGACCCAAGTGGCATAAGGCCCACAAGCCCAGTGAGGGGCAGAGTAGTGGCCCAGTGTAGGACAGAGAACCAGAGGCTGCATAGAGTCCATGGGGGCCTGAAGGACTGTGCATAGGCTGGCTGAAAATAGAGGCTCCAGTGAGGAGGCAGAGTGGAGCGCATGTGGCCAAGGTATGTCTGAGGATGCTTGAGGCCAAGTTTGTGCCAGAGGCCAAGTGCAGCCTAGCTAAGGGGCTGTGGGAGTAATAGTGGATTTGGATTTCACCTACAAGGCACGGGACACAGTGTAGAGATGGTTTGGAGCCATGTATTATGTTCCTGGGCAGCCTCCCACATAGGAACAACTATTTAATCCCAACAAAGGCTTAGCAGGTGAGTCAGGTGGGTGGACTGCCCTAGACAGGTGGGCAGGCCAATGTTGTGACTGGCTTTGTAATGGCCCCATTACATGGACAAAAAAAGAACTAGGTGCAAAAAATGCTAAACATTACTTGAAATATCTAAAGCTGTGGAAATACAGATTTAGAAGTCTGAGGGAGAATTTGGATGACATTTTAAAATCACTATTACCCAATGCAGAAAAACACTCAACTCAGGAACTAGGTAAAAGGAAATACAAATTGGGTAGAACAGTTTTTATTTCAATAAATATATTTGCAGAGTAGCAGATGCAGAGCTAGTCAGTTCTGCACCCAGAACAGCAGGGGCACAGGCAGCTGCTTCCAGGCTGCTGGTAGTGGCAATCAGGTCAGCAGCACAGCAGTAGCTCTTTCTATGCCCCCAACTAAGTTAGTGCCCAGAGTGGTGCTTCAGGTCCAACTCCCTCCCCAACACCCCCCAGGTTTTACAACTGCAGAACAGAACAAACAAGAGTACTTTGTCAACCTGACAAATATTGCTCAAACAACACTTGAGCAACATTCCTTTTAAGGCCACATTCCAGTTCAAAAATTTGGACTGCTGATAGTTAATAGGAGTGCAGGTATTTAGTAGCTTTTAAAAACACAACCAACTCTAGCCCCATTGAAGTCAATAAAAGGTTTTGCCACCATCAAGCTAGAATTTCACCACAGAACATTTAAAGTAAACATTTGCATGTGGTTTGTTATAAATTTCAGCGCCAACAGTTATGCTGCCATAATAATGTAATTGTAGTGGAAAGAGATCAGCAACAAAAAAACCCTCTAATTTATTTTAGAACAAAAAAAAAAAATTCTAACTACAAGGTTCTTAAATCATGTAAATAATCGAAAAGAACAAAAAATGCTCCTTAAAAAGATCTACTTGTTCAAATCCACATTTAAATAAGTTGTTCACACATTAAATTCTCTGTGATTCTCATAAGAGTTACATCCAGAGAAATTTAAGAAGCTAGTTTAATATATGACACTAAAACAAAAACAAAAAAAAACACAGGCCGCATACAATTAAGATTCAAGTAAATACACTATTAGCATTTTAAATATATATTTCATATCCTTCTGAAGAATTATTTAAACACACCACAATTTCTTAGTTTTACAGCTTTAATAATTATATTAAATTATTAAATTACTTTCTTTTTGCTTTTTCCCCCATAGTAAAATTCATACGATTGTGAGTTAGCATAGATGTAATGCAGAAATCCATGTGATGCAGGGCCGTCCGCAGGCCAAGTATTTCACTGGCCCACCCCCTGTCTAGGGCAATCTGCCCTGACTCGCCTGCCACATCTTGATGTAAATACATGCACTCCTTCTTGCAGCCCTGGTGTCCTGGGCCACAATACATGGCTCTGAACTCCCTCTAATATGTGCTCTATGCTTTGCAGATGACATGTAAACTGCTGACATTTCCTGCCCCTTACTGGGCTGAACTCTGCCCCATGCTGGGCCTCTATCACTCTACCCTTTTCTGGGCCTCACCCATTCAGCCCTCCTCCGCACACCCTTTCAGGTCCTACCCTGGCCCTACTCTACACAGTCCTTCAGGCTTCATTGTTGGCATGCTCCAGCTGGCCTACATGCAGTCCTTCAAGCCGTCCTTAGGCCTTTCCCTACACAACCTGTGGCTTTCTGCCCCACACCAGGCTGCACTCTAGTTAGGCCTCTCACCCCTCACAGAGCTGCACTCTAGTTAGGCCTCAAGTTTCACACAAGTCTTTTCTGCTCTCAACACACCCGAATGGTGTTATCCTTTGCCTTTCCCCTCTATGAGGTAACCCACCAGGTCACAGGGGCTGGGACTTTCAGGAATCCCATACCTGCCTTTCACTAAGGAAGCACAGGTGTGGCACTTTCTGGGGACCACCGCACCACAGACGGTACCACCAACTCATCCTATCCCACTGGGTGCAGTTTCAGGTCTTACCCAGAGTCAACAGGACCCAGAAGCCCTTTCCTGGAGCCCTAATTAGTTCCTAAACCTAATATCTCTACCCTGCTGTGGCCCACTCTCCCTCCACCCTCAATCTCTCCCATGCCTGGTCATATTCACCCTGGTGTCATTGAGTCACTCCGAACTCCTTTCATCTGGGCACCAGTACCCAGGCCCAGACCCCTAATCCATGGTTCCTGCTACCAGGTAACATTATGACACCCACAGTCCTGGCTCTGGGTTGGGCCAGTCAAGGTGCTGGGCACTCCGCAGCTGGGATCACCTTTGCAGTGGGCATTCCTGTGTCTTCAGCCTCCTTAGGCCTTGGCCCCAGCTCAGGCCAGCCAGGGTGTCCCTTTGCCTGGCTAATCACTGGCCCTCCACCACACTTCTCCCAGGCATGTCTACCTGTCCTCTGTTAAGGCCACTCTGGACCCTCTACTCTGGGCCACCGTTCTTATCCTTCTGGTCATCTACCCAGCACTTCAGATTATTTCTCTAATGGCTCCCTGAGCTCTTCTCTCCTTATCCAGATCTGCCTCCATGTTTAGGCAAGCAACAAACCTAGCTGTTGATCCCCAGGGCCTCCCTTCATAGGCCCCTGTAGCACAGCCCTGCCTGGCTGGAAAACCCTGCAGGGTGCCCCAGAGCCTCCTCCATCCCCAACTAGCTCCCCCTTTCACCTGGTATGACACTGCTCACTTAGCTGTTCTGGTTCCCTCCTAGAGTAAGCTCTCCCTCCTCTCTAGCAGCAACAAAATCCAATGCGTCTGAGCTCTAGAACTGCAGCTATTGCAAGCAACCACTACAAGTACTGATCCTTGTCACCTGTTAGACCTTACTCCCAATGACAGAGCCTCACCTAGGATTGCTTCCCAGCCTGGCAATTCCACTTATTTCTTCTACAGCTCACCCTGGCAGTGTCCTCCTCCAGGATAAACTCTGCTACAAGCCCTTCAGCTAAGAGATGTTACTCTTACTGTTTCCAAAGACAATCAAACCAGCTAGAGTATAAGGATACTCACCCAATCAGGCACCTGCCCTAAGGTCAGGTGGCCACCTGATTGGGCCAGTGCACACCTGTGGGTAGCTCCACAGCCTGGCTGCTTCCCTCCTACCTCTTAAAGTGGGAGGCACACTTTGTGCCCTGACACAATCTGATACAAAGAGTGAGCAAAAGACCCATGTCTGAGAAGTGCTAAAGACCTACTGTCTTCCAAGTATGCAGAAAAAATTAAGATTTAATCTGATTTTGATATTCTAAAAAGCAGGCAAATTTTGTTCAGACAAACATTAATACATAAAAGTTTCAAAAAAAATTAAGCAATATTACAGCACAAGTTTAACACAAAAAAACAAAGGCAACATTCTCTCTGTCAAATATCTAAATTAAGTGATTTACTTTTTGTACAACCAGTCTCCAAAAGTCCCCTTAATAACCCAGTCTTAAATCTTCATCTTATATTAAAGTCAGTTTGATTTGCAAAAGAGATCCAGTCAGCTTTATTAAAGTTCCATTTGGGCTTTAGAACTGATTTGATTATTGGAATTTGAATTCCAACTTTATATAAAATTGCCCTATGTTGACTGTGTGGGAAGTTGTTAAAAACCTTGCAGTGTATAGAAGGGCTGGGTCCTTGTGATTTCTGTGTCATGAAACACAAATCAGGCGGCTAGTTTTGTTGCCAGAGGGCTGAGTGGAAAGTAGCTCAATCTTGCACGTTGTAGACTAAAACAAGGTCCTCTCTCCCCATCTGCGTGAAAATTATGAGATATGTGGGTGTAATAAAAGAAGCAGCTAAAATATATATCCGAAAAGGATTTAGAAAAGAATACATACCAAGGTGGAATAAAGACAGAGGATGTCTTTATAAAGAATTTAAAGAAAAATGGCAATTTCACAACTGCCACTGAGCTCTTACAATCTCTGGATAAGGCTCAAAGAAAAAAGTGGTTACATACAATGGAAAACCTTAATTTCACTCACTCAAGCAGGAAGGCTTAGGCTCTCTTATGTCAACTGGGCTCTAGCACTGACGCTTCAAGACCCAAAACCCATATTAGATTAGAAGCAATAGCCAATCATATCACTACCCTGTCTAAGACTCTCACTGACAAGCTTTTAACAAGACAAGTGAAATCATGTTTAGAGTCAAACAAACACTCCAATGCATCATCCTCTTCCTTCTCCCAACCTTGTAATGTACATGACATGCAAAAAGCTTTTTAGAGCCATAAGGGAGGGGAAAGCTGCAGGCCTGGTAAGATATTTCCAGAATTCTTAAAATTCTGTGGCCCGAAATCCATTCAATGGCTAGCAAAGTTTTTTACCAATATTTTGGAAACTGGAAAATTACCAGTCATATTTAAGAGGACAAAATAATAGCAATTGTAAAACCTAAGCAGGATCCCAAGAAAGTTGAGAAATACCATCCACTACACTTAACTGCAACTTACAAATTATTAAAAAGACTGATATATAATTTTTCAGATCATATTCCCCTTGAGTAAGCAGGGTTTAGACCAAACAGACAATGTTGCAATCAAATCACGGCCATGACTACCAAGATAGAAAATGGCTTTAAAAAGTCACTAAGAACTGCAGCTGTTTTTCTTGATCTCTCGGGTGTGTATGATACAATCCGGAGACAAGGCCTCATCTTAAAGTTCTTGGACATCATACCATGTCTTAAAATTACTAATTTCCTAGACAACGTGCTTAGCAATAGATGGGTCCAGATTTATTCTGATAACACTGGTACTAAGTACAGACTGTCAACAAGCCCGAGGCTAAATCAGTTCAGTCATTCCAGGTTACTCTAAACTGCACAGATTAAATTGAAACTGAAGTGAACAAATATTTACCTGATTTAGGAAATGAAGCCACATGCCTGCAGTGGCCCAGGCCAGAAGCTGGGTGGCACTAGAGCACAGCTCTCTGAATGTGTGTTCACTTCCTCTTCCTGCTGCCCCAAGGCCTCTGGGATTTGCAATCCAAAATCAAAGCAGCGGGACTCTGCAAGGTTTTTCCTCGCTTCCTCTTCCAGGTATCTCTCGGATTTGCAGTGCACAATCGCAGCCAGCAGTAAGTTTGAGCAAGGGTAGAGGTGTTTAAAACCCCCTGTCTAGCCCCAGATTCCAGCTGGGTTTCCCTGGAAGGGGTAGACTCCCCCTTGCAGACTAGGCTACATCCCCAGCCGGGCTTGCCCTCCACATCACCTTGTCAGTCACCCCTCACTACTCCAGGTAGGGAGTAGAGAGGCGAAGCCCAGCCCAGCCCAAGGCTGGAAAGCATGCTGGCATGCTGGGGGACCGTGATTTAACTTGAACCAGGAAGGGGTCTGGGACAAAGTTTCATAAACTGGTTTGACCCAAAATCAGTTAAGTCTGATACTACAATTCAACCAGGTTTATCATAAACCAGTTTCAACCACTTTGAAATTGGTTTATATGCACTGAACTTCTGTTCTGTTTCAGGTTTAAACTACTTTTTGATCACTTAAACAGGTTTATGTGTAACTTCTGTTCCTAGCCTAAGAGTAGACCACATACAATGAACTTCCAGTCCTTGCGCCTCTGCTGTTTAGTCTTTACACTCATGACCTTCCAGGCACTCAAGAAAATTCATATACAGTAATAACATAGCTCTTGTTACACAACTATCTTATTTCTCCAGAGCAGGAATAATATTTATATCTTATCTCAATACTTTAGATGAGACTCCATGCAGCTGCTGCAGGAAGCGCTGGGCAAAGCTGAGGGGAAGAGGCTGCTTTTACCCCACACCAAGCACATCTCTGCCCCACGAACACTGCTGTTGCTGTTGCTGCAGCTGTTAAGTGTGAGCAGGCAAGTCTGCAGCAGACACAGGGCAGGCCGGGGCTGCATGCAGGTCCCTGCCAGTACCGCAAGGCTGGGGCCAGCAACTACACAAACAGTCCAGCATGAAGCCACCCCAGCCCCACTGCGTCCCTGGGGGGTGGCAAGACACGCCATGGGCAGGCAATGTGAAGCAGGTGCAGGGACTGAGTCAGGGCTGTGCATGCATGTGGTTGATCCACTCCTGCCAGGGTCAGTTCGGAATGTGCATGGGGTAAGCTGGGGCACATGGGTAGGGGGGGCTCCCATGCACACCCCACTATACCCACAAACCCCAAAAGTACTCTCACACACACACTCACACACACACACACACACACACACACACAATCACACATCCCACAAACACCGCTCCCCTCCCATGCAAGGAGGTCTCTGGGGGGAGCCCATGGCTCACTACTACCCGCGCACACACCACCACAAACACGCACCCAACCCCCACACACCCCCAGCCTGGCTGGACTAGCTCTGGGCAGAAGCATCTCTGCAATCCAGTGGGCCACATCGCCATGACCTCCAGGGTGAGGTGTGGCAGCAGCAGTGGTATAGAACTATACCCCCGCCATTGCTGCCTGGTCAGCAGGAGGAGCCTCACTTTGGCGACTATGTTGGTGCAGTACAACCTACTGTGCCAGGTCTTACCTGCTGGGCCACAGAGATGGTGCCTGCTGCCCAGAGCTTGTTCCAGCCAAGCTACAACCTTGCACCCTGCTGTAGGTGCAGATATCTGCCCCCGCACGCCCTGACACATCGCCTTTGCCACTTCACGCATCACCTACGCCTCCCTCATAGACTTACTTGGAGGGTGCTGTGGGAGCTGATCTCCACCACATGCACATCCCACTCCTCCCAACCCTTAGCAGCCCCTTGCAGGCTGTAACTCTGCCAGCCTGTCAGCAGAAACCTGCAGCTTCCCGGGTTTTCCCCTTTTAAGGAGAAATCCACATTTTGCCAAGTTTTTTTCGCTACAAATGAAAAACCCAGATCCCTGGTTATAATGGTACTCCTAATTATTTAGGAGTACTCCTAATGGTACTCCTAATTACCCTACATAAAACAATGTCCTATAAAAATCATTTAATTATGAGAGTAGCTAAGTAAAAAACCCATGATAATTCGCTTCAGAAACTCACTGGGAATTCCTGGGGAGCTGATGCTGAGAACAGCAGGTTTAGCACTGGTCTACTCTTTGGTGGAATACTGTGCCCCAATCTGGTTAAACGGTTCTCATACAGCTCAACCAAGCAATGTGAATCATTACAGAAACAATATGATCTACCTCTGTTTAATGGCTCCCTAATCTTAGTAACACCCTCCCCTGTTTAAAAAGAAGAAATGCCTTGTCTAGATTATGAACTAAAATTTAAAAATTACTCACAGTTGCCTATACATGAAAATTGCCTATACATGAAAATCACTTAAACCCACCATGTCCAAAATTAAAATATAGACAGCTCGCTTGGAGAACAGCAATTCAACTTGAGCAAGACTCATTTAACATCCAAGATGCCCGCAAGAGTGGCTCAATTCACCCTCTAGTACAGAAGATGATTATTACAAATCCCACCATTAGACCAGCTGGCTTTGATATCCCTAGACATCTTTGATCTTCTCTCTAAACCAAATTAAGACAGGACAGGGCAGATGTGGATTTCTTTTACATGGAAGAGACTGGACTAGGTCATCAAACTGTGACTGTGGTGCCTCTTTTCAAACTCTGAATCACATCACGTCTGAATGTCCTCTTCATGCATTTAATGAAACAGTACTGGATCTACACAATACTACATCTGAGGCAAGCAGCTGGCTGCAAAATTTGGACATAAAATTATGAACGTGTTTCTCCTCGTGTTGTGACTACTGTATCATCATGCACTAAATAATAAAAATCAAATCCTCAACATACGGAAAATTAGATCAGGATCTTCCTATAAGCATTCACTGCCCGAAACAAAAGCCTCAGTTGCTGGAAATACATTCTCTTGTTTACATAATAGAAAAAGGGAACACTACCAAATCAAATTTTTTGCACTTGTGCATTTCAAATTTTGTAACAATTTCCTCCTATGGTATCAGCCTTCAAACACAGCTGAAAATAAGTATTTAAAACCTTATTTTGCAGCAATGAGCTGCTCAAAAGGCTGGTAATAAAGGGACTTTTCACTTCTAGGTCCATCAAACAAGCAGGAAATAAACTAATCTAAAGTTAATTAAAATACCCCTAAAGGTGACAGGCTGGTGGACTGAATAATAGAAACTTGAAATGTTATAGAAGACATTTTATGGAAGACAAATTTAGTTCCTATTACTGTCAAACTAGGTGCATCTACATGGATAATTAATCTGAAGCAATAAACTACAGTATGCATCATGCCAAAGTATATTGCTTCCAGGTGCCACATTTACATGTGCGCCCAGGAATGCAGTATGCTGAGCTGGGTCAGAGCAGCCCCACCTAGTAGGGGGCCCCAGAGGTCAGCCTGCCAGCCCAGGGCTGCTCTGACCCAGCTCAACGTGCTGTAGAGGGGCTGGCTAGGACACAAGGGTGCTTCAGTGTGCGGGCTAGCCATCAGGCAGCCCCATCAGCGTCTACACATGCACTGCTGCACAGTAAATAACACCACCACAGGATAGTACTTGTATTTACAAATATTAACATACAGTGACATTTATTAGTTTATGGGGGCCTAATAGAGCCTCATGTATAGATGCAGAGATACTACCATAGAACTAATTAGACAGCTCTGCACTAAACATCTTGTGTAGACGCACCCACAGATACCTTCATGAGCAGTATGTTTACATATTAATTGCATTTAAAGTCTCATTTCTTCAGGTGGGCAAACAAAAAACACCCCCAAAATATTTAAATACGTTTGAAAGCTCCTCTCACTATGTAATTGTGTTGTGCCAAGACTAGATTTGCAATCATCAATACCCCAGTTCCTAAAACAGTTTGGAGAACAAGATGAGTATCAAACTCAATACCCTGGACTAGGAAACAAGGTCAAGATACACTGTCTGTATCCTCTGCTCCCAGTAATGTCCAAATCACAGCAAGGTACATGATTTAACTAGTTCAATAACTAGGGAGAGAAGGGGAGGAGTTTTAACCATTGCTAAATTTTTTTTTGAAGGCTGCATGATTCTTCTACACACACACACACACACACACACACACTGGGTACTTTAAAAACAAATCCATTAGATCTGGGGTGTCCAATGGGTGGCCCTAGACCACATGTGGCTCATAAGGGGTTAATTTGCAGCCAAAGGGCTCCTGGTAGCCTCTGGTCCCCTCCTTGCTTTAGCTGCTGCTGCAATCAGGGTCTCCAGGCTCCCCCTCCTTCTCTGGAAAAGGAAAGCCTTCTCCAGCTTTTACTTCCTGCTCCTTTCCCAGGGAGCAGGACAGGTCATGATGGTGGTGCTGCTCAGCACAGCACAGAACAGAGGAACCCAGCAGAGTAGTGTAGCAAGAGCACATGCTTATAAGGACGAATGGGGGGCCACCTATCCACTCATGGTGCAGCAGTGAGAGATGGGGCCACATGCCCACAATGAAAGGGAAGGCACCAACCCATACTGTCAAGAGAGTTTGCATCCAAGGAGGTTGGGGGAGGGAAAGTGAGAGGGACCATAGGCTCCACTGGCACAGCCCCTGGCCACTAGGAATTTGGACAACCCTGTCTTGGATTAAGAAAAAATTACATTTCAAGGTGACATCAGCTTTAACCTTTTCATTAGATATTCTTCTCTTTCTATTTAGAAACCTCAAACTTTTAGAGTAGCAGTACTGTGAATCAAGATGTTCTCCTAAATATTATTTTTGTACTCTTAAAATTAGTCATGGACCTAATCTAGTAAAAACATGTCACGCAGCAAGCAGGCCTTTTACCTCTATTGCAGTAAGAGGTCCTAGCCAGGATAACATTTTACACTATTTACTTGGATTTTATAGTGAGTTTATTTGGGGAAAATATCAGAAATGCCCAATATGCAGTAATTGTTCTATTAAACACCTGAGAAACATTGAAGAATAAAAAGACATATATGCTCCTGCAAAATCATTTACAAAGAATTGAGCAGAATTATTCATTAATTAAATTCTAATAAGGCCAGTGTGGGCTCTAAGTTGTATTTTAAATGTGCTTATAAATACCCACTACTTGTGCTCTAGTTATGATGTACTCTTCATACAGATATTTTTTACATTGTCTAACAACAAGGAATACAGAGCAATTAGTGTAAAAGTACCACTCAACACACAACTGTTTAATAAAAATAACAGGCATATAAGCATCACATATGGTAAATGTTATAAACAGGGTTAGATTGGGTCACTAAGGCCTTAAAGTATCCTACGGTGAATAGTCACCTCAGGCCATGGGAGTGTTCCAAGAAGAAAATGTCTTCCAGAACTGGTGGGGGAGCATGAGCTCCACCAAGCACCCACCCTTTACTGCTGGACACTGATGAGGAATTAGACAATGCTTGCGTGATGACTATCTGCATTAAAAACTGTCTACATTAAAGACACTGCACCACTGATGTTGCTGCAAACTATATGTCAGTATTTTGCTAACAGAAATGTAGCAGAAAGCCTACTTCCCCACTAGGATACTATAAGAGATGCAATACACCAGAGTGTGCACAGTGATGCCCTCTCACTTCAAAAGCAAGAAGGTTCATGTCAGTGCAGAAGCCCAACTGTTTTTCCCCCTTTTCTCCCATCGTCCCTTAATCTGACCGTTACTACTTCTTAATTTACATTCTTCCCTGAACTTCAGAGAAGGTAATAATTGAAAGGTTATGGGGAGACTTGTTAAGGGAGTTTACAGTAATACCTCAGTTAACAAATCCTCTGGGAATGAAGCTCCTTTATAACAAAGTCAGCTGCTTTCTTGCCAAAAAAACCCAAAAATTGAAAAAACCCGCAGCTTTCTCATTTTACCAAAGAAACCCACGGATTTTACATTTTTGCAATGAGCTCCATGCAGGCTAGCAGAGTTCCAGCCTGCAGGGAGCTGGGAGGGAGTGGGAGGAAAGCAGTGAGACAGGGGACGCCACATACATGTACAGTACAGGCACGTAGCACCAGGCAGCCTGCAGAGCGGCTCCAGCAGGTACGTGGGGGGAAAGAAAGATTAAGGCCCCTGTAGGGAGGGAGCTGGGCAGGTCTTGGGGACTGAGGCTGCAATGCGTAGCTGCAGGGCCCCAGCAGGGAGCAGGATGGCGCCAAGGGTGGCTCATCCGAGGGAAGGCCAGAGCCAGCTCCCCACATCCAGGGGGCAGGGGGAACCAGTACCCCTCAGATCTGTATGTGGGGCAGGCGCCTACTGCAGGCTTGGACTCCTGCCCCGCTTCCCTCCTCCAGAGCCTCCGCAGACACAAGCCAGCGCAGCCAGGATAGCGGGGCCCCATGGGGATCTCCTTGCTGCTGCAAGCTCGTCTCCTGCTGCCCTGTGATGCACCTCCCCATGGGGACACAACGCCATGCTGTTGCCCTCTGTGAAGCCCTACATGCAGGGGGGGTGTCACCAGGGCAGCACAGGGCTTGCAGCTGTGAGCAGCTTCTTCCTGCAGCTCAGATGCTCCCTGCCGTGCCAGGTAGTGCCCGCCAGGATGTGGAGGTCCCAGAGGCAGGAAGCAGGGTGGGGCTCACAGTGGTAAGCAACTCATCTGTGAGGACCCACTGTTCCCTGCTCCCCTGCTTCCCTTACCTGGGGCCTTCACAACCTGGCAGGTGCCACCCAGCGCAGCAGGAAGCAGCTAAGCCATGCAGAGAAGTTGCTCACTGCTGTAAGCTCTGCACTACCCTGATGATGCGCCTCCTGCACACAGGACTGCAGTGAGAGCAGCAGTATGGGGCTGTGTCCCCCAAAGCAGTGGCATGCACAGGAGGCGCTTTGCCAGGGCAGTGTGCAGCTTGCAGCAGCAAGGAGATGCCCACAGCGAGGTGATCCCCGCGGAGCCCCACTGCTCCCTGCCCACTGGACTATGGAGGCTCCAGGGGAAGGAAGCAGGGTGGGAGCTTGAGTCCACAGCCTGCGCCTGCTCCGCACACAGATCTGGGGGATGCGAATCCCCCCTGCTCTCCCCCACACGCCGAAGTGTCCTGGAATGCATCCCTATGCCTTCTATGTTATTTCTACCACTGGTAACACCGTTTCTGATAACAAAGTGACGTCATAGAATGCATCTACTTCATTAACGGCGGTATTACTTTATTAGTGGGTTTTTTGTTTTGTTTTGGGTTTTTTTTACATTTGGTGCATATTTACTGCAGGATACTTTTAGTATAATAAATGGATTTTATTAGGATCGTAGATTAAGTTTTTTTTATAAAAGTGTTTATCATTTTCTCTAAGTTTAAGAATTATCAAAACAAAATATTTTTAGGGGGTTTTTTATGTTTTCTTAATTTTAAAATGGCTTTGATCAACACTTACTGTTTTCCCCTTAATGATTTAAAAACATTCATTTTTAAGTGATGGGCTGAAATAAAGGATTCAAGTGAAAACAAGTACCGTTCATGCATCTATTTATTATATGTTTTGTCAGTATTTTTTATACTGGTATTTGACTTAGGTTGCTAAATATTATTATGTATTAAAAGTTGAATACATTAAGTACTACAACTAGGTTAACACATTTATTATTCTCTTTATTTAAAATGTGGGTGTTCGGGAATATAAAAAAGTAGTATTGTTGCAGGGCAATAAGGTGCCTGCTCCTCTAAGAGCAGAAACTTTCTAGGGAGAGAGCCCAAAGAGCAAGACAGAAGCCCACACATGCAGGTTACTATCACAACAGGCTAACAAGCAAATTAGCCTGCACCTGGTCAGCTGACTGGAAGAGGCAGGGAGGGACCTGCGCATATATGGTCCCAGGGCTGGGACTAGAGGTTTAGTTCTCTAATAGTAGCTAAGGGGAAGGAGCCTCCAGGGAAGAATTGCCCAGCGACTGCCTGATATGCTGCAGACTGGACTAATGGGGCTCCAGGAGCTCAACAGGTACAGCAGGGCTACCTGGGGATCACCTCGCCTACAAAGTACTTTAGTGCTGGGGGAAGTTTCCCTTTTTAAAGGGACAGAGCACACCCTGAACTGCTTATATTATGTTGTAGCCCAGGGGCTCATGTTTAAGTTGCTGTTTATAAATACCGGTGGATTGGGCTGAGGCCATTGGGGAAGGAGAAGGCCTCATTGGGGACCCACTATGGTGTAGGGACCCCAGCGCCAGTGTGGGATGCAGAGGCTGGCCTGTGGAGAGCCCAGTGAAGACAAGAGGCTGAGCTGTAGCAAGGCTCCAGGAGAGACAATTTTTAAATGCCATCTGTGAGGCTTGGGGCATGGTAAAGGGGTGGTTTTGGAGCCACATATCTAGTCCATAAGGCTGAGAGTGTCCCGTGAGGCATCCATTTTGAAGCAGGACCCCAAAGAGGTCTAAGAACCCACAGGGTTTGGTGGGGTCCAGCAAGACTGTGTCCAGAATAAAACTTGAAGGCAGCCTCCCTATTTATTATAATTACAAGCAAGACGTGGCATGCAAGGAAGAGGGTGCCTGTTGGACAGGACTGGCACAGTCAAGGAGACCTAGGGGTATCACAGCCATCCCTGGGGACCCCAACCCGTGACAAATATATAAAACCCATCCAACCAGACCATGGAAATCCCAAGTCTATTCATAACTAGAACTTTCTTTAAAAATAGAGCATACATTGCAAAGCCCAAGTTATCAGAAAAGAGAACTTTTCATACTCAGCCAGAAGTCAACATAATCAAGACTTGCTTAGCAGACCAACACAGAAAGCAAGAGCTAGAATACAATACCTTTCTCTGAAAAAGCCTAGTGTACTCCCTCTCTACCCATTTAATTATGAGCACCTCAAATGAGCTCAACTGTTGTGTTATCATTTAGATGTCTTCTTTGAGAGACCTAGTTAAAAAAAATGAGGTACAATGATGTCCAGTAGGTATTTAAATACATCAGGATACACAAATCTAGCAATGTTGGATAGAACTCAGTTACAAAAGCATCTTGGCATACTTTAAAACATTTTACCAACCTGTTCTAGCATCTCTATTTTGTTGTCTTTGACTTGCAAAATTTCTAATACTTTCCTGTCCTTGACTTCAGCTTTCTGTTTTTCTCTAGAAACAAAAAAACAAAAAGACCCTTTATTAGTCATAATTTGCAGCTAATCATTTGAATTTTTCATGTCCTGATAATGAATGTCATTTTAAGGCACAGAAAAATTAAATTATCTGAGGCTGACAGCCTTTGCAGAATTAATCAGGCAGCATATGGCAAGTGACAGCAAATTACATCTGCAATAGCTAAGACAACTTTATTCTAAAATAAATAAATAAATAAAAACACCAGGACTTGAAACATCATAAAGGAAAACCTAAACTGATCTGCATGGTTTCTTCCAAAAGACATTAGGGTTTACTCAGTTCAAATAGCAAAAGCAGCTTTTTCTTGTTTCTTGTTTCTTGGCATAATGCTAATTCAGATTTAGCTGAGTTGGTGAGGCTTTATACTCAACTTTATGATACATCCCTCTATTTGAATGCAACCTTCTAACTTCTGAGTGCATATATAATTACTTCTAAAACGTCAGAGTATCATTTAGGCATTGATGGGCCTTTTGATTTTGGTGGGAAAAAAATCAGAACATCAAAAAGGGAAAGTGAAGGCCACATGGAACTCCTGGCATCTGGTCTACAATGCCATCAAGGGTAATTAGGGACCTAGTGTGAATTCGCAATTGCATGATTTTTTGTAGAAATTACAAATTCAGGTAGGTTCCACAAAAAATGGAAGACTGAAAAAAAATGGCAGGCTCAATGCAAAAAACCCCCCAAAAAACAAACAACTTACTGACAAGAAGACAAAAGGGCAGGGAGCCCTGCAGCCTTGGAGCATGGGGGGAAGGAGAAGTAAAGGCAGAAGGGTGGGTAGAGGATGGGAAGGGAAGGGAGACATGGCAGGGCTGCTCACAGCAGGAGGCAGGCAGGGTCCTGGGCCAGCTGTGGGAGGCAGCCAGGAGGCTATGCCAAGGTCTTCAGAGCCCTGGCCCAACTCATTGCATTTGTGCACCTGCTGCCAGCAACTAGCCAGGCTCCTCAGACCCCAGTGCAGCCTCCTGGTTGCCCATTACCCCGTTGCAGCTATTTATGCAGCATGTCTGCCTAAAGATGGCCTGAAACAGTAGTTTAATTATCAGGATTAAACCAGGGAAGTCATTAATCCATGCTTAATGGGTAGGATGGCTTCCCTGGGCTTAATCAAGGGAATTTGAGCCATCTGGAAATCTGCAGGAAGGGGCAGAACTGCTGGAGTCCTTCTGGCAGACTTGTTGGGGGGGGACACCGCACTTAGCCTGCAAAAATGGTGGATGGCTCCAGGATCTGCCTAAGAAATCAGGCATCTGCCTCCTCGAGTCTGGCAAAATACAAATAACTAGCCAATAGAGCCCTGAGGCACAGGCATGCAAAAAGTTACTACAGGGTAGGCAAGGTCAGGGAGCAAAAAGAAGATAGCTTGCTTCTCAGTGAGTAAGACGTAAACTACCGCAGCTTACATGGGGTAAAAGCAGACACACAGATAGTTATTACTGAGCAGATGCTGCCTTCCTCCTAACTTGCTGAAAGATACATTGAGGGAGTTGGAGGCAAAAAGAGGACAGTAGCCCGTGATTCCGAATGGAAAAAAAAAATCTGGAATGGAAAAAGAAGGAATACAAACACAGACTGTGGCTGGATGAAAAGAAGGGATTAGGAGACTATATAGGACCTCTAACACTGGTGCAATGAAAAAGGAATATTTGCAGGGTAAGAGCAGAAGGTTAACAAGGTTTTCCAACACACATTAAGAGCAGGGGATGCAAAGATGCTCAACACAGGCTTTGAGTTTGGCCTATAGAAGCAACAAAATATTTCATATCCAACCCAAAAAAATGATACATTGTGTGTGGCACAAGGTGAGTTTCCCTCAGCCCTTGCAAGTATTTTCTAATGATGTTGACAGCTGTGGGTTTTTGGCTCAAATTGTTCTGCCCTATTGCCTTCTGACATGACGTCCTTCCAATAGAGTCCCAAGAGTGCTAAACTTTTGAATCTTATCTCAGTGGAATAAAGCATTGACTATATACAGGGTTTTGATTTTAGAAGACCACAAAACATTGAGTAAGCATTTTTAAAGACTTAAAACAACCACTGCCTCTGTGAGCAACCTTGTCTTATTACCTCAGAACAAGGAACTGCAAGCAACTATTTTACAAAATGTGTTATTACAAATAAAAGCTATTGGGTATTTAGTATAGTCACACTTAAGCACAATAGGTTTGGAATGACCGTCTTGTTACTGCAAAATAACTTTAAAAAAAGATATGCATCACGTAAAACAATAAAATTCATGCATTTCAGTTATTACAGTCATTGGCATGACCATATGAAATTCAGGTTCAACATGCTAGAAGTGTTGTATAAAGTTTATCAATTTAGGATTATAAAAAACCTAAGAAGAATCCTTGACTAGTCTTGTAAACTCTGTATTGTGCTGATACAGTATCTAATTCGTAGCCCACTCAAAGTCAGTACCAAAGATTCCCACTCAGTGGGTTTTGAACAAGGCACACTGTCAGCCAGGAGCAAATAAATATGGTAATATTTAAGCTATATGGATTATGTGGCAGAACGTATGGATATAATCACATATACAAGCATTTTAATAGATTCATTTAATTAAGACTGGTCATCTCAATTATAGCATAATTTTAGCTCAGTCACTAAGATGAAGAGCATTGAATAAAAACATGAAAAAATACACAAATAGTTCTATCCTCTTCATCAAATTTGTATTAACACATGCACACTAACATTATGCCTAATCTTACATAGTTGGTATTTACTAAAGGTTCCCATCATAAAGAAAACAAAACAAAAAAGGCAAACCTACATTTATTCAACCTTGTCTTGGGTCTAAGCCACCTAAATTTTAGACTCAGATGAACATAAACAATCACTCACTTCACAGGTGCATGCTGTGCTGTTGTTTAAGTGACACACATTTTGCCCTATGTCTTCAGTGGGCTCACATGAGCCACACATGGCTAGCTAACCCCTGGTCAGCCCCCTCTGGCATAAAGACTATGTAATGACTGTAGAAGTTGGTGTATAGTTTTATGATGGTATTTTTAAATCTAACTCATTGCTGCAACATAAGTACTAATATATGCTAATACGCTATCACAGCTGAAAGAACTGGGAAAGGATGAATCATATTTGCAACACTTAAGGAAAAACAAGAAAAACACACTTCAAAGAAGACAATTCAGGGTAGCAGGGCCTGGACAAATGAGACAAAGAATATTCAACAAATAATTATTTCAGAAGATGTAGAAAATATTCTTGAGACTTTTGACAGTGGTCTGGCTACTTGACATTTGAACTAAACACAGAAAACTGAATATAGGAAAGGTGCATCAAAAGCCTGGGCCTACCACTACTACTATTACTATTGTTATTATTACTACTTTCTTCAACCCTAGATGCCAATTGGCATTATAGGTTGTACAGAAGTTACAGGTGGTGAAATACCAAGTAAAATTTATTTCCCTCAGAAAGTTAAGTGATAATGGGCAAAGCCTTCCAAAAATAAGTAGGTACTTAATGAGGGTGGGGGGGAGGAAAAGTGCATTAGGCCATTCTAGGGGATGTATCACCTCCATTGAGAAGAGACTAATAACAGAGGACATGATGAAGAGCAGAGATCCTAGATGCAACTCTTCTCATAACACAAAAATGCAGTGAGTCAGCAAAACTGAAAAATGTAGTTAAAAATATAGTTTTCCCCATAATGCACAATTAACTTGTAGAACTCAAGATCTCAGCTGACTTCAAGAATGAAAAATGATGCCCCTAAAAACGAAAAAAAACCATTCACAGTTTAAAAAACCCATTCACAATTAAAAGTGAGGATCAGAAAAAGCTTAACAGCACTGGTGGTGGCAGCTCCAGCCAGGCCTCAGAGCCAGGGTCAGAACTAATTTATTCTGACAAACTTCTGCAGCCATCACTTGGAAAAGGTATTAAAAATTGCATTTGGAATAAAATAACTGATCTGAAAACCTGGTGTGTAGATTTCTCAAGGTAAGCCCCAAAAGAATGTGACAAATTTTTTATTTAAAAAAAAAAAATCAAAAACCCTGGAATCAAATGAATAAACCAGACCAGAAGGCAGTGAATGGGCAAGCTTTACAAGCTAGCTAATAAAGTAGCGTACACAACTGATTCAGGTATTTTATTGGTAGTCAAATATTTATGAAGCCCTGTAATTTTAGGAACTCACATTGTACCAGAGTTTCAAAAATGAAAAATTTGGGATTAGATACCAGAAAGAAGAGTCCTATACTAAACAGGAGAAAAGGTACTTATATATGGGTATTTATATCTATTAGATGTTCCAAAATTTAAAGCTAAATACATGCAATACTTTAATTTTTGAATGACAACAAAGTAAAAGGGAAGTAAGGGGGTCCCTTACCAAAAACGGAAAACAGTGAAATTTTAACAATAAAGTTTTGATATAAATCCATTCTTAAATTTGATAAATGACAAAATATTATTTAGTAATTCAAAATGTTAAGCTTGTTAGGGTATTCTTTATGCAGGCTACAAAGGTGGCACACAATCCTGGACACTGTCACCAGAAATGCATCTCAGTTGTCACAAATAACTGAAGTGGGGGAAAAAAACCTCTCATAATTCAACAAATATACAAGAAATTTTAGCGGAAACTTGGAGCAGCTCCTCCTGGTGGTATAGGATGTCGTCCAATACTCATGACAGAGGTGCTCCCAAAAGACACACTAAGTAAGACCACTATATACAACCATTATAGACTCTTTGGATCTCCTGCTGCATTGTGAGGAAAAGTTTCAATTAAAATGGCAATATAAAGTCTTGCTCTTTATAAAGGTAACAAAAAACAGAGAAAAATCTTTGTCTCATTCTATTAATACACGCTTCATACATTTACGATACATTAAAAAGGTTCACCCAAATATGGGGAAAAATCCATGCACTGTCAAGAAGTTGATGATGATCAATGACTGAGACAAACTCCTGTTTAGCTAATTAGAACCACTGATGAGCAATAATGATGTGAGCTAAGAATATTTGCAGACTTCTTTAGGATGAAAAATGGAGTGAAGAGAGGCTGTCAATTTGTACAAGTTTTAAGCTCCCGTCTTTTTTCCCCATGAGTACTACCTATTTTAAATGTTTAACATAGCTGTATTTAGCCACGTGGATTATCTGCTTTCAGTTTTCATTATCTACCAACAGCCAAAAATCAGTAAATTATTTTAAAGCATAACTAACATTTGTTGTTGTGTTGTGGTCTGCACTATGTATTATTTGACATGACAAGATCATATTTTCTGGGGTTTGGCCCATTTTTAATGAGTTGTCAAAATGAAATATTAGACTATAAGAAAACATTTAACTATGCATGAGGTGTGAAAGTAGAACCTGCTTTATAAAAACCTAAAGATTGGCAAAATTAAAGTTCAGTGAAGTTTGTAGTATATTTTATTTTGTATAATAAATTTGCAAAGCAGCAATAAAAGCAGTAGAGAAAAAGATATTTGGGTCCTGCCATAGGTCTTAATTCATAGCACATACTTAACCACTCTTGTGGATAAACAAACATTTGTACTTAGCTCCACTGCACTATTTTTAGACATTTAAATGAAAATAGGTTTAAATAATAATAGGCTGAAATATTATTTGGAAAGCTGTTCATAACTTCATTAATCATCTCACCTTAATCATGCTATTGAAAAAGAAGCACTATACAAGTCAGTCCTAAATATCAAACAAAGCTTGCATAGTCTGAGCTCTGTGGTCAAATCATGATTATATTTTCATCACTATTTATCTATTCAATTAAAAATGATGCTTGTAATTAATGTTACATTAATGGATGGGGAAAAGAAGCTGGAAAGGCAGTAATATTTCAAGTTGCTGTGCATACCTTGAGAAATTTTTTAAAATGTAGTTATGGTCTCCTGATCTTTTTTACTCTTTTACATATGAACTGAATTAAAGTGAGCATACTCACTGACATCTATGTTTTATTACATTAGTGGTAAATAAATCTGACTAATACAGTCATTGATGTTGCACTCTCCCTGCGCTAGTGTAAATATGGTCCCACTCCTGCAATTATTTTTGCACAGGCATAACCCTGTGCCCATAAGAAGTCAGCCACTGGATAAGTCTATATCTGCAACCAAGTCCTAATCTTGCAGTTCGAAACTTTAAGTTGCCTCTAAGTCAAAAGGAGCGGATAAGAACGCTAATTAATTGTGGTCTCCTAATATACCTCAATTCCTCTTTATTCAGATCCTAGGAGTACAAAACCAACATTTAACAGTGAACAAGCATCATCTAATTCAGAAACATATCATTAATTTCCTTGTTTTGAAATACTTAGAAAAATGTACTTAAAACACTGATAAGAATTGGGAGGAAAAAAACATCAACATGATACCATTCATGCTATATTTCTTCAAAGAGCCAGTTATTTTCTGTAACCTAACCATGCATCTATTTGACCTCTGCTGTTACAGAAGGTAGACTTAAGCATGTAAATCTTTAAAGCTGAATCAACCTACTTACAGAAAAAACATAAACATGAAATTCTCATTTTTTTCACCGATTCTTAAATTAACTAGTTACAGATATAATAAAGGCATTTCTCTTACTTGTTCTGTTAACTATTTCACACCACGTTATAACAAAAAAACATAGTTAAAAAACACTGTTTCTTCTTTTGGAATCTAAACAGAATGGCTTCATTCAGCAGGAGCATGTTATAAAATCACCTATTTTAAACTACTGTACGTACATGCACACACAAGGCTTTTCAATATTTTTATGCCGAGCATGTGACAAATAAGAAAAAAATTAAGAGTCATATTTTGCTCTTAATTTTGCAAACATTTTTGATCTAGAATGTACAAGTCTCTTATTGCATTCAAAATATCAGCACTTCAGAACAGACTGTTTTAACATCTGCACATCACCAGGGTTTCCC
The DNA here is from genome assembly GCF_001723895.1 of Crocodylus porosus. Classification (NCBI taxonomy): domain Eukaryota; kingdom Metazoa; phylum Chordata; order Crocodylia; family Crocodylidae; genus Crocodylus; species Crocodylus porosus. The sequence continues at coordinate 49,756,659 of NW_017728950.1, forward strand.
CCAAGGATTTTTAAATGATGCCTGCCTGTGCTGAATAAAGTGCTAACTTGCACCTTGCATTTCAAACTGTGTCCTGAGCAGCCATCCAGTTGGTACAACACCAGCTGAATTCCCAGAGGCCACTGTTCAATCAGGCTTGACTGCAATTATCATGTCAATATTTTGTGCTCCGATATGCAGATATGCACACATGCAGGCTGCATAATACTTCCTTCTCCATGGAATGTTGACTTATGTTCAATGTTCTGAGAATTTTTAATGAAACAGGATATTAAACTTTCATCAACTATAGACAACCACAACTATTTGACCTTAAAAGCAAAGGTTATATCCTTATTCTCTAGTATTCCGTCCACTTTGCTGAGTGATAACAACTATAGAGTCTGGTTAAAACAAAATATGCATATGTTAATTTTTTTTTAAAAAACAACTCTCTCAAAGTAAGGGAGATGGAGTGCTAATCCTTTTTTTAAAGCTTCATTAGTTTATTTACTTCCCAGTATTTGTCTCATTCACTTCCTGTTTTCACTTGTTAATACAATTTTCATAACAACAAAGCTGGCACAAGAAGTCTACTACATGCTATTTGAGCCCTTTAGAAGATGTAAGTAAACAAATGAGGAAGACAATGCTTTATTTTACACAAACATACAGTCACCAATTTTTGTTGTGTATAAAGGTGTTCTTCATTGCTAGTAAATCTTTGCATCTTAACCTGGTAAAATAATCCAGTATGATCTGAGGCACCATAGTTCTTTATCAATTTATGTAGTATCTTCCCTACATGGTGGTATTAAAAAAAAAGTAAAAAATCACTGCAAGTGTTTCTACTGTCATCGTTTTAGTTGTTCCTAGATTAAATTTGATCTTCTTAGCTATGTAATCAGAATATAGGTCTAGCAAAACAGTATGCCTATTTAATCCTCCTAGGACTCGTTTCACCACCAGACCAAGCAAGGGATCCAGCAATACTGCATTTTGGAAAAAAGGGATAGAGTCAGCATGGAGCCTGAAGGCAAATCAAAATATGCTGGGGTGGGGGTGGGGGGAAACCAATGTTAAGATTTCATTTATAGTAAACAAGATAATGCTTAAAGTAGGGCTTCCAATCAAGAAGTGCTAAATTAAAATTTACAAGAAGCTCTAAAAAATACATGATGATATTCCACCACTCTGGAATATACTTTTAATACCTGAACAGATTTACCTGTTAAGTCAGTGCTTTTTAGTATCTTTATTCTTTATTTTTAAATGTTTTTTTCCCCTATTTAATTTTATCATCAAAAAAGTGTTCCAAAAGGCAAGTGAACTAGAAATAGCATTCTTTTTACATAATACAGAGATCAATAGTATTTAAAGTAGTTGTAAAGTACACTAACATAAGATATACTTTTACAATGGCTTGTTTGAAAATACCTGGAGGCTTTTACATATCCCCAAGGCTTTTCTCATTTGCACAGTAAAGATAATTTTTGTTTGTATCTGAATATTAAAACAGTGAGTGTAGTTAGTCACCCAGTAAGAACTGCAAAGAATGCTGAAAAATGAAATATTTTCTATGTATTTCAGAAATCACCATTATAGCCACAAAAAGACAACAGTTTAATTTTGGGGGCAGCTAAACTCTTATTCTGGAAACATGAAAATATTTTGATATTGTAAATTTAGAAATAAAGAAAAACCTACCATTACTAAAAATAAACAAACAAACATTCTATCTTGAATAGAAATAAAGAATTGTACTTTAAAAAAAAAATAGTTGAGAAATCTCATCCAACTCTCCAAAAATAAAATGACTTGATTGTATGACTTGTAACACACTTATTTCCAACAATGTATTCTTTTTATTCCTTACTCTTCATGCCATTTTGCATAATGTGTGCTAGCAACTGATCCTACAGGCCCCCCCTACACATTACAGGTATTACACAATTAACTGGTTAACTGCACAATTAATTTAGACCAGTTACATGTGCAAAGTTGGTATCACGCCATAAAAACATCCATCCAACTATAAAGTCAGAGCTCAAAAATGTGCAATAACTTTATAGCTGGTTTCTATCCAGTTTTAATTTGCATGTGTAGCCCTCATAGCTGGGAGTCCCACTAGCTGCAGAACTCCCAGACACAGCAGAAGTCCTGTGAGATACAGGAGCTTGCTCCTTGCCAGTGCACAAGGAAGGTGGGATGAAAATCCTGAACTCCCCTTGTACCAACAATTAACTGTGATTGGATCTGATGCTGGATCTCAGAATCATGCCTCCTGCCATGCACATGTGGCATGGTAGGAGGCACAAGTGTGTGGATCACACATCAGATCCTATCACTCCTTTACCTGAACATCTAGAGGGGCCCTTAGATGTGTACATTCTTAATGCCATTATTATAGAAGCATTGCTTTCTTCATCCTCCAGTTTGAGGGGGTGGTATTGCCATGCTCATCATATGCTGGTTTCCACAATACCTATTGGAGGATAATATAAGAACTAGCTGTACTGTTACCACAGATAATACTCTAGTGAGCACTGAAAGTTAGCTAAGTACTGAATGTTTAGTGGCATGACACAACAGAACATAAATATAAGCCAACACCTGTGTTATTTACATCATTAAGTCCCAAGGACTGAAGACCAACTCATCTCAATCCTAAATCAAGATTTGCTGATGAAGCCATGGCACAGTACAAAACCTGTCTGTTGTATCAGAACTTTAACTAGCAGCTGTTTCAGGTGTTGCTTTGGGAAAGTCTTCCCCATTACGTTTCTTTCACCTTTGTATTCTTAGAGGATTTTCATTTAACTTGGTTGCACCAGAGGCTTGGAGTGGTCCCTTTTACAAAATGCACCCTTATTTAGGCTTGCCAGATTAAATATTGCTAAGAGTACTAAAACTGATATTTCAAAGCAAGGACAAAAAAAATACAATAATCCTCATTTTGAAAGCTATTACCGTATGCCCATTTCTTTGCATCATAAGGTTCCAAGAGGTTTATGAGTAACTGAAGTACTTCTGTTGTTTTCTTATCAGTTGTAGCATGCTTCATTATTTCTCAAATCTTCATGTGTTCATTAACTAATTAACTCATTGAATAGCTTCTGCCATAGTCTTTGGGCTAGCAACAATGCCAGCAATGGCATTCTGGTTCTACAGATACCTCTGACATACAAACTACTAAAAAGGAAACATCTTCAAGCTGATTTTAGCATGTGGGCACAGAAAATTTTTCGTACCCTTTGAAACAGAGGACAGGACATCCTGCCACACTTTTAGCTTCTCTCATTCCTTGGAGTCTCAGAACAGCAGAGAATTCCTATGCCTGAAGAAGGATGATTGTGCGTGAAAGCTTGCTAAGAACTTTTTTCCAACTACTTGGTTGGTCTAATAAAAGATATCACATCTACCCAAAGCATAGGCGACTGGTACCACCTTAGTCAGGGGGGCACGTGCCCCCCCTCACCCCCCAGCAACCAGTCAGTGGCCGGAGAGGGTCCCCTCACATCCAATCGCACCAACTGGCGCTCCCACCTGCCCCCCCAACCATCACCTGAGCCTGTCAGGGGGTACACAGGCACTCTCAGAGGGTGCATGTGCACCCTCATGCACACCCTACGCATCACCACTGACTCAAAGAATCTTGCCTGAGGATAGGACAATAAGCTTTCTGAAGCAATATGTGGAAAAGTAAAAGAATGAAGCAAAAAAACTGACTAAGTAAAAGTTATGGAAACCTAAACCTGTAGAAGATTTGGAATTGTGACTTTTAGGGGAAAAAAGGAAAAGGAGGTTGAGAGATAGATTTAGGATCAGAAACAGTTACTGGAGAAAGGACTGGAGATTCAAATTAAAAAAAAAATGAGTTTTATTTCTGGCCTTCCTATGTGTCATTTAGGGATTTTAGTTTTCCACAGGAAAAAAGGAGAAAATCTCTATTTAAAACCCCACAAAAACCACATTTTTTCCACGACCTACCAAAAGTGCAGCAACATCCTATGGTGAGCCGTACCATTTCTGCTCTCTTATTTTGCCATGGTTTTTGCCTCTCAGCCAAATTAGTGGGGGGGGGGGGGGGGGGGGTTCCCCCCCCCCCACCCTCCGATTGGCTGAGAAGCAAAAACTGCTACTAGGAGAACAGCAATTACAGAAATTAAAAGCATACAAATGAAGGGAGGGTAGAGAGTGGGGAGAAATGAAATGAAAAGCCTACAAGCTATCACTCAATATGTCCTGAGGAAAATATGCCCCTCCGAGGAGATTAGCAAAAGAACAGTTGTATGGCCTTCTCCCCGTCTGGCCTGAGAAGGGAGGGGTAGGCTACAGCAGAGCAATGCTCCATCTCTTCCCCCAGCCAGCGATTGCCTAGTCTGGGAAACAGGCTAAAAGGTTTGTCCCACTGTTCCTTCCGCTCCCAGTGGAGCACCAGCTTTGAACAAGCTCCCTGCTACATGGCACTTAGAGCCCTGCACCTGCAGACTCATGCATTGCAGGGCTATGGATGCCAGTTTGAAAATGCTGGAGAGGGAGGGGAAGGGGGGGGGAACCCTCCTCCCCTGCACACAGCACATTAAGAGCCACACACCAGCAGTTCCTCTACTTTGCTCTGCTCTGGAGGAGCAGGCACTCCCCACTGTCTCCTCAGACTGAGATTCCCTAGGCTGGGAAGCAGGTAGGGGACTTTACCCCACTATTCCAGTACCTTTCTTGGTCTGGGAAAAAACACAAAGTGGGGGAGGTCCTACAGACTACAGTCTGTGCTGCTCCCTGTCCCAGAACAATTTTTAACAGTAGAAATTTCTCAAAAATTTCTGCATTAGAATGAAAGTCTGTTTGGAGCCTGAATCACAGAAGAAGAGTTAAGATACAAGTTGCAGTCTGGTGAAGATGGAGCAGCTCAATGAAGCACAGATTTTGAATTTTTAGATCTATACAAAAAAACACAGACTCTTCACAGATTTTAGGCACTCTCAAAGTATAAAAATATATGGGTAGTTTTAATGAAATACAGATCTGTAACATTCCAACAATTCAATGTTCAAAAAACACAAAAAAATTAACATGAAACTGCATCATGAAAGAGAGACACCTACCAGAGTGGGTTCAAAAATTTATGGAAAATCTCCAAGCTCACCTTTCCACAACCAAGCTGACTGCTTGTGTAAGATCTGGATTTGCCACCTGCAGACGTTTCCACAAAGACCATACAAATTCTTTGTCAGCCTTAAAAATATAAACAGAGAAATAAAGAATACACTATATGCATATTTGCCACATAACTTTTACAAGAAAAGGGGTTATTAGCATTAATTATCAGAAGTTAATTGTTAACAGGCTTCATTATTCAGGTTGACCAATTCAGTTGTTTGTTCCAAAAGAAATGCCCAACTTCATCAAGAGACTAATTAAAAAATGTCAGCTAAGGAAATGTAATACATTTTTTCCAAAACACTAATCAAAAGTCTTCAATGACACCTTCATCTCCTCCTTCAAGTCCCAGTACAAAATATGTGCAATTCACTCCACCAGAGAAATAAGGCCTAATTCAGCCCCACTTCCGGCAGGTATTTAGTCTCCTAACACAAAGAAGCTAATGATATAAAAGAGGAACACTCCTGACCTTGTACCCAAAATAGCAATTTTTAAAAGTGGAACACTTTGATAGGCAACAAGGAAACAAACACAATTTAGGATTGCAATTCTTAGTAGTGAGACTTTTCTAGCAACCTAGCAATTGGGAAATGGCAGGATATCCATTGCTCCATCACACCCATTAGCAAAGTCAAGAACCTATGCCTTAAATTGAGGAAAGGCAAAACCCAGTATCATTCTTAAGAAAAAAATAAATTCATGATTACTAAAATTTAAAGCATATAGCAAGCCTGTTCTTGGATGTTAGGTAAGGACACTTATTTTTCCATGTCTGGAGTCAGGGACTAATTCTTATGCACCTGACTGCTTTATAACAATGGACATTAACTGTAGAGGTGAGAAGGAAAATAGGGTCAGCAGTAAGAAAATGGAGACCCTAGCCTCTGTTGTGCAGAAGTGCATACCTTAAGTTTGTCACGGTAACAAAAAATGCAGCTCAATCTGTTATATAACAGCCAGCAAAAGTTTAAGACACAGTACAGACTTTGAATTAGTTCAAAGGCCTACAGGTACAATCCAATCACCATGCTGAAATTATGTCTCTGTTACAGGGCACTATGGTGCCTGCTCCTTTAAGGGCAAAAACTGCCTAGAGAGAGGCCCCTGGCAGGCAGGCAGGAATCCCACAGCTACAGGTTACCCTAAGAGTAAGAATGAGGGAATTAGCTTGCACCTGCAGGCAGTCAGCTGACCAGAAGAGACAGGGCCTGGGGCACATATAAACCCCAGGGCTGAGACTAGAAGGCAGTTCTCTGTCAGCAGCCAAGGGGGAAGGAGCTCTCTTAGAGGAAGCTAAGTGCAGATGTTTAACTGTCTGTTCTACGTCTGGTAGGATTAAGAGGCTCCAGGGGCTCACCAGGGACCCTGGCCTGCAAGACATTTAGTGCTAGGGACGAGGTTTAATGCTTCTAAAGGGACAGAGCACACCCTGAACTGCCTGTATTATGTTATAGCCCAGGGGCTCATATTTTGATTTCTGTTTGTAAACTGGTAGATCGGGCTGAGGCTATTGGGGAAGGAGGAGGCCTCACTGGGGGCCCACTACAGTGTGGGGACCCCTCAGTGCCAGGGGCACGGTGACAAAGGGAGTTAAGTGGACCCCATCGCCGGGGGTGCAGTGACAAAGGTGGTGAGCAGAGAGCCCAGCAATGGCCGGAGGCCAAGTTAAACTAAGGCCTCGGAGGGACAATGTGCAAATGCCACCCACGAGGCTTGGGGCATGGTAAAGGAATGGTTTGGAGCCACGCATCTAGCCCATAAGGCTGAGGGTGTCCCGTGAGGCATCCATTTTGAGCGGGACCCTAAAAAGGTGTCCAAGAATCCACAGGGTCAGCAGGGTCCATCAGGACTATGTCTAACTATAAACTCAAGGGCAGGCTCCCTATATAATAATTACCAGCAAGACGTGACAAGCGAGGAAAAGGGTGCCTGTTGAGCAAGACTGGAATGGTTACAGAGCCCTAGAGGCATCACGGCCATCCCTGGGCAACCTATCCCATGACAGTCTCTTAAACAAAATTAAAATTAAACAAAGTAAAACAAAATTAACGTTAGGAACAAGCCCCAACTGACAGGCAAAACATACCAAAGTTAGTCTAATCTGCCCATCTCTTACTTCTAGGGAAAGAAGGGACCAAAATATAGATACCAGGACAGGTGAACTTATAAGAAGGAGCTATACTATTGTGGCTGCCGTCCTAACATTTACGAGGAGCCAAAATCCACCATAATCAGTTTCTGTCCAGAGAGGGACCCATCACCATCTCCTCTGACTTTGGCTAAATTTAAGCTCCTGTTTTTCTATCTTGACCCTCACAGAATGTTTTCCTTCTCTTTCCAAGTTCTCTCTTTTTTTGCCTTTTCTTGCTGAGTTGGTCAAGGCTGCATCTTCTGCAACATAACTTGGTCCCTGTAACTGAAAAAGCAGTTCAAAAGAATGTGCTAGCACTGAACTGTTGAAGACACATTTGCAGGATTTGGAGTAGCTGATAAAACCAGATTCTAGATCTCAGTTTCATCAGTACCAGGGTTGCAAGTCCTCCTTTCTTATCACGTCCTTGTGACAAGGTATTTAGCAGAATTCGCAGATTCACTGAAATCTGACACAGTCACGCTGTGAGCGCTTCTGCTATGGAGGTTTGCAAGAGAGAACCAGAAAAAGAGGCTGAATTTTCTTCATTGCTATTCTTTTCTCTCCCCATTTGCGCCTAGTTTTCAGGTATTTCAAGGAAGCATGATCAGACTTTAAGAGCAACAAGAGTTCCTGCATACTCTAAACCCAGTGGGGGTTGACCTTTTTGACAAGAATGCCACAAATTAATCCCACACTCTCCTTAAGTGCTCCTCTGATCCCTTCTCCCTACCTGATCTCCTGTGCTGCTTTCAGCTTCCTTCTCAGTGCTCCCTACCCAATTTGCAACTTTGCTTTCTGCTTCCTGCTCCACCTGCTATGCTGTTTGTCCCCTCCTCAATTTCTGCATGACACACATGCAGGCTACCCATGCCACTTGTGATACCCATGCCAGAGATTGTCCACCTTCCTTGTGGTTCTCAACAACAAACCTGGGGTGCCTTGAGATCCTTTCAGGAATGCAGTGGGATGCCACATAACATTAGCACTGTTAGGTAAACAAGCACAATTAGCAAGATAAGCCTAATGATTTCAAATAAGTTTAACTATTTCAAACAGTGTTAAAGCATTCTGACCTGTTGTGGTCTGAGTTTTCTGTAATTAAAAACTTGCTGTATTATTTTTCCATAATCAAAAATGAATGAAAAAACAAAGAGCTGACATTTAGTGAGGTTTGTCTTGAGTCTAAAAATATTGAAAACTATTCTTCTAAACACCAAACCGTGTTTAACTGTTCAATGTTGTACAGAGACAGAGCAAGGTGAACATTTTTGTCTCTCTTGGGCCATTAACCTTTTAAAAATTAACACAACATACTTCTAATAAAAATATGATTCTAAACTAAAAATTCTGCTTAAAAGCACATACACTTCCAGTGACAAGTAAGGAAGAACATGCCCATTTCTACCTCTCTGATGTATGAATACTGTTTGGAAGGTTTTTTTGGTTGAAACGTGGCTCAAAAATAAGACATTCAGGTTTCATGTGCCTTACTCATATTCAGTTAACGGACGTCCTAATGGAATAATACCATTCTGAAAGCCAAAGCTAAACTGGTATGGCGGGAGGGGGAGAAAAAAAAAAAAGTCAGTGTATAAAAGGCTTTTGATTTACCTATTTATTGCCAACACTGGAGAAAGGAAGTTGAGAGAGGAAAAATCCAATACACTCACTTTAATGTATGTTGTGGGTTTCAAATGTACATAGTTAGAGTAAAGCCAGAAAAGACTAGGCATTTATTTGTATTATAGTGATACACAAGACTTCCAATACTGTGACAGGCAATGTACATACAGGTACAATTAAAAATAAAGGTATTCCACAACCCCAAGATCTCACATCCAGAAACATTATGTTCTGTATAAAGGAAATGGAGTCACTAAGTGGAGTGCAGCACAAGGAGGAACCAACTGCATAAAAAGCAATAATACTCAGCTCACCACTTCCTACCAAGGTGATGGTGTTCTCACTGCATCAGAGCAGACAAGTCTTAAGAAAGTATCTGAAGGAAGAAAAGGTGGTGCCTTTGTAGTTTTGTTAGGTAGTTCCTCCCGCTAACTTAAGGGTGATGTGGGAGTTGTCATTTGTGATGTTCCCAGTGAATAAACAGAGCATTAAAAGAGCGTACTTTTGAAGAGCATCCTTCATACTTCATAAGGAAGTTGAAGCAGGGAAAAACCTATTTTTTCAAAAAAATCTTTTCAAATCACTTCCACCTTTTTTCCTTTAATTGGCTTGGCTGTGCAGCAACTGGCTTTCAAAGCCACCCAGCTGCATGATCCCAAATACATATGCAGCAGTTTTTGTGTATTAATGACTCTCACACACAGGATAATGGCACACAGCCATGTTTTCTCCAGGCTGGTTGACAACAATTTGAAAGTGACACCAGCTTGCAAAAATGCCAGTCATGGAATTCGAAGAGAAAAACTGTGGGAATTTAGAACCCAGGATGTCAGGTAGAATTTCTGGAATATTCCAAGAGAAAAATCCCAGACAGCATATAGCCCAGGAAAAGGACAACAATATAAGATACCTGCTCTGAATATTGAGCACTCTTTTTAAAAGAAATCACTGTCACATGCACACACCAATTCAGAGGGAAGTAGGTTAAAATCTATTATGTGGGCACAATTTGTAATATTGTACAAAAACAAACTTCAGCCTTGCCACTTCCATGTCCCATCTATGTTGACAAACCATATTTTAATCAGCAGTGCTGGAGTTCAGCTTCTAGAAGAAAAAAAAGGGATGAAACTCAAAGCAATTCATACTGGTCATTACTAAGTCCTGTCTAAAAAAATGACAATCCCCAGATAATTTAAACTAAAAAAAATGCCACCTATTCTGTAGCATTATTGATTTTTTTGAGTAAGTCAATTCTTAGGCATCTAGATATCAAGTTTTAATGTACGAAAACAAAACACAAATCAAACCTTTTATAAAAGTTTTGCTAAGGATTAAAAAAATACACCCTTCATTTTGTGCTCAGAAAAAGAAGTATTAGCACTTCAAGAAGTGATGTTCCCAAGCTAGCTGGGCACCTTCAGGACAAATACCCAGCCAGCTCAGTAGCTCTACTTTCACAAAAAAAAAAAATCAAAGATTGTCCTCTATAACATAAAATAAGTGCTGCTGGAAGAAGGAAATCCATTTCCCCTCATCATGCTAGTTCAGGTGAAGGGCATATTAGCAAGGGATATCACAATAAATAATGTTAGTTACAAAACTGTTCAGAAGTATCTGCCCTCCAGGTCCTCAGCCTTCATAGTAAAGAATGCAAATTCTAGATGTTAGTTAAAAAAAACATTAAAACCATCATGTAACTAGTGCTGATGTGTGAGTTCACAGAGAACCTGAAACAACTCAGGTGTCCACTACCCAAATTATCTCCACTATGTCCATTAGCTCAAATGCCAATGATGATCATTAAAACATTAACTATTTCACTGCTTACTAAAATATGGAAAAAAGGCAGAGAAACTACAATTATAAAAGCCTACGTAATCTATTCTGAAAGTTCATTCTGGCATTACAGAATGGTGATGGGTGGTTGCAAGAGATTACCATCACATTTTTCCTCTAATCAAGAGTCCAAATCCAAAGAGGCCAGCACAACCCAGAGAGCGTAACTGAACATATTTTGAACATCTGCACAATTTTGCGAGCAGCAGCTGATTTTGGCATCTCAAGTGGCAGCTTGTTTTGTGGGCAGAGCGTGGAAAAGTGCCACTACATTTTCTTTTTCAATTTACTCTGCTAGTCGGAGTACTTAAATGAGTCAGCAAAACAGTTCTGCCCTCCACACAGGGTCTTAAAGCCCATTTCCCTGTTCCACAGAAAGACTATAAATAGAATCACAATACTTAATCAAATAAATCATTAATAATCTACAATTTCCTTAAACTGGCAGCTTCCATACCAGTTGCCAAGAAGATTTAGCTAGATGATCAGTTTAAAAGGGTAGTAACCAGCGCTCGTTAACTAGAGGGACTCAAAGTAATTGCAAGCATTGACAGATCTAGGATTTTTAAAAGGGAGACAGGAGCAGCAATTGATGTTTTAGGAGTGGCCGCACCCCTACTCCCAGCCCCCTCCCTGTACCAGGATGGGCAGATTATGCTGAGACCAGCAGCCAGGGACCCTTTTTAAGACCCTGAATCAGGCAAGAAGCTCCCCTGTAGCTCTCAACACCCCATCTTTTCCCCCTCCATGCTCAGCAACACATTCCCTCCCCTCTTTCTCCTTCTTATCCTCTCTACTTTACACCTCTGGGCACCACCACTGCTACTGTCCCTAGGGCTGCAGAGAGTAGCTGTCCAGGGTGCTGGGCTTAGCTGGGGACAGCAGTGGCAGTCAGTGGATTCCACCTCCCTGTGCCTGCCCCCAGGCTGATAGGGAACATGTAGACTAGAAGGACTGGGGAGGGAGGGAGAACCCAACCACCACTGTCCCCTGCTGAGCCTCACTCTCCATGCAGCTGATCCCCACAGCCCTGGCTGAAGCAAGACAGGAGTGGGTCCCCTGGGTCAGCCATGGAGGGTGGTAGCTGTGGGCAGGGAGGAGGGTGCCAGTGAGCACAGAGAGATAGGGAGGGAGCCTTTCCCAAACACATGAATATTTTTAATTTTTTTAAATGCTACAGCTGTTTTGTTTCATGAAGAAACAGACTACAATTACAGAACCAAGTTTATTAGTAGATTTGTTCTCTTTCCAAGAAGAGCACTAAGTCAATGCAAAGTAAATATATTATTTTTTACATTAGTTCACAATATTTTTAAGATAACAAACGTCACTGCAAAGAAAATACATGAACACATACAAATTCTAATAAAGAGAAAAAGTCAAGCTAAATACCAACATAGTAAATAATAATGATTATTGGGAGGCACCAGTAAGTGGGTCCTTAGCTCTAAATAGCAATAGTAATTAAGTTCAAGACAATGCTCTGGAGCAAAATGGAAAGAAGAACCTGTATATTTAAAACAATACATACATTCTGACCCTCAGATAAGTTATTATAACAACTGAAGCAAACAGGTCAGTATTTCTCAACTTCTTTACACTTAAGGTACCCCTTGTTATATCCAGGGCATCCTTTCTTAGGTTCAAGGCCCTCAGAACATGCCAGCTCTTAGTTTTCACATGTTTTTTCACTACAGAAAATGAAAGCAATTCTTCTGTTGTGAATAATTTAGAAAACCCACAACAGGTCAGAAAATGTTTTTAACACTATGGATTCCTATGTAAAATCTCTGGATTTGTGAATCACATTTGCACATCTAACAATGCTAACATTGTGTGCCACCCTTGAAAGGATTTCATGGAACTCCAGGATGCTACAATACCCTGGTGGAGAATCACTACAACAGACATTAGACTGATACAAGCTTCTAAACAAGCCACAGTAAATGAATTACAAGTTAAACTTACATTGGATCATTTGACGGTAATTAATAAAGTAGTCATAAATCTATCAAAGTCTGTAGATTGCTATATTGAACAAAAACTAAAGTTGCCCAACACTGCCAATCTCAAACATTCAAAAACAAAATCTTGTGTCACCAAAAAAAAAATCAAGAGGTTGATTTAAAATGGACCCTGAACTTCAAAAAAAGCAGACTTTGACTCCTTCAGAGAACTAAAGGGTGGAATCCTCTGGGAGGCCAGTCTGAGGGGGAAACAAGTCCAGGAGAGCTGGTTTTATTTTAAAGAAACCTTATTGAGGGGACAGGAACAAACCATCCTGATGCACAGGAAGAGTAGCAAATGTGGCAAGTGACCAGCTTGGCTTAGCAGAGAACTCTTCAGTGAGCTTAAACACAAAAGGGAAGCTTACAAGAAGTGGAAGCTTGGATAAACAATTTGAGAGGAGTATAAGAATATTGCTCGGATATGCAGAAATGAAATAAGGAAGGACGAAGTAGAACTGGAGTTGCTGCTAGCAAGGGACATGAAGGGCAACAAGAAGGGTTTCTACAATTATGTTAGCAACAAGAGGAAAGTAAAGGAAAGTGTAGGTCCCCTACTGAATGGGAGAGGCAACCTCCTGACAGATGATGAGGAAAAGGCTGAAGTACTCAATGCCTTTTTTATTTGGTCTTCACAGGCAAGGAGGTCAACTCCCAGACTACTGCACCGGGCAGCACAGTTTGCGGAGGAGGTCAGCAGTCCTCAGTGGTGAAAGAACAGGTTAGGAACTACTTAGAAAAAGCTGGACGTACACAAGTCCATGGGGCCAGATGCAGTGCATACCTCAGGATGCTGAGGGAGTTGATTCGATTGCAGACCCACTGGCCATTATCTTTGAAACTTATGCCAACTGGGGGAGGTCCCGGATGATTGGAAGAGGGCAAGTACAGTGCCTATCTTTAAGAAAGGAAGGAGGAGGATCCAGGAACTACAGATCTGTCTGCCTCACCCTAGTCCCCAGAAAAATCATGGAGCAGGTCCTCCAAAAATCCATTTCTAAGCACTTGGAGAAGAAGGTGATTAGGAACAGTCAGCCTGGATTCACTAAGGGCAAGTCAGGCCCGGGCAACCTGATTGCTTTTTATGATGAGATAACTGGATCTGTGGATTGTGGGAAAGCAGTGGCCACAGTGTACCTTGACATTAGCAAAGTTTTTGATACCATCTCCCACAGCATTCTTGCAAGCAATCTGAGGAAGTATGGGTTGGATGAATGGACTGTAAGGTGGATAAAATGCTGGCAGGGATTACTGGGCTCAATGGGTATATTTGGCAGCTGGTATCAAATGGACTGCCTGAGGGGCTGATTTTGTTCAATATTTTTATTAATGATCTGAAAGATGGGATGGATTGCACCCTCAGGAAGTTTGCAGAGCTGGAGGGTATAGTAGATACACTAGAGCAGGAGTGGGCAAAATGCAGCCCGCGGGCCATTCCATCTGGCCCACGGGACGCCTAAAATATGTAGCAAATAAATATTTATCTGCCTCTGGCTGCCTGTCATACAGCCCTCGATGGCTTGCCAAAACTCAGTAAGCAGCCCTCCACCCAAAATAAGTGCCCACCCCTGCACTAGAGGGTAGGGTTAGGATTCAGAGTGACCTAGACAAATTGGAGGGCTGGGCCAAAAGAAGTCTCATGAGGTTCAACAAGGACAAATGCAAAGTCCTGCACTTAGGGCAGAAGAATCCCATGTTCTTCTACAGCCTGGGGATTGACTGGTTAAACAGTAGCTCTGCAGAAAAGGCCCTGGGTGTTATAGTGGACAATAAGCTGGACATGAGCCAACAGTGTGCCTTTGTTGCCAAAAAGGCTAACAGCATACTTGGCTGCATTAGTAGGAGCATTGCTGGCAGATCATGGGAAGTAATTATTCCATTCTCCTCTGCACTGGTGAGGCCACATCTGGAGTAATGTGTCCAGTTTTGGGCCCCCCACTGTAGAAAGGGTGTGGACAAGTTGGAGAGAGTCCAGGGGAGAGCAACAAAAATCATTTGGGGCTGGGGAACATGACTTCTTTGAAGAAGCTGAGGAAACTGGGTTTACTTAGCTTGGAGACGAGAAGACTGAGTGGAGATTTGATAGCAGCATTTAACAACCTGAAGGGTGGTTCAAAAGAGGATGGCTCTAGACTGTTTTCTGACTGGTCACAGATAACAGACAGAACAAGGACTCGCTCAAGGAGTCTCAAGATGCAGCAAGGGAAGTTTAAGTTGGATATTAGGAAACACTCTCACTAAGACAGTGGTGAAACACTGGAACAAGTTACCCAGACAGGTGGTTGAATCTCCATCTTTGGAGGTTCTTAAGGCCTGGCTCAACAAGGCCTTTGGATGGAATGATGTAGTTGCTTTGAGCAGGAGGTTGGATTAGAAGATTTCCTGAGGTACCTTCCAACCCTAATTGTCTATGATTCTGTGAAAATAATCAGCAATATGTATTAAAATATGTGTTTCCTGATTCATATTTTCAGAATTGCTTCACTGCCATGTTTAACATATACTTCAGCCACTTCGCCAACCTTTTCTTAGAGGCTAGAAACTCAAACTGTTTTTTAACTAAATACATATTCACATGACTCTAGGATTTTAAGAAATGCACAAATTATATAAGGTTCTTTGAGTAGATGTGATATCTTTTATTAGAGCAACTGAGTAGTTGGAAAAAAAGTTCTTGGCAAGCTTTCAGATATAATCACCCTTCTTTAGGCATAGGGAGTCTTTGTTGTTGTAAGACTCCCTGTACCTGAAGAAGGGTGATTGCACCCAAAAGGTTGCCAAGAACTTTTTTCCAACTACTCAGTTGCTCTAATAAAAGATATCACATCTACTCAAAGAACCTTGCCTGCCTATATCCTTAGACCAACAGGGCTACAACCAAAAACCCAGCAAATTATACAACAAACACTAGAGGCAACCCTGTAACACATGCTAAAAATTTCTCTCTGTAAGTTTTCAAGGTAGAACCAAGAAGACGAGGGGGAGAAAGCAATGTTAGGGGGCATGCAAAAGCTTCATTGAAAAAGGGGAGAAAATGCTGCAGCTTGACATCTTCAGGCTGGCCTAAAAAAATAAAGGGGTGGCGGGGAGAACCTATCCTCTAACCTTCATGCAACTTCTGTTCACAAATTTTAACTTTAATGAGACACTTTTTAACCTCATTCATGCTAAATAAAAAATACTGACCTGCTTGCATTTTACTAAATTTACTAAATTACTAAACCTTACTACAAGATTACTTCTCTGGTAGAACGCAGAACAAGAAGTTTTAGAAGTAAGAGACTATGTGGATGAACCAAACTTCGTTCTTGAGGGCACAGATATAGACGGGTTTAAAATATAAATAAACAAACGAACTTCCAGTTTATAATGAAACCTATGACGCTAGCAGAATCAGGGAGCAGCTACGTTATCAGTATGGTTAACACCTGCGGGTAATGGCATGTCAGTATCTCAAGATTCCTAAGCAGTTGTTGCTCTTACAGGAAGTGTAACATTTTTGCCTATGCTAGGACAGGCCAGGTTAGGATAAACAATCCAACTTGCAAGGACCAACCCAAACTTTTACCAAATCTCAGAACCATAACTGAGGCTTTAGGTTTCTCAGGTTTGGAAAAAGTATGAGAGAAAGACTGCTGAAAAACTATAAAAGGATAATAAAATATATAGTGTGCTACAGAATGTACACCTTAAAAAAAACCTGAACGATCTAGGAATGAATTAAAATGGCATGAATCCCAACAGCCAGTGAGCAGAGGCAGTTCCATCAGTACTATTTGTTTTGGAAGGCTGACATTTAAGATCAGCTCAAAGTAGGAAAGAGTAAACACAGAACTCTGAGAGCATAGGTGTGCAAATACAGTCTTAACTTTAGTGTAATGTTAGTTAGAAATCATGTGCAGATCAACACTTGCCTTTTGTACTTTTATAATGAGATTTACTTTTTTCTCCACTCTGAAGATCACAAGGGTCAAGTTAATATGAAAGAGAGTAGTGTTTTCAGCCCTACGCTACCTGTAATAATCTATTATTTACACTTGGTTACAGTCCTTTCAACCTTTAACCTTGTGACCTACAAAGAAAATTAACAGCAAAATATATACATGTACAGAATTTCTAATTATAACAGTTCTAGTAAAATGAGTCTCTACATACTGAAAGTTACCATTAAATATTTAGTCTTACATTTCTCTAACTAATGAAATGAAATTTTAGCTATTAAAATGTTTGACTTAAACCTATAAATAATTATGCACTTGGTCTGACAGAACTATTAACATTAGCTGACAATAATTACAGTGTTGTGGGGGGGAGTTTAAACAGCTTTTTTAAACTCCTGGCACAATTCATGAACTTGGTAAGACTGCTCCCTGAATATTTGGCTCCCAAGACCAATTTCTTTTGAAGCAGGGCTGCATAGCCAGTCTGAAGCTGGCACAGAGAGCTAACGCTACAGCTGTCAAGGCCTGGGATATATCAATCTTCAATGTACCCAAGGACTGTTCTGTCTACTCAGTGTATGTTAGTTGCTCAGAGGTCAGCAAGAGTGTACCTTGAGCAGCTGAGAACTTATATACACTGAACAGAATACAGATGTCATTTGAAAGTTCCCAAAAAAATATTCATTAAAAATAAAATTATCCACAACAACACTGCATGTCAGAGAAAGAGGCTGCTCACTCTGGGACTGAAAGTGGAGACTGGAAATAGAGATGTATAAAACATAAATATTTAGAGTGCTTTGGGTCTCTCCTGAACACAACGCATCTAAAATGATTGCAGGTCATTTCTCAGAAGTGAAAAAAGTGACAGCTATGAAACAAGAAGACAGTGGATTGTTATACAGCCTGTAGTGAAAATTATACCTTATCATCATATTTGGAGATATATGGAAATGAAGAATAATCTAGGTCTAGATCCTGCTCACACAGAAACATATAGTTTAGCCATTGATTTTAGTCGTAGCAGAGCCTAGATCTACTTACATACTAATATCAAATGAACCATAAACAAAGCTCATGTGGCTTGAACAAAAGATAAGCATTTGCCTGGGCTTGTGAATCAGAATGCCTGAAGTATGCACTGGATTTACAAATGTGGCTTCCTCTTGCCCTTTAACAGAGCATGCTTACCTCTCTCCCTATGAAAGGAAATCCAAGCACAAATGCTGCTTAGGACATTCATTTTGTTATTAATACTACTATGTATTTGTATATCAAAATGAGGTGGTCCACTAGAAACATGACAACGTAAATTGTAAACAAAATTAAGTTCTGGATGTTTCTACACTAAATAATAGAGACACTGCCTGCCAATTATTCAGCTCTTTACCAAAGCAATAAAATCAAATTCTTGGTGCAGATGCTTATAATGCAGCTATAAAATAGACACACTAGCAAACATTATGAAACAAACTGCAAAGTCTTCTCCTTTGTCTTTAGAAACAGGACATTTAATAAAAGTTTAATAGGGGGCACTTTTACAGAGGAATGATTTATTTTTCCTTTTCCTTTTTTTAATGTATATATAGATGCAGATATAGACATAGATATCTACTACAGAAAGTGCTGTACACATTGAGGGAGTTTCATAAATGTATAGAACTGAGAATTAGTATCTAAAAAGGACTTCAGAATTCAGTCACCAAGATCCAAGATCAGGGGTTGGTAACATACTTCCTGTAGGCCAACTCCAGCCCACAGGGTCACTGGATCTGGCTCACAAAGCTGGAGACTTGGGTACCCAAAGTGGCAAAGACCCTGTAGACAATGTAGGTATTCTAACAGAAGCTAAAGAGTTAGCAGCTAAAATTCAGTTAATGTGCATGCTTAGAGATACTGCCACCTTGATTAAGCTGAATGTTTATTCATCCATGTGCTGCTCACAGATATTTGGTGTTCATAAACAACCTGTCTACATGCCCAAAGGGGCTCAATATAGTACGCATGTTCAAAGGACCCCTAGCGTTGGTAGCAACATTGAATTTTAATTGCATTTTACAGCCACTTTACTTAAAGAATAAAGCAAAATCCATGAGATCAGAGACCTAATCACTGGGCCAGAATCAGGTTCCCTCTTGATTGCTCTCTCTGACCCCATGACTTTTGCATTCAAATCTGCACAGTGGCCAATCTTCAACAGGAGGACCCAGCCCAGCTTCCAGCATAACAACTAGGATACACTCCTGGGAGCTAAGAAATGTGAGATTGATGCCCTGCCCTCTCCCACCACCAGTCAACCTTAGGCTGAGGAAGGCCTAGAATCAGGGTCTCACTTTTTGGTCGAGTGCTCTAAACTCTAGACTATTAAGAAAACAAGAACCACCCTACCACTTCATATCTTAAAAGAAGAAAACTGATTGGATTTTATTAATAGATGTTAAGAGTTATGAACCCAAAAAGATGACAAAGCCAGTAGGGAAATACAGATCGCCTGACCAAGGGACTAACATAGGAGGGATAGGGGTGAGGAGGGGAACACAACTAGGTTACAGAAAATACAATGCTAGCCAACTAAGCCCAGTGGAGGAGGTGGGGTGGGGGAAGGAGAAGGAGGAGTTCACAATGCTGAAAGAGAAAGGGGATAGATACACACAAACCCATACAACGGTCAGCAATGGTGGAGGAAAGTAGGTTGAAGAAAGTTTCTCAGTCCATATAGAGTCTCTTTGGGTGGAGAAGGGTGGTCCATTGTTGAAGATTCCTCTCGAAGTCCATCAGGTGCAGAGGGGGGCGTTCAGGCAGTCCCCTCTGGGTCCGGTCCAGTGGCAGTCAGTCTGGCAGGGTCAGTGTACTGGTGGTACCCCATGACGTGCTCCACATAGACATCATGGGACCAATGGATCATGTTCGACACCATAAGGCAGCACATCAGCTTGGTGTAGCGATGGGAGATGCAGCAGAAACACAGGAAGCTCTCATTGCTAGGGTCCCAGGCTCCGAGCATTCCCACGATGAGCGTGTCAACTGTCACGTCGTAGTTGCAGCACCTCAGGATGTCAGCCAGCAGGTCTACTACACTTCAAGAGGCTGAGAAGCAAGTTATTTGTCATGAAAGGATAACTAAGGTGCCTAAGTCTAGATAGGGGTTTCAAGCTATTAATCCTAACCTCATATAGGCAGCCAACTCCCAAACCTAGGAGAGGTGGGATTCTACCCACAGAGTCATTTTCAGAATTCCCATCAACCATTTTACACATTTTCCAGCTCAGCTCAGAATGCTAAACATTGTGAATTCTAGTCCTGAGCCCCTCAGTCTCCTCCTTTTGAGCATAAGCACTCAAGCTCTGTAACTTGGATTTGTGTGAACATCACTCCCAGAGCTGCTGCCTAACTTTTAGGTATGGAATCATTCAGAATCATATCAAAGGCCAAATTTACACCACAAGCTTAAACACACCATGTTATTTTAAATGAGTGACCTCTTAAATCAGTAGCAGCACAGCCATAACTTGTGGCAATGAAAGCAGGCTAGTTAGCACTGCTGAGGAACAGCAGATCTAGGATTATAGAAAGGAAAGGTGGTGGGGGGAGTGGGGAAGTCCAGGCAGGATCAGGCTGAGAACCTGATCCTGGTAAAGTCAAGCTGCCTAACCCCTCTTCCCAGTGGCTACCACATCTCTCAGATGACTCAGCAGGCATTGCTGGCTGTGCAGCCAGCTGGGAAGAAATGTCTGGGTGGCCCAGCTTTGCCAGGATCGGGCCCTTGGCTCCCACAGGCAGCAGGAGTAGAGATGGAATTGAAGTTAGATGCAGCTACACCACCACACTCCCCCTTAGTCCACCCCTGCAGATGAGTGACAGTACCAATTAGCCTACCCCTACAATAGTGCAAACACAACTGTAATGCTTCCAGATCAGGAGGTAGCCCATAGGCAGCAACACAGCATGTCTAAACATGCTGCTGCCTGGCACTGTAAGTATGCAGCATCGACTTAAGTAACAGTGCCTTGCTATAGTGCCTTGACGAAACAGAGTTTGGGTGGATGTTTTTTTGGCATAAAAAAGTAATACCACTACCACCACCATTAATTTTAAAGTTATTCCAATAGTAGAACATCCAAATCTTTAAAGCACTATGCACAAATGAAAGCTCACTAGAGGAGTGGAAAAGCATTCCTTATCTTCTGACCTCAAGCAGAATGTCATCCAGAAAAAATAAGAAAGAAAGAAACAAGCACTAATTGGCAGCACAGCCTTATGATTTACAGTAAAAAATTACACCAAGAGAGGCCCCCAAAAAAGGAAAATAAAGGAGATGAAGGACAGAGGGAGCTATTGGTTTGCTGTAGTTTTTAGGAAGAACTCTGTAAAATAAATCAAGAGATTTTAGATTCTCTACTTCAGGAAGTGAATTTTTCGACACCAAGGAAATTATTCATGATTGTCAGGCCAGAAGAATTTGTATGGCAATGCAAAATAGCACACTCTGATAAGTAAATATCCAATTAGCTTCTAAAGGTTTTGTGAAAGGCTAAGTACATACATGGATGTTACAAAGTATAACATACCATTTTGAGAAAATTCTTAATATAGATTTCTTTGGACTGCCCTATCTTCTAAACTAAAGTGCTTCTAACTAAAGGGTAGAATACTTTAATCAGGCTGCTGTATGAATTTTTATACACAAGTGACATACCTTTGCGTCTTGATGTATTGTATGGCTTTTAAAATTACATTGCTAGTATGCTGCCACTGCAGACTTACCAAATCCTACTATGCTGGAACTTTTTGTAATTTCTAGTCACATACTTTACCCTTAAATAAAAAGCATATTCCCCATGACCCATTCCTGCTAAATAAGTGATCATACAGTATAGAACGTTCTTCTGCATCATAGGGCCTGATTCTTTGAGGAGCTAAGCTTCTCAGTATTCATCGGGAGACATGAGTGCTCGCTAACGCGCATGGAAGCACTTTAGCACCTTACAAAAATCAAGCTGTAAAAACAACATTGGGGTTATTTTCCAACCGCATAAGAATCATCAATGGAAGCACATGGTATGTATAATCATATCTAATAACAAGATAGATGCAATCAAGAAGAAAAATACACCTTGAAGTTATCAGTCCAATCAGCTTAGAAATAAAACGTCTTTAAGGTTGGTATTACTGAAAAAAAATTCTCCCCTTTGAAATTCCCTCATGCTGCAATATAACAGCCCAAAATGAACACCTAATCTTATGCTATTAGAATAATAAATTAAAATGTCTCCCTTTTATCAGTTTCTATTTTAAAGAATTTCTTTTTGTGTTGTCTCCATTAATAATTTAGGGAACAAAGGAGGAGTTGTCTTTGAACAGAAAATGACAAAAGGGAAGATACTGTCATTTACTATACCACAGAGATTACATCCTTATTCAGAACTCATGCTGTTTAACGCCAGTATGGACCACTAAAATTATACGTTATAACTGTTATAGCAATATTTGTCTATACCAAAGCATGAGACAGATAACTTAAAGCTTGTAATAAGCAATAATGGTTTGACATCACCTGCCATTACTCATGATTTCATAGAAAAATGTACAGTCCATAAAATATAAACAGTGCCACAAAGATAATAATGGATTTTGCTGTAGATAATTTTTCCAATAAATTTCCAATTGACACCTATTGACCTGATATTTTGGTGTCAAAAGATAGAAATAAGATAGATTTTTCTGGCCTACACTGAATGACACCAAAGTGACTTTTTTTTCCAAGACATGGTCAGTTCAGTAGTACCTCCAGAGACTTACGGTAAGATTGAAGCAAAAGTGCAACTGTAATAGATTAACATAAATGAATTACTGGCAATGCTTTATTCATGTCATGCCCCCTTGACACTGATCTTATCAGAAATATTTCATCATTAAACAGTTAAAAGTAAATACAGTTTTCTTGTTTTAAGAGCACTGTAACAGAAAGACACCTAGTATGCCAGATTTTTAAGAGATCAGCATCCAGCAGAGTCCACTGTTGTTTTAGAGGTGTACAGACAAGATCATCAGGACACTTTACATCAGGGGTATCAAACTCATCCCAGACCCTGGGCCATGTCTGGACTTTGGCACTCCTCCTGGGCCAGATCTGTGGATCCAGTGGCCAGCAATCCGATCCAAGGGGAGAAGACCATGACAGGGAACTACTGGTGGACAAAGCAGCCTCAAGGCAAGCAGGGCTGTGCTCACCCACCCCTTGCTGCTGACAGCCATGTCCAAATTCTGTGGCAGGCCATACCCTTAGCCACATCCCCAATTTCCAGTAGTCCAAAGGCAGCCTAGCATTAGCAACTCCATTCTAATCAGAACACGTGTCTGTGTAAATGTACCCTTTGTCACTAGGTAACAAACCAGTCACCTGGCCCCTGCCCAGGGGCCACAGCCTTCCCGGGGCTTGTCTGAGGCCTCCACCCAGACAGAGCCCACGGAGGGGCTGGCATCCCCCCACCCCCTGGCCTGTGGGAGTTGCCCAGCAAGGCCTGGGGGGGCAGGGACTGGGGGCCCCCACACCTGTCCTTCAGGTGCCTGCCTTAGGGCCCTGGAGGCACAGGTGAGGGAGCTCCAAGAGGAGGTTAGCAGGCTGAGGGGAATCGGAAGCAGAGGAAGAAATTGACAGCTATTTTCTTTCCCTGAAGGGTTATGCACCCAAGAAAGACACACCTCAAGAAGTGCCCTCCACTGCTAAGTGACAGACGGTCACCTCCCGAACCAGAGTTGCTCGTAACACAGCAGTACCAGTTCCTCCAGTCCGGCTGGAGAACGGGTACAAGGCCCTAGCAACTCTGGAGGAGAAGGAAGGGGAGGAGGAAATTGGGGAGGAGACAACTCCACGCTCTCCACGTCCCGAGCAGACCGAAGGAGATAAGCAGGCCAGGAGGAGAAAGCGTCGCGTGATCGTCATAGGCGACTCCATCCTGTGCCAGGACCCCTCAGCACGTGAGCTCTACTGCCTACCTGGAGCAAAGATTCACGACATGAAAGGCATACTCCAAACCGTGATTCAGTCCACTGATTACTACCCCATGGTCCTAGTCCATGTGGGTACTAACGATGCAGCCAAGAGAAGCCCTGATCGCCTGTTGGTGGACTACCATGCTCTGGGGTGTGTGCTAAAAGAGATAGGCGCACAGGTGGTTTTCTCTTCTATCCTACCAGCGAGTGGACGTGGAACACGGCATGAAACGTGCATCGCGGAGACCAACTGGTGGCTTCGGGAATGGTGTCTCAAGGCAGGCTTTGGCTTCCTCAACCATGACCGGCACATCACGACAAGAGACATACTCAGATGGGATGGGCTCCACCTTTCCCATAAAGGTAAGCGTGTGTTTTCTTCTAGGTTGGCGGACCTCCTCCAGCAGGCTTTAAACTAGGCTCGTCGGGGGAAGGGGAAGACGAGGGTGGAGGAATCATCGGACTGCCAGACCAAGCAACACCCACAACTACAGCCCAGCTTAGACCGACGAGCAAAACATATCCACAGGTAAGCGACAGAAGCCAGGGCAATCCTGTGATTAGGGACCAGTACACACATCCACAGGAGGCCTCAAATGCCTCTACACAAACGCTCGTAGTATGGGCAACAAGCAGGAGGAACTCACCCTCCTGCTAGCTGACACCAACCCGGACATAGAGGGGATCACTGAAACGTGGTGGGACTCAACGCACGACTGGGCGGTGAATGTCAAGGGATACAGGCTGTACAGGAGGGACAGGATAGGAAGGAAAGGTGGGGGCATGACACTATATTTAGGAGGAATACCCATCTTCATCAATTAACAAAGAATCAGAGGAAGGGCACTCTGAAGTGCTTTGGGTTAGAATACAACTTCTTGGAACCAACTTCCAAGAGAAGTGGTGCTAGCTCCTACCCTGGGGGTTTTTAAGAGGAGGTTGGATGAACATCTTGCTGGGGTCGTTTGACCCCAATATTATTTCCTGCCATGGCAGGGGGTCGGACTAGATGACCTACTCAGGTCCCTTCCAATCCTAGAAACTATGAAACAAGGCAGACAAGGGGAAAGAGATTTAACAGTGGGGGTCTACTACAGACCTCCCAACCAAGGGAAAAAGCTCGACCAGGAATTCTTAGGTCAGCTCACAGAGGTAGCAAAGTCTAAGAATGTGGTAGTCATGGGGGACCTGAACTTCCAGTCTGACCACTTATGTAGGTTCTTAGCCAGAATGCAGGACCTCCATCTAATCCCGGAGGTACCCAGCCCCACCAGGGGACACACCTTGTTGGACCTGGTGCTGGCCACGGGAGATGACGTGGTGAGGGGGCTTCGGGTGCTCAACCACCTGGGTGACAGTGATCATCGCCTGCTGGAATTCACCATCCAGCACAGGGTGGCAAAGGCCTGCAGCAAGGCAGCAGCCCTAGATTTCACGAGGGCAAACTTCAATGAGCTAAGGCGAATAGTCAGGGAAGCACTGAGGTCCCAGAGGGGAGGGGAGCCACATGTCCAAGGAGAGTGGTTGCTCCTTAAAAAGACGATCCTCCAAGCCCAAGGGAGGTAATCCTAACACGGATCAAAGAGAGCAGGAGGGCACACAAGCCCCCATGGCTCGCCAAAAGCATCCAGGAGTGTCTCCTAGCTAAAAAGGAGGCGTACACCCGATGGAAGGGAGGGGCCATCACCAGGGATGACTATACCGCAGTTGCTCGGGGATGCAGGGGGG
>NW_017728950.1:49782164-49783459 GCF_001723895.1 Crocodylus porosus
CGGACTAGATGATCTACTGAGGTCCCTTCCGACCCTAGAAACTATGAAACCAGATACTAGGAAAATACTGGAAGTCAGGATTTTTTAATCCCATTCCTGAATCCAAGGGTGGAGGGGAAGAATTGGAACATTCTGCCTACTCTTTGCTTACAGTAATGTCCAGCATTAATGTAAAGTTCATTCATCTGTGAGTTTCAGAGATCTCCTGAATAAGATTCTATGGGTATGTATGAAGGACCTCATTTCACAGACAGTTAAACCAAGAAAATATATTAAGTATATTCATTCTTGGTCAACATGGGTGATCAAATAAGACTTGTTCTGGATAGAAAATTAATTGTCAAAAGTAGCTCTGACTTTGGTAGTCTCTCAGACCTCTGATCTGTAAGGTATGGAAGGGGGAGTGGGAGGCATAGCAAAGAAAAAAAGATGAAAGGAAACAAAATAATACTTGCCAACTTTCTAGGTTATGAGGTCATGCTAAATAATAATGGCTGCTCCAGTAAACAAACTTATTAACAGTAATTTGTGAAAGTAAAGTCTCCCAAATCAACATGCAGTCCAGACCCTTGGTCAAACAGTTCACTGAGGGGGAAATAAAGTTTCATAGTTGGTAGGGTTGGAAAAGACCTGAACAGATCATCAAGTCTGACCCCCTGCCAGGAGCAGGAAAGAATGCTGGGATCAAGCAACCCTGCCAAGGTGATTATCTAGCCTCCTTTTGAAGACCCCCAGAGAAGGAGCAAGCACCACTTCCGTTGGAAGTTGGTTCTAGATCCTAGCTACCCTGACTGTGAAGTAGTACTTCCTGAAGAATTTTTCCTCTGTTGCTTTACTCTCCCTTATTTGACACAGTCAGGACTTGAACTCAGATCTCTCACATGGTAGGCAGAAACTCTACCACACAGCCAACACTGCTGGGTTGATGCTGCGGAAACTATCCATTAGTATTCTGCCCAGTCTGGAAATGGTGCAGCTAGAATCATAGAATGATAGAAAAATGAGGGTTGGAATGGACCTCAGGAGGTCATCTAGTTCAAACTCCTGCTCAGAGTAGGACCATCCCCAACTAGATCATTCCAGTCAATGCTTTGTTGAGCCAGGCCTTTAAAAACCTCCAACAATGGAGGTTCCACCACCTCTCTAGGTAACCTGTTCCAGTGCTTTACCACTGTCCTAGTTAGAGCTGTCCCTGGTGGGGGGAGCACGAATCGGGGCAACCACCCCAGGCCCTGCACTTTGGGGGACCCCACAGACCTGGGCAGAGCTTCTTCGGGTCTGGGGCCTGTGGGATC
>NW_017728950.1:49783814-49786551 GCF_001723895.1 Crocodylus porosus
TTATTTTTTTGGGTGGGGGGGACAAAACTGGACACAGCACTCCAGATGTGGCCTCACCAGTGCAGAATAGAGAGGAAAAATTACTTCCCTCTATCTGCTGGCAACACTTCTACTAATGCAGCCCAGTATGCTATTAGCGTTCTTGGCAACATTTTAGCATGGCAACGAAGCCACATGGCCCAAAGCAGCTGGAATGTTCCAGAAAGCAAACAACTAACAGTAATTCTCTACCAGGGTGACATGAAATCCTTTTAAGGCTGCTGCACACTATTAGCACTGTTAGATGTGTAAATACCTACACAAAATTCACAAGATCAACTCACAGGTTTGGAATGGGAATCCATGCCAAAAACAATATGACCTATCATGGTCATACTCAGCTCTCTGCACCAGAAAAATTGGTCAGTTTTTCTCCATTGTCATGAAATAAGCAAAAGCTAAGGGCTGGCATTTTCTAAGGGGAGCCTTGAGTTTAAAAAGCTCTACTGAGAATGTGCAACTGGAGATGTTACCCCACTCCAAATTAATCACAGCTTAAGCATGAATTTCTACTGTTGCTCTAAAACCTGCCAGTTTCCCTACCAAATTTTAAGTTTCTGCTCCAAACTGTGGACACTGCCAGAAAGCAAAAAATAAATAAGTAAAAAAGTGGTATGAAAATATTAATGTTAGGAAAAATACCTGTTTTTAACTATTCTCAGTCAGCAAAAACTGCACAACTTTACTCAAGCCTTCCAAACTGTTCATCATGGGGCAAAACCCCCAAAATAAAAAAAACTTCAGTGCACACAGCTGAAGTCTGTCCAAGTTCCAAGCAACTAAAAAATAGGACGATTGGGCAACCTTACCTATAGGAGTCATTTTTCTGACTATAATACGCAATTGTTACAGCCCTCTCATTAGCAACATTAAACTCATGTGACTTGGACTTCTTATGGCAAAATATCCCAATATAAAACAATAAAAAACAAAACACTAAACAGCTGGCATGCCATGACACCAAACAATAACTATGTGATTCTGGTCTAATCACTAATAAAATAACTTAGTATTTAATTAATGGAAGCATAAGAGACATTTTGACCCAATTTCAAGAGTAATGCATGGAGTTCAAAACTTATGTACAGTTAAAACACTGGCTTGCTGAAACTCCCAGAACAGCAGTAAGGTCATAAAATTTTCTACCCCAAGTTATTTAATGCATTTTGATCAACATGACAAAAAAAATAAATCTGGACCTTAGTCAGAAAACACCTCATTTGGTAGAGCTTACAATTCTTTATTTCAAGGGGGACAAAACACCAGAAAGCTTTTACTTCTACCACTATATTTTGGAAACATCTATGCTAAACAAATAGGACAAGATGCCAACAACAGCTCCTCAAAATCTTTAAAGAAACAAAAACAATTAGCTTGCTGGCTTGGGTCCTGGGGGAAGTAGGAGGTGGGGGAAGAGCAGGCTGGGTCTGTACAGCAGGAGGGCTCCGCTGCCCCTCCACCTGCTGCAGCCTCCTGATTCCTACAGCTCAAAGCCACATGATGCTTTTTGCTGTGCCCGGAAGTAGGAGCAGGTGAGCAGGAGAACGGAGCCTACATCCACAGATGCTGAAGGAATTGGTCAGTGTCATTGCAGAGCCGCTGGCACGGCTGTTTGAGCTCTCATGGTGCTCCGGACAGGTCCCTGAGAACTGGAAAAAGGCCAATGTGGTGCACATTTTTAAGAAGGGAGAAGAAAGAGCTGGGTAACTTTAGGCCAGTCAGTCTTACCTCTACCCCTGGGAAAATACTAGAAAAAAGTGCCAAAGAGCGCATTTGTGAAAGCCCAGCAGGGGAAACGATGCTGAAAGGAAACCAGCAGGGGTTCATCACAGGTAGATCCTGCCTGACAAACCTTATAGCCTTGTATGACCAGGTCACACACTGCCTTGACACAGGAGCAGAGGCAGATGTCAACTACGTGGATTTTAGGAAGGCCTTCAACAGTTTCACATCCTATTCTCATACGGAAGCTAATGGGCTGTGGAGTGGATGCCTATACAGTCAGGTGGGTGGCTATCTATCTGGCTTAGGGACTACACCCAGAGAGTGGTGGTTGACAGGTCATTCTTGGCCTGGAAGGAGGTGGGCAGTGGGGTCCTGCAGGCTTCGGTCCTTGGGCCGCTGTTATTTAATATCTTCATCAGAGATTTAGACAAGGCTGTGGTGAGCAAGTTCGCAGACAATACCAAATTATGGAGCAAAGTGAATACACCAGAGGGCAGGGAGCAGTTACAGGCTGACCTAGACAGGTTAGATCAATGAGCAGAATGTAATACAATGCAATTCAACAAAGATAAATGTAAGGTACTCTGTGTGGCGGGCCAGAGGGGGTGCTCTTGCATTGAGCCACCCACCTCACTGCACCCAACCACCTTCCAGGCTCCGAGTGCCTCCCTAGGGGTGCCTCATGTCTGGCTGACCCCCTTCCTGGAGCACACTCGCTAGCCTGGGGGTAACATACGCTGCCACCACCCCGAGAAGGGACTCTCGGCCCTGTGTCCTCGGGAAAACACAGGTCTAACAGTCCTACGGGCACTCGACCGAGTACAGGCACTTGGGGCACTTCCCCAAATCAGGGGCCAAAAAGCAAAGTCTCCCTTAGTCTGCAGACCTAAGGGGCCTCTTAGGCATAATTTAGACCCACCCCTCAATAAGTCTCCTACACCGATCACAAAGGAGAACTTTATTGATTATGGGG
>NW_017728950.1:49786920-49790526 GCF_001723895.1 Crocodylus porosus
CGGCCAACCAATTTAAAATACATCACTAGTTGCCGGGCAGACTCTAGCCCACCAGGTGGAAGCCCCTCACCCAGGTAGCTGATACCGGTCATGTAGGCAGAGGGAGCAGGTTTCCCCCCTCCCTCAGGAATGTATCCAGCTCAGGTTACCTAAAGAGACAGGGTAAAGGTGTGTCTTCTCTGCTGGGCCCATCCTAATCAAATTGTCACAGCACAAAGATTTTGGGTAGAAACAAAAGTGGCTTCCTGCCACACTCCATGGAGGCAAGGAAGAAAAAATCCCCACCACACCTACAAGTTGGGGGATGTCCTCCTCAGCAGCTCAGAGGCTGAGAGAGATCTTGGAGTCATAGCTGTGGGGATGCGCTGTTTACCAAAATACCCCAGGGAGTAACTAGGATTAATGGGTGCAAACTAGTGGAGAGCAGATTTAGATTAGACGTTAGGAAGACATTTTTTTTTTACAATAAGGGTGGCCAGAGTCTGGAATGAGCTTCCAAGAGAGGTGGTCCTATCACCTAACTTGGAGGTCTTCAAGAGAAGGCTTGACAGTCACCTGGCTAGCGTTGCCTGACCTCGGTCCTCTTTCCTGCCACGGGCAGGGGGTCAGACATGATGATCCATTGGGCCCCTTCTGACTCTATAATCTATGAATGAGCTCTGCTGCCTTGCAGACCCAGCCTGGCACCCCTCAGGACCTAAGCCAGCAAGCTGGGGAGTGGCAAGGGGGCTCCCTTCCTGCTCACTCTCACCTCCCAGCCCTGGCAGCAGCCAGCTGCTCGAAGGAGTGGGCCACGCTGGCCAGTCAGGGATCTGGCCAGGCCTATCTGACAGCTTGACATTCCCCAGCAGCCTCCTAGGAGGCATGGGAGAGCTGCATCGCTGCTGAGAAGGTCCTCCCCCAGCCTGTAAGTGTGTTAGTGATTCCTTCTTCCTAGGTGCAGCACTTTGCACTTGTCTTTGTCAAACTGCATCCTATCCTGTTCAGCCCACTTTTCCAACCTGTCCAGATCCACCTGGATTCATTTCCTACCATCTAGTGTGTTAAGCTTTACCCCAAAATTTGGTATCAGAACTCAGGACTCCCGAGTCCCAGACCAATACATGTTTAAGTACAGCCCAGGCCTAGCTTTCACATGCAGAGTTATCAACTCTCACAATTTTATCACAAGTTTAGCAATATTTGATGTTTTCCTTTATCTCCTGATTTCAGCAGTTAGGGCCTACTGGGAGAAGTTCAGCTCTCTAACATGAAATAACAAGTTTCCCCACCCCATGGGTGAGTAAAGGAGTCCTATGATTAGGTACCTACTTAAATCATGGTTTCAGGATTTTTGCAGAAACTGTGAAAAATGGCTCTCTCCACAAAAAATGCCATTGGCTACAATTTCCTAGGAAATCAACCAAAAAAACCCCAAAACTTAATAAAAACAACATGCTGACTCCCCAGAAGGAGCCAAATGTCCTTGCTGACACTGCAGCTCAGCCTCACAGCCTGCCTGGGAGGGGAAAGCACCAGCTGGCAGGGCTGCACAAAGGGTAGCAGCCAAGATGGCAACTGCCCCCTCATGCCTCTCTGCCAATCAGCACCAAGGGGTGGGGCTACCACAAAATGACCTGTGAAATTAGCTCTTTGGGCCATGACCAAACTGTGAAAATCGCTTTCTCTTGCTGCAAGTTAAGTAGGTCCCTACCTATACTGTAAAGCAACTGTACTTTAAAGACCCAGAAAAAGGAGACACAGAAAGGGCCCAAAAAGCCTTTTAAAAAACCAGCTTCTCATGATTTTGGGCAGCTTCAAAATCATTCTATAGAATCATAGAAAATTAGGGGGACCTCAGGAGGTCATCTAGTCCAGTGCTTTTCAACCGGTGTGCCATGAGAACTGAATGTGAATGAGCTGAATCCAGTTTGGATCCACTGCTCGTCCCGCATCTTGGTCGTGGAAAAGATCTGGATTCAGTTCATTGGACTCAGCTCCTTTGAATTCACTCAGGTCTTGTTGCACACCAAGGCCTGGGGAAGAATCCAAAAGAGCTGAATCCCATTCAGATTTTTTGTAGGCCCTGAACACAAAGCGAAGCCAAGGGAGCTGGATCCAGACTCAGGCTGCACAGGAGGTGGTGCAGTACTATGGCATGGCTCCCCCCGTGCGAATGCATGGGGAGGCAGGCCCAGCACCAGCAGGAATCACCTCAGGAAGGGGAAGGAGCTGCCACCAGGCCCAGCCTTGCCGAGATGCTGGGTGTTGAGGGGCCACGGCATGTACAAGTCACGCTGATGCTACATTGCTGGCAGGAAGGGATTTTACCCCCTGCTCAGATTGGTGCGGGGGGGGGGAGCAGTTTGCCTTCCTCTGAAGTGGGGCACAGCCTCTGCCTGGGGTCTCTTGAGCATCTATTCACCACCTTTGTAGCAGCAGGACAATGGCTGCCATAGTCCCCCTGCTTTGTGTGCCAGGGTGATGTGTCCTGCTGTGTCAGGTGTGACGTGTAGTTTCCGGACACAGAGTTTGTCTGGGATGGTTTGCATAGGGCTGATCCTGCCGCAGGCAGGGCTTGGGCTAGGTCCTTGCCAGCCCCCTGGCTCTAGGATGCTATGATTCTATGCCAGGCCATTTGTCTCCCAAGCAGATAAAACAGTGGTGTCCACACTGGGAAGAACGCATGCCACCAGCAGCTGCCTCACACAGGGCACAGAAATGTCCCATTAACACTGGGATCCAGCACCGGCAAAGACCGTCTGCGCCCTGGACTCTCTGCCCACCCCCACCATGGCAGCAATGTAACAGGCATTAACATAACAGGTGTGCCATGGAAACGTTTGATTAATGTAAGCCTGCCTGGGGCTGGAAATGGTTGGGAAACACTGACCTACTTCAACCACCTGCTCAAAGCAGAACCATCCCCATCTAGATCTGTTGCCTTGTGGGGTCAGGCCAACTCTCAGGATCTCAGTATTGCACTGTTAGACAGCAGGGTGTGACACAATTGCACATATATAAACACACAAATCAATTAGGTACATACACACACGCTACCAACTCAGGCACATAAACATCCAAACCAGCCTAGGCACATGCTTTTCAACCGGTGTTGAACCGGTATCACCAATTCAAACACATACATTATACAACCCAAAAGTTAAACACAGATCACTAATTCGTATATCATGCACACAACATACATACACACACACACAGGTAAGTTCCTAATTTGGATGGTATAGTGTGTATGTGTGTGCTTGGGGTACCTGGGATACTTGAGGGAAGGTTCAGTTGAGAGAGAGAGATTTAAAGTGTAGGGAGTGAAAGTTGCCACAACCAGGATTAGAACTGGTAAACTACAGAGAAACTGGCTGAAGAACTGAGGCTTGGATTTACTTGAGGTACACTGGAGCTAGAAACTGAGACAGACAGCTGAGATCTGGGGGCGGGGCAGATAAGTGGTGGCAAGGAGGAAACAGCCAGGAAAGAAACTGAGGCAGAAACCTGGTTGCTCAGGGGAAAAGGAAAAGGCAGTGGGGATAAGAGAGTGGCAAAGAAACAGGGGGGGTTGGAGGCAGGGAGGAGCTCAGGACAGGTGTTGGAGGTGGCAGTGAGCCAGAA
>NW_017728950.1:49791484-49809127 GCF_001723895.1 Crocodylus porosus
AAAAAAAAGAAAAAAAACTGGGGGGGGGGGTTTCAGCCAGGATAGTTTTTGAATGCAGAAGATGGCAACACTGTACTTGTAGTTGGCTTCCTCCAACTCACAAGACTCAAATATAGCAAGATCTGCTGAAAGTAATCCTGACTGACTGGGCAAGAGAGGCAGACATACAGTTTGTCACAGGATCATACATCTACAAAAGGGGTTGACAACCCCTGGTATGCATGCCAAACATGGCACGCAAGGCCATTTTGCTTGGCACGCCACAGCTAGCCCCAGCTCTGAGTAGCTGCTGCCAGCGACAGAGCCTGGGCTGCTCCCAGCAGGACTTGCAGTATCCCAGCTGCCTGCTGAGAGCAGCCTGGGATCCTGGCTGGCAGCAGCTCCCCAGAGCCAGAGCTGGCTGCAGCCGGGAGGCTCCAAACAGCTGTGCTGGGCTTCGGCGTCAGCTCCACACCAGCACATACAGGCAGACCTTGGAGCAGGCAGTGCAGTCAGGGCCTGAGGCAGCATAACCCTGCTCTCTCCCCAACTCCCAGCACGGAGGTGATGAGCCTGGCATAGCTGTTTGTAGCCAGCCCAGGCTCTGGGCAGTTGCAGCAAGCAGGCTGCAAACAGCTGCACCAGGCTGCGCAACTCTGGCATCAGCTCCATGCTGGCAGCAACTGCGTGTGTACCTCAGAGCGGATGGCAGGGCAGCACAACCCACCCCGAGGTGACGGTGGAGTCGCTGCCAGCATGGAGCTGGTGCCAGAACTGTGCAGCCCGGTACAGCTGTTTGCAGCCTGCCTGCTGCAGCTGCCCAGAGCCCGGGCTGGCTACAAACAGCTGCACCAGGCTCATCACCTCTGTGCTGGGAGCAGTCCCAGCAGGGGAGAGACCAGGGCTGCACTGCCTCAGGCCCCTCTTCCTACCATCCACTCCGAGGCATGCCTGCACGCACCGGTGCACAGCTGATGCCAGAGCCCAGAGCCCAGCACAGCTGTTTGGAGCCTCCCAGCTGCAGCCGGTCCCAGCTCTGGGGAACTGTTGCCAGCCAGGATCCCGGGCTGCTCCCAGCAGCCAGCTGGGACACTACAAGCCTTGCTGGAAGCAGCCCGGGCTCCAGCAGCTACTGGCAGCCACAGAGCCAGGGTAGCTGCTGGTAGCCACAGAGCCCAGGCTGTGGGGCTGGGCTTTGGGTGGGGGCAAGGGGCAGTAGGGCTGTGGGGCAGGGGCTTTGGGTGGGGGGCACAGGGCACAAGCAGGCCATCCTGCCATGTACCCCTTGCCCTCATCTTGTTTTTCTGCCATGCCAGCACTCCGGCACCTTCCGAGGTAGGCATTGTGGTGTTTTTCAGCACTCCGGCCAAAAAACATTGACTACCCCTGATCTACAGGGTGCAGAGCAGTACCAGGCAGGGCTGCATGGGCTAGCTCTCTGCAGATTAGCTCTGGAATCAGAAGCAATATACCCACATTAGCAAAGCACTACACTGGACCCAATGTACTTTGCTACCCAGGGGAGCTAAATAGCTCCCCTGCTATTTTACAGGGGAGCTGTACAACATAGCTAACAGCTTCTTGTTCTAGAATTAACATGTGCAGAACTACCCCATATCTTGGCCCACAGACGCTGCTAATTCTTCCAGCCTAATACTACTAATTTCCTCCCACTTAGACACTTGAAGGGGAGAAGCAACTGTTATTAGGCAAAGGGTCGCAAATTTAAAACTGCCGAGTTAATCACACCTGAGAAGGCATCCTGGGACTAGAGGTGACTGAGCATTTTATTCCAGTTCTGACTGAAGTTTTATGTCACTTTTGTCCAAATCAGAGCAAAGAAGCAAAACCTCAAAATATTTCGTGAAAGTGAAAAAATCCTTAACATTATATTTCAGAAACATATTTTTGCAAGGGAACATTTCGGCATTTTAGAAACAAAACATGCTCTTCCAGAATCCTGAAAGCCCTGGATTTGTGCTCTCTATCAAAAGTTCCATCAAAACCAACATGCTCCTGTGAAACACTACAGTTTTGATAACAAGCATTTTCATTTAGGAAAGGTGCTCCACCTGAAAATTTCCTAGCTGGGATATACAGCCAAAACTATTTACGATGCCCACAGCTAATGAGGGCAGCCATTTAAATCATACAAACAGCACAAGCCATCCACCATCTCCCATTGAGCTCAATATTAAAAGGCATTGCTTAAGCCACATTAAGCATGCCGGCTAGTTCATGCAAACACAGCATGTGCTCAACTGTTCACACTTTGTTATACCTCCTGACAGAACAAATACCTTGCCATTCATATGGCTGGCAGACTCAATTAATCAATCAGCTGCTAGTCAGTTTCTCTGCTAATAGTAGCCTTGAAACTGAAGACTATTATTGCCTCTGTAAAATTGACTAGCAGCCATCAATTTCAGCACTCTTCTCCTTCGCAGTGTATCTGTTTCTGTAGCCATGAAGCAGAGACTGCTACCTAACACTGACAGCACTAAGGACGGTCCAAAAGTCGTAACTGTCTACTGAGCCCATCAGACAAATAGCTGTTTCCCAACTAAGGTTGCTGTAAGTAGCTCAGACCGTTTTAGGGGAGGAGTTAATAAGGGCAGGGGCATGCAGGCAACAGATCACAGCTCTGCCCTGGCTCCGGACCATGATGTCACCACCGCAAGATCCCAGCCACGGAGCAGCTCCCCACCCAGCCACACGCCCTGCCAGCGCTGGTCTCCATGGAAACCCTGGCCCCCTGAACTGCTGGTGCCAAGGCCTCCATGGAAACCGGCTGCAGCAACACGGATAGGGGCTGCTGGGAAAATAGAGTCTGGGTGCCGGAAGGATCTGTCATTTTGTCCCCCCTGGCATAGAACATAACTACTTAACAGAACACAGCAATATTAGCAACTTGGAGCAAGAATTGAAGAATACCATACCCATTTGAAACTCCAGAAGCAGTGAAGGTAGATGGGAATGTAACTCAACAAAATGGATGAGTAGACTATACTTGAGATATATATATATCTATAGATAGATAGATAGATATATAGGCATTAAACATGCTTCTACTTCCAACTTTCTTTTCATTGTGTGGGGAACTATGAAATAATTAATCCATAAACAAATTTACATTAAAACTGTATTCATTTTAAACAGTCTTATTTTCTTGAAGACAAGTCTATATAGATGGTTAAAAGGTCAGAACCTACATATTTGGAGTGAAATGAAGAGAACAGGAACGTTGGTACTATAAATTTCATCCTATTGATATACATATTCCAAAAAATTGCATACAAATTAAACAAAATCTGAACTAAGAGGGTGCAAATTTTACAACAGATTAACCAGTCCTCATTAATTCCAGGAGTGGGATTCCAATTCCCAATTAAGAAGTCTTATTCAGATTTATTTTAATTCATTTCCAAAGTGGATGTAGACAATTTGCTCAAATGGATGTAGGCTCGTTTGCTCAAGAATAAGAGCACCCATTCTAGAACTATCCAGAAATAATTCTGAATGGGCAAGACCTAAAACTACATAAATGAAGATTCAATACTCCTTGGTACAGCATACTAGAGTTGGTTTCTTAAGAGGAAGGAACAATGAAAAATGTTTTCATCAGAAATTGTCTACTGTTGGTTTCTTATCTCCTCTATGAACTAACATGCACCACCAGCATGCACCACCCACCCCCATTTTCAACCATGACACCAAAGTTAGGTGGAACTCTGAGGGTACGCAAGACGTCTCTGGGGGATACACAGGAGAAACTGTGTAATGGCAAATTTAATTTTCATTATAATAATTGGCATTTAAGGGGGTAAAATACAAAACATATGCTGTTAAGGGTTACGTGGGCTAGTACATCTGGAAAGGGGGACACAATAAGAAAAAGTCTGGAAACCTCTGCTGTAGTCTCTAGAGGACAGGATAAGCATTCAAGTTTATCTAGAAATATTAGAAAACTGGCCTGAAAAAAAGATTAACGGAACAGAAAAAGGGCAAGCACGAAGAACAGAATCAAAACTTTTATTACAAACTATTAAAAATTTTGAACTTAGGAAAGTTCAAAATATGGGATGCCTAACTAGACTACAGTACTACAGAAAAGATTCTGGGACCACAATGGATTACAAGGCAAATGAGCTGACAGTGATATATTACTGCAAAAAGTTAATAGTATATTGGAATGAATTAGTAAAAGTATTGTATGCAAGTCATGAAAAGTGATTCTTCTGCTGTATTCAGCGTTGCTAAGGTCTCACCTGTAATACCAGGTCCAGCTTGAGACATTACACTTAGGCAGAAAAAAACAACAAAAATAATCAGAGGTCTGGAAAGTATTACATAAGGGGGTGGGGAGGGAAAGGAGTGGGAGAAGGAATTTGACAAAGAATCTTCCAATTAAAAAAAAGCAAGAGAGTTGTTATAAAGAGGATGTCAATCAATTGTTCTTCATGTCCACAGGGGATGGGACAAAACAACGGGCTTAAATTGCAAGAAAGAAGATTTAGGTTGGATATTAGGAAGAACTATATAACTATAAGGATGGTTAGGTACTGGAACAAATAACCCCAAAGAGGTTGTGGTTATGTCTGTCAATGGAAAATTTTAAGTGCAGATTAAACAAACATTTGCCTGAAATGGTTTACACAGGGATAATTCTGCCTAAAATAGTGGGTCAGACTAAATGACTTGGTGGTCCCTTTCAGCTCTATGACTAAGATAGACAGATTTAAATACCTGTCTCTTTAAATTTATGAGCGGATGAGTATTAAGTAAAAGAACATTCTAAGGGATCCACTGGGAAAAGAGAAATCACTATTTATAATGACTGATGGTCTTTTTTTTTGATTGATTTGAGTGGTGTTGAATAGTGCTGTAGACAAGAGAGATGGGTACATCCATTCTGTTTTAACAAGAAGTTCTAACATGTTCTAACCAACAAATTAACTTTAAAAGATCACTGCTGTATGTAGTTCATACAAGAAGTTCTTTCTTTCTGGCCTATTGCTCTGCTGGGGTGGGGAAATGTTTGGCTGAAACAGTCCTACTGAAAGCTGAATGTGTATTAGCTGTAAGTCCATAGCTATCCCATATCAAAAAACCTTTTTTCCATTGACCTCACTACAGTTACAATTGGCTCAACAAGGGAGCAATACAAGTATATTTACTCTAAAAAACAGAATGAGTACATAGTCTGAAGTGGAAAAATTCTCCAAAGCACAAATGGGAGTTAGACGCTTAACTATCATTTGTGTTTTTGAATGACCATATTTTATGTATCCCAACACCAAGTTACATTATCCATGTGATTTAGAAACTCTACGCATACTGCTTATTTTCACTGTTCTTTTTTTGCATTATGAAAGTAATTGAAGTTAAATGACTCAGGTTGATGTATAATAAGATATAACTCAGTTTTAGTAATACTGTAACTCCTGCTCAGCCAGCAAGTTAATAGAGCAGTCTTCTCTCAGGATATTTTTCCCACTGTATGTTCATGGCAGTAGAAAGCTCAGTGAATTTTAAGTACTTGAATACTCTGAATGCTTTTGAATGCTTCTTTCCCCCCAACATCTCTAGACAACCTTTGTCACTATAATCATCTCCACAGACCCTCCAACTCTCTTCTCCTATGCAACCAAGTTTTGCAGAAAGCCAGGATTCCAAAAGGCATCTCCTCCTACACCAAAGGGACATAGGATGGGGTAGGCATTAATGCTGCTTGACCCAATACCAGCTTTCACCAGGTATAAAAAGGATTCTCTCGGTGCAGGTATGACAGCCTGATAGTCACAACGGCCTGACAAGATCTGACCAGCAAAGTTCTGTAAAATGATGCCATGGAATGGAAAGAACATGCTGGAAAACTAGTGCCTAACCTACCCCCAAGGTCAAACCCCTACTCCCAGCCCAGCCCAAAGCCACTTGCTGTGGGGAGATCTTACATTACTAACACTTTGATAATACCAAACAGAACAGATTCAAGATCATGTGTGATCTAGGGCAGCGGGGACAAATTCTTTTGGCAGGCATGCCACAAACTATCCTGGCACCCTCCCCAAAGATGCTCTGCCTGTCTGCTACTGTTCTGTCTGTGTCCTCCCTGATCCAACATATATCACCCAGAGGTTGCCTGTATCACTTGGGCTGCAGGTTTTGTCCAGCCTGGTCTGACAGAACCCAAAGTTACCAGCATGGAGTCTGTGATCCCCAAACACCAACTTCAGTAGCTAGGACATTGTGTGCAAAGCCCTGATTCTTGACTCCCAAAACCAGTGCTCTACTTCCAGCTTGGTAACAGCCTGAGATCTTGTGGGCAGACGAAATGCTACAAGGATACACTGAAGGCACACCTTAAGAAAACAGACAGTGACATCAAGTCACAGACAGAAGTTTAGGTTAGATAATAGGAAAAACTCTCTCACCAGGAAGCACTGGAACAGATTACCCAGAGAGGTGGCAGAAGCTCCATCCTTGGAGGTTTTTTAAGACCTAGATAGACAAAGCTTTACCTGGGATGATCTAGTTGGGGATGGTTCTGCTTTGAGAAGGGAGTTGGAGTAGATCTGCAGCTCCCAACCACCAGGCCACAGCCCGGTACCAGGCTGCAACAGGTTGGCTGTGGGGCCATGGTACAAACCCCTGCTTGGAGCCCCGTGCGTCCAGCTAGGCAAGCAGCTTCCGGGGTCACAGCTGAGCTTCCGGAGTTAAAGCTGGGTGGCAGGGGAGCCCCAGGAGGGAGGCAGCTAACTATGCGCTCCCTGTCCCGCTCCTGCCAGGCCACGGTAAAAAAAAGGTTGGGAACCACTGGACTAGATGAACTCCTGAGGTCCCTTGGAATTCTAATTGTTCGGACTGGTGCCTACTTCCAAGGCTATATGGCTATCATACGCAAGCACAGCTGAATTCCTCTACTCATGGCTTTGGTTTTTTGGGGTTTGTGCAGAACTCGGGTACCGCTTCATGAACACTAGGTGTTCCATACAGCTTCAAAGTAGCGGTGGTGGAACGCAAGTTGATGTAAAGAGATGTATCATGAAACACCATCAACAGTGCTGCAGAGGTTCAGCATCTCCTGGTCTTAAACCCTAGTGGGCACCCAACCACTCTCTCTCATGTGCTTTACAGCAAACATGTGAAGGTGAATCTACTCAGATCCATCCCATCTTTTAATCACAGCCTCCCATAGTCCAGTCTGAAAGAAGGAGGACAGGCCTCTCTGCTCCCACTGGCCCGTGAACAACTATAAACCAAGCTGCAGCCAAGCCTGGGGACTTTTGACTGGGGTGTGCCTATGCTCCAAGGAGTTCCTAGCTAAAACAGGGGTTCTCAGCCTTTTTTGTATCACAACCCTTTTGTAAACATTGATGGACAGTCCTGACCCAGTGCCTCCCACCCCAGACATGGTGGAAATCGCCCTCCAAGGTAGGGCTGCCACCCCCCTGGTGGACGAGAAGCAGCAGTGGTGCACAACCTTTTCCCTGGCAGGCTAGATGGAGACCATTCTTCTAACCACGCGCTGCATCTGGCCAGTGGTCCCCATCCCTGCAAGGGGTGCCTGAGGCACGGGCAAGGGCAAGCCAGCCCTACGGGGGAAGGGCGTGGCCTGGCCCAACCTCTCACTGCGCATGCTCCACGCCCAACGGGGCAGTGTTGCGACCGGGAATGCCCCATCATTCCGTAGGTGCTGCCGCCAGCGACAGGACGGGACGGTGGCGGCCACTCGGCAGGCTCCGACATGCTGCTCCCGCCTCGATACCTGGCACTGGCGCAGCTCCTCCTCCAATTCCTCGATCCGCGACACCGCCGCCGGTTCCTTGTATGTCGAAGCCATCTCCCTTGG
This sequence comes from Crocodylus porosus, assembly GCF_001723895.1. Taxonomy (NCBI): domain Eukaryota; kingdom Metazoa; phylum Chordata; order Crocodylia; family Crocodylidae; genus Crocodylus; species Crocodylus porosus. Next base: position 49,799,316 of record NW_017728950.1, read on the forward strand.
GCAAGTCGCTCCCTGCCTCGCGCAGGAAGGAGGCGGGCACGGCGCGCCCGTCCGCGCTGGGGGACCCGAGCCCAAGAGCCGTGCCGTGAACCAAGACACAAAACTTTATTTCTTTCGTTTCCTCTGCGGGCGGTGCCGGCAACTGCAGGGAGAAGGACGCGCGGCGTGGTGACGTCAGCGCAACCGGCAACGGGGAAGGGGCGGGGAGAATAAGGTTTGAATTCACCCGCCCGGGTGTAAGCATGCACATTTCCCCCCCACGCTTCGCGCTGCGGGCCCGCCACTTCCCGCGAGGGGGTGGGGCCACAGGCGCTTACATGGCCGAGGCGGCTGCGCGCGCACTCGGCCGAGCTGGGACTGCACCAGGCGCGTGGCGGGACTGTGGTATGGGTTCAGCGCTGGCCTGGGCTGGCTGCGTCCCAGGCCTGGGGAAGTGGGGGCCAGAGCCAGCACTGGGGGTGCAGGCAAGAGGCCTGGGGAAGTGGGGGCCAGAGACAGCACTGGGGGTGCAAGCAAGAGGCAGCAGTGTTTGTAGCCCTCAGTGCCCCTGGCTGCCTGGATCAGGGGGCTGGAATGAGGTCCCTCAGGCCAGCACCTGGCTGAGGCAGGGTCAGCCCTGTCCAGCCAGCCCTGCGATTCATCCCCTGATCTCTGTAAAACTACTGCCAGTTGCCGCTCACGCAACACAGTACCCAGGCCTGCCACAGGAAGAAGATGGGGGCTGTGGTGGCCAATGCCCTGCTTCTGTGAAATGCAGACAAATAAGTGTTAGACTGTTAATAGATATGAACAGCTTTTTACAGAAGCTGGATGTTAGTGGCTATGGTCTCCCTGCTGAAGAGATCCCAGGTAGAGGGCCAGGCCCCCTACTACAGAAGGAGGCAAAGCACCCACAGTCCATACCAGTCCCACCAGCAGGTAAACTTCCTTCCTGGGCCCAAGTCTGACTCCCAAGTGGAGGGGCAAGACCCTCTAGAATAGCGTTTTTCAACCTGTGGGTTGCAAGAATATATGAAAGGGTCACAAACTTCAAAAATGGATTCTCCTTTAAAGGAGAAAAATGTGGGAAACTGACTTTTCCTTGCAGGTGGCAGAGCTCCAGCCTGCAGGGGGTTGCTTCAGGTCCTCCCCCATGCCTCACACATGGGTAGCTGGGGGTGGGGGGCAGTAGGTTGGGAATGTGAGGGGTACTGGGTTGGGACTGGTCATCAGTGTTTACAGATGGGTCCTGGTACAAAAAAGGTTGAGAACCACTGCTCTATAAACAGCCGGGCAAAATGGCAGCTACACTCTATTTCCAAGCAGCCCGTGGCCACCTCACAGCAGACTATTTCCACGGAAACCCCAGGAGCAGCAAGGTTATGACAGCGTGGGGCCAGAGTTTCCATGGAGACAAGCCCAAGCAGCGCTGGCAAGGCATGTGGCTAGGTGGGGAGCTGCTCTAGGGCGGGCGCCAACATCTTGCAGCAGTGACCACATGGGTTGGAGCCAGGGCGGAGCCTGTGCTGCCTGCACACCTCTGCCTGGAGCATGCAGGCAGCAGGTTACAGCTCTACCTAGGCTCCAGCCCACTCTGTCACTGCCACAAAGTCCCAGCCCTGGAACAGCTCCCTGCCTAACCACTTGGGTTAGTCACTGTGGAAACCCTAGCCCCTTGCTGTTGCAGCCCTGCTGCTCCTGGGGTCTCCAGGAAAACCACCTGTCTGATCTGACCTGGAGGTCAGACTGCCTGCCCCTACTCTATAACTAGGCACCTCTGGGTTTAAATCCTAGAAAGACCATGGACACACCCTAGTCAAAATCCCCAGCCTTGGCTGCAGCTTGGTTTACAGCCTTCCACCACCATTTCAAGCTTAAAAGGTCCAGTATTTCTAGTGGTTTTGTCTGAGAACAGTATCAGATCAGACCTTGAATGAAGGTATTTCCCCTTTCTCTCTCTTGTTCCAAAGAAGGATACTGACTGTTTTTTCATCACCCATATATCCTGTAATGATACATTTGTACCTGTTTTCAGTACTTTAATAGACTATTTTTTGTCATATTTCTTTGTAGTAAGTGGTACTTTCAATAATCCTTTAAGCCTACGCCTGATTCCAGAATAATGAGAGAGTCAGCATCTTTGATTAGTATGATTTTGTCCATCTCTCTCAAAACGTGTCATCCCAGAGCACTAATATATAGTTATTACATGCATATGAACATCAGCATATTCAGGATTCAGCCAGGTCCACTCAAATGTTCATTTGCTGTGAATTTTTTTTTGTCTCCCTGGTCCTGTCGGGTAAGGGGAGAACAAAACATTATGGAATATTGGAAGTTCCCCTATCATGCTCCCTACAGTGTAGACATGTACAGAACACTGACGCCCTTCAAAATGGTATCTACTTCAAATAGGTTCTGTTTTGCAGGGCTTCAGCTGTTTATGGAACAGTGCAAAAAGCATGTACAGCTGGCCATTAGGTCTGTGCAAAACAGCACCATTTTGTTTCAATGTATATTTTGCCATTTTGAAAGGACAGTGTTTCATTTAGTTTCGAAGCACTGTTCTGTTTGGTCAAAACTGTTTTGCTGTTTTGACGTATTTCAACATTTTGCCCACAGGCTATAATGGAAAAACATTAAAATGCCTAAAACTTTGTCATTTCTTGCCTGATTCAGATAAAAGTTGCAGGTATGGTAACCCCTTCTGCGGGCATGAAGCCTGCCAAGACTCAAGGAGATAGGTGCAGTTTCAAAGACACCTTTCCACCTCAAACTGTTCAAAGTAAAACTCGTGAAACTTGCTGGCAGCCTCCTGTTATCCGGCACGCAGATCCGGGGGCCCACACCCCCAGGAGGAGTCTGGCACAGCCCTGCAGCCCTCCCGGGGGTGCAGGCCCCCAGACCTGCATGCCAGATGAGTGGAGGCTGCTGCAGCCAGCTGGGACCAGCACTGGGCACAGCCTGCACCCAGCTCTGGGAAGATTCCTTCCACTGGCCCCAGGTAGCAGTGGCAGCCTCCTGTCATACAGCACACAGATCCAGGGGCCCATACCCCCAGGAAGTTCTGCGGGGCTGTGCCCACCTCCTTGGGGGTACAGGCCCCCGGATTAGCACACCAGATGAGAAGAGGCTACCGCTGCTGCCTGGGACCAGCACTGTGCATGGACAGCGGCCTCATGTCTCCGGGGGTTAAGGACTGTGGGATAGAATAAAGCAATCCAGGACCCTAAGTGCACCTTTTCAAGGGTGCACCTGTGGCCTACCACCACTTGGAAGATTAGTGACAGAAGGATACATTCTTAGTGAGAAAAAAGATTCCTCCTTGTCTCAGGAGCAGCAGAGGTCATAGCAGGATTCTGAGCTGCCTTCTGAAGAGAGATACAACTGCAAAAAGCCTCTTGAGTGCTTACCAAAATCACTGGGGTGTATCTATGGTACTCAGGAAGGCAGATTTAGCCCACTGCACTTTTTTCCTCTTACTACCCACAATCCTCTGCTGGTAGGGGAATATTGATAGGGATTCCTAGAGCAGAAAGACTGTTTTAAAACACCAATAAGATGAACAGAATAGATTTCACCCTCAGAGCTGTTCATCACGCTGTCTGAAGACTCAGGCAGACCTTGCATAGGGAGATCTAGCTAGTATTTTCTCCAGAGCCACAAAAGCTGGATTCTTCTTTTAGATCACTTCTCAGATTTTCACATAGTCATGTAACTCACAAGTTGAATCCTTAAAGGTTGTTCCATAGGTAAATGCACCCTACAGGGGGAAGGAGAGGGTTAATAATCTTTCCTGGATCTGAGGCTGAAGCTGGGCCTACCCCACAACACCTGCCAGCAATATCAGGCCTGGAGGGAGGGGACCAGCAGCTGGAGGTAATTAAAAGGAGGAAGCAGAATTCAAAGTTTGGCTGTTCTGGCAAAAGAAGCTTGAGTCTGTGCTCCAGTGAGCCTGTGAGGTGGGCTTAGTGGCCAAGCCCTGGGAGTGGATTTTATGTTGTCTTTATTAAGAAATGAATAATAAGTCAAGCCCCAGGAAGGAGATGGATTTTTTGACCCTACATGTGGTGTGTAGACTGTGTCATTGAATAACTGGAAAAGTCACCTGCTTATAGAGTATTTGTTCAAAAAATTAAAAGTACTGGAAGGGTGTGAGGAATACACGACCACCCAGGTTCAATGCACAGTAAATGATGCCCTTCTCAACTCTAGGAGTGGCAGCTGGAAGGGACAGCAGAGTCTAAGACCACCCAGGCTTTGTGCGTTGTCCAGAGAACACAGATGAAACCCTCCCTAGCCCTAGGGATGGCAGCTGGGAACACTCACCCACGCATCCCTCACCCTTACCAGTCCATTATATACACACACATGCGTGTAACATGTAACCCACAACCACACACCGGAGCCCCACAGGGCACCCATCCCTAATGCTACCGATCAGCTTTACTGACATTGGTCTGTTTTGAGATTTATGCTGGAATGAACTGGTGCCAAATTTGGTGATTGGCCCAGCAGTAATAATCCTATCAAGAAAAAAGCCGGTAGTGGAGGGAAAAAGCTATAAGTAATTGGTTTTGAAATTCATGTTTGTAGAGTGATACATTTAGTCACTGCTTCCTTTGAGCAGCCTTCACAAATCTGGTTTCTGTGATCTGTCCCATTAGGAACACTGAGTGAGAGCACTTAGTGATGATTCTTTCTACCTTCAATTCAAGTGATTTTTTTTTTGTCTGCAAAGTGCCCTTCTGGCATGGGATGATATAAAGTTGCTCAAGTTTTGTGTTATTTAGCTCATTTTGTATGATCAGGACATCGTTCTGGGAAATGAAAAAATATCTTTTTGCTTTTCCTGTTACTTCAAGTAATGCACTGTTAGGCTAAGTATCATAGTCTGACTTCTGTTTAGCACCAACCTGAATGGTCCTGGAGGGACAGCCAGCAAATGGCCTTGTTTAGTCTGAATGGATCTAGCACACTCAGTTCAGCGGTACGGTACTGATCTTGTAAGATGCTATGTCCTAGCATATCTTATTGGCACCTGTGGACCAGAAAGCATGTTATTTGACTGGCAATGGATTAAGGAATAGGTACTACAAACCTACTCTTGAGGGGCATTTCTTCTTTCATTTTTAAGTACATTTCTAACCCTAAAAGCTGAAAGAAAAGTTTAAAAAAACAGATCCAGCAAAACTGATCCAATGATGTCTGCCTAAGTGTACAGGCAATCTAAAACAATAGCTCAAGAAGGGCACATTAGTTTTCCTACTGTCACACCTGCTGTTCTGGAGGTACAGAGCCTCCTGCTGTCTTTTGCAGGGTAGGAGAGCCTTATGTCACTCTACTTCTCTGAGAGGTAAGGGGGAACCCCTGATGATACTATATATATACATTTTGAGTAAAGACAGTAAAACTGGGTCATGAGATAGAGCTTCAGTGCAAGACCTTTTCTAGGGATGCCCAGGAAAAAAGGATTTCCAGGTCCTGTGTCTAACATTGGTATAGTTAAGGAAAAAATAGTTTAGGTGTTGCCTTTAAAACTTGTAGTATTTTACTAAGCAACCTCGGCCTGAAAATTTCCAGCATTATCCAAAGCGGACAAGTATAGCTATTCCCATTTTACATGAAGAAACCAAGGGTGTGTACAGATGTTACACACAAAATTTGGGAAGTTAAATTGGGTAAAAATGGCTGTCTGATCTAACTCAGTGATTAGAGCTGTGCCAGGAGCCCGATATAAGCTAGTGGATCCACAAAGAAGGTTGGTTGGGTCCAGGGAGGCTGGTGCAATTGGGGCAGGAGGTGGTTAGTGGGGTCACGGGGGGTGAAGGATTGGGGATGCTAGCAGGAGCACAGGAAGATTGGTTGGTGTGGGGAGAAGGTTTCTATCTGGGTGTAGAGGGCTTTAGGAGAGGGACTAAAAATAGCCTGCTGGGGGAGAAGGAGGAGGGAAACCCCCTAGGGCTGAGGTAAGCAGCTGTGGTTTCCCAGACATTTGGTTAGATGAGTTTAACCCATGCCTGATCTAACTTAGTGCTCCTCTCAGGTGAGCTAAATTAAATCATGCCTGTCATTTTTTGCCTGCTCCTAACCTTCAGGGAATGTCTGTACAGTTTGGCATTTTGGCACTTAGATCGACCTATCTCGGGATCTACATGTTAGAGCCGCATGTGGGTGAACTAGATTAGATCAGGTGGCCATGGTTTTGCCTGATCAAACCTCCCAAACATCTAAGTGTAACTTCTGTATGCATTCCAGGGACCAGCAGGGTTAAGTGATTTACCCAAGGTCACACAACAGTAGGCCTGATCTAGCTACATTGATTCAATTGGGAATTAGGCACCAAATCATGACTGCGCTGGGAGCAGAGCCAAGACCTAGGATTGTCAGCCCTTTGTTCTGGCAGTTCCACCACTTTTCAAACCACCACAAAACAAACTAACAAACAAGGACAACATTTTCAAGTGCCCAGTTAGCCAAATATTTTACAACAGTCTCAAACATTTTCTACAGTTTACTGGTAGTAACAAATTACCTATATTATTAAGATAATATGCATAATATTTGACATGTAATAGTTTTTTTAAAGAAAATTTTATTTAATATCCTAATATGTGATCCATTTTGACTGAGCTGTTTTGCTGTGTTTTCTTCACTTCATATTTTAAATGTAATTCCACTGTTTTTTAGTCTTTGTTAATTATGATATTTGACCTTATTGCTATTTACTATACTTGAAATGGTTGATTCAGAAACTACTTCAGTGAGCAAGCAAGATACTATTTTTATTATCTGCTCACATTATCAAAGTAGCTAAAAAGTTACTGGGAGGCTACTTTATACTGCCGTTTTTCAGCTTCTAAGACTGTTCCCAAAAGCAGTACTTGCTATAAATTCCTAGCCCTGGGGAATTCAAAATAGATACTGCACATTGCATTCTAGGGTGGTACTGCACAGTCAGCCCAATATGAACTTTTCTTGCAGCCTAAACTCCATCATCACAGTGGGATTTAACTGATTCAGGTCAGTATGATTGGGCGCTCATGTATTTTGGCAGAAATGCAAAGTTGTAACTTTGAACTTTCCTGTCCTACTGTGGTTGAGTTTAGAGTAACAATGTGGGAGTCTTTGTCAAGTTTCTAGACACTCTTTCTGTGCAAGACCTCTTTAAGTATTACAAAGTATATCTATTATGCAAACACCTACTCTAAACAGAATTAGAGTAAATCTGATACAGACTCTAAGGAATAGTTCCAGGGTACATTTAGAAATAAAAAACTTCGTCTAAAAAATGAAGATTTTTTTAATACTAACTTTTCAAAAGTTTGCTGGATCATTTTCTTATTCTCTCAAGTCCATTTTCAAATCTTGTCATTTTCAGGGCACTTGTACAACAATGGTGGGCATGGTACAAGAATCTGCAAGTTAAATAAAAAACAAATAAAAAGCAAAATCTTAAGTAAGAAAGGGTTTTTGCTTTATGATTTGACTATTTTTGTGGATTGTACAGGTTTCCCTCGATTTATGCAATAGATGTGTTTTCAGAGAATGATGCAAAAATCAAATTTGCATAAAATGAACCCAATGGAACAGATAGGGATGTGTTCCCATGGCAGTGAGAGAGGGAGGCTGGGGCTAGGGAAGAGGTGGGGAGAGGTGCATGGGGCAGCTCAGTGTCGCAACCAGGCAGGTGCTGCAGCAGAGGTGGCACCGGGCTTTTCCCAGTACTTGGGGCGGATGGCAGCCCCATTCACCCCATGTCTCCCCACTCATCCCACTGCTCCACTTCTCCTCACTCACCACAGCCCCTGAGAGCGGCCAGTGCCAGCTGCCTGCAGCAACTGGGTTGCACCATGTCCTGAACTCCACAGGGCTCTGCTCCGAACCCTCCAGCATGGCACAGTCTGTTGCCCTGTGGGGTCAAGCCAACTCTCAGGATCTCAATATTGTGCTGTTAGACAGGAGGGTGTGATGCAATTGCACATATACAAACACACAAATCAAGTAGGTGCATATACACACACACTACCAACTCAGGCACATACACATCCAAACCAGCCTAGGCACATGCATACCTATCACCAATTCAAGTACATACACTATACACTTCAAAAGTTAGACAAAAATCAATTGTCTATACCCACACAATCAGTACACATACACAGATTACTAATTCATATATCATTCACACAATGACATATACACACACACACACACCAGTTCACACACATACAACTTACCTATACATAGGTAAGTTCCTAACTTGGATGGTACGGTAGGTGTGTGTGTGCTTGGAGTACCTGGGATACTTGGGGGAAGGTTAAGGTGAGAGAGAAAGAGAGAGAGAGTGTTAAAGTGTAGGGAGTGAAAGTTACTAGAACTGGGATTAGAACCGGTGGACTAGAGAAGCTGACTGAGGAACTGAGGCTTGGAGTTACTTAAGGAAGATTGGGGCTGAAAACTAAGGCAGACAGCTGAGATATTGGGGGGGAGGGCAGATAAGTGGTGGCAAGGAGGAAACAGGAAACAGACAAAAACCTAACTCGGAGTTTCAAAATAACGAGTTTATTAAACAGACAACACACTACACAGCCCCATGAAGTTATTGGTTCCCACACACGCTCATAATGGCAGCAGGAGAAAGAAACTCAGTAGAAGGGTTGGAGTCCAGGTAGGGAAGAGAAACAGAGTCCAAGTCCTTGGTTGAAGAAGGGGTGGGAGGTGATAGTTACCTATCCAGGCTGGAAAGGGGTCCTTGTCCAGCAGGTGTTGTCCAGAGGGAGGTCACTGGCAGGGCCTCTGGGTGGATAGGCGGTGTGGCATGGTGCTGGTCCAGAAGGAGAGGGTGTCCCGAAGAGTCAGTCTTCACTACCCCTTTTTATGGGGCAAACTACCTCTGATCTCCTATGGGGAGGGCCTGTTCAGGCTGTGTCAGTCCTGTTCCAGAGGGCTTCAGGTGTTCTTACTGAGCATGTGCAGCCTTGGCATAATGGTGGGTTGCCTCATCTTTTTTTTCCTGAATGTTGAGGGTGGTTTCAAGGGCTGGGTTGTTGGTCCAGGTATTGGCATTGATGTTTATTCAGAGGGAGCTATTTTTAGACCTACTGCCATTGTCTCTCAAGCACCCTCATTCATCCCCATTCATTCAGGAACCAAGTTACACAGGAGGGGTAGTATGAGTCATGGGTTACACAACCGGGAATAGACAAGATGGAGGTTTGACATTACAAGATGGAAACTTGACATGACTTATGCTAACTTACATATATAGGCCTAAACAGTAATTACACAATATAAATGCAGTAAAAAATCAATACAAACATTATAATTATCACTTAAAGAACAGTGGATATCTATATCAAAATAGCAAGGCACTTATTTGCAAAGAGGGGAGAGAAAAATAAAACTTACTACCTAAAATAAAATGTTAAATCTTATCCTACATCTTAGCTTACTTACACTTATCTATAGGGAATAGAGAGGGAGAAAAAAAGTCAGAAATGGTTGGGGAAGGGGAGGGAATGCATTTTAAAATTTTTTTTAAAAATGGAGGTTTTGGTACAAGCCCAGAGGCTGCAAGCCGGCAGCGTCCACCACTCCCAGGGCTGCAGCAAGGGGCAGGTGGCAGCCTGCAGTGGGCCGAGAGCAAGCCAAGAGAGGACCTGCAGTGGGCTGAGAGCAGGCTGGGGCTGGCAGCCGCTGCAGGCTGGAGCTTGGCAGTGGCGCTGGGGGCGGGGGCTACAGTGAATTTAGGGTTGGCAGCAGCCCGCCTCCCATCACTGCAGCCCACCTTGAGCACCAGGAAGAGCTCCGGTGCGGCCCCGGTCTGCAGC
>NW_017728950.1:49810252-49811627 GCF_001723895.1 Crocodylus porosus
TGTGATAAACAGAAACTAGAAAAAGAGACAAAGGTGCTGTAGTTATTCAGGTTACTGAGATATAAACTATATTCAGTTTTAATTCAAATCTGTTCACCTCACTCAAGCAACTGAAGTCACTACAGGTATTAGTCATGTAACTGAGATGTTGGTTATCTCTGAAAAGTATATTGGGCTGCCTTGAGTCATTTAACTTTATTGACACATCACTATTGGGAATCTAATGTGAATTAATCAGGGTGAGACTAGGAGATCAATCTAATCTAATAGAGACCCTGACTTCAGAAATATTCAAGGATATAATTTGAAGTCAATGAATTCCTCCTATCTTTGACTGGAATGCTGGCTCTCTCATAATAGGAGAGAACCTGTGCAGGTTTATCAGTAAGTTGTGCAGATCGTCTAAGTGACTTCAATTTAGAGAAATTTGGAATCATCAAGTTATTGCTTTTTTGTATACTGCTTACTCTTATATTATCTTTGAACACTGCTGTTGGTGCTAAGAACTCATCAGTCTGCACTGTTAAGGAAAACTATTCCATTCTGCAATTTTTCAGTACTAAACTATATGGAGATATTATAACCTCATGCATGAGGGTCATTCCACCTGGTTGTTTGGAATATCTATCCAATTATGCTATGTTTATTATAGGGTGTTTTTGACCTTGTACTTCACAAAAAGTATTTGTTTATAGCCATCCTAAAGGAAACATAATATATTGATATATATAATAGATGAGCTGTTGTTTGTAGGACCAAGACTAGCAGTTGTGTTCCCCTAACTGGCTACAGTAAGCAAACATTTTCAGTCGTTGTCCTTTTTCTATTTCCCATCAGAGTGAGAGAGAGAGATCATATTTTATCTTTTTTCTTCAAACTGTTGTACCATAGAGCAAGTAAGAGAGGTAGTAGAGAAAATTAGAAGACTACATTTGGATCAGCCTTCAGGTCTTACCAAGCAGGGAAAAGAAGAACCAATACTTCAATTCTTCAAGAATGCCAGTGCAAAATATAGTAAATATAATGGACAATCCTTATTCAGTTCAAACTTTCATTGAAGCCAAAGATTTCCCCCAATAGAAAAATAAAACATTGATGCATGAAGGAAGGGCTGCTATTTTTAAATGGGGTGCTTATTTTTAATAAAGAAACTAAATCATCAGAAGTACAGTTCCAGAAGATGTATTGTGCTGGAATACAGAAGAAGATTTAGTATTCATGTATCCTAGACTAAATCAATAACTGGCATCCTATCTGGTCCAGATATTGAGAGAACATGATTTGCATTTTTCTTTGCATCACTTTAATGGATTTCTTTTTCCATTGAATAATACTTGCTTTACAAATTCTCTTTTGAAAGTTTGTCTGGATGAAG
>NW_017728950.1:49814034-49815155 GCF_001723895.1 Crocodylus porosus
CTAATATCCTTTTTGAAGTTCTTATTCATCTATTCAGGTTGGGAGCCCTTCTCTTTAAGTTTTCTCCATTCTTGAGGTGCAAGTTTTGGGAAGTTTAAAGAACTTCTAAGCCCTTTCCACATTTGAGTCCTCAAGCTCTTCAGTCCACTTGAATTTCTCAAAGTTTGCCCTTTTGAAATTGAAATCCTTAGCTACAGACGTGTCTTTGTTTATCTTTCCATTTATGTGAAGCTGAACTCATGATTAGTTGATCCAAAGTTATTCTCTATGACCCACTCTTGTATGTCTTCGTTACTTAACAAAACCCAAGTCTAAAACTTTATAATTGTCTGTTTGTTCAGGGACTATTTGGGAAAGAATACTGACCACTATCACATCTAAAAAGGACTGGGTCCTATCATTATTAGTAATATTTGATCTCTATATTTTGATAATTAAAATCTCTTATGACGACACAATTTCTAGTGAAAATTCTTTTTTTGATAATGCTACAGACATTTTCCTGTCCAAATCCAAGGAGACCCTTGAAACTAATACTAAAAAAAAGTCTCTCATACCATCTTTTTGCAAAGTCATTTTTACCTAAACCAGTTCCATTTTTCCATGCCATCCATTTTTATTTTATTTACAATCTGTGACATCACTGACATGCTGTTCTTTGCCAGCCACCTTACTTGCCTTTATTTCTATCTTTCCAAAACAATTCATACCCTTTTATACCTGCATTTCAGACATGACAGCCATACCACCATGTTTCTGTCATCCTTTTATATTAAATGTTATAACCCACACTAAAAATTCTACTTCCATTCAGTTGTCCAGGCACCTTTGAACAATAATGTCCAGGCATTCATTTCAAACATTTCAGTTATTTCTCAGACATGATTATAGCCAAATTCCACTAATTTAATGACTATTTCTTCTACCAATATTATTTTCTTTCTCTTGCTGCCCATCCTCCTACTTTCTTTTGTTTTTTATCCCCTATCATATTCTTGTTTACCAGATATGATTATCTGCATATTAAAAATGGGTATGGAGATTAGCTCTTATACCAGTGTCAACCCTGGAGGGTTAACACCATAAGGATAAAGTTAAATCAGTTATTCTTTCCATGATTG
>NW_017728950.1:49816350-49820691 GCF_001723895.1 Crocodylus porosus
AGGGCCTAGGCCAAACCAGGTCAATTCCATCTGAGAGGTTTGAGCTGCAGTGTAGGGGAGGAAAGGAGCCTCAGGTAGCGCCCCCTGGCACCGGGGCGCATAAAATGGGCAGCCTCCCACTGACTACACCAATCAATTAATTAAGACCAAGGCATGGCAAACGAGTAAGCAGGCAGTTGGCCCATTACAGGAGGGCGGGGTCATTCTCAAAAAGGCTCCGATAGCATTACTCCTGTCACAGGGCCATACATGTAGATGCTTATACAAAATTACTGTGGAGCTAATTACTCGGGCTGTGTGAAACAGCTATGTTTGGTTTCTGTTTTGGATTTGGCCATTTTGGAGGGACAGTGATTCATTTTGGTGTTTTGGATCACTGTTCCATTTTGATTCGGCCAAATCTGTTTCGGAGTTTCAACACTGTTTTGGTGCTGATGCAGAGATTCGGATTGGCCAGGGAGAGGCAGGCACAGCCGAGCAGCTACGGGTTTTCCCACAGCTCCTCTGGCTGCGCCTGCCTCTCCCCAGGTCGGGGGAGCCATGGGAGAAGCCCCCATGGCTGCCCTGCCTGGCCCTATCCCCCGGCCTCCCTGCACTTAAACAAAAATCCCCGTACTCCCCAGCTGTAGCAGCAACATTAGGGCCTCTGGAGGTCAGGGGAGAGTCCCCCCCCATACAGTGGGAGGCAGCAGGCATGCCCCCCCACCTGGCACCCACACTGCAGTTGTCCCATGGCACAGGTGCAGCACGGCTCGGCAGGGCATTGCACGCTGTGTGGGAGCTGGGGTAGCTGGGGCTAAGCGGTGCCCTGCTCCAGCTGACAGGTGGAGCTGTTGGTTTTCTGTGGGTTTTTTTGTTTTTTAAATGTCTGTTTCTTAATTTTCCTTTGTTCTATAAACCTTTAAATGTGGTTAAAGTGATAGTTAAAAATAATTGTCACTGTTTAGTATAAGACTTCCAACTCCAACTCTCTCTATTCAGAGTATTTTTGTGCATATAAAAAAACTGTGCACTTATAAAATGTCATAGCTATAGGGCACATACCAACTTGGTTAGGTTTTGGTATGCACTTGCACAGTCCCATTTCTAGTGTTAATCCCTATTCCACTAGATGGCACTTGCCTTGTATATAAGGAGTGATCAGGTCTTTCAGCTGGGATAATACTGACCCTGTTTGTGACATAACCTGTTCGATGGTCATCAATTCATGGTGTTTTCTGTATATTGTCTCCAGCTTTCATGAGATTATGTATGTATCAAGTGCCATCAGGTCTTAAAGAACTCTTCTAGTATACCCTTGAGAACACCCAGTTAAAAGAATAAAGGAATGAAGTTTATTTGGGGGGGGACTGAAAACAAGTAAAATGGGATCATCAATTCAGGGAAAGAAAAATTATCAGGTTAATAAGTGAATATCCTTCGCTGCCAGAACCCTAACCAACCTTCCTTTTTCATCCATTACACTTCAGATGGTGGTCATAATGTTCCTCTTGATAGTGACTGCAGTGATGGTAGTTCTGGGAGCTAAGTATTCATTTAAATCTATTTGGTATAACTGAATAATGATCAATGTAATAGTGAATTTTAAAGAAAAATGAAACCTACCCAGTAGGACAAATTCGTTCTAAAACAGCTCAAACAAGCAAGCAGCCTATCCCACAGGTTTGTTCAAGGGCTGCTCAAAAAGGTATATTTTTACCTAATTATATAGACACTGTTATAGGTTAGTGCTATTATACTGTGACAGGGGAGGCAGAATAGGGAATATTTTGGCAAGAATAGGGTTAAAAGTCCTCTGTAGGGCTGCCCAGTCACAGAATGAGATTTAAGGAAATGAGCCAGGCAACTGCCAGTGTGAACTAGTCTACTTGATGAGAAGATAACAGCAGGGAGCTCAGAACAAGCCAATTACAAATTGTCCTTTGTTTTTGGTGGATTTTTTTAGTTCTTGTCATGTTGAGTGGTCTTAAATATCAATTCAGAGCATATCCCCAGATAGCTCTTTATGAATCACTGGTCTCAGAGAAAAGAGACTAAGGTGTCTCCATAATCCTCTCATTTGTTGACAAGAAGAGGGATCACTTCTTTAAAAAAAAAAAAGCCTATGAAGGAGCATAATATTTGAGGCATTTACTGTTCTGTTTTATCTGTCAATGACAATGTTCCAAATAAATGACCAGTAGGACGCCTGATTTTTCCATTGCTTTCCATCACTTATATCTACTTGCTATCTTATCCCTTTTGTCCCTTCCTTTTCATACCATACCACTGTGATTAGCTTTCATACTGAAAAGTTTATTGACCATTTAGGATGTGAGTGACATCAGTATCATGCTCTATTTTACGCCAGAGACATTGTTTAGTAATTACAGACTGCATAGCATAGCATAAACTAGCAGCAAGATGTTTTGCAACCCCCAGTGTACCTTCCACATAAAATGCCATGTTTGGCCTTACTTGCCTAGTTTGTTTGTCTAGTCCACAAGGACAAGAAAAGAACACATATTTGCTCCTTCTCTACTGCCAACTGTAGGATAAGATCTCAAAAAGGTAATTGGGATGCCACATAAAAAGTTAAGCAGCTGCTTAAGTGCTCTGCTGAATTGAGGCTTAAATCAGCACTGCCTTCTCTAGTTACAGTCTCATAAGAATTAGGTTACTTAAGCAGCAGTGAATTGCTGTTGGGTAACTAAGAACAGCCTCTTCCTTCCCGTTGGGTGATTAAGAACAGCATCTTCATTCCTGGTCCTGTGTATTCAACTGTAAATATGGAGAGCTTTTTGTTGTTGTAAGAAGGCTGTATTAAATACATAAGTTTGCTGAGTTATTCTGTTCTAGCAGTATCATCCAGGCATTAACATTTTTTCTGAAAGGCAAACTTATTTTTTTGTGGAAGGAAACCACCTAACAATAGATTAGGAAGGCAACAGGAAGATAGTCCTTCAAAAAAACTCAAAGAAATGTGAGCAAAGGGAATTTTAGCAGCTTCAGAGATAGAAGATCTTACTTTTTATACCACTGTGCATTCTTTTCCAAGCTGTGGAAAACAAATGAGAACAAGACACTTTGCAAGAAAGCCAGAAAATAAGAGATGCCATTAAACAAGAAAAAGTAATTAAGCTCCTGATAGCCATTTGCATAAGCTTCTATAAAACTATCAGCACCAAAGTTGACTCATTGTTAGGCAATATATTTAAGGTTACTGCTTGTTCTCAGCTACTACCAGATCCCTTTTATCACACCACAAATATTCTGATTGCACAAGTAGGGAAAACAGGCAGAAGACTGCACCTCTTACAGGGACATCAGTGCCTAATACAGGTTTCCCTCAATTCATGCAGTACATGCGTTCCTGGAGAACGGTGCATAAATCAAATTCACCTAAACCCACTTTACAATGTAACAAATAGGGATAGGTTCACATGGCAGTGAGGGAGGCAGTGAGGCTGGAACTAGGGAAGGGGCGGGGGGAGGGATGCTGCTCCTAGGGCTGCACAAGTCAGCAAAACAGGGAACAGTGGCATTCACCCCAGCTCCATACTTCCCCAGGAGTGGCTGGCACAAGCTGCGACTAGCCGCTGGGCTGCACCTTGCTCTAAACTCCCTGGGCCTCTGCCTGTCCCCACTCACCCCAGTTCCTGCTGCAGCAGCCCCAGGAGCAGTCAATGCCAACTGCCTGTAGCCACTGGGCTGCATCGTGCCTGGGTGCAGGCAGCTGGTGTTAGCTGCTCCCAGGGCTGTTCCAGCATGGGCTGGGGTGACTGTGGACAAGCAGAGCCCAGAATGGCATGGAGCACAGCACTCACCCCAGCCCCGGCTGCAGTGGCCTTGGGAGCAGGCAACACCAGCTGCCTGCACCAGGGCATGGTGCAAACCAGTAGCAGAGGTGAGTGTGGACAAATGGAGCCCAGATGCAGGGGGGGACAGGTGAAGCATGATGTAGCCCAGCAGCTGCAGGCTGCTGGCCCCAGCCGCTCCTGGTATCTCTGCAGCAAGAGCTGGGGTGAGTGGGGCCATGGCCCTTCCCCTTTTTCCCACAGACTTACCTGCTTGGGTGGGGGGCGTCTATGCTGATCGCATAAGAGCAAATTTACCTTGCATATAATGAATTATAGGTCTAAATATGCTCATCGCATAAGACTGAATTTGCATATAAATAACCTGTATAAATCAAGGGAAACTTGCAATGATGTTAAGATCTTTGTAAAGGTATATTAATGGCCATTTTTCAAACTGTCGTGCCTTATCTCAGAGACAAGGATCATGGGAATTATCTGTGAAAGATATGTTGTAGATAACAAGGAACAATGGTTTCAAGTTGCAGCAATGGAAGTTTAGGTT
>NW_017728950.1:49822138-49824721 GCF_001723895.1 Crocodylus porosus
GTAAGTTCCTCCTGCTTGTTTCCCATACTACGAGCATTTGTGTAGAGGCATTTGAGGCCTCCTGAAGATGTGTGCACTGGCCCCCTAATCTCAGCATTGCCCTGGCCTGTGTTGCTTACCTGGGTGTTTGTTTTGCTTATCGATCTAAGCTGGGCTGAACTTGTGGGTGCTGCTTGGTTTAGTGGTCCAAGGCTTCCTCCGCCCTCATCTTCCTCTTCCCTTGACAAGCCTACTTTAAAGCCTGCCGGAGGAGATCCACCAACCTAGAAGAGAATACACACTTACCTTTGGGGCCAATCCCACCCAAGCATGTCTCTTGTCGTGATGTGCAAGTCATTGTCTAGGAAGCTGAAGCCCACCTCAAGACACCATTTACGAAGCTGCCAGTTGGTCTCTGTGATGTGGGTCTCATGTCGTCTTCCACATCCGCTCACTGGTAGGACAGAAGAGAATACCACCTGTGCGCCTATCTCCTTCAACATGCCTCCCAGAGCGTGGTAGTCTGCCATCAGGTGATCAGGACTTCTCCTGGCTGCGTCCTTAGTACCCACGTGGATTTGGACCATGGGGTAGTAATCAGTGGGTTGGATCATGGCCTGGATCATCCCTGTCACATCCTGAATCTTTGCTCCGGGCAAGCAGTAGATCTCACATGTTGAGGGGTGCTGATGACAGATGGGGCCCTCTCAGGATGGAGTTGCCTATGACTATCAATCAACGCTTCCTCCTCCAGGACTGCTTGGCTCCTTTGGCCTCTTCAGAGCATGGAGAGTGTGGAGTTGCCTCTTCTCCTTCCTTCTCCTCCAGTGTTGCCAGGGCCTGGACTGGAGGAACTGGTACTGCTTTGCTGTGAGCAACCCTGGTTCTGGAGGTGACCATCTGCCACTCTGCAGTGGAGGGCACCTCCCGGGGTGCTTCTTTCTTGGGTGCATGGCCCTGCAGGGAAAGGAAATAACCATCAATTTCATCCTCTGCCTCCCTGATTCCCCTCAGCCTGCTAACTTCCTCCTGGAGCTCTCTCACCTGCACCTCCAGAGCCCTAAGGCAGGTGCCTGCAGAACAGGTGTGGGGGCCCCCAATCCCTGCTCCCCCTGGCCTTGCTGGGCATCCCCCGTAGGCCAGGAAGCGGGGGGACGCCAGTTCCCCATGGGCTTTGTCTGGGTGGAGGCCTCAGACAAGCCCCAGGTAGGCTGTGCCCCTCAGGCAGGAGCCCTAGCAGCACTCCGCGTCGACACCATTGTATGAGTTGCTGTTTAGTTATAGTTTAGTGTGGTGTCTTCGCCCTACCCTAGTAGGAGTCTCCCTCCTGGCCTTTTCTGCCTGCCCGCTGGCGCACTCTATTCATGCAGCACAGCTCGGGAGTGCGGCTCCCTAAAAGGGATCCAGGCTCCGGTTCTGGCTCAGCTGTGTCCGGTCCCTCTGTCCCACTTAAGGGGAACAGCTGATGCTGCCCCACTGCTGCGTCCGCCGCCTCCTTGGGTCAGGTAAGGGGACACGTGTGTGTGTGAGATGCACGTGTGCCTAGATCCCTCCTCTCCTCCCTGCTCCTGGCTCCCAAGTGCCATAATATAGAAAAAATCTAATTTACATACATTATGTATGGGAAGTCTTGTGATTGAAAGTTGCTTTTTTTCAATTTTTTGGCATTTTCTTGGCATTGTACATCCTCTCCACAGTTCTCCTCTCTGTCATTCAGAACTTCATTGTCCCTTTTTGCAGAAACACTCTTTTAAAAAAAAAATCCATCAAAGTTTGCTTGATCATCTCTTAGCTGTTATGTTTGATATGGAAGTGACTGGCGACAGTTACCACAGTCCAATTTCAAAAGCTGAAGTCACAGTCGCTGACCAAGTGAGGACATTCTCACTAGCCAATCAGCATGGCATGGGCATGGCCTGGGCATAAAACTGTTGCTAGCAGTGTTTAAAGCTCACGTCATGACCTGGCAGCCAACCCTTCATGGCCTCGTACCAGGCCGCAGCCCGGTGGTTGGGAACCTCTGGACTAGATGACCTCCTGAAGTCTCTTCCAACCACCCTCATTTTCTATGATTCTATGATAATTTGGGAAAATTAACTGAAATAATCTAATAGGATATAGCTTTTTGAACCATCTGTAATCCTCAATCTGACTCAAAATTGGCAAGACATCCAAATCGGGTGAATGGCTCTACCAGTTCTGTGTACTAAAACACCATGGATTGGATCAATGTATACTGTACTATATAAACACCACAGACCATGTTTTTAGCATGGGGGCACAACTCACCTTGTGGGGCAGGAGTAGTGAACATGAAAGAGAAGTCCTGAAATTTTTAAAGGATGTTGAAGGGAGGTCATAAAATTTTTAACTGGTCTTACGGTATCAGCAAAGCTGGGAACCACTGCCTCAGTTAATTTAGGCAGGGTTTTTAACTTGTAAATTACTGCCCAAAATTTGCCAATGCCATATGTAAGCTTAACTCAATTAATGGAGGACGGGATTCACCTCCAAGGAGGATTATTCGGCACTGGTCCGGTCCTGCAGGGAGCAAACCAGGAAAGCCAAGGCTGCAACTGAACTCCAACTAGCTTCAAGCATCAA
>NW_017728950.1:49824821-49840840 GCF_001723895.1 Crocodylus porosus
TCCTGCCCTTTGGGCAGGGGGCTGGACTCGATGATCTCCCGAGGTCCCTTCCAGCCCTGATGTCTATGAAATCTATGAAAATCAGCAAAATTGCAAATACTTAAGCCAGTAGGGATTTTAGCTTATTATGCATTTTTCTAGCCCTTTCTTAAACAATCACAATATGGTACATGACTGACAAAAATGCAGAGCAAATGCTACTCAAACTGAAATCAAAAGGTACACTGATCTACATTTTGTGCACCTGTTTTAAAGCTACTGGTCCTTAACTTGTATAACACACAGCAAGTTGATAATCTCCTTGACACTTGCATGAGGGTGTTGCATGTACATGTATGCATGTGTGTATTCTACATAACTAAAGCTTTGAAAACATTATTTGATGATTTGAAAACTACTGAAAACCAAAACTGATTTTTGTTTAACCCTCTACTTGCAGTTCTGTCATTTGCAGAATCTGGTGTAATATGGAAATTCTTCCATTCCTAGCAGGCATCTGTAAGTCATAACGTAGAGCTATGTACAATGTTCCAAATAAACGGCCAGTAGGAAGCCCAATTTTCCATTGCTTTGTGTGCTGTGTAATCATTTGCACTTCAGCTTCAACGGCTTGGTCATATGCGGATAATGGAAGATGGCTGTATATCCAAGGATCCCTTGTATGGAGAACTCTTTACAGGAAGAAGGCTATGCAGGCATACTTATCTCTGACTCAAAAGTGCTTGCGGGAGATATATGAAGGCAGTGAACATTGAGCTACTTGGAAACATTTATTAAGCATGGAATGAAAGCTGTTGAGGAAAGAAGACCCCCACATACAGAAGAATGAACAAACCTCAAGAAGAACCCCACACCACACTCAGGATTGTTCAATACAAACTTTACATGTGATAAGTATAAAAGTGACTGTCATTCCAAAACTGAACTCTACAGCCACACTCGTAGATGTTCAATAAGTGGATGCTTTACTTGGCACAGTTCTTTTGTCTCACAAGATAGATGAATGCCTATTAGTCATTTACAGTTGAGTATGATGCTACAAAATCAGAATAGTATTTTATACTTACTCGTACTGTTACAAATAACTACACAAAGTACAAGGTAGTGGAAAATAATGTACTTGTTCTTGGAAGTGTCAGAGCTTTTCTTAAAGATTTGTTAAATATTTTGCAGAAGGAAAAGTAATAATGAGTAGATCATTCAATCTGTGTACCGAAAGGATTATCTTTCTAGCTCTGTGTTCTGTAGCCACTATAAAACTGCTTTGAAATTTGCCAGTGGTATTGGGACAAGAAAAGGATTTTATTTAACCTCTGTCTTATAATTTTTAATTTTTGCTGTTGTATTTTCCATCTTTATTTTCTTTTATATCTCTTCCTTTTCACTTCATCTTTGAGGACTACTTTAGGCCATGATCAGATAAATGTTAGAATTTGTAATACTATAGTTGCTTCAGGATTTGATAGAGTTAGGGCCATCATACTTAGGTAAATTTACAAACAGATTCATATATTTAAGCTGAAAAAGGAAAATAAGCAGGGTGTTGCTCTATTTATTGCTAATTTCTTTTATGCCAAATAATTATGAAAGCTGACAAAAACTAAATTTAAGGTTGTTACTGTGTATATATAATAAGAGACTTTGTCATTTAAAAAATTAAGAATTTCAGAGGAAGTATATGGACGGTGACGAGAAAGTAGCTCATATGCAATCTATTTTCTAACAATATTTTAAAATATTCATAAAATATCACATTACATATTCCAAATTATCCTTGATTCTTCCCTTTTATAAATATCCACTATTTATCCAATCACATGCTTAACATGCGGTTATAATTTAGGGTGCTGGCAGATGTGCAGGCCCCTGATCTAATTCATGGCATTTTACATAAAGCGCCATGAGTTAGAGTGGCCCCCCTGACCCAACAGATTGGGTCAGGGTGGAGGGACTCGAACTCCACTTTGGAGCTGATAGAATGGAGGAGCCTGCCTGCAGCCTCTCTCTCGTAGCCCTGCCTGCCTGCCTGCCACCCCACCCCCAGCTCTGGTGCTGTCTGCAGGAATGGAGTGGGGAGGGGGAGTGAATTGAGGGCTGAGGTTTGCCCAGCCTGGGATAGAGGAGGAGGGGCTGGGGCTGGGGGCGCAAGTCAAGGGAGCTCCATTCCACCTGTCACCGTCCTCAGCTCAGGCTGGGTAAATCCCAGACGATAGCTTGCCTCCTCTCCCTTCTCCCACCTCCCTTCATGAAAACAGCACTGCAGGGGTGGGATTAGGCTGTGTCAGCCAAGCCCTGATCATGCACTGGCTTGACCCTATAGAACAGAAGTTCCCTAAGGTGCTCCAAAGTGGAGCACCTTCTTCTGACCCCTCATTTCATGAGGGTTAATTGTCACACAATTGACCACTTTTAAAGCATTCTGCAGCCATGTACACGTGTTGCAGCATGGCTTTAGAGCATTGTCAGGGGGCTGATCATGCGATAAATATAACTTCTGTCTGCGCCCTTAGTCACTGTCATGATACGGCCACCCCAGGGATGGCTGTGATGTTCCTAGGGCACCATGACCATGCTGGCTCCACCCTATGGGTGGCTACAAATTTTGTCTGCCACATCTTGCTAGTATAAATGATGAATTGGGAAGCTGCTCTTGGACTGGTGCTTGGTCACCGTCCTGACAGACTCTTCTAACCCCTGTGGGTTGTTGGACCCCTTACTGGGTCCCATACTGAGGAGGTGCCTTATGGTACCCCCGCCTCAAGCCTTATGATCTAGATGTGTGGCTCCAAAGCCTCCCCTTTACCATGCCCCATGCCTCACAGGTGGTATTCATCCATTGTCCCTCTGAGGCCTTGATCTAGCTCAGCTTCCTGTCATCAGTGGGTCCTTGGCCCCTGTCTGCGCAGCCTCACTGCTGCTGGGTTCTTCAGCACCCCTGTCATGGCAATCTCACTGCCACTGGGCTCTCCACACTGTAGTGTTCCCCAATGAGGCTGCCTCCTCCCCAGTAGCCTCAACCCAGTCCACTGGTATAAATAACAACAGAAAACACAAGCTCCTGGGCTACAACACAACAATAACCTGGGGTCCACACTCCATCCCTTTTAAGAAGGCAAGCTTTTCTCTCAATATAATGTGCCTTCTACCCACAAGCTCTTATGAGCTCCTATAGCCCCTTAATCCTACCAGCAGCAGTCAAGCATCTCCAAATAATTTTCTCTATGGAGCTCCTTTTCCCCATAGCTGCTGCCAGAGAACTAATTCTCTAGTCCCAGCCCTGTGGCTTGTATGTGCCCAGGGCCCTGCCTTCTTCCAGTTAGCTGACTGAGGCTAATTTCTTCATTTGCCTGCTGCCACAGTAACCTGAACTTGTGGGGGTGCTGCCTGACTGCTAGGGCCCTCTAACTAGGCAATTTCTGCCCTTAAAGGAGAAGGCACCTTAGTGCCCTGCAACAGTCACATATCAGTTAACCCTCAGGCAAAGCCAAATTAAGTGAACGAAAAGATTCACATTGGTTTTAATGGACTTTGGATTAAGCTCTTCTTGCTCTTTTGGTCCTCCAATAGTCAAAAAAATACAATTGTGGTTTTGCTTTGCCCCCCTCCTTTTTTTTTAAAGAAAAAAATATATGGCAATCATATTCCTACTGCTTGATAGAGACTAGTTGTTCCAGAGAGACACTGTTCAGGTCAGCTTTACCTTAACAGTTGGTCCTGTAAAAGAAATCACCCACAAAAATATTTGCCTTAACACGTATGCTGACCAGGCCTCACAGTATCCAGCAATGTTTTCATCTTTTTACACTCAGATTACTGGAGCTATCCAGTAAAGTGGCATCACTCAAGAGAGACACTTCTGTTCACAAGGAGCCTAGGGAATTTGTATTACATATGGTATTGTATTGTATTCTCATAGTGGTAAACTGTGCTGTTTTGTTTGTTTTGCTTTGCTTAATCAGTCCCTTATTATTTTAATTTCCTATTGTGTACTGGCCAGGCAGTGGGATCTGAACATTTATTTCCTCCCTGCAATTGCATCAAAACAGAGGGAGGAAACATTGCTCTGGAAGAGGTCTGTGGCTGAAGTACTTGAACTAGTATCTCACTTGAGTGAGAGAAGATGTGGCTGAAGTATCTAACCAATATCTGAGGAGGAGTGAAAGACCACTAGACCTGAGCATCAGTAAACTTACAGATCATTCTTTTGTTCAAAACGTCTGTTGTCAACTGCAACCATTTAGAGTCATGTTGAAATTTGATCTAGAATATTGGTTAGGGAAGGAGAGGTGCATTTTGGCCAATCCCAACATGGTTTGGGAGCAGAGGGACAGGGCCAGCCCTGCTCTCTGGAGGAGACCGCCCAGCCCCACCCAGGGCTGCAAAATGCTAGGATTCTGGGGACTCTGATTTAACTTGAACAAGGAAGGGGCCTGGGACACAAGTTTCATACCCAGTTTGACCTAAATCACTTATGTCTGATACTACATTCAACCTGGTTTATCTTAAACCAGTTTCAGCCATTTTGAAACTGATTTATGTGCACTGAACTTCTAGGCTAAGTACAGACAGTCATAAAGCCTGAGGCTGAATTAATTCAGTCTTTGCAGGTTAGTCTAAGAAGCACAGATTAAATTGAAACAGAAGCGAACAGACATTTGAACAGAAGTATGTGGGTGAACTCACACTCATCATTGGTGAAGATTTTGTGAAGGGACACCTTGAGAGTCTGGACACCCACAAATCAGCTAGTCCAGATGGAATGAACCCAAGAGTGCTAAAAAATACTGGCAGGCATCATAGTATGACCAATGGCGAGGATATTTGATATCCAGCCCTAATGTCTATGAAATCTATGAAATTTGATTCAGGAAATGCAGCCACATGCCTGCAATGGCTCGGGCCAGAAGCTGGGGGGTACCAGAGGACAGTTCTTTGGCTGTACTCACTTCCTCTTCCTGCTGCCCCGAAGGTCTCTGGAATTTGCAATCCAGAATTACAGCAGCAGGACTCTACAGAGTTGCTCATCACTTCCTCTTCCTGCTTCCAGGTGCCTCTGGGATTTGTAGTCCACAGTTGCAGCCAGCAGTAAATTTGAATGGGGCAAGGGAAGTTTAAACAGCTGGACTTGCTCCCCCTGCCCCTGTCAGCCAACCCTCACTGCTCCAGCTAGGGAGCAGAGGGGCAGAGCTAGTCCTGCTCTGTGGAGCAGATAGCACAGCTTAGCCCAGGGCTGAAAGGGATGCTGGGGGTCTGTGATTTAACTTGAATCAGGAAGGGGTCTGGGACAGAAGTTTCATAAACTGGTTTGACCCAAATTAGTTGAATCCAATACAACATTCAACCAGGTTTAGCTTAAACCAAATTCAGCCATTTTGAAACTGTTTTATGTGCACTGAGCTTTTGTTCCATTACAGGTTTAAACCGGTTTCTGATCACTTAAACTAGTTTATGTGTAACTTCTGTCCCTAGCCCATAAATTAATAAGAAGTAGAAAAGCAGACAAATAAACCTTGCAGATCTCTTTTTTGTGCACCATAGAATAAGGAGGAGGAGAAGAGCATAATCTTTTATTCTTCCCTTCCCCCTCCCCTTTTGGGATGGTCTTTATACAAGTCTTTCAAAAAGGATGTCTTGCATTCAAAAGCTTATCTAACTCTATCCCAACTATGCAGTTGGACCAATAAAATATATTACCTTAAGAATTACTTGCCTCTTACATAATTCCTGGTCCATCATAGCTACAACAGGACATAACACTTATATAAATCTCTCTAGTTGTCCAGCAACAGCAGTAAAAGAAAAAATTACCATTACCTATCCCATACTTCTAAGTGAGTATAACCTTCAAATTCTAATTGCGGACATTTCCTTTTTACTCTTCTTTTCTTTTTCTTTAAAAACAGAAATTGAATGCAAAAAGCCCTATGTTAACCCTAAGATAATCATAGGATCTGTTAATAGCCAAATTAACTTGGCCGCTTTGTACATACATAGTGTTTTCCATTCCTGCTTAATCATGCACCTGGTTACTGTTATGATTCCTCCTGGATTCCTTGCACCCTAATTTCTAAAATTAACTGCCCTTCTCTGCCTCCCTGAATTCTTTACACATACATTTTGACGTGCATCAAATTTTTGATATTCTGAAAGGTCTTTCATAATAGGGAGTACAGTAGCTCGCAGACATGGTAACACTGCAGTGGAACCTTAAATACTAGTTTTTGTGATTTTTAAACATGAATTCTTAAATTACCAGATAACGTTTAGTCCATTAGGAAAAAAAACTTCTACATAAAACCATTTACAGAAACATACGGCCAAACCTTCATGCCTTCAACCTAATGACAAAAACCATTCAAGACTGGAGGATGGTCTTTCAGTGATCACAATGATTTCTTTGTACAGTTTAAAAAAATACAGCTTTCTGCCAAAGTGTCAGCACTAAGTTATATATCACAGTTTGTTTGTGATAAAAGTGATCTAACTATTTTCTTCCTGAAGTTCTTTTTGATATGACAACCAGACATCAGAGCATGAGCATGACAGGAACGGAATACTTCAGTCATGTTCATCATTAGATAGTTCTTGTATACAGTTGGGTGAACTGAGCAAGTCAAGCCCACCATCAGAGAGAGAGACTATGCTATGGTTCTGTGGACACAGGACCTTTGCTAATTTGGTTTTCTGATATATCTTGTGACAATTCGTTTGGAGCCTGATGCAACATCCACTAAAGTTAGCAGGAAGTCTCTCAGTGACCTCAGTGGATGTTACATCAGGCCCTAATGAAAAGCTTGAATTATATGGAACTTAGATATAAATATATTCAAGTCTAATCTAGAAATGTACAACCCTCTGCTTCTTTCTGACATGTAACACTTTTTCCTAAAAATTCTGTAAAGGTCATACACTTCTAAAAATTTTAGGCTTGAAGATTTCAGTATATTGTGTAAAAAAATGTTTTTGAATAACAACATGAAAGTGGTACTATCACATCCACAGGTACTGTCATCTCTATATTCTGTGCTCTTTCCAATGTGGAAATCATATTTGATAGATAACTAAATTAGGCAGCAATAGCAAGCACTTGTAAACAATTACCTGAGATATTTAATCTGCCAGCATCAATTTTTTAAACTTTTCTGCAGCTCTGTAAGTGTTAGTACATTTCAGGTAAATTCAGTACAAAGGCCTAAAATTAAGTCATTATAAACTAACTAAAGTAAAGAAAGTAAAAATGTATGCATCCCTTGTACAAATGCCAAAGAGTATATGAAATGGTTTGGACAAGTTAGAAATGCATCTTTTGTTCAACCAACGGAACCTGTCCGAGATCATAAAAGATTCAGTTGAATTGTAATATTTACTGCACATAGAGTATTTTACATCATAATAGTACTGTGGAACTATTACCAATGAATCCTCACAACAAACTTGTGAGGTAAGGGTTTCCTGTTTTACAGATGGGAAATCTTAAGCAAAGAAAGACTTGCCCAAAGTAACTGTACAAGTCTGTCTCTGACCTGGTATTAGAATTCAGGATTTTCTTGGTTCCTAGCGCTTGTTAAAAAACCAAAATCTATACCTCCAGATTGGTTATAATTTGTATTCTGGTCTATAGGATTCTGAAACTGACCAAAGCGTTCCAGCTAAAGTGTCTATAGGTACTCTTTGTCTCTCTCTGATTCTGTCCAAAATCAAATGTGTTGGTTTTGCTGACATATCCCAGTGTTCACACTGCAGCAGGTTCTTAACATCACACCACTGCTGCAGTCCAGGATCCTGCTACTCTTACATATTTGGCAACATTGCCTGAAGCAGCCTGAGATACAGGCCTTACCCCTTTTACCTCTGCTTACCTCTGATTGAGTTCCAGCCTGACTTCCTCTGAATTCTATGACAAAACTCCTTTTGGCTTCAGTGGAAGTAGGAATGATGCCTTAAAAGTCAATTCCTTCTTACTTAAAATACAATGGCATATTAAGTGACAGAAGTTAGGCAAGATAATAAGAATTCAACCCATTTAGGTCTTGAAATATGAAACTGTAGCCCATCACCTTGCTATTATCCATGTTGTTAAACTTCTTAAATAGTTTATAATAATTATTTTAATACTTAATAAGCACCCTAAATAACTGGCCAGTTACATGGTAATGTGAAAGAACCTCTGAGGACTTCTTATCACCTCTCAAGTTAGTAATAAAAATGTAATAAGGTAACTATGCATATTTTTAAAATGTTTTGATTATGTATATAAAACAGAGGGACTAAAACAGCTCCAAAGGAACCATTCTATTTTCTAAGGCAAATTATATACAGTTTAAAACTAACCATAAAAGATACACTTGTCTTTTAATAAAACAAAAAGGACACTGATAAATTAAACTTTCATACTGTATTTAAAGACAGTAATGGAGAGATTCAGGGTCAAATGTAAGAATGGAGACATAAATGTAAGGGCAGTGTAAATCATGCCATTTTACCTGTTTGAAACAATTTGTGTGAGCAAAGAATGGACTGTCAGCATAAACTTTGAATTTATTGACTTTTGTTGCTTTTAAATCAGATCTTTCACATTATTTAATGTTTTTATTAGAGTTTTTGTATTTAATATTCAAAATGATAGAACACACGTATTTGGATGCAGACACAGATACATAATGCATACTGGTGGGAAGCATACCTTATAACACTTAAGTGGTTTATTAAACTTGTTTCATCTGAGAGAGGATAAATTATAGAATTGACAGCAAGCCACAGACATGTCTTATATCTATCATATTTGAGACCAGTCTATGCTAAAGAAACAATTTTGCTTTGGCTTCTCAAAGGTTTTTTTCCCTGAAGAAAAAATATATGAAGTATGTCAATGTTGTTTTTAAATTACTTAAACCTGAACTTCTACCTGAAATTATTTTAGTGGTCTCAGTTCAGTCCCCAGTGGACAGTAGAGTATATCATGAAAATCCCCACATATAATTTGGCACCATTTAGTACAACTGGCAGTCTCTGATCTAGAGAGGCCTGGTAATGAGCCCAGGGAGACTGAATGACCTCTTATTCTAGGGAGTGTGGACTCTTGAAGCCAGGAGTGAGGTTAAATAGTACAGGGAGGTCCATTCTGCAGCTGTTTGATTATTTTCTGGTTTATGGGATTTTAGCGTCCTTCTCTTTAAGACTAACCTACTTTCTTGGTGCATACAGATACTCAGCAGATCAAGATGTACAGAAAATGACGAGCACTCTGCTGTCCCCAGGCAGCAGCAGTAAATTCTCCCTGGATCTTTTGACACCAAGGATTTTGTTCCAAGTTTCCTGAATTGCTGTCACTTGTTCTGCTCCAGCAATGTTAGCAATGGTGGGGAGAGAAGGACAGTAGTTAGGATTGCAACTGGCTGCTTGTGGTGCAAGCACAATTTCATATAATTCCATTCAGAGAAGGTCTACCTAAAACTGGGGTTAAAATGTTGGCAACTGGCAGCAACTGGTCTGCTCTAGCATTCCCATTGTTGGGACTGAACTGATGTTAGCAATAGAAGGAAATTTGGGCCAAAAGTTTTTCTAAGGCAGATTATATACATGTAGGCAAGGCATGTGTGGAGTGGGTAGGGCCAGAATAAATACTAATTCTTGTAAACTAGTTATGATTTTACCTCTGATACAGAATTGATTGAGAGACTAATATGAGACACCACTTTAGAGGGCAATGCTGTGCTCTACTAGTTTTATGTGAAAAAAATTAAACCAAACTGTTCAGAAAGAGGGCCTGAACTAGACTCTGGGTGTGGTGTCTCTCCTTCCTGGTCTGGGGAATCAGGTCAGAATCATACGGGGCATGAACGATGCATGCCCCGGCAGCTGTGGGGGGCATGATGATGCTGGCAGTGGCGGAAGGGCAGCAGTGGGAGTGCAGTGGTGGTAAGCAGGTAGCTCCCACAGACGTACTGACGCTGTTGGAAGTGGCCAGTGCTGGCAGTATGAGCGGCAAGGGCTGGGGATGGCAAGCAGCTCAGGGGGTGCACATGCATACACCCCCTATACGTCTCCAGTGATACAAGGTATGAAAACAACTACTCCACAAAATTTCAGTTTATTAGGCAGGGGAAGATTATCAAATGTGCTTTGGTTCAGGAGCTGATGGAAACTTTTTAGCTTTTAAAGTAAAAAGCAATTAACATAGAGTTGATGAACAACATTTTCCTTTGAGGAACATAGCATAGATATTTTTTAATTGAATGTGAAAAAAAAAGACTTGCTAACGTTGAAACAGAACTTCATACACATGAATCATGTCCAGCAGGATGTGGACATTCTATATGAAGTCAAAATCAGAAAAGCAAATACAACATTTTTTATTTACTTTATTATAAATATCCATTGCCATTGCATTTCATACTGAAGTGCCTTAGCCTTGATTTGGCCTTAAAGAGCAGAATCACTTTTATGTCATTAGCTGTGGCCCAACCCAGGTAGGTGCTGAGGTTTGAGGTAGGTACTGTATGAGGTTTTCTGTGCCTCCAAAATTTTATTAGAATGGAAATTGGGGGTCTTAGCACCTTACAGAATTGCACCCATATGGATATTACCATTCAAAAATTAATTTTACTGCTTTTCACTAGTTCTGAAACATACACCATGATATGCCTTTTTGGAACAGCTGGAAAATTCTGTTGCATCTAAAATTCCATCTTTCAGTTTCCCAGGGAAGCTCTGTGTTACAGCCCAGAGAAGAATCTAAAAAGCAGTTAGTCATAAATGGCCTCGTCATAAATGTACCTGTTTTTCTTGTTTGTTTTGGGACACTAATTATTATGTTTTAGTGGCAGTAATATTATTTTGCATAAAGCATCTTTGGTAAGCTTATTGCATTTTATGCATAACATACAAAAGACAGTCAAGGCAAAGATTTTTAACATCCCTTTTATAGTATTGTTATGCATTATATGCACCATACTGTTTATGCACCATGTATAGCATTTTATTTTTCTCAATTATAAGAATTGTAAGTCTTTTGCTTGCAGGCCAAATTCCACTATCTTTACTAGTTTCATTAGGACAAATTCTGTTACATCAATACAAGGCTTAGTTTTACCAAACCAAATTCTACTCTCCAATATGCCAGTGTGAGGCTGGATTACACAAAAAAACAGAGTTTGTCCCAGTTAGACTATCTGTGAGATGTTGGCAAACAGAAGTTCCCTTATATGTTTTCTTTTCCCCTGGTGATAGGAAATCATGAATGCCTCGTGCCTCCTGAGGCTGGGGCGGGACACACAGCAACTGCCCATAGATGATGGCAGCGGCTGCAGCAGGGACATGGCGTCAGCAAATGGAAACTCCCCACAGGCAGCCGCAGTGATGTCGGCAGTGAGGGCAGGCCAAGCAGGGACTACCTGCAGGTGGACACAGTGATGTCGGTGGTGAGGGGGGTGGAAGTGGCGAATGGCAATTGGCTACCATCCACAGATGCCACCAGCAGCAGCAGCAGCAGGGGGTGGTGGTGAGTGGTGACTGCCCGCAGACGCCACTGGTGGCCAATCTCAGGGGATGCACATGCACCCCCTATGCATCACCAGTGTAGGAGATTGTAGCACTAAGTTTGTTAATATGGTCTTTGTAGAACCCAATCATTAGATGACACTATGAGAAACAAGTTTTTATCAGATTCTTCGAAATGCTGAGCATCTTCATTTCCCACTGAGGATAAGGATTAGTGCTTATCTGAAAATCATGCTACTAGTACAGATTCTTCACCATAAGTCAAACTTTTCCATTGTCCAACCTACAGTCAGATGCACTGCAGAAGAGTGGCAGGTAGTTGCAGCTACCTGATTAAAGGGACAACTTGCCAGATCAAGTTAGAGCAGAAGAGGTTCTTTACTTTATAGTCTCTTATACTAAGAGGGCGTGGGACATCCCTGCCCTCTGCCATTTTCTTTTATATGCCAGCTGGTATAGGGCCCATCTATGCTGCCTGTGATAGTAGATATTCTCCCTACATAAGGTGATTTCTCTGTTTGGAATCTCCAACCAACCTAAGGTTGCTTTGTGCTGCATAAAAAGCACTACAGAGTAGCCTTTGTGGACCAGAGAATCTGACCTAAGACTACTTTGAAAACTAAGTTTACAGCCCTTCTTTAACAGGTCTCTTTTTCCTACTTCAAATTCTAGGTACATAAAACAAGCTATTTTCTGAAGATGTAGCTCTGAATATATAGAAAGGGTAAGATGGAGGTAGAGTTACGACTTTTGTGTTTAAAAATAGTTTACTAGGGAAATTAAATTTAACTTAGT
Organism: Crocodylus porosus; assembly: GCF_001723895.1. Lineage (NCBI taxonomy): Eukaryota > Metazoa > Chordata > Crocodylia > Crocodylidae > Crocodylus > Crocodylus porosus. The sequence goes on from NW_017728950.1 coordinate 49,837,116, forward strand.
AGGTCAAATCTGAAGACCTTTTGAAGACTAATATTTGGTTGAAGTTAATGGAAGTTCTAATGAACAAGTTCAGTAGCTAACCTGTAAAATGTGCACTTCTAGTATTGGCTGATCTGAGGGTGTTAATTTTTTGCTTTCCAACAATATTCTTAGTTTATAATATCCTTTTTTTAAATTTTGTAAATTAATTCAACGTTCATGAAAATGTCAAGGCTGGCTGTGCCATAAACTGAATTCTGCTAAATAACCCACAGAATTGGACAACTCTGCAACTTTAACCGTGTTTAAATCTTGTCCTGAAGACACTGCCATAGTGTTAAATAGTAGGGCTGTGTGAAACAGCATCATTTCGTTTCAACATCCATTTCACCATTTTGAAGGGACAATGTTTCGTTTCATCATTTCATTTCACTTAGCACTGTTCCATTTTGTTTCATCAAAACTGTTGGCTACACCCCTTCCTGTCCCGGGCTGCTCCCATTGCTGTTGTTGCTCCTGCAAGCTTGGTCTCAGGAGCTTCTGGGGGGAAGATGGCCGGACCCCTTCCTGCTCCTGGCTACTGCTAGTTGCTGGCTTATTCTCAGAGCTTTTGGGGAGATTTCCTGCTGCACGACCTTGCATCACGCAACACCACATCTACACTGGATTACTTCCTAATTGACTGATTGCTCCTGCCCTCCCCCACAGCTGCCTCACTGCATCTGATTCCACTTTCTTTTCCTGTCTATTGCTCTGCTGCTGAGTGCCTGGATGGAGACCTGAGGGACTCCTGGACTGATCTGCAACAAACAAAGCCCCTCCACTGCTCCAGCCATCTTTTACATCTGCCTCAGCAGCCTTCCTTGTGCATTTTTGCCCTTGTGTGGTAAGTCCTATGGTCCCTTCCCCCTACCCTGGTGTTTGCTGTGTGGCTGAGTAAGCCATCTCAAGTTTCCCCAGCCTGTGTGTGTGTGTTTCCCCCTCCCCCACGTTGCCCAAGCATAGCCCTCCCAGTTTTTTTCCTGTGGGGCTCTAGCTTAGTGAGCTTCAGCCCCATTCCCCCCTGCCCTATATCCCCCACAACCACAGCCTGCCCCTATTAGGTTCACCAGCCCCACTGTATATTTGGTTTTCTTTATTGTTTTCCCCCTTCCTCATGTGAAGCAATGGCAGGGCAGGAATCTTCTGTGGGGGTAGATACCCCCAGAGAGCTTCCTGCAACCTCCACTATGGGGGCAAATCTCAGCCTAGAGCCCGAGGGGATGCATGCCCCTGCAGCCCCCACCCCAGAGGCAGAGTCCAACCAACCTCCTCCAGGGGTAGAGAAGATTTTAACCTCTGCTGCAAGGGCAGGCAGGACTCCAGCAGGGAGCCAACAGGGCCAGAGATGTTCCCAAGCCCCCTCCCCCACCATCAGGGATCATGGGTAAGGGCAGTGGGAAGGGCTCCTCCTTAGCCTCCTCCACAGCTGAGAGTGGGAGGGCAAGGGCCCTGCCCCCAAGCCTAGACCACCAGCATCTGAGAGGACTAGGTGCACTACACCAGCCAGCACACCCACTCAGCCCATCCTTGGCCCTAGCCCCAGCCCCACCAAGACAGCGCCCCAGCAAGGGAACAGCAGCTATAAACAGGCAGCTGCAGGGCAACCCGAAGCCATGGGGCCTGAACCCTCCATCTCTGGCCCTTCTAGCTTGGGCAGCAGGGCCCCCTTTCCAGCACTCAGCTGCAGGCACAGGGTGAACTGGCAAGTGGGGAAACCTGCACTTTGAGACCTGGGTGCAGGCCTTGGCTTGGGTAGTAGGGAACCCCAAGATCTTGGTGGCCTCCCACTATCATGGCAAAGGGGTCTTTTTCCTTGCCTTGGAGGCCACTGCACAAAAGGCTCGAGGTGGAGAATGAGTATGTCCCCTTCAAGCCCCTAGAAGAGCTGAGGACCAGCGTGGTCCTCAGCTCCATCCCTCCCTATATCCCTAATTGAGCCCTGATCCCCCAGCTCCAATCCCTGAGGAGAGTTATCTCTGTGGTAGTCGCCCTCTTGCTGGGGTGCCAAGACCCCAGCCTCTGCCATGTCTGTTCCTTCCATCACCAGGTTATGATTCAGATAGCAGCAGGAACATGGCTGGAGGTTGAGGGGTGCTTTGTGATTCCTTTTCAGGTGGCCCTGCTGAAGGTTTTCTGTATGCTGGGGGACCTGTGATGCTTGTAGAACCCACCAAGTACAGAATCAGGGAGGCCTTCCGGGAGTTCTGGCTGGCCTGACAGGAGCAGTGGGCCCCTTGGCTTGGAGATGGTGGGATGTGGGGAAGCTGCACATCTGGCTCTTTTGTCACAGCTACACTCAGCACACCTGGCAGGGGGAGGCGGTCTGGCAGCAGCTCAAGCAGGAAATGCTAGAGCTGGAGGCACCTGGCCACTGACCCAACCAACCCATCCCTCTGCAGAGAGTGTTGGGAGAGTCAGGAAGAGCTTCATGCTCTAGACAACCACTGCTCCCATGGTGCACTTGAGTGTCCAGCTCCTTTGGAAGATGGACCATGACTCCCACTTCTTCTATGTCCTGGAGAGGAGATGGGGGGCCAAGAAATACATCACCTGCCTTCTGGTGGGTGACAACACCCCCATCACAGATCCAGGTAAGATGTGCTGCCACGCACGGGCCTTCTACAAAGAGCTCTTCTCCTTGGATCCGACTGACACCGGAGCCTGTCAGACCTTGTGGGAGGGGCTCCTGCAGGTCAGCGCAGGCAACCGGGACTGGCAGGAAGCTTCTCTCGCTCTGGCTGAGTTTTCAGCTGCCTTCCCCCTGATGCCTGGCAACAAGGCACCAGGCGGACCATGGAATTCTACCAGGCCTTCTGGGACCTCTTCGGCCCAGACTTTGCCATGGTATGGGCTGAATCTGAGGGAAGTGGGGAACTCCCCCTGTCATACCAGAGGGCTGTGCTGACCCTCCTGCTGAAGGGGGATTCCCCATGACCTGAGGAACTGGCATCCTGTGTCCCTCCTCTGCACAGACTACAAGGTGGTAGCAATGGCCATCTCACTGCACCTGTGGCCTGTGGACATGATCCATCCCAATCAGACATAAACAGTGCCCAGTCATTCCATCTTGAACAACCTGTACCTGGTTCAGGACCTCCTGGAGCTAGCGCACCAGGAGGGCCTGTCTTTCCCTCTTCTATCCCTGGACAAGGAGAAGGAGTTTGACAGAGTGGATCACAAGTATCTCACAGGCACACTGCAGGCCTTTGGCTTTGGGCCCCACTTCGTGCAGGCTCTTCAGATGCTGTATGCCTCTGCACTGCAGAGTGTTTGGTCAACCTCAACTGGACCCTGATGGAGCCCATCCCATTCAGGAGAGGGGTGCATCAAGGCTGCCTGCTGTCAGGCCAGCTGTATGCCTTGGCCCTGGAGCCCTGTGGTGGTGGATGATGGGGTTCATAGAATCATAGAAGTAAGGTCAGAAGGGACCTTGTAGATCTTCAAGTCCGACCCCGCACCTGGGCAGGAGAAAAATTGGACTCCAATGAGTCCAGCCAGGTAGTCATCAAGCCTCTTCTTAAAGACCCCCCAGGGTAGGAGCCAGCACCACTTCCCTTGGAAGTGGTTCCAACTCCTAGCCGCCCTAACTGTGAAGTAGTTCTTGCAGATGTCTAATCTAAACCTACTCTCCAATAATTTGTCCATTATTCCTTGTCATGCCAGGGGGCGCTAGGGGAAACAGTGTCTCCCCCAAACCCTTCTGG
>NW_017728950.1:49841931-49850105 GCF_001723895.1 Crocodylus porosus
GTCCTTCCCTACCTGAGGTCTGGAGGCATTCCCCTTGAGTCCATCTGGCATCACAGCAGGGAAGTCCCGGTCCCCACACAAGAAAACGGAGGTGAAGAATTGGTTAAAGAGGTCCACTTTCTCCTCTGGCACAACCACCAGATTGCCCAGCATACTTTTCAGGGGCCCCACATTACCCGGTGCCTTCTTCATCCTCCCTATGTATTTGAAAAAGGACTTTTTATTAGCCTTGATCTTGGACGCTAGTCCTAGCTCTATGTCTGCCTTAGCTTTCCTGACAGCCCCCCTGCAGGCCCGAGCAGAGGAAGTATACTCCTCTTTGGAGATCGCACCCCCCTTCCACTGGGTGTACACCACCTTTGATGCTCTGGGAGCCAGCAATGCAGCTGGTCCTGTCAGCATATGCTGAGAAAGTACTTCTCATGGTCCAGGTTTCTGGCAACCTGCTATATGTGGAAGCCCACCAGGCATTTTACTTGGCAGCCTCCTCTGACCAGGGCAACTGGGTCAAGAGCTTTGGTCTGGTAGTGGGTGATGGGTAGCAGGTGGGCTCATTCCCACTCATGCTCCACAGGATCTCCTGAAGTGCAGGCTTGCTGCTCTATTTGGTGGTCTACCTGTCCTCACAGACCCCTTCCTGCTGGAGAACTGGCACCAGTTGGAGGCAAGGATGCTGGAGCAGCTCTGGGCATGGGCAGGACTCCTGAGGTGTCTCTACCTGCATGGGAGAGTGCTGGTGCTGAACCAGCTGGCCCTGTCAATGCTCTGGCACCACTTATACACTCTGCCTGTGCCCCATGAGGTCCTGGCAGGGCTCCAGAGACAGGCATTGGAGTTTTTCTGGCCCTACTGTGACTGCTATACAGTGTCATTAGCCACGCAGCTTGGGGCACACTTTCCTCCACCACTCCAGGGGCTCTGATATGACTGGCAGCTCCTCAGCCTTCAGGGCTCCACCCTGCAGGACCTGCAAGGACTGCCAGATTTTTACTAGGACCACCTCTAGGCCTGGAGGCTGGTCTCTGCCTCCAGGTCCTCCACAACAGTTACTCAGGGCACTGACCTGCTTGTCGAGTCCCTCCTATGAAACCCCCAGCTGGAGATGCCGATGGCAGAGGCACTCTGGTTGCAACAGAGGTTGATTCTGGCTGGTATCACCTGTATCGGAGACCTCTTGGACTATGATAGGCGGGAGTGGGTAGAGCCTGCTGTCCTGGCCTGGCCCATGGGTCTATCCATGATATGTGCAACTTGCTGCCTGGTGCAGGAGGTGAAATCTCCTCTACCTCCCCCTGCCCTTGCCTTTGTTGCCCCCCACCTGGGCAGGAGAAAACCACCCCCCCCCAGCATTTGTCATGAGCACCTCACAGTACTCCCCATTCCACCACCTAAGCTGGCTAAAGGACACCTGACCAGTCCACTTTTCCACTGCCCATCGCCACCACCTCTATACACTCATGTGCTGCACAGTTCATCATACTGCCCTCACATCCTGCCCAGACACCAAGTGGCAGGACCTGCTCAGTGAGGGTGGGGCTGGGTCTGTACTCCACCCCCATCTCACAAGCCACTGGGCACTCAGCTAGCAGTTCCTCCATGGAATCATCACCATGGACATGTATGTGGAAAGCTTCACAGACACCCCAGTCTCCTGCCCCTTTTGCAGGCAGAGGGAAGCCCTAGCACACATGACCCTTGAGTGTGCCAGTCTGCAGCCCCTCCACATCTACCTCCAGAGGTTCTGGTTGGATTTCACCCCCCACCTTTTTGTTTTTAGTCACCCCATCTGCAGCTCCACCAAGTCCCAGGATCTCCTGGTCAACCTCCTCCTGGCCCTGGCCAAGTGGGCCTTGTACTTGACCAGGAAGGAGGCTCCAGCCAGAAAGGTACCCAAAGACTGCAGGGCCACTTTCCTCTTACTTGTCTGTGCACATTTCCAGGCAGAGCACCAGTGGGTGGCATCCACCAGCTCCTTGGATGCCTTTGAGGAATGGTGGGTGTGGCCCAGGGGGCTTTGCTTAGTATCCCCCTCAGGAGCACTCATTTTCATGTTTTAATCTTTTGACACTCATGTCTCTTGTTTTTTGCCATTGTTGTCCCAAGTATTTTGTTGTAGCATTCACCCATTAGCCCCCATAAAATAGTTAGCCGAGTGGGCCTTAGGGGCCATGGTATTTGAATGTTACAAATAGAAGCTTCTGGGACCTGGGCAATTAATATATGGGGACACTACCCCTTGTGCCAAATGGACTAGCGTCCCAAATGAATATTTTAAAATACCCCAAAAATCCATGTTCTTCCACAATTATAATGACAGAGAGCTGGACAATGCTTTAACATTGTAAGTATAGCAGTAAGACAATTTGGAAGCCTACCAGTGTCTCTAACATCATAATAAAATAAATACCTGTGTTTTAATGCTTGCTCTTGGTTTCCTTATTACATGGTGAGTGCGTGATGGAGGGGATGTGGAGGCTGCAGGGGGACTGTGGGTGTGGGGCTGTTTAGGAGGGGTGGGTCCCCTGCCCCCCAGAGGGCAGAGCCTTCCCCCCAGCACATGGACTGCCCTGCCTGCAGGGTCCCAGACCTCCCCCCAGTCTCCAGCCCCCTGCTCAACTTCAGCCTCAGGAGGCTGGAGATGATTCAGGTATTTTGTGGGTTGGCTCCAGCCTCCTGATTGCTTTCCCTCTCAGCTCCTGCCCTTCCATCGCTCCCCTGCCCAGCTCCAGGCTCCTGCACTGCCCACAACTTACCAGCAACAGCAGCAACAGCTGTCAGGGCCTCATGGCACAGCCACCCTGCATGGTGTGGGGGGGCAGCAAGGCTCTGCCCTGGTCACCTGGCACCTACGCTGCAGCTGCCGCATCGTGGGGTCTAATATTACCCCCACACTGCAGATTTGCAGCACGGGGAATTTTTTTTGTGCCTGCACGTGCCTCTTGCAGCATCTCAAAGTGGATAGAGATGCTGCAAGAGGCACATGCATGCTCATCTTGACACACCCATCCCGAGTAAGCATATACTTGAACTCACTGTAAACAATGCCCATTAACTACAGGATCAGCTTGCAGCTTTTCACTCCAAATGAAGGATCCTGGCTTTGTTTCTCAGATGCCTTGTCCCTCTAAAAGCAGTCTTGAAATTGACAGGACCAAGTCTATTCAGGGCTGCTTTGGAAGCCTTGAAAATTAAGTTGCTAATCTGTTTAACCAGTTATGCAGCTAACAGAGTACAATTACATTGCAAAGTAGGCAACAGAGCATATGCACTTAAGTGATTTATTTACCCAGGCAGTATGCAAATAATGTTTGTTAGAATAGAAGAGACTAACAAAAAATTGGAACCTGTATTGAGTTATGCACTTACATGAAATCTATAGTTACTTGCATGCATAGTTCATAATAGCGACTAATAAATCAACTAGAAAGCAAGTGAGCATAGGCCATGGTTAAATCAAGACTTTAAAAGTTCCAGCATTGAACACTGAGTACACAGTTTAGACATATAGTCAAGTTACATAATATATGGTGAATGAACAACATTATAAAAGACAAATTAATTCTTATAGGAATAAAAACCAATTAACCAGCAATCATAATAATGGACTGTTTATAAGGCTCAAGAATAAATATGATCAGACAGTATTTATCTAATTTTGTTTTTTAAATGGTAAAAAACATCATCTGGTAACAAATTGGCTTTGGGACAAAAAATAAGCTTTGAAAGTCTCAATCTGGGATCACTCACTCTAAGGAGTAAAATAAAATAAGTGCTGTTTAGCTAGTTCTAAAAATTTTCAGAAGGCAAAAAACAAGAAAAATGCACCTATTTAGTTTCTATTTGCCCAGCAATTTAAAGTGGTTTTAGGATGACATGACAGTTAAAAATCAGACATGCAAATGAATTGCTTTATTTATGACTAAAAATGTAAAAAGACATAAGATTGCATTGTTAAAATGAGTGCTTCTATTTTCATAATGTAGGTTTTAGTCTACCAAACAAGTACATGCAAAAAAGTCACATAAAAGTTTATAGCATATCCCATTGATAAGAGGCTTGGGTAACATTCTTTGTTTATAAATTCCATTTCATAACTCCAACATCCTGCTTTGACAAAAACTGCAGATACCAAACAGTAATACGATTTTTTTTGCTACAACAAATAATTCAAGAGCATCCACCAGGTTATCCTGATGGATCTTCCAATTGTGAGAGATTGCTGACAGACTTCCTGATTTGTCTCATCATTCTACATTCCACTTGTGTTTTGGTAGGCAGCCAGTCTGAATATCAGATGTTTAAAAAGATCATTGCACATGTATCATAGGGCCTTTTAAAAACCCTTGGTTACCCAGACCTATTCTTCTAGTTTCCCAGACCTGTATTTACTAGAAAGCAGAAATTGACTGTGATCTGCCACAAGTTCCAATGCCCCAGTGTGGGACTTCAGATGGGTCTGAGTTAGGGTAACAGTTATTTATTTGTTTGGATTTATAAACAAAAGTTGCCTATGTTATACATCCAGGGTTCTCCGACAAAACAAAATCAATATAATCAAAAAGCAATGAAAGCAAACAGTGACCTCTTCAAACAGTAACCATGTACCAAATAGACAAGGAACAGGGAGAAAGTTTCATTACTTTTCCAACCTTATTCCCTTTCTTCTTTAATAGATGATCCTTGATAGTAAATAAAATAGGTTTATTTGAAAATATTGGGGAAGAGTTTCCATAGGAAATGGGTCTTCACGGAGAGTGGCCTATTAGCAGCTTCTCTCTTTTATACCAAGAGGTATCCAGTTCCAGGGTATCATTTCTTCTACAGCAGCATACCCCCATGTGTGTGGATAGAGTAGCCCCTCATATGTTTCACTTTATACAAGAGATGGCACAAAATCAGCTTAAGATGTTGAAATTGCAGCAAAGTTAAGCACCATTAAGTGTGCAAACATCTACACACGATTCCTAAGATAAACCCAGAGATTTCAAATGGAATCCAGTGTCAAGAACATTCTGACCTATTGTCTGTACATGGGTCACTTAGCCTGCTGGTTTTCACAGGACAACTTACCATCTTATGAGCTCCTCAGCCAGTTCTCCAAGGCAAAGTTCAATCTTTAAGTAAGCAAGCAAACAAAACAGACTCTTTCTGACCCCTCCCAGCATCTGGGAAGGGAACCCCTTTCTGCTCTGGCCACAGCACAGAAGCCTGATGTCTCCTTGTAACAAGCTGTTTCTTTCCCAACTTGCTGTAACCTCTCTTGCTTTCTCTTCTAGAAAGCTTTAAAGCTCCTAATGGGACACTCCCTTCTTACAAAAATGTCTCACAGCTGGGCTTTCTTAACAGGGCTAACTTTTCTTCCCTGAAGGACAGACCACCTTATTACATGGTCTTTCTGAGTTCTTTGCAACAAAAGAATTATTCCATTATTTTTCTCTAGTAAAAAAACCAAAAATGAATGAAAGCTAAGAGTTGGTACTTTCCAAAGGATGCCTTGATTCCAACAAGGGGATCCTCAAGTCTAGTGAGGTTAAGAATCACTGATGGAGAAACTGAGAGCGCTACATTTTCTCCCAGTGTTGCAGATTAACAAATGAATCCTGCTCAAAGTGATATGAACTTCCTGAGTTTTGTAGTAGCTTTCTTTAGTCTTGGTTATATAGCACTCTGTCTGTCTTATTCCTGACTTCTCTGATGTTCTGGTTTTCATATTTATTATACTTATTTATTATTTGTGTTGCAATACTATTGTGGAACCTCAGTGATAGACCAGGTATCCCTTTTGCTAGGCACTGTAGAAACAAAGTGATAGTACTTGAGACAAGGTCCCAAGTCAAAGACACAAGAAGTTCAGATGTTTTCTAGATGATATATTTGGAACAAATTTTATGGTATAAAAATTAAAAAGACATCAAACCAAAGTCAAACTTTTGGTTTGTGAATACACTTCAGTAAAGGAAAACTGACAAAGAGGAAGGAAAGCTCTTGAGAGCTTGTCTTGCAACATTTTCTGTAAAACATTCTCTCAGTGGAAAGAGGTTTATGTAATTGAAGAATTTTCTGGGAAATGAGGAGTCTCATCTTCACAGATGTGGGGAATATTCTGGGAAGGATATCCAACTTTTAAGAGTCGATATAAAGCACTGTGCAAAGTACATTTGACAAGTACAACAGATTTTATAGAATTTACTAAACTCATGAGTAGAGAACTCATATTACCTCTGAATTTGTTACTCTTGTAACTGCATCCAGTTTCTAGTATCTAGATTTCAAGAAGGCTACTGAAAAACTGGATAGAATTTGGAGGAAAGCCACAAATGCATTAAAGGATTGAAAAATTGTCTTTTAATGCTCAGTGAGAAACTGAAGATGCTTGTACTAGTCGGTTTATCAAACAGAAAATTAAGCAGCAATTTGATCACAACCTATAAGTGGCTACATGGAGAACAGAAATGTGATAATAGAAGGTCTAGTTGACACAAGTAGAAGATCCAGTGGCTGAAAATTGAAGTCACACAAATTAGACTAGAAATAAGCTCCAGTTTAAGTGAGGGTAATCAATTATTAGGATAACTTACCCCATGGTTGTGGTGGATTCTCTATTACTGGACATTTTAAAAATCAAGATTGGATCTGGAGGCCGTGGGTGGAGAGGGTGGTTCATAAAAGGTGTGCTGTAATTCAAGGATAGCCCTTGGACTTGAAGTCATTACTATAGTGCATATATTATGCAGGAGACCCATCTATGTGATTATTTTTTTTGTTTACAGATTAAGATCTGGAGACATTTTCTTGAGTCGCATCTATTGGTATTTTACCTATTGTTGCCCTTCATATAAGATTGCTATAGGAAGCCATTAAGCTTATCTCTGTAACCAAGTAATTGAAATAATAGTATATTCCATCCCCAAAACAGGAACAGAACACTACAAGACTGGAGCAGGGTTCACATACCAGCAGCAGCCGTGATGTCCCCTGGTAGCCATGCAGCCCCTGCCCTGCCCCAGTTCTAAGATGCCCTGCCTTTCTTACTCACCCACCATGCCTTTGATGCAATTGTTTTATTGGAAAGGAGGCTGCCTTGGGGTCCTAGAGTGAGCCCCAGTTCTTCTAACTGCCAGCAGGTCCCTCCTGGGCCTTGCTGTGGTCTCAGATCTGCCCCTCTCAAGCAGAGCAGTTCCTACTGATGGCCTGTGCCTCCTGGGGCACTTGTATCCTTAATAGCAGTTATGTGGTTCCATCTACCCCTTTATACCATGCCCATGCCTCACAGGTGTTACTGTATAATCTTTCCCTTGTCAGGCCCTCAGCTTTCTCAGCCCCAGACCCTTTTCTTTCTGGGCCCTCTAGTTCCAGTCCAGTGTACAGACTAAGCTTCTGGGTTCCAACCCCTGTCTCTCCCGTTTGGATCCTGAGCCCCTGGCTCTGGTATCAGTCCTTCTCAGACACCTTGGCCCTGTTCTTGCCCTACTTAGGTTACTGAGCCTACTTCGCCTTGGTCCAAGCCCCTGGCTCTGTTCTTGCTCTTCTCTGAGCATTAAGCTTGCTCTAGCCCCAAGCTCTGCCCTGCTCCAAGCACTGGGCCCTCTGGCCCCAGTCTGCAACTTGAACCTCACCTCTGGCAGGATTCAAGGTGGTCATGTGTCCCCTGGGCACTAATGGGACCTCTGAAACTACCCCTCACAGTCCCACCCAAACTGCTGGTTTAAACTGTAATTGAAAACATAAGCCCTCTGGCTATAACTAAACCTCTAGCCTCCTGGCTATATACCAGAATTCTTACTCAGCCATGGGCCCTCAGACCTTCACTTGCTGCCTCCAGGTAGGGTAACCATATTTCCAGTTCTAAAAAAAGAGGTCACCCATCACATGTGATGGGCGGGGGGCAGTATATGATTGTGGGAGGCAGGGATATCCTGGTGCCCTGGACCTGCCCACTACATTGCCCCTCACTCCCAAGCCACCAGCAATCCCTCTAAGCGGCACAGCATGTACAGGCGCACCTGGCAGCGCAGCATGAGCATAGTTTTATAGTTTCTAGGGTTGGAAGGGACCTGAGCAGATCATCTAGTCTGACCCTCTGCCATGGCAGGAAAGAGTACTGGGGTCAAACGACCCCAGCAAGGTGTACATCTAGCCTCCTCTTAAAGACCCACAGGGTAGGAGCCTGCACC
>NW_017728950.1:49850560-49855259 GCF_001723895.1 Crocodylus porosus
AGAAGGGAGTTCCCCAACCTGTAGGTATGCTGCTGGTTCTTCCTCCCCAGGTGCATCACCTTGCACTTGTCAGTGTTGAATCCCATCCTATTCTCATCCACCCACTCTTGCAACCTATCTAGGTCTGATTGCAGCCTGTTGCTCCCTTCTAACGTGCCCAAAACCCCCACATCTTAGTGTCATCAGCAAATTTGAACAGGGTGCTATTTACCCCCTCGTCCAAGTCACTGATGAAGATGTTGAACACTGCAGGCCCAAGGACCGAGCCCTGTGGAACCCCACTGCCCACATCCCTCTACGTCGAAAATGACCCATCCACCACCACTCTCTGGGTGTGGCCTTCCAGCCAGTTGACACCCACACAATCAAATGGGTTGCTGGCACCACAGTCCCCCAGTTTCTTAATGAGAACAGGGTGAGAGACAGTGTCGAAGGCCTTCCTAAAGTCCAGGAAGACTACGTCCACTGCTACCCCTGCATCTAAGGATTTGGTGATCTGGTCATAGAAGGTTACCAGATTGGTCTGACAGGACCTGCCACTAATGGTTGGACTATGCTTGGTTGCCCCTAAGCATAGTCTCCCCTGCTGACCCCTCATGGACATGTGCCAGAATAATTCTCTGAAAAAGCTTGCCCAGGATTGAGGTAAGGCTAACTGGCCTATAGTTTCCTGGGTCCTCCTTCCTCCCCTTTTTGAAGATGGGAACCTCCCCTTTTTGAAGAGGGATTGGCCCTCTTCCAGTCCTCTGGCACCACACCGGAGCACCACGTGTGCTCGTACAGCCTGCACACACCACACAGCTTAGAGGGAATGCTGCAAGCCACAGCTCTGCCCCCACCCCTGAGCCCTGCTGCTGCCCCTCACTCCTAACCCACAGCACCCCATCCCTGCTGATGCTCCTCACTCCAGACCTGCAGCACCTGACCCCTTGCCCCTCACTTTCAAGCCACAGTCCCCTGCTGTCCATCTCTGGGCTGCCCCATCCCTTCAAGTTCCCCACCCCCCCAGGGGGTTGCTTCCCACAATCCAGCCCCCTCCACAAGTTGCAGTCCCACACTGCATGATGATCAGATGCTGCTGCAAGAGGAATAGATAGAAAAAGGCAGGTGCTAGGACCCTGGGGGTGCCTTCTGTGCTGCGGCAGAGGAAAAAAACCAAACTTGGTAGGTGCTAGGACCATGGGGACATCTCTTCTTCCGCAGGGGGGGAAGCAAGAAAAGGGATGGGGTTTGCCAGACAGCTCCCTGCTGCCCCTGAAGACCCACCCCCTACCTCTCCTACCCTGCTGCAGCCCTGGCACCTGGACAGCTTCTCCCAGAGCCAGCAGGCATCCACTCCCCCTCAGACAGCTGATTGAAGATCGCTTCAGACTAGATACAAGGAAAACCTTCTTTCCAAGTTGAGTGCCAAGGGTCTGGAACAGGGTTCCCCAAGAGGTGTTACAGTCATCCACCCTGGTGATCTTCAAAAAAAACCACATCTTGATGCCCATCTTGCTGGAGTCATCTGATCTCAGCAGTCTTTCCTGCGCAAGTGCAGGGGGGCTGGACTTGATGATCTGCAAGGTCCCTTCCAGCCCCTAACAGCTGAGCTGACCCAAATCCCAAACATTTGACCATAATAACTGCCTGGATGTAAATCAGAGGATCCAAAAAGAGGACATGTCTGGGAAAACCCTGCCTCCAGACATGATCCACCTCTCAGCAACAAGCATCTCACCCCAGAGCTTGTCCTTCTTCAGCCTCCATGGCCAGATTGACTACTCTGGTTCTGGCCCTGGCTTATATCTCTCCCAGGCCCGGCCCCTTTCTAGTCAGGTAACTCCATAGGATTGGCTGCAGGTGCCCTCTAGTTAAGCTCACTGACTGGTCTTGATGGCTGTTCACCTGTAGCAGTCCTTGTGTCCCCTGTAGGGCTCCTACTGTGGAGCAACTGGCACTGCAATAGACTCCCTACTGCTCATGCTGTAGAGGAAATTTTGCAGAGGGTTGCAAGTAGAAGTAAAAATTGACTTTCAGATATTCTAGGATGTCTTTTCTACTTCCATTCAGAGTTCCGGCATCCTCAGAACAACAGGTAAGAGATGAAGAGTATGTACCATAGGACTTGAACTATGTCCAGTGCCCAGATCTCCAAAGAGTCCAGAGGGTAGTCCTCTGCCTTATATATCTGTTTAGCACAACAAGCTTCTAGTTGCTGTTACAACAGCTGCATATAACGACAATAACAAGAAGAGTAATGATGATAATGATGAAGGGTTCCTACCATTCAGAAGTGCACCTTCTAAGTCACAGTTTCATCAGGCTCCCTGTACAGCTGTGCTGCCAGCTATTCTGCTCCTAGGAGAAAGAAGCAAGATCAGCTGCTGAAGGAAGAACATCTTGGATGCTGAGGAACTTAACATTACCAGCATTACAGGAGCTATTCAGGAGTAGGGTCCAGCCTAAATGAATTTCAATTTGTGGATAGCGTGGACAAGAATCACCCATTCCTGCCCAAACTCCTTCCTTTTAACATCCCATGAGAACATCCCTTAGTACTCTCTTCAGCTTCTGAGCAAGGAATTTCTCCTCCACTGCAAACAGATTGGAGAATTAGTTCATTCCATTCTCACAGTGGCAAGTGTCTTGATAGTTTGTGTCATGCTTTGGCAGGATCGTAGGTCAGGAAGCTTACACCTATGGCAGGGGAGAGGCCATCTTAGGAACTGTAAGCAGATTTTATAATAAATTACTTGCATGTTTGCCACTCTGATTATGGGAGAATTGTGTTCCAAGAGCTGAGGGATATTCATCAGTTAGGGTTAGCATATTCAACAGTATGTTGTCTAATCTCGCTCTGACTCAGTATAGAGGATATGTTAGTAAAACACCAGTGCCTTATCCATATAGACAGGTCCAAAGAGAGTCTGATTTTTAGTTGTATTTATGTATGTGTCTTGTATGGCTTGAACAAAGAGGACCAAATAACATTGACTATAACATCCAAGATTCATTTACTGCACTCCTACCAACATCATATACACCATAACCTACTTATAGTGCCCCTCTTCTGTCTACAATCAGACAGACAGGGAGAGCCTTACACATGTGAAAGAATGAACACCAGTCTCACATCAGTTCCAGTAAGACACACAAACTTGGGGCAGAACGTTTTAATCTCCTTAGATATTCTATTGCTGACCTCAGAGTGGTTGTTTTGAGACAACAACACTTTAACAATGAACTTTAAAAGGAAATTGCAGAATAAAAAATCATCCACAGACTGGACTATGTTAATTATGGTCTAAACCAGAGGCAACCAACCTGTGGTTTGCTAAAAGTGGCAAGGGCAGCATCTCTGTATGGCATATGGCATATCAGAGAGGGGACAGGCAGCACAGCAGTAGACTGGGCAATAAGCAGAAAGCAGAGCAGGAGATCAGACAGGGGCACAGAGCAGAAAGCAGAGTAGCAGATCTGGCAGAGGAAGAGGACCGGAGTGGCATTTTGGGAAGATGTGGGGCTAATTTTTGGCATGCCTGCCGAAAAAAGGCTGGCCCCCAATCGTTTAAATCAAGACTATGGATTCTTATCCCATTACCTGGATTAGCTTTTATAACCACTTATGTCCCTCAAGGGGTTAACTGCTTTGCTTTTCTCTCTTACCTACTTTGTCCCTCTCAGCAGCGCCCCCTCATTCCCCCCCCCCACTTCCCTACTCTCTGCACCCTAAATTTCTATTTAGAAATTGTGCACCCTGTAGTCCCTTCACAGCTTTTAATGAAGTAAGACCGCTGCTTACCAAACTGTATGCTATGCATCTCTGGTTTAGTTAGTCTATCAGGTGCAAATTTACCCTGCATTCTGTGTGACTTCAGCCTGATATGGCTAACTACCTCTCTTTGAACAAAGAGGGCAATTAATGAGAGCAAATCTACACAAGAGTAATGCAAGTTACAGAAGCCCCAGCCAAAATCCCGATCTTAAGCCCTGAAAATGGAAGAGTAGTTCCCCTTTTAAGCATAATATATTTAGTTTTAGATGGGTGTCTGTAGCAGAGCGGCCTTAGGGGTGCCCTAGCCCCGCTACCTACCGTGCCAAATTGGGTCCTGAATGCTCCCTCTCTCTCGCCTGCCACACCTCGCTGGTAAATATCATTAAAGGGAGGCTGCCTCCTTGCCCTCCTTGGCACGGTGCCTTGCTGTACTGGGGCTCTGTCCAATTGCCTGCCTGTGCCCTCTCGGGCGCCCCCTTGCTTCCCTCGCCGCACTGGGGCCTATCTCCCGCAGCTCCCATTGCCCCCCAACCAGGGCCTGTGCCTCACGCTCCCACCCTCCAACCGGGGCCTGTGCCTCATGCTCCCTGCGCTCTCACAATCAGGGGTCAGGTAGCCTTGGCCTTACCTGGCCCCAGACCGCTTCCTCAGGTCCTACGCCCACTGGGCTTCTCCCAATTGGGGCTCAGGCGGCCTCAGCCTTACCTGGCCCCCAGACCCCTTTCCCAGGTCTTACACCTCACTGGGGCTCCTCCCAATTGGGGCTCAGGCAGCCTCAACCTTACCTGGCCCCCCCAGACCCACCTTCTCAGGCCCATGCCCCACTAGGGTTCCTCCCAATTGGGGTTCAGGCAGCCTCAGCCTTACCTGGCCCCCAGACCCCTCTCCTGGGTCTTATACCCCACTGGGCTTCTCCCAATTGGGGCTCAGGCAGCCTCAGCC
>NW_017728950.1:49855389-49857460 GCF_001723895.1 Crocodylus porosus
TCCCGGTCTTCCGGTGTAACAACCACAAAAACAAAACACAAAGCCCCTTGGCTATAACATAAATCCTAAATGAACCTGGCTATCCTTTATATAAATCCCTGCTAGGGTTTCCTCTACCCAGTATCATCATGCCAACACTGCTCAGGCCATCCACCTTCCTTACTATGCCCGCCCTGCTTGCTCCAGCAGAGCTCCCGCTTCTTAGGCTGCCAGAGGGGAACTGACTCTGGCCTCAGCCTTGCTGTTATGAAGGCCAGGCCCTGCCCCCTTCTGGTCAGCTGACCCAACTGGTTGTCTTAGCAACCCACACCTGTGCTGCCCTGGTGAGTGGCAGCTGAGCCCATATTACTATTACCAGTAGCAGGCACCCTAGAGCCCTGCTACAGTGTGTCTATATATTTATTAATGCACCATAGTTACTGTGAATTAATGCACAGTAACCTGCGCTATTGCACAGTAGCGCTGGTGTACAAGTTTTGCCTGGCATGCTGCCATGCAGTGTTATTAGGTGTAGTTAGTGTCTCATGTAGACATATCCGATAAGTCTGCGTGACAGAAAGGTGTTTTAAAACCTTGTTAACACCCTTTTGCAGCCCATACTTGCACAGTCCTTTAAAATCCTGGTAGCTGCTCTTGTCATCTCCGTTAACATCCTACCAGTGAGATTACGCACATTAACTTAAAGAGTGTAACCTATGTCCATAGTAACTGATACCTCAACTCACATTACCCAACATCTTTCCATGTTCTAAACACACTGTTCCTGTCTCTGATCTCTCTCATAGGAAATCTTTCTGATCTAAATCAGAAGCACCAGGTGGGTGCCAGGATTAACCATTCTTTTGTTTTCCTGCTCTACAACACAGATACATAAAACTGATCAGTGTCTAGTCCAGCCAGTTTCTGCATGTCTCCATCTCAATAGAGAATAGTTAACCCCTAGCATACCTTTATGCTAGTAGATGTAGCCATCCATCCTTGGTCAAAGGGGAGTCTTCACTGCCTTTCATTGCCAACTTTGCCACTAACATATATATAGATGAGGGTTTTTTTCCAACATAACAAGATAACAAAATAACTTGATATCTATTTTAAGTTAATATACGTTACATACATCATGTTATTTCATAAGGTGTCAAGCAGTGGAGAATGGGGCCCTAAACCACAATAGATATAAATCTTGCTGTGGCACTTTCTAAATTTGTATAAGACACTGAATGATATAGAGAAGATAGTTGCAGATCTTGCATTCTCTCTGATTCATAACCCAAAACAACAGGACATGCAATGAAATTACAAGGCGGCAAATTCAAGTGTGAGAAAAGAAAAATACATAATAATAATAGAATAAAGAATAATACATAACTGGAACTCTCTGCCACTGGAAGTCAATGAGGGCAAGAATTTAGCAACAATTTAAAGGGATTTTAGATATATATAAGAAAAATCTGAGTTATAATAATTCTGACAGAAATTTTTGAAGAAAGATTAAGCCTTTTGCTCAGGCTTTTTTGTCCTATGTTTATTAGGCCTGTGCGAAGTGGATTGTATTCACTTTGGTTTTGGATTCGGCTGATTTGGGGGACAGTGATTCAATTCAGTGATTTTAATCACTGCCCCAAATCGATTTGTCTGAATCACCCAGGCCCACCCCCTGCCTGCTCTCCAAGCCTGGCAATGGCTGCCCCATCCACCCCAGCTCCCAGCACTTTAAAAAAAGAAAGCCCCGACTCACCCAGTGCTGCAGGGCAGGGGGCGATCCCCAATGTCCCCCACTGCCTCACTGCACGGGGGCCTCTGCATGAGCCCCCCAATGACCCCAATCCCCCAGCTCCCCTATGGCTGTCCCACCTGCCCCAGCTCCAGTCCTTTAAGGAAAAAAAACAAAGATAAACCCCAACTCACCAGGTGCTCCTGGGTGGGGGGGGACGATCCCTGCTGCCCCCTATGAAGCGTGGGGTGGTGGGGATCATCCCCCCACCCAGCAGCATCCAGTGATTTGGGGATTTTTTTTAAAGCACTGGGAGCTGGGGTGAGCAGGGCAGACATGGTGGGCTGGGGCAGCGGGCGG
>NW_017728950.1:49857600-49866360 GCF_001723895.1 Crocodylus porosus
TGGTGCCCTGATTCAGTTTGGATTTGGAGATTCGGCCACTGAATCGGGCCAAATCTCCTCTGAATCAAATCACCACCCAAAGCTTCACACAGCCTTAATGTTTATACAGTATCTAGCACAATGGTCCATGCCAGGTGCTCTTAGGCACCACAACCCTCACCACAGCTAGAAAAAAGTATGTTGAAGTAGCAGGCAACCAACTACTTGATGAGGCAGAACCCAGGATTTGAGAAAGCAATGATCTGATCCAGGACAACACTTCCTGTGTGCTTTAAGTAATAGGATACCTAGTTTTTTTGTCCTTTGGAGAGCAGAGAAAATGAGAACCTACAGCTCAAACAAAGCAAATCAATTAACTTCAGTTAACATATTGCATGGTTTCTCTAGCCACTGCCGTTTGTCTTCATGTTCCTACATTTCAGATATTTCCTACAAAAAATGAATGTGCTACTTTGTTCTAGAATAACTTAATTTTCTTATTTTCTTTCCCTCCCTTCCTATGAAAGAAAATTCCTTTCTTAGTCTAATCAGTTTTGACTCCACCTATAAAGGAAAAGGAGGCCAGAATCTTTCAGTCATGTCTATTACAGTTTACATATACAGAGACAAATGCTATATATGCAGTGGGATTGTGCTGTTGCATAAGAATTGATTTGGGTTCCCTCTTTAATTGTTATAGCTGAATGAATTATCCGTAACTACAGCCAGCAATAAAAAGCAGTGAGCTTCCTAAATTAGAAATGTGGCTAACAGGAAAATCCTCATTGTACAAGAGCAGAGGGAATTGAAATCACTTTGAATACTATGGTAGCTTGGCCAAAATATAACTTATGCCAACTGGCACTTTCATGACTTTCTTTTCCTGTAATCAAGGTGCCATGCTCTATGCTGCACTTCAGCCTTACATTATCCAGCAGTAGCACAGGATTATACAGCATTCTTCACTCTCAGACCCTTTTCTCCTCCTCTTCTGCTCTGATCAGTACCATGCTTTTTCTGATTTATACCTTTGAAATATATCAATGGACACCAGATTTCTTTTTTGAAAGATGGTACCAAACCTATAGATGTTTGTGAAAAGAAAGCTGTAAGCTTTGACAGTGGGGTAGGAGACATCTAAGACTTGTTCCTCCAGAAAATGCAGAAGTACTGAAGACTGAATAAACTTACTTATGCTCAATAAAATTGGTAGAAGATTATGAGGCTCAAATTTAATACAATATAAAACTGTGTGCCAATTGGGAATGTCATATTCAAGCCTGTCTAAGTAGCAATGTGGGAGGGTGCACCTTGCCCTTATCTGCAGCAGTGGTCTAGGCCAGTGGTTTCCAACTCATCCAGTGTGGCATGGGACCAGTCCTCAGGGCATATCTGTAGTGCAGAACTGTGTCATCTCTCCCACTAGGCTGGAGTTTGGCAGTGGCAGCAGCATTGATTGCTGTGGATCCTGGAGCCAAAGCAGCCATCACTCTTCCCACCACTAAGTTTTTGCCCCTATGGGGACCCCCTCAGATCAGATGATGTAGTTCCGTGCTCCATATATGGCCCATGGGGCTCCCCACGTGTCCAGAAATGTGGTGGCCAAATGAGTAGTGGCAATGTTAAATTTAATGTTATTATCATTGCCACACTCTGACTACAGAGGGTCAAAGAGAATTTCCACAACAGTTTAAAGATAAAATGGACAAAAACACTAGATAACTTGGTAGAGAGGACAATCCATTGCTGCATAGGCATACTTTCGATCAGTGGTTTTCAACCTGTGTTCCATGGACTCCTGGGAGGTCCACCAGCTATGTCTAAGGGGTTCACAAAAGATGACTATGTCATCAAATCAAAAGTATGTGGATACCCACACTTACAATTCAAAGGTGTCCTCATCTCTGTTCAAAATTTCCGAAGGTGTCCACACCTCCATTTGAAATTTCCAGAGGGGTTGGCAAATGGAAAAAAGGCTGAAAACCACTGCTCTAAATTGCCTAATAGGCTTTATCCATCTTTGCTTTCCTTAGTATTTCTCTAATTTTTACCAAGTTTTTGCCAATTGATTTCTACCCTATTTAAATGTTTATTCTGCATCATTTCTGTGCAATATCTTTTCCTGCTACAACAATGTAAGCTTTTCTTCTTTTATATAATATCTCCAAACAAATTTTGAACTATTTCATAAACAATATCTTATTTTCAGAAAATATTTAAAATGGACACTATTAGAAGTTGAGGAGACAAGATGATTGGTGAGCCCCTAAAGCCGTGTTCATACATGTTGCAGTGGTTGCCTGGGTCATGGAATTTTGGTGAAAAAGTAACTAGTAACACCAACTCCAATTGCAAGAAGCAGTAAAAACACAGCAGTTTGAACATTTACAGTCATTGGTCTTTAGTGTGTAGGAGGGAGAATTTATTTTATGTCAACAACATTTTGGACTAGCATGCTGTTACAGGCTTATGGTTTAAGAAAACTCATGAAGACAGGTACACGGTTGTTTGTTTTTTTCTTTTCTGGTATTTTTTCCCTCAGAACTTGTATGAAAAATGTTTAATTGTTTTGTCACTCAACTCAAAATGTTTTGGAAAGTGGGGTTTAAAATAAATATTTTTATTTCCATTTCAATTATCCATTGGCTTTGCTGCATTGGATGCATGCAGCTACTTTGGTATCACAAGTTTTCATTAACACTATATTTTAATATTAAAAAGTAGGATGATATTCTCAAACACTTTGAACATCCTGGGAGATAGGCTGACACTGTCAAAGGTACAACTTCACAAGAATCTTTATATGCTATATGCAAGGGATGGGATCTCTATGGAACATATTTTCCTTGTATCTACTTGTAAAATGCATATCACAGGGAAAGTAAGCAATAAAAATGTATTAGTCTATGTGATTTTGTAAGAAATAATTCCAGATATTATGTCTATAGAGCTACGAAGGCAATAAGTTCCCCTGCCTCTGACATCTGCAATTGGAATGTAGCTCAGAGGAAAGCATAGTAAAAGCAGCATTTGCATAGCTTGTCGCTTAAGTACTGTGGAGAATAAAAGATTAAATACCTTCCCTTCCCCAATGGGCAACTACTCTAAACATTAACACCCTAGATTGGCATGCTGAGGCATAGAGGCCAATCGCATGCCACAACTGCAATTCCTAATTCAGTGCCAGGCATTGATATACAGCACTCCATAACAACAGCAGGCTCGATGCTCAATTTCACATTGTATTTTTTATTCATGTGCTGATAGATTTCAATATTTTTCCCACACTGGCATGAAGCCTGTTTCTTGTGTGCTGCTTTGTATGTACTTTTATATATCTGCTACTTTCCTTCGTCAGAATGATCTGGTCTGAGATACTTTGGTGCCTCCCTTTAGGTACAGTAACCAAATAAACAGCCACCATATTAAATCAGTTAGAAATCTGACTCTGATCCGTGGAAGTGGAATTTGGAACATAACAAATATGTGTCTGAATGAGCACATTAAGGATACTGCAGTGGCAGGGTTGGAGAGTCCTAGCACCAGCTGGATGAATGTTAGCTGAGCTTCATTCCTCCCTTCTTCCCTGACTTGAGCGAGGAAAGAATTTAAGCATGTGCATAACTTTAAAAAGAAGATTTAATTTTCTACTGAATGGGGGTGTTTTCTTGGATTGAGGTCTCAACTGGTAATAAAAATGAGAGTTTCTGAATAAGCAAATTTAAATAAGCAAATTGATCAGAAAGTTTTAAGTCTCAAACTGGACCTAAAAACAAGGCTTTCTTTAAAATGTCATATCTTTTAAGCAGATCTTTAAAGTGACAAGGAGCTGCAGACAAGTCACAGCAACAACTTTTAACTGCTAAAGCCCTGAAA
The DNA here is from genome assembly GCF_001723895.1 of Crocodylus porosus. Lineage (NCBI taxonomy): Eukaryota > Metazoa > Chordata > Crocodylia > Crocodylidae > Crocodylus > Crocodylus porosus. Next base: position 49,861,456 of record NW_017728950.1, read on the forward strand.
AAATTATCATCCACACAGATTATGTCTGAAATGAAAACCACTGTGGCCCAGGTAATTAAGGATGTAAATGTCTCATTTTGCTAGACAGACAGAAAATATTACTCATAGTTACTGCCATGTGACAGCTTCGTGTCAGTAAGAAATCCCAAATCCAAGGAAACCTAAACTATGGACTGCCTTGTGGGCATGTACCTTCAGCCAAAGGAGATTGAATAATGGCTGAATTTTTTTCCAAATATTCTTTTCAGCCCACCAGAATCACCTACGGGACCTGAACCTGTTTAGCCTCCACAAGAGAAGGTTAAGGGGGGACCTTGTGGCCTGCTACAAACTGGTCAGGGGGGATCAGCAGGTATTGGGGGAGTCCCTGTTCCCCCGTGCGCTGCCAGGAGTGACCAGGAATAATGGTCACAAGCTGGCGGAGGGTAGGTTTAGATTAGATATTAGGAGGCGCTACTTCACAGTCAGGGCGGCTAGGGCCTGGAACCAGCTTCCAGGGGAAGTGGTGCAGGCTCCTAGCCTGGGGATTTTTAAAAGGAAGTTAGATGAGCACCTTGCCGGGGTCATCTGACCCCGGTGCTCTTTCCTGCCAAGGCAGGGGGTCGGACTAGATGATCTACCTAGGTCCCTTCCGACTCTAGCTACTATGAAACTATGAAACTATGAAACCTTTATCTTGCTTGGGTTCAACTTCAGCCAGCTATTCTTCATCCATGGGCTTTTCTGGTCCAAGCACTGAGCTATCTCGGTGGCAGTAATGAATTAAAATGTGATGAGGGAAAGGGTCAGTAGAGTTATATATCATCTGCATATTACTTGCACTTTGATCTGTGTCACCTGACAAATTCATCTCATAGTCTGATGTAAACATTAACATGGACCATACAGAGAATTGATCTTTGTGGGACTTCACAAGTAAGGCATCTAGTTGTAGAGATTTAGTGTCTCATCATCACTTCTCATTGGGTATACCCCTCTAGGAAGGGTTGAAAGCATTAATGCTTTACACTTGACCCTGGCCACCACTCTCAAACAATATATAGTCAGCAGTGTATTGCTTCAGGTCCAGGAGTGTGAGAATCAATCAATCAATTGACTCTGTTGTTCTTTATAGAGCATGGTGTATGCACTGGTGAGTTCTCTGATGGCTGCTGAGCCCAATCCATGAGTGACGGTCCCACCCACAGGTAGGGCACATTCATAAACTAGCAATGCTCTGAATCCAAGCAGTAGATTCTTTTCTCCTCTAACACAGATCATCACAAAAGTTGATCTAGTCAGCCTCACAGCTCTTCCCTCCATTTGTGATCTGTCTCAGCCAACCAGAGCAGCATTCTGCACTTCTTTCCCAATCCTTTCCCAATCATCCACAGAAATTGCGAAGGATGCTAAATCATTTTTTTCAAGCAACCTGAAATCTGTGTAGTAGACCCTTTTCTAGACACTTTGCCAGCTTCAGAGTACAACACATTCTTCAGGATCCTGTGATCCAGTATTCACTTGACATGACCAAGCCACCTGAGTCTTCTCTTACTAATCAACATCCCCATGAATGACATACCAGCACAATTAACACTTCCACATTTGTCACCCTGTCTTGCCATCTTATTCCAATACGTGTGGCATAGGTTGTCCATGTTTCTGAAACATATAGAAGAGTGAATAAAACACTCAAATATGTATTTGTTACTTTAGTTGACAGTCTGTTGTTGCTCTAGGCTCTGTCTTGCAAAAAAAACACAGTTCCTGGCTGCTTTGTCAATTCTGCTAGTGAGCTCAGCATCAAGATCTACATTGCTGGTAACAGTAGAGCCAAGGCAGAAAGATTGGTCAACAATATCCAGACAAGTACCATCTAGGGTAATAGCTAGAACTGTTTTCTGGAGAACCTTGGTGCATGATAACATGTTCTTCAAGCTTATTGCTAGCCCAAAGATTTTGCATGAGTCAGAGAACTTGGTAACAAGATATAGGACATCAACATTGTGAGACACAAGGGCTGCATCATCTGCAAACAGGTCCCTGTAGCAGGGCACTAAGGTGCCTGCTATTGAATAGTAGTGAATGGGCCCAGCTGCCACTCACCAGGGCAGCACAGGTGGCAGTTGCTACGGCAACAGAGTGGGTCAACTGACCACCGGGGGGGGGGCAGGACCTGGCCTTTATAAACAGCAAGGCCAAGGCCAGAGTCAGTTCCCCCTGCTGGCAGCTTAGGAGGAAGAAGCCTGATGGCTGGAGAGCACTGGTGTGATAACACTGGTTGGGAGAAACTCCGATGAGGAGATGAGAGAAGGATAGCCAGGTTGGCTCAAGATTTATGTTGTAGCCGAGGGGCTTTGGAGTTTCTGTTGTGCTTGGGAGTTTGTGTTGTAACCCAGGAAGGGGAGATTTTGAATTTGTGTTTATTGGAGCCGTGGGAGAGGCTATAAGGGGCGGAGGAGGCCTCATAGGGACCTCACAGTAGCGTGGGAAGGGGTCCTGGTGCTGTAAAGGGCACAGCTTGGATAGGGGGCAGCGGGAAGCCCTGGAGTGTAACACTGGAGGACTGGGTGAGGCTGTAGGGGTGGAGGAGGCCTCAATAGGAGCTCCCCCAGTAAAGTGGGGTTGTTCCTGGCACCACAGGGAGTGCTGTGTTTGGGGGGTGTCCCAACCCCAGCCCAGTGTGGGCAGTTTTGGGAGGAGCTTGGCATAGGCAGAAGCCCCAGTGGGGCATAGGCCCGAAGAGGCGGGTCTGGGGGCCAGGTAAGGCTAAGGCCGCCTGAGCCCCAACCCTGGGAAGCCCGAGTCGGGCACAGAAGGCCCCAGTGTGGGCGGGCACGCGAGGAGCACGAGCAAAGGACCCAGTGTGGGTGGGCGCGTGAGGAGCGTGAGCATAGAAGCCCGAGTCGGGCATAGGAGGCCCCAGTGTGGGCAGAGAGCGCGAGAGGCGCAGGTACAGGCCCGAGTGCAGGCGAAGAGGGTGTAGTGGAGCCGGCCCCAGGAGAGGGCGTGTGTATCGAAGCAAGCCCAGAGAGAGAGACGGCTGCTTAGGAGACCCTCGGCGGGGGCAGGCCAGCGAGGGCCAGCATAGGAAGTGGCCCGGAATCGGGGTAGAGTAAGACTGGCCTTTTGCCAAGGGGGAAAGAGAAGGCAGCCTCCCTAATTGAACCAATAAGATCAAAGACGTGGTGGGCGAGACGGAGGATGCGTTAAGGACCCAGACTTGGCACAGTAGGCAGGGGCGCTAAGGGGAGGTCACGGCACCCCAAGGCCGTCCTGCTACAGTCCCTTATGATGATCTCCTTCACCTTCACCTTAGCTTTGAACCTTGCAGTGTTGACCAGTCCTCTGTCATGTCTAGTGCTGCAATGTCTAGACAACCTCCCAAACATCATAGAATACATGTTGAAACAGGAACAAGAAATAAATGTTAATGTGGGAGCCAGTACACAGCCCTGTTTCACACTGTTGTTGATGTTGACTGAGTCTGACTCTTGATTTTTATACATTACAGTTGCTTTCATGCCATTATGTAAGGATTTCACAAGTTTTAGCAGTTTAGGTGGTCAACCAAGCTCTTCAGAACAGTGTAAAGCCCTGACTGACTAACCATGTCAAAGGCTTTTGTTAAATCTATAAAAGCCATGTACAGTGAGATTTGCTTCTCTCTGCACTTTTCCTGCAATTGTCTTACAGAGAAGACCATATCTATGGTAGACCTTTCCAAGCGGAAGCTACACTGGCTCTCACGATGGATTCTCTCAGCTAATGTTTGAAGTCTAGGTAAAAGGATACAGTTTAAGATTTTTCCTGCAATGTTGAGAAGAGATATACCTCTGTCATTATTGCAGTCACTTCTGTCTCCTTTAGTTTTATAGAGCTGGATAAAATTAGTGTCCTTGAAATCTTGCAGAACAGTTTCTTCGTTCCAGAGTGATAATAGATGTTAATCTATCCAGTAATAGAAGGAGTTTATCCATGAATTGCCCTAAAATCAGTGCTATTGAATGAGATCCGAAGTGTTCTGGGTCTAGAATACTATCTTCAGTTAAATGGGCTCCTTTTAGGTTGTACATACTCAGGGCTGATGAAGCAATTAACCACCCTGAGTGGTTCCCTGGGGTGGTATTTGGCATTTTAGCAGAGACCTGTAATACAGACTCATAGGCACTGATCCATTCAGTGGGATTTATCCTGTCTATATCAGCTTTTGTTTTCTTCCATGGGATTTGAGTTTCCTCCTCTCTCTCTGCATCTTCACAGTGTTTCAGAAAACCAAGGAAATCTGTGTGTGGTGAGGCATCCACTTGTTGGCCAATTATATTGATCCAGCCTGTCCCTAATGCCTTGTCTTATGGGTAATATTCGCTTTTCCTATAGCAGACCTTGGAATGTGTTAGTACCTTAGTCTTTATGGTCCAATTTGGATCATTATGCCATCTTTCTTTGGCAGTTGGAAGATAATTGACAAGGTCTTTTGCCTTCCTAAGCTGATGGTCCATGAAGACAGTGGCTGGATTGTGATATCCTTAATCTTGACATCTAGACTGATGGTTGGGTTCAGAGTATGATCAGCTTTACGGGTTAGAGCAGAGATGACCCATGAAAGTCCTAGGGAGGCAAGGGAGAAGATGAGTTTTAAGTTTTACATTCTTGTAAATATATATATTGAAAATTTCCAGGACAAGTATGGGGTGTTTCCTTACCATCACTGAAAATATATTGGTGAGTTTCTTTATGTATCCTTTAGTCTATGCTAGTTTGTAAAACCCATGTGAGTTTCAGCTCTTATTTCTATTGTCAAATGATTGCATTTAAATTAAGTTGCCTTACTTGGATGCTTATCTTGCTGGGATCCTATGACCCCAGCTGACTTCCTGCCCTTTGGGCAGGGGGCTGGACTCGATGATCTCCCGAGGTCCCTTC
>NW_017728950.1:49866371-49869124 GCF_001723895.1 Crocodylus porosus
CTCCCGAGGTCCCTTCCAGCCCTAATGTCTATGAAATCTATGAAATCTACTTAAGTGTCATCTTCTCCTGACTTGTTCTGTGTTGAGCTGAGCATACTTTGGAGAGACATGGGATAGCTCAGTGCTCAGGTATCGTTGGAACAGATTGTATTGGGTGTTCATTAGGGGTGTGTGAAATAGACTGTATTCAATTGGGATTTGGCCTGAATCAGGGACAGTGATTTCGATTCCCTCACCCCCCACTGCTCTAGGCAGGAAGACAACTGGGTTTAAGTGACCCCAGCAAGGTAACTGTCCAATCTTCTCTTGAAAACCTCCAGGGTAGGTGACTGCACCACCTCTGGAGGGAGTTTATTCCACAGTCTGGGCACCCTGACTGTGAAGGAATTTTTCCTGCTGTTAAGCCTGAAGCAGCCTTCCAGGAGTTTATATCCATTGGTCCTGGTCTTCCCCAGGGGTGACCTAGTGAACAGTTGTTCACTGAGCTCCTGGTGTACTCCTCTGATATAGCAGTAAGCTGCTATCAAGTTCCCTCTCAACCTTCTCTTCTGGGCCCAGGTCCCTCAGCCTTTCCTTGTATGGCTTGCCTTGCAAGTCCCTGATCATATAGTTGGCTCTTTTCTGGACCCTCTCAAGTTTTTCCATGTCCTTATTGAACTGCAGTGCCCAGAACTGGATGTAGTACTCCAACTGCAGTTTCACCAGTGCTGAGTACAGCAGGCGTATCACTTCCTTAGTTTTATATGAGATGCATCCATTGATGCATGTCAGCATGTTATTTGCCCTGCTCACCACCGCCTCACACTGACAGCTCATATTCATGTGAGGGTCAATCATTACCCCTAGGTCCCTTTCAGCTGTGGTGCAAGGCAAGCCTGTATGTATGTTGAGGGTTGTTTGCTTCCAGATGGAGCACCTTACACTTGCAACTGTTAAACTGCATCTGGTTCCAGTCTGCCCAACTCTCAGGGCTGTCCAGGTCTGCCTGTATCTGCATTCTATCTTCTGACGTGACCACACTGCCCCATAATTTGGTGTCGTCTGCAAATTTGGCCAACGAGTTTTTCACGCTCCTATCCAAATTATTGATAAAGATGTTGAGAAGCACCGGTCCAAGCACGGACCCCTAAAGAACACCATTGGCCACTTCACACCAGGGCAACACAGATCCGTTCATGAGAACTCTCTGCATCCTACCCTATAGCTAGTTTCCCACCCACTGAACCATTGAGCAGCTGAGCCCACAATCTTCCAGTTTTCCCACAAGGATATTGTCATATTGAATGTAATAGTTTGAATACTTGTAATAAATACCCATTAGCCAGTTTAGAAAAAAGGCAAGGTTCATCTTTTTATCTAGGGTCATTGCTTATTTTTACCTATGTGGTGAATGTCTTGATCCTGAATTTTATCTTTAAAGGCCTTGCAGCGAACGTACTGAATGTCTTGGTTTTTGAATTTTATCTCTAGAGGCTTTTAACAAAGTTAACCTAAAAGCGACCCTTAGGTAAACATTCCGAGAGATGGAAACCTAGGGACTTTTGGAAAGGGGTTGGCAAGAGGTCACAGCAGTGGTGTGGAAAATTTCCCAAAGAAGACCCAGGAAAGGAATTTGTTGGGTAAAAGATCCGAGCCCAAATTTGGGAGTAATGACAGGTTTGGCTAGGAGGGGCCCAAGACGGCAACTCGTCCAATAAAACCTGTAACCTAGAGTCCCAATTTGGAGGTAACCTCACTTGCAGACGGCCGAAGGAAGAATCGCAAGTGCAGGCTGGATCAGACTGATCACCTGAACTACCCTCTCTGTGAACAAGAACTCCCATTCATGCTGAAGCTGCAGCGTGCCCAAGTGGGACCGAAGGAAAGGGACTTGTTTCTATCACTGCTAAGACCAACCCTAAAACCATAACTAAAGAATGAAGTATCTTTCGGGATTTGGTTTCTTGGAATTCTAGGATTTGTAAGCATACCATGAGAAATAATAGTAGTGATACCATTTAACCTTTACTTGTAACTGTAGTTGTTTTTGTAATACTAATTCTTATAGCATTGGTTGGGAAGGAAGTGCATTTTTGAGCATTGTTTCTCATATATGTAGTTATTGTGTTTTTAATGCTTGTGGTTTTTCTTAAAGCCAAGCAGTGTTATATGTGTAGCAAGGAATTTTAAAATAAAACTGTGTTGTATGAATCAAGTGTGCAATCATTGTGAAATTGTGCAATCAACCAAATACTCCCCCAGCCAGGCGTATCAAATGAATCAGTAACTTGCGTGGGATCTTCCTCTATTCCATAACCCATTAGAGACAGATATCATGGGATACTAGACCAAAAGCCTTCTGGAAGTCTAGGTATATAATGTCTACCTTGTCTTCCATGTCATAGTTTCATAGTTTCTAGGGTCGGAAGGGACCTGAGCAGATCATTGAGTCCGACCCCCTGCCACGGCAGAAAAGAGTACTGGGGTCAAACGACCCCAACAAGGTGTACTTCCAGCCTCCTCTTAAAGACCCCCAGGGTAGGGGCCAGCACCACTTCTCCTGGAACTTGGTTCCAGATCCTAGCCGCCCTGACCGTGAAGTAGCGCCTTCTGATATCTAGCCTAAATCTACCCTCTGCCAGCTTGTGACCATTATTCCTGGTCACTCCTGGTAGTGCTCGGAGGAAAAGGGACTTCCCCAGTGCCTGCTGGTCCCCTCTGACTAGTTTGTAACAGGCCACTAGATCCCCCTCAGCCTTCTCTTGTGGAGGCTG
>NW_017728950.1:49870300-49880069 GCF_001723895.1 Crocodylus porosus
AGACCAGCTGATTTGAATACATCCAGTCCCTCCAGAAGTTCCCTAACTAGTTCCTCACTAACCCTTGGCCTAGGTGCACCTCCCCTGGGATCTAAGGGGATCCCAGAGTGGGAGTGACTGTTCCGGTCCCTGCTCAGGAAAATGGAGGCAAAGAAATCATTAAATATGTTCGCTTTGTCATCTGGTGTGATGGCCAAATTTCCTAGCGTGTCCTGCAGGGGCCCCACATTACCCTGGAACCTTCTTTTTGTGTTTAAAAAAGGACTTCTTGTTGTCCTTGATCCAGGAAGCTAGTCCCAGTTCCATCTCCACCTTGGCCTTCCTGACTGCCCCCCCTGCATTCCCGAGCAACTGCAGTATAGTCCACCCTGTTGATGGCCCCTCCCTTCCATTGGGTGTGCGCCTCCCTTTTAGCTAGGAGACATTCCTGGATGCTTTTGGCGAGCCATGGGGCATTATGTGCCCTCCTGCTCCCTTTGATCCTCATTGGGATTACCTCCCTTTGGGCTTGGAGGATTGTCTCCTTAAAGAGCGACCACTTGCCTTGGACATCTGGCTCTTCTCTCCTCTAGGACCTCAGTGCTTCCCCAAGTATTGTCCTTAGCTCATTGAAGTCTGCCCTCCTGAAGTCCAGGGCTGCTGCCTTGCTGTAGGCCTTTGCCACCTTGTGCTGGATGGTGAATTCCAGCAGGTGGTGATCACTGTCACCCAGGTGGTCAAGCACCCGCAGCACCCTCACCAGGTCGTCACCCATGGCCAGCACCAGGTCCATCAAGGTGTCTCCCCTGGTGGGGCTGTGTATATGTTTCGCTTGTCGGCCTAGGCTGGGCTGTACTTGTGGGTGTTAGTTGGTCTGGCAGTCCGATGTTTCCTCCACCCTCGTCTTCCCCTTCCCCCAGTGAGCCTAGTTTAAAGCCCACCAGAGGAGATCTGCCAACCTAGAAGAGAACACACGCTTACCTTTAGGGGAAAGGTGGAGCCCATCCCATCCGAGCATGTCTCTTGTCGTGATGTGTCTGTCATTGTTGAGGAAGCCAAAGCCTGCCTCGAGACACCATTCCCAAAGCCGCCAGTTGGTCTTCGCAATGCACATTGCATGCTGTCTTCCATGTTCGCTCACTGGTAGGATAGAAGAGAAACCCACCTGTGCACCTATCTCCTTTAGTACGCACCCCAGAGCATGGTAGTCCACCATCAGGCGATCAGGACTTCTCCTGGCTGCATCATTAGTACCCACATGGATGAGGACCATGGGTAGTAATCGGTGGGCTGGATCACGGCTTGGATCATCCCCTTCACGTCCTGAATCTTTGCTCCAGGTAGGCAGTAGACCTCGCATGTCGAGGGGTCCTGGCGACAGATGGGGCCCTCTGTACCTCTCAGGATGGAGTCACCTATGACGATCACTCAACACTTTTTCCTCCTGGCCTGCTCAGCTCCTTCAGCCTGCTTGGAATGTGGAGAGCATGGAGTTGCCTCCTCTCCGGTTTCCTCTTCTCCTTCCTTCTCCTCCAGAGTTGCCAGGGCCTTGTACCTGTTCTCCAGGCATACTGGAGGAACTAGTACTGCTGTGTTATGAGCAGCCCTGGTTTTACAGGTGACCGTCTGCCACTCTGCAGTGGAGGGCACCTCCTGGGGTGCTTCTTTCTTGGGTGCATGACCCTGCAGGGAAAAGAAATAGCTTTCAATTTCTTCCTCCACCTCCCTGATTCCCCTCAGCCTGCTAAACTCCTCCTGGAGCTCCCTCACCTGCACCTCCAGGGCCCTAAGGCAGACGCCTGCAGGACAGGTGTAGGGGTCCCCAATCCCTGCCCCCCCAGGCCTTTCTGGGCAACTCCCGCAGGCCAGGGGGTGGGGGGCTCTAGCCCCCCCCATGGGCTCTGTTGGGTGGAGGCCTCAGACAAGCCCCAGGAAGGCTGCACCCCCTAGGCAGGGGCCCTGGCAGCACTCTGTGTCGACACCATCGTAGGAGTTGCTGTTTGTTTCTGGCTTAGTGCAGTGCCTTCACCGTGCCCTGGCAGGAGTCTCCCTCCTGGCCCTTCCTGCTTGCCCGCTGGTGCGAATGCTGACGCAAACACTGGCGCGCTCTTACAGAATGCGCCTTTTTGTGCCCTCTGTTCACGCAGCTCACGAGCATGGCTCCCTACTGGCTCAGCTAAGAGGGATCTGGGGGGCTTCCCCTCCAGATCTGGCTCAGCTGCGGCGGTCCCTCTGCCTCACTTACCTTAGGGGGTTCAGCTGCTGCTGCCCTCACTGCTGGCTCCACTGCTGCTGTGTTCGCCTCTGCTCCAGGTCAGGTAAGGGGGCATACGTGCGTGCGGGATACACATGTGCCTGGATCCCTCCTCTCCCCACTGCTCCTAGCTCCCGAGGTGTCCAGGTGGCATGAGACCTTGTCATAGAAGGAGATGAGATTGGTAAAACAAGACCTACCCGCAACAAAGCCATGCTGGCTGTCATTTAGAATCTTACCTTCCACGTGCGTATCACACATAGATTCTTTAATAAGCTTTTCCAGGATTTTCCCTGGGATAGAGATTAGGCTCTGATTGGCCTATAGTTGCCCAGGTCCTCCCTCTTCCCCTTCTACCAGGCACAGCTCATGAACGCTGCAATGGTGGTGTGGCTGGAGTGTCCCACAGGAGCATGGGGGCTCCCCACATGCTCAGTGGTGAACCCAGAAGTGGAGCAGAACCCCTCATGCTCCTGTGGAACACTCCATCTGCCCCAGCATCTCAGCATTCATGAGCCTCCTGGTACCTTGAGGAATGTAGAAAAAAATTTAAAGCTGTATCTATGTCCAAATCGTCAAATCTTTCCGAATCTTTCTGAATCTCTCTGAATCAATTTGGAGGGTTCTGATTCAATTTGGAGAGATTAAAGGATCTCTTGATTCAATTCAGATTTGGCCACTGAATCGGGCCAAATCTCTGCTGAATTGAATTAGGGACCAAAGCTTTGCATAGCCCTAGTGTTCATGATTATAGCATCTAGAACACTTACGCAAGGACCAGCACTCAACTATTCTAGGCCTGGTTTAAATTAACCCTTTCCAAAAATAAGGATGAGGTATCAGTCTCTTCAAATGCTTTGCTCTGCCTCATTTCAAAATCAAGTAGTAAATAGTTCAAAGCTGAATTTAACCTTGTTGACACCTAGGCAGATTTTTAAACATGTTAACTCCTATTTTTCACCTCCCTTCACCCTAGGCTGCAGTTCCCTGCACACCATCTTCAAAATCCATCAGTTCTTTTCCTTCCCTACTGCCACCTAAGCTACTGTAACCTCCTCCTCTTGCTGTTCCCTGCCTACATTTCTATTATGCTTCAACATATGATTACAGAAGGTACAGGCATACCCAAGAAAATTTTAATCTAATTATTTTGGGCAAGTATAACAATGAAGTGTGCCAGCTCAGACCTCAGCATGTGGAAGCCACCCAGGATTTGGGGTAGGCTTGTACAACCCACATGAAGATTTATGTTGGTGGAGCTTCCTATCTACCTGCACTGCAGAAAGCTAAATCAGTAAGACTTTTTATAAATACTTGGATTTTGTATGCCTTATTTAGAAAGGGAAGTGTCTCTTTTGTGTGTAATAGCCAGTATATGTAAATGCAGATCCTGTGTAATGCTGTCTTCTGATATCTACATCGAGATATCTTAGATATCCTTTTACAACTTGCATTCATTTACCACTTGCATGGAGGTCTCCTACAGCTGCAATATACCTATGATGCTGAACTATGACCATGCTGCAAAATAGCTAATCTATATTGACTAAATTTGGCACATAACTTAGTTTTGATCCAGTTCTCATTGTTTTGGTGTCCTCAGACAAAGGCCTTATACAGGAAGCTTATGTGCTGCTTGCTTTGTGGTGAGAATGACTTCTTTTAAATTCCTACAAAAAATATCTGTATATTTTGATGCTAGTCTTGGAATCCACTTCATAATGCATTTAGCTTTATTCCTAGTTGTAACAGCACAAATAGTTGATATTGGCTCTGTTCTTTTCCCCTCCCAGTACTCTGTAACATATTTCTTTTTTTTATTTCAAGAAAAGTGAATAACAACAATAACGTTTTCAATGTTACATCTGCTCTGTATTTGTTTAAATTAAGCTTGTAGTTTGCACCTTAGGAATTAATGCAAAACAAGCACCCTACATTTAGTTTATATAACTGTAGTATTTCATTCTAATCCCTCATGTCCCCTTCCACAAAAAAGCGGGATTGAGACATATTTGAAACAAAAAGTAACTGCTGTGCTTTCAGAATGTGTTTTTAAAAGCTAATCCTTGCCATTTTATTGGCTCTATACTGGAAATGAAATGATATTGTATACTGATACCCTTTCCATAATCACTTTGCTAACCACTTCCAGCTCCCCATATTGTGTTGCAGTGGGCCGATGATGTTTAGTTTTGCACTTATTGAGAAATCATGCAGTGCTTGATTACCTTTTCTCAGAGTGGTTTGAGCACATAGCATCTATTCTGTCCCCAAAGGGTCTTTCTACTATAGCTGTCTTTGACTACATATAGTATGGTGAATAATACTTTTTCTAATTTGGTGCTGCTAACGGTCTGTCATCACTGATAACATGATATTATGCCACAGTGCTGAGAGGCAGTGGTCAGTCATGAAGGTGAAAATGTAACGGTTCTCAGATGTATTCTGTTTTAAAGAACAAACATATTTATTTATGGAACAAAAAATAAGCCAAAACAATGAAACATACCCTCTAGACTACTCAACAAATGAAGACAATAGTTCATTATCGGGCCACACACACACATGCTACAACCATATATTTCTCAAAGGTTCTAGCCAGATAAAAGCTTAAAAAATAAAGCTGTTTGGATAAAGGAGGGAGCATTATGCAATAGTGATTGTGGCAGGAGATTTAACCAACTATTGGTTAGTTGTGACCAGGTGTTTCAGTGAAATAGAGGTCAAATAAATGGAAGTTACAACCTATATTGTACCATACTGGACCCAACTTCGACAGCAAGATCTCACTTAGCCCTTCCTCAGTGTGTACAGCAAACGAACATGCAATTCCACAGCAGCAGTAGCAAATAAATAGGAAACAGTCAGAAGCAGATGTTTTTATTGAACTCGCTATTAAAGTGATTCAAGATTGACTGTATTATTAGTTTTAGTTATTTAGTACAATAAAACCCCTGGTTTTGAGCAGTTTTCCATTTATTTTGTGCTGAGCCAGTAATTTCAATTTCATAACTGCAGGGTTCTGGCTGTTGGATGGTTATGCATATGCATGTGAGAGGCTGGAAGATAGAGCCAGAGTTTGGTGGCTGAGAAGAGAAGATGTTCAGGCTATTCTTAGGCACAACAACTTTAACAAGAGTGATAACAGAGGACTTTGATAAGAGAGGATAACAAAGGATTGGGAGTGACTGAATTACCATTGGCACTTTCTCCTCTGCCCAGCTGTATAAGAGGCTTTTCTGTCACTGACTAACTGCAGCAGAGATCCCATGTTCCTTGTTAAGTGATTTCTACTTCTCAACTCATATGTGATAGGCTTGGTAGCAAAGCAGTTAAGATATCTTGCTGCTGTGCTCAGACATGAATTGAAGACCTGCCATAGTTTTGTGCTAAAGATTACCTTGCATTGATTCATTTGTAAATGGGTATTTAATCCTTTGCAGTGGGGAGTCAAAGGTAGTTAGACATGATTAGGGACCTATTTAATTAGTGATTCAATGGATTGCACAGAAACTATGAAGTCTGGGATTGTCCTCCAAATCTATGAAATCCATGAAATCAACAAAAAACCCAATAAAAATAAAATGTTGTCTCCCCAGTAGAAGCTAGGGGTCCTCCCTGCTGAGAGGGGATGGCACCAGCTGGTGGGGTGGAACGAAGGGCAACACATAAGATTGTGGCTGTCCCCTCTTCCCTTCCTCCCTCCACCAGGGCCTTTCCACCAATCAGCACTGAGGGGCAGGGCAGCATGAAGGGCAGCCAGTAATCAAGATGGCGGCCGCCCCTTTGTCCATCCTTCCCCCACCAGGCCTCTCTGCCAATCAGCACCAAGGGGCGGAGCATCTCTGCTAATCCGTGCTGAGGGATGGGGCTGCCATGAAATGCTTATGAAATCAGCTGTGTACACCACAAGCAGGCCACAAAAAACCCTTTGTCTCACCACAATTTAGGCAAGTCCCTAAATAAGATGCTAGCCAGATTGTGCCCTTGCATAGAGAAAATGGTGTACCTTAATCATGCTACACCTATGGGCTGCAAAACTGGGGACAACCTGTTGCTCAACCAACTGCTTCCTGTTCCTCTTCTCCAGAAAAATGCAAATATCAAGAGGCTCAATTATTAACTCAGGTGTCTGAGTGTTAAAGGGGTGAGAATTAACTTCAGGCTATTCTAGAATTAAGGTAAACAATGTCTGGACTCTCCTGTCACCCATAGAAAATAATTAGTTATGAGGTGATCTGGGTCAGATAGTTGGGTTTCAAGTGAAGCCAAGAACTTAATTCATTATAAGCAGAGCTCATACCTCATTCAGAACATAAGCTGCTCATCATTTCCTATTATAAGACCTGTCTAGTTGCTTGTTTTTTGGAAAATTTCAGCTAAAAATATTTAGCTGCTTCCAAGAACAATGTTAGTGAGAAGATTGTTAGGATGGTTTTGCACATATGTGTTTTGCTGAGGAGCTCTAGTGTCTCTTTACTTTGAAGCAAAAGTTGAACTTTGTGATGGGGATCAGCTAGCTATGTATGTCTTTTGCTGTCTTTGAAATTAACCCAATATGGACAATTTATAAGCCTTTGAAAAAATCCCCATTTACATTTCCTCAGAAAAGACTTGTTAGTGTTTGTCAGCTTAATTCCCCAAATATGCTGTTGATGCTCCAATATTGAGCTTTTCAGGACTTTTCCTGTACTTGCAGTTCTGGGTTGCTGTAATACTAGAAACAGAAAGTGGGAACTATAGACTGTTTTGTGTTGCTTGTGTTCAGACAAGGAGGCAAAAACAGCTGTGTTAGAATATATACAGCTCTAAGATAGAAGGGAGAGAGAAGAAGAATGGGTCAGAACAGGGAAGCAAAAGAAGAGGAGGACAGGTTCTGGTGGTCGTTTGAATAGAGATAGCTGTGTCTGTTTTGAAGATTAAATGTAGTGTCAATTCTCAACCAATAATCTCTCTCTATATATATATATAATGAAGTGTACGTCTGTATGTGTATATGTTCACTTATAACTTGAGAATGGCTGGCCCTACCTACTGTAAACCTTCCAAAATTACTGAATGCCACCCAAAGAAAATTATAGGCGGGGTTATTTTTCCTTGACCCTTTTGGGGGCTTCCAGTCACTATTTAAGGGAACAATGCTTTTCACATGGAAAGTTATATGTGGCTTGCTCCAGAGTTTGTAGTTCAAGAGGGTTGTATATACTGGCACCAACAGGAAACACTGAAAACTTTGTTTACAAAGAAGTTCTACAATAAAGGTCATTAATTTGGATGTCATTTGAAATGTCACTCCATGTTAAGTAGTAATTGTTAAATATGTTGTACTATGTTCTTTAAAAATAAACAATATTTTTTACCTAAATATGTTGTACTAAGTTCTTTGAAAATAAACAAACACTGTAATTACAAAAATAATGACCAGGGTGAAGAATGGGTCCTTGCACTAGTCAGAAATAATAATCTTTATTGCCAAGAAGGATATAGGTATTTGTATAGTACAGTCTAAGTCCATAGCTAAAAAGGTTAATTCACAGAATGCATGTTCTTTAACTCAGCTGAATGCTAACTTGTATGTTTTACAGGACTGCATTGATTAGTACTTCTCAGTTTGGTGAGTTTTCCTAGTAGCTGGTGACAGAAAGCTAAATTTAATCTCCCAGCTATTGCAGTGACAAACTCTTCCTTCATTATTCCTTGGGGGCAGTGATGAAATAATCTGATGTATTTAGTTCCTTCATAGGTGAAAGCATTTAATAATAACCAGGTGTCCTTTCTCAAATGATGGTTTGGGTATCTGAAGAAACAGTTCCTGTTCCTAAGATGATTTAGGCTTGGCTTGGCTGTACATGCTGAGAAGGAAAGGAGGTTCCTAAACTGTAAAAGTGCTCTTTTGGGGTGGCAAATTGCTTTTTCTGAACAAATGGAATAATAGGAGTAATAAACACCTTACCCCTTCCTCAGGGAAACCTTCTAGTATGTTTCTGGTTTAGTGGGAAGAGGAACATGTTGATATATTCTCTGTGAGGTGTCCACTTGTAAGAGAAGTGGCTGCCTCTATTCCCAGCTGCTCTATCGGTATTGCTATCTAGAAAACAAAAAGATCAAGGGTCATACTTCTGTTTCTGTGATTCTGTTGCTCCAGAACACCTCTCCTTCCTATTCCTGCTGGTTCCCAATGCCTATATGTCTAGTGAGAACAGGGAGCCTTTGTACTGACAGCTAGAGCCTTGGGGCCTGATGATTCCCAGGAGAAATGTGATGTTAGGGCTGTAGAGTTTAAAACTTTTTTTCCTCTAAGCTGTTTTTTTCTTTTCCCTGACAGCTGGCTCTGTCCCAAAATAAATGAAGTACCTTAGGCCTGTTCTGCACTTGAAAGTTTTATTGGTATAACTATTGCAATTAGGGGGTGATTTTATTTCTTTTTTTTAATGATCTAGTTATGCCAGTAAAAGCCCTACTGTGAATGTAGCTGTACCTGTATAAAGTTGTCTTTTATGGATATAGTTATTCTCCTTCCCATACGGGAATAAGAATACCAGTAAAAAGGACCTTTAAACCAATATAATAATATTGGAGGTCACACCAGTTTAGTTAAGGCAGTATAGCTTTAGGCATACTATAAAACTGCAAGAAGATTTCTCCAATGTTTTGGGGTTTGTTTGGGGTTTTTTGGGGGGGAGTGTTATCTCATGTTTCATATATCAGCTCTTCTAATTTTTGCATATGATTATAGAAAATTTATGTTTTTTTGGTTAAGTCATGTGAACAAGTAAGGCATTGAAAGTTAATAACCTATCAAAGTACTTAGTCCATAATTAGCTTCCTGTTGTTCTAAACCCTCTATTCTGTGTCCATCCATGTTCCACACCTATGTTAAGCAGTTTGTGGTTGGCTGTTAGATAAAGATATGACTACATTTTGCTAAATTCTGTTGCAGTAATTGCTTTTCTTGAAACCTAGAGCATTAGTGCTGATACTGACTCTTCAGGTATCAAAGATGGTGAATCATTTCCTCGTGGCCATTAAATTGATCAGAGTGCCTTTGACTGGTCAATCTATTTTCAGGTTTTTATATGGGGCTTCAATCCAAAATACTCTTGAGTCTGTCATCCTGTCAAACGGGAGGTATGTGTGAAGATGTGTTTGCATCTGTGTGTCAGTTTCTGAAATTTGTATTTGCTTGTACTTATATTATTTGTTTGTTCAAATAAATGATTCATCTGATATGAAGTACAGTAGGCAAGTCAGCAAAAGAAATGGTACAGTCAAATGCAAATGACAACATACTTGTCAGTACTGTGAAACATGTCTTTAACTCACCTATACGTAACAATTGGATCCGAAGATTTGGCACTGCTTCGGAGAGTCAGACATAGATTAAACAGGCAGCACTCCACGGGGATGCTGGACACAACTGGCTGCCTCCAGCTGGTAAGTCTGTTGTGGCGGGCAGAGGGGGAAGGGAAAGGGTGTGTGTGGGGGGTGGGGGGGCAGATCAATGCCTCCACAGCAAGGGAGGAATTGGGGCTGGGA
>NW_017728950.1:49880637-49891942 GCF_001723895.1 Crocodylus porosus
GAGACACTGTTTCCCCTAGCGCCCCCTGGCATGACAAGGAATAATGGACACAAGTTATTGGGGAGTAGGTTTAGATTAGACATCCACAAGAACTACTTCACAGTTAGGGCTGCTAGCAGCTGGAACCAACTTCCAAGGGAAGTGGTGCTGGCTCCTACCCTGGCGGGTCTTTAAGAAGAGGCTTGATGCCTACCTGGCTGGACTCATTTGAGTCCAGTTTTTCTCCTGCCCAGGTGGGGGGTCAGACTTGAAGATCTGCAAGGTCCCTTCTGACCCTACTTCTGTGATTCTATGAAGCAGGGGCTATGCCCTCCCACCACTCTCCCAGCCTCCCAATGCCTCCTGGACAAGCCACAGCTTCACCCCAGCTGGGTGAGCAGCAGCAGGACATGGGGGCGAGCACATGGACTGGCCCAGTGACAGGGGCTATGAGGAATTTTAGGGTGGCTACACTGAGCTCTGCAGGGTGGGCGGAGCCAGGCTGTGACTGGGCCTAGCTACCCAGAGCACAGCCCTGGTTCCACCCACCCTGCAGAGCGCAGGCTGGCCCAGCCTGCCCCACGCAGATTTGGGGCCACACGCCCACTCCAATGCCCTCCTGGATCAGAGGCACATGGTGGCACGTAGTGGCAGAAGGCCCATCCCTGAGTCTCCCTGCTCCAGATGGGCAGCATGTCCAAGCCCCAGCCTCAGCCCCAGCCCCAGCCACAGCCACAGCCCCAATCCCTCCCTCACTGAGGGGGCATTAATTTGCCTCCCTAATTCTCCTTCCCTACCTTCCCCTGCCCACCACAACAGATTTACCAGCTGGAGGCAGCCAGCTGTGTCCAGTGTCCTCAAGGACTGCTGCCTGTTTAGTCTATGGCCAAATCTCTGAATCAGGATGAATCTTTTCTGAATTGATTTGGAGGCTTCTGATTCAATTTGGAGCTTTTAATTGGTTTTCCAATTCGATTTGGATTCAGAGAATCCACTGAAATTGCGCCGAATCTCCTCTGAATTGAATTGGCTACAGAAGCTTCACACAGCCCTAGTAAATAATTTAGAATCTATTTCTTTATAGTTTAACTTGCCAATACACAAATGCCAGGAGCCTGGGCAACAAACAGGTGGAACTGGCCCTTTAGCTAAATAGAAATGACTACAATCTCATAGGGATAACAGAGACCCGGTGGGACTCCATCTATGACTGGACCACAGGTATAGATGACTATACCTTGTACAGGAGAGATCATGCTGCAAGAAAGGCCGGGGGTGTAGCTGTCTATGTGAAAGAGCAGTACACTTCTCTACAGGAGGAAATTGGCAACCAAGGAGAGCAACTTGAGACCCTCCAGGTAGGAATACGGGGTGGAACATGGTGAAGCAAAACTAGGGAAGTGATTCTTTCACTGTACTCGGCATTGGTGAGACCACAGCTGAAGTACTGCATCCAGTACTGGGTGCCGCGCTTCAACAAGGACATGGTAAAGTTTGAGAGAGTCCAGAGAAGGGCCACCTGTATGATCAGACACTTGCACAGCAAGCCGAATGAGGAAAGGCTGAGGGACCTGGGACTCTTCAGCCTGGAAAAGAGAAGGCTGAGATAGCAGCCTTACCACTATGTCAGGGGCATACATCAAGGGCTTGGTGACCAGGGCGCCCTTGGGGAAAGCCAGAAGTAATGGCCATAAACTCCTGAAAGACCGTTTCAGGCTCAACATTAGGAAAAAACTCTCACAGCCAGAGTGTCCCAGAAGCTCTCTCCAGAGGTGGTGCAATAGCCTACCGTGTAAGTCTTCAACAGGAGACTGGACCTTGCTGGGGTCACCTGACCCCAGTTGTCTTTCCTGCCAGGTGCAGGGGGCTGGACCCGATGATTTTCCAAGGTCCCTTCCAGCTTTGCAATCTATGAGTCTATGAACAAGGGGATATAACATTAGGAGTCTACTACAGAGCTCCTAATTAGGAATAAGAACTTCACCACGAATTTGCTAGGGAACCGGCTGAGGCTGCATCTTGGAAAAAATCATCAAGGAAACCATTAACAACAGGCTAACAGAAGGCAACTCTGAGAGATAGCCAACGTGGCTTCATTGCAGATGGCTGGGGAACTAGCTCCATGGATGAACCCAGAGAGTGATAGTCAATGGAACCAAATCAACATGGTGCATGATGACCAGTGGCATCCCCCAGGGCTCCATTTTTGAATACTGCACTCTTCAATGTATTTATAAATGATTTGGACTCTGGTATCAGAAGCAGACTGGCTAAGTTCTCTGATGACACCATACTATGGGCAAGTGTGGTCACCCTAGAGGATGACGCCAACCTCAACAGGCTTGTAAGGTGGGCAGATCAAAACCTGATTGTGTTCAACATGGAGAAATGCAAGTGCTCCACCTCAGGAGAAAAAACCCGCATCGCACTTATATGTCTGGCAGTGCTAAACTTGCTAGCATCACGACTGAGTGAGACTTGGGGGTCATGATTGACCACAAGATGAACATAAGCTACCAGTACAACACCGCAGCCAGCAAAGCAAATAAAACTCTGGCTTGCATCTACCGATGCATCTCAAGTAAGACCCAGGAAGTCATCCTCCCTCTTTACTCAGTCTTGGTGAGGTCACAGCTGGAGTACTGGGCTTCAGAATTCAGAAAGGATGTGGAAACGCTTGAAAGGGTCCAGAGGAGAGCCGCATGCATGTTTAGAGTGCAGGAGAGCAGGCCTTATGAGGAGAGCCTAAGAGCCATGGGATTCTTCAGCCTGGAAAAATGTAAGCTATGGGGTGATTTGGTGGCAACCTATAAGTACATAAAGGGTGCTCATCAGGAACTGGGAGACTATCTGTTCACCAGGGCACCCCAAGGGAAAACGAGGTCCAATGGTCACAAATTCCTGAAGGACCATCTTAGGCTGGACATAACGAGAAACTTCTTTACTGTCCAAATAGACTCCCCGCAGAAGTTTCATAGTCTCATAGTTGGTAGGGTCGGAAGGGACTTGAGCAGATCATCAAGTTCGAACCCCCGCCATGGGCAGGAAAGAACGATGGGGTCAAACAACCCTGCCTCCTTTTGAAAACCCCCAGGGTAGGAGTGAGCACCTCTTCCCTTGGAAGTTGGTTCCAGATCCCAGCCACGCTGACTGTTAAGTAGTGTTTCCTGATGTCCAGCCTGAACCTACTCTTAGTCAACTTATGGCCGTTATGCCTAGTTACTCCTGGTAGTGCTTGAGGGAACAGGGTCTCTCCCATTCCCCGCTGGTCCCCCTTGGTAAGTTTATAGACAGTCACCAGATCCCCCCTCAGCCTTCTCTTGTGGAGGATGAACAGGTTCAGGTTCCTGTAGCCTCTCCTAATACGGCCTGCCCTGCTGCCCCCAACCATGTGAATGGCCCTCCTTTGGACCCTCCCAATGCTGCCCACATCCCTCCTGAAGTGCAGTGCCCAGAACTGAATTCAGTGCTCCAACTGTGGCCTGATCAATTTTGCATAGAAGAGGAGGATTACCTCCTTGGACCTGCTTGTGATGCACCTGTGGATGCATGACAAGGTGCAGTTAGCCTTACTAACCACGTCCTCACATTGGCAGCCCATGTTCATCTTGGAATCAATAATGACTCCAAGATCCTTTTCTGCCTCTGCATTGACGAGAGGGGAGTTCCCCAGCCTGTAGGTATGCTGCTGGTTCTTCCTCTCCAGGTGCAGTACCTTGTACTTGTCTGTATTTAAACCCATTCTATTCTCATCTGCCTACCCTTGTAACCTGTCCAGATCTAGTTGTAGCCTGTCCCTCCCTTCTAATGTGCCCACTTCTCCCCACATCTTAGTGTCATCTGCGAACTTGCACAAGGTGCTTTTCACCTCCTTGTCCAAGTCACTGATGAAGATGTTGAACAGTGTGGGCCTGAGGACCGAGCCCTGGGGAACCCCACTGCCCACGTCCTTCCAGGTCAAAAATGACCTGTCCACCACCACTCTCTGGGTGTGGTCCTCCAGCCAATTTGCAACCCATCTGACTGTGTAGGCATCGACGCCACAGTTGCCTAATTTTTTAACAAGAATTGGGTGAGAGACAGTGTTGAAGGCCTTTCTAAAGTCCAGAAAGACTACATCCACCGTGACACCTGCATCCAAGGATTTTGTGACCTGGTTGTAGAAGGCAACCTGGTTGGTCTGACAGGACCTGCCTCTAATGAACCCATGTTGGTTGCCCCTAAACTTAATCTTCCCTGATGGTCCCTCAGAGATGTGTTCTTGGATAATTTTCTCAAAAAGCTTCCCCAGGACCGAGGTAAGACTAATGGGCCTATAGTTTCCTGGGTCTTCCTTCCTTCCTTTCTTGAAAATGGGGACCACATTGGCCCTTTTCCAATCTTCCAGCACCTTGTCAGAGCACCACAAGTGCTTGTAGAGCTGTGCCGGGGTCCTGCAATGGCCTCTGCCAATTCCCTCAGCACCCTTGGGTGGAGATCATCTGGACCTGCTGATCTGAACACATCCCACCAGAAATTCCCTAACTAGGTCCTCTTTGACCCTGGGCCCGGCTGTGCCTCTCCTGAGTTCATCCAGGATCCTGGTGGGGGAGGATGTCCCAGTCCCTGTTAAGAAATGTGGAGGGAAAGAATTTGTTAAAGAGGTCAGCTTTATCATCTGGTGCAACCACCAGATTGCCAAATGTGTCCTGCAGGGGCCCCACATTACCCGGTGCCTTCTTTTTACTCCCTATGTATTTAAAAAAGGACTACTTGTGGTCTTTGATCCAAGTCACTAGTCCCAGTTCTGTTTCCACCTTGGCCTTTCTGACAGCCCCAATACAGTCTCGAGCCATACAATCCTCCTTGGTGATGGCCCTTCCCTTCCATTGGATGTATGCCTCCTTTTTAGCTTTCAGACATTCCTGAATGCCTTTGGTGAGCCATGGGGGCTTTTGAGCACTCTTTCCCCCTTTGATCCACATTGGGATTGTTGCCCTTTGGGCTTGGAGGATCATCTTCTTAAGGAACAACCACTCTTCTTGGACTCCCAACTCCCCTCCCCTCTGGAACAGTGCCTCCCCAACTAGTCCCCTTATGTGTATGCGCAAAGGAACCAATAAAATATTGTGTCACCTGTTCAATAAAACCACTGTCATTTGTAACCCCGAGTTTGGTTGTGTTTTGGTCTCTGTCTCTCTCTCTCTCCCTCTCAGCCCTCAACCCTGTTCCTGCCACTTTTTGCCTCCTCTCTGTACCTTTTCTGCAGACTCTTAACCCTGTTCCTTTCTGCAGACTCTCAGCCTCACTCCCGCCACTTTTTGCCTCTTGCCAGCTCTTCCCAATCCCTATCTCTCTCTGCCTTCTCTTTCACTCTCTCTTTCTCTCTGTGTTCTCCAGCCATCCCCACCCTGCCCTGCAGCCCTACTCCCAGTTTTCCTCTCCCCATGTACCTCTCTGCTTCCCTGTAGCTTCCTTGCTCCGGTTCCAGCCTCCGGGCTTCTCTCTGGCATTGCTCCTTCGCTCTGCTGGCTTTCTGCTTTCAATTAACACCAATTAACCTTAAGTTACCCCAACTTTCGTCCAGTCTCCCGGTTTTAATCCTCACACCGGCAACTTTTATCTCAGTCTCCACTAGCAGTAACCTAAAGTAACCCCAAGCCTCATCTCCTCAGCCAGCTCTCCCCAACCTCAGTGTCTCCCCAATCTCAGTGCCTCCCCAACTAGTCTCCTTACCTCATTGAAATCCACCCTCCTGAAGTCTAGGGCTGTTGCCTTGCTTCAGGCCTTTGACACCCTGTGCTGGATGGTGAATTCCAATAGGCAATGATCGCTATCACCCAGGTGGTCAAGAACCAGTCCACTCACCAGGTTGTCTCCCGTGACCAGGACCAGGTCCAACAAGGCATTTCCCCTGGTAGGACTGTGCTCATCCTGAATTAGATGGAAGTCTTGTAACTCGGCTAGGAACCTACGTGAGTGGTCAGACCTGGATGACTGGTCTTCCCAGCAGAAGTCTGGATAGTTTAGGTTACCCATGATGACCACATCCTTTGACTTAACTGCCTCTGCGAGCTGACCTGAGAATTCCCAGTCCAGCTCATCCCCCTGGTTGGTGGCCTGTAGTAAACTCCCACCGTTAAGTCCCTTTCCCCCTGACCCCCTTATATTCAGACCCAGAGCAGGGGGGTGGTGACACAATATTTTATTGGTTTCTTTGCACATAGACACACAGACACACACATAGACAATGGCAGCAGGGGTTAAAGAGGCTTGGTGCAGGGGATGAAGTCTAGGAGGAGAGAGATAGAGTCCAAAACAGAGCAGGAAATATGCAGGTGATATCTACCTATTCCAGGATGAAAGTGGATCCTTGATGGCCAGTCAGGGTTTCCTTCAGCTTGGTGTTGTCCAGAGGAGGGTTGCCGGCAGGGCCTCTGCAGTGGATAGGTGGTGTGACATGGAGCTGGTCTGGTCCAGATGGAAATGGTGTTCCCAAAGAGTCAGTCTTCACTACCCCTTGTTAGCGGGTAGACTACCTATGATCACCTATGGGGAGGGCCTGTCCAGGCAATGCCAGTTCTGTTCCAGAGGGTTCCAGGTGTTCTTACCAGGCACTTGCAGCCTTTGCACAATGGTGGGTTGCTTCATCTTTTGTTTCTTGAATGCCAAGTGTGGTTCCTAGGGCTGGGTCATTGGTCCAGGTATTGGTGTTGATGGTTCAGTCATTCAGAGAGAGCTATTTTTAGAGCTACTGCCATTGTCTCTCAAGCACCCTCATTCATCCCCATTCATTCAGGAACTAAGTTACATAGGAGGGGTAGTATGAGTCATAGGTTACACAACCGGGCATGGGGATAAGATGGAGGCTTGACATTACAAGATGGAAACTTGACATTATTTACACTAACTTACATATATAGGGCTAAAACAGTAATCGCACAATCTAAAAGCAGTAAAACAAAAGAATACAAACTTAATGCAAACATAATAATTATCACTTATAAAACAGTGAATATCTATATCAAAATAGCAGGGCACTTATTTGCAGAGGGGAGAGAAAAACAAAGCTTACTACCTAAAATAAAATGTTAAATCTTATGCTACATCTTAGCTTACTTATACTTATCTATAGGGAATAAGAGGGAGAGACCAAGTCAGAAATGGTTGGGGAAGCAGAAGGAATGCATTTGAGAAGAAAAAAAAAGAAAAAACTGGGGGTTTTGCTACATCAGAGGAGTTCAGGGTAGGTGGCACCACCGGGGATGGGGGGTCTCTAGTAGCTGCCCTCCTTATCCTTATCACTAAGTCGTGGTCCCTAACAGCCACTCCCCGTGTTCTTACCATGTCCATGGAGCTGTGAGTCTTCTTCTCTCTCTTACTGCAGGCTCTTTCCTGCCTCATGCTGCATGCTGGCCATGCTCAAACGCTGGCGCAAAAGCCAGTGCACCCTTTCATAGTGCGCTCTTTTCACACGCAGCTCCCTGCCGGCTCAGCTAAAAGGGATCTGGGGGCCTTCCCCTCCAGATCTGCCTCAGCTGCACTGGTTCCCTCTGCCCCACTTACCTTAGAGGGATCAGCTGCTGCTGCCACCACTGCCAGTCAGGTAAGGGGGCACACATGTGTATGGGAATGCACGTGTGCTCAGCTCCATCATCTCTACTCCTAGCCCCAACTACTCTGCATGCGCCTACTTTGGACACTTTAAAAAAAACAGCTGGATTCCTATCTTGCTGGGATCATTTGACCCCAGCTGACTTCCTGCCCCTTGGGCAGGGGGCTGGACTCAAACTTGTGAGGTCTCTTCTTGCCCTAATATCTATGAAATCTATGAAGTATATGAAGCATCACATTTGAAATCACGGTAATAGCAACTTAGGGTTGGGTTCTGCTCATGGCTGTCCACACAGCCAACATCCTGTTAGTGGCCAAAGTCACCTGGAGGAATGTCACTGTGGCAGAGTACCTTTGGTACCTGTGACTTTAAGGGCTTAGACCTAGCAGCAGAACAGCCTGCAGGTGGTTACACTCCCCAGTCAGGAGTTACATAGCTATCAGGGGAAAAGTGCCTAATTGGGGAAAAGTGCTCATCAGCTGGCAATAAGAGCAGGCCTGACCAGCTGGAGCTGTTGCTCACAACAACTTGGAGTTACATGTCAGGAACTACTGGGGATGGCAGGAGGTTCCTGGTCCTGGGGTATGACATAAAACTACACCCCGCTAGGGAAGAATGGTGTGGTGGGGCTGCCTGTGGCAGGGTGATCCCCAGGAAAAGCCACACCAGTTGCCTCCCTAGTGAAAGGCAAGCATGGGATGCCCAACCCCTACTACTTGGTAGGTAAGCCAGATGTAAGGACAGGCACAGGGGCCAGGCATGCCTAGGGAGCCCCATGGGATGTAAGACCCCAGTGGCCCCAGTGAGAGGGCAGTGAGGGCAGGGGCAGTGAAGGGAGGCAGAAGAGTGGCCCCAGTGAGGGGGCAAAAGTATACATAGTAGGGGTGTGTGAAATTTTTCTGGGTGTTTTGTTTTAAAGCTGTTTCAACACGTTTCAAGCACAAAACAGCAAAATTGAAATGAAACAAAACGCTTTAAAACAGCTTCAAAACAAAATGAGGGCACTCAAAAATTTTGAAAGTTTCAAAATATTTTGAGTTTCAAATTCAGGCTTACTTGGCTTCAGTGCTGGTTCCAGCCAGGAGCGACAGCCTCCTGTCCTCCAGCATGCAGATCTGGGGGCCATCACCCCTCAGAGGAGTCCAGCACAGCCCCACAGCCCTCCTGGGTGTGTGGGCCTCTGGATTTGCATGCCAGATGACAGGCTGCTGCTGTTGCTTGGGGCCAGTGGATGGCCAGATGACAAGAGGGCTGCTGGACTATGCTGGACTTCTCCCAGGGGTGCGGGCCCCTGGATCTGTATTCCAGATGACAGTAGGGTGAGGCTGCTGCTACTGCCCAGGACTGGCACTGGGCACAGCCCATGCCGAATGCTGGGAAGATTGCTGCTGCCACTGGCCCCAGGCAACAGTGGCAACCTCCTGTCATAGGGCACACATATCCAGGGGTCCACACCCCTGGGAGGGCTGTGGAGCTGTGCCAGACTTCTCCCGTGGGTGCTGGCCTCCTGTGGTGAAAAGGAAGTTGAAACACATGGTGCTGTTTTGCACAGCCCTAATACATAGAGGCCTGCACAGAGTAGGATTCACAGTAGCGGCCTCAAGGACTGTACATGAGGTGTGCAGATTAGGGTCTGCTGAGGTGGGCCTGAAGTGCTGCACAGGGAGTGTGCAGAGTAGGGTTGCAGGGTTGACCTGAAGGGCTGTGCACAGACCCCACAAGAGTGTTAACATAAGTAGGAAGCCCTAGTGAGAGGGCATAAAAGGAAGGCCCTAGTATGAGGGTGGAAATTGAAGCCCCAGGGAGGGGGCAGAATGGCCAAGGTAAGTCTATGGATGCCTGAGGCTGCAGCTGGGCCAGAGGCTGAGTGATCTGGCTCAGCAAGAGAGCTGGGGGTAGTAAATCGTGGGTAGTTTGGGCCAGTGGAGCCCAGTAATTTGGATGCCATCTGCGAGGCATAGGACATAGTATAGGGAAGGTTGGAGCCATGTATAACACCCTGGGCATCAGGACACTATATGGGCAGCCTCCCACATTCAAAGTCTAGTTTAATGCAACAAGTCATGGCAGGTAAGACAGGACAGACTCCCCTAGACAGGCGGATAGACCAACTTAGACTTAGCTTTATGTGTTTTTTCTACATACCTCTAGGTAACAGGCACCTCATGAATGCTGTGATGCTGGGGCACACAAAGTGTCCCACAGAAGCACTGGGGGCTCCCCAGTGCACTTAGCAGCAGACCTGGAAGTGGACCAGAAGTACTTCCAGTCCACTTGTGGGTTTGCCACCAAGCATGCATGGGACCCCACCGTGCTCCTGTGGGATGCTCCATCCACTCCAGTATTGCAGCATTCACAAGCCACGCCGGGTACCACAAGGATATAGAAAAAACATTTTTAGATCAGGGTGGGTGTTGTGGGCCCTGAAGTGCCAGTATACAATTATGAAGTGTTTCATGAGCAACCCTGCATTGATGGCATCCAGGAGAGCCCTGTGTTCATTGGTCAAGTGGAAGTCAATTGCCATTTCCTGCAGGGGATGGCAGCTGTACTGTCTGGTAAGTGGCCCCATGTAGATCTCTGGTCTCCTGAGTCCTGCACGCCACTATGATGATCATGGTGCTACCATGATGATCAACACCAGTCTGGGACACAAAAATTCTCAGAAGCTCTTCAGAGAAAACAGCAAGGCACCAAGGAGATGGTAGTTCTGCTTCCAGGTGTGATGGCTTCTGCAAGAGAGGCAGGGAGTCCTGGTAGTTTGCAGCAGCTAGAACAGGCACACTTTTGATTCATAGGACAGAAAACTCTCTCAGGGTTTCTCCCTGGCAGCCTCAGAGCAGGGAGAAAGGAAGGGGTTTCTGTGACTTGGGAGCTCTTCAGGGATCTTTCCCTGGGTATCTCCCTGGCAGCCTCGAAGATGAAGGGAGGTCACTGTGACACGTGACCCCATGGGGGGGGAGTTGTAGTGGTTTTCCACGTTGGTTTAAAGGTTTAGCTGGGATGTAGCAGGCTGGGCCCATAAGAAAGCCTCTGGGAGCAACTAGGGGGGTGAGCAAGGTGGAAGCTCAGATAACCGGAGCATCATGCTGGGTCTAGGTCAGAGGGGCTGAGAATATGGAGACCAAAATGCAGGAGGACCAAGAGGCAAATCCAAGAGATGTAATCTGAGAAGTGAGCTGAGATCATAAACCAGGGATCAGACAGCCAGTGCCTAGGTCCTGGGGAGATCTAAGATCAGAGTCAGGAAAAGCCAAAGCCGAGCCAGGAGCCAGGGGAATCAGAATAAGCAGTGAATGTGAGGCTTGCTGGAACAGACTGAGACTGTATCATACCTGCAGCCTGAGGCTGCAGGTGTGCTTAAAAGGGGTGAGTATCACTTTCAGCAGCCAATCTAGTTGCTTGCCTCCACAGCAAACTAGGACAAATACATTAGCCACAGATCATGCACAGGTGTGATGGCTCAAGTGCTTAGCGCAGCCAGGCATGATTGATCAGAGGCCTTGGTAGGTGGGCAGCCAATCAGGGCTGCCCTGTGCACTCAGCTGCCTCCCACAGTTTCCCTCAGCTGGGGGAGCTTGCAATGCTGCCTGGGATACATTTATGGGGCGCCTTGGCTGGGATTTGTAGTAACCAGCACTTTAATTGGTGCAAAGTGATTTCTGAATCAGTCTGCCAGGTGTCTTCTTTCACCAACACAAATTGCTGGGCATCTCCAGAAAAGGTTACAAT
>NW_017728950.1:49896632-49897964 GCF_001723895.1 Crocodylus porosus
ATCTATTGTTACTGTTGGTGTTATAAATAGTTGGGTGTATTAATTCTGTATAATGGGCTCTGTAAGGACATCTTTATTAGCTAACGCATTTGTGGTATTAACTTGCTGGATTGGCTGTGCTGGGATTCACCCCTCTTTTGGGCCTGGGCACCTATAAATTGTATATAGTTAAGAATGTTGGGCCTGGGCTAACTCTATAGAGGAAAGAGGGCCTCTTTCCCCCGAAAATTAGCCCTCTTTTCCCCAAAAATTGGGGTCTGTGCCTTAAGTGCAGAAATTGATTTTTTCCCCCACTGGAATAGAAGCATGGAGGAGTAGAAGCATGCAGATGCTGTGGTATAATGGCTGTGACATCACTCCAGCAAGTGTCAGGTTTAGGGTTTTAACCCTCTCATGGTCTCTGACACCTGTAGCTTTTGCATGAAGCACCCAGTGAGCTGGCTGAGAAACAGTGAGATGATGCATGGAGTCAACTCTCAGCCAGGACTGTGGAAAAAATCTTTTTTCCCTTACATTCTGCCTTCTAAAGACAAGGTGCATTTCATAGATTTCATAGACATTAGGGCTGGAAGGGACCTCAGATGATCATTGAGTCCAGCCCCCACCTGAAGGGCAGGAGGTCAGCTGGGGTCATAAGATCCAAGCAAGATAAGCATCCAATTTTCTCTTGAAGGTGTTCAATGTAGGTGCTTGAACCACCTCCGATGGCAGGCTGTTCCAGACCTTGGGGGCTCAGACAGTAACAAAGTTCTTCCTTATGTCCAGCCTGAAACGGTCTTGCAGTAGTTTCTAACCATTCAACCTTGTCATCCCTTGGGATGTTCTGGTGAACAATTGTTTCCTCAGATTCTGGTGAACACCCCTGATAAACTTATAGGTGGCCATCAGATCACCCCATAGCCTGCGCTTTTCCAGGCCAAAGAGCCCCTTATCTCTCAGCCTCTTATCATAAGGTCTGTTTTCCTGACCTCTGATCACGCACGTGGCTCTTCTCTGGACTCACGCAAGCTTCTCCCCATCCTCTTTGAATTGTGGAGCCCAAAACTGGATGCAGTACTCCAGCTGCGTCTTCACCAAGACCGAGTACAACAGGAGAACGCTGTCCTGGGATTTGCTCGAGAAGCATCTATGGATGCAAGCCAGTGTTTTGCTCGCTTTATTAGCCGCAGCATCACATTGAAGGCTCATGTTCATCTTGTGGTCAATGATGACCCCCAAATCTCTTTCATCCATAGTACTAACTAGCATAGCACTGCCAAGCCTATAAGGATGCTGCAGGTTTTTCCTCCCAAGGTGGAGAACCTTGCATTTTTCAGTGCTAAATGCCATCGG
>NW_017728950.1:49897975-49899324 GCF_001723895.1 Crocodylus porosus
CTGCAGGTTTTTCTTCCCACGGTGGAGAACCTTGCATTTTTCAGTGTTAAACACCATCAGGTTCTCATCCGCCCATTTGCTGAGCCTATCCAGGTCAGCCTGGATTGCCCTCCTGTCTTCAGGTATGGATGCTTTGCCCCAAAGTTTGGTGTCAATTTCATATCGAGGGGCATGTAATATAGGAGAAAATATGGTATGTATTTGATTACAGTATATGATTCTGCCACCAGGTGTCTCTC
This sequence comes from Crocodylus porosus, assembly GCF_001723895.1. NCBI lineage: Eukaryota > Metazoa > Chordata > Crocodylia > Crocodylidae > Crocodylus > Crocodylus porosus. The sequence continues at coordinate 49,898,215 of NW_017728950.1, forward strand.
TGTTTTGAATGGAGTCCTAGACCTGAGATAGTCTGGTAAACAAAAGAGACAAAATTGGAACTCAAGCTGTATTGAGTCTGTACCAGTATTGAAAGGGTCTCTTTTTTAAACTGAACTGTAATTCCAAGTATCAGGGCACTCCTCATATTGGCTAAGGAAACTTGATAAAATGAATATACAAGTGGTAGTTATTACTCATGAAAATGGAAATTTATTGTAAGTTTATTTTAAATCAGTGTGTTAGTTTTGATCTACAGGTATTCAGCCCATTGCAGTTAAGGGCCACAAACTCCTTATGCACTGTCTCAGCCTTTACCATGGAGCCTCCGTAGTGCATATTGGCTTCTGTGGCCCCCTACAGTGAGGTGAATTTCAGCCATTTTACTATTTCAGTAAATTCCTGTATTTCCCACAACCCCTACTGAAATTAACAAAAAATAAAAAAGCAGTCTTGCTTATAAGCCCTTGTGGAAGTTGAGGATCACTAGCTGGGTTATGTCGCAGAGCGGTGAACTGCCACCAGTGAGAGAGAATGCAAGAGGTCCCAGTAGAGATCATTAAAAGTCTAAAGAGAAAACTGTCACATTGATGGGAAGAAAGAAAAAAGAAGGCTCACCAGGGGACGGAGACCAAATAAAAGAGAACAATAATTTACTCTGATCCATTAAAATCAACAATTAAAAACCAATATATTCATCCCTACAGAAAAATAACTCAGATACAGTTTACTTGTATATGCATTACACATTGTGCTTATATAGCATCTTTCAGGTGGGCCTGCCAAGGCACCTCACTGATATTACTGGCATAGGGAACAAGTGAAGCCTGAGTTCTGTTCTAAAACCAGAAGTTGACAGTACGAGTTGTCCCTCCACAGAAAACACTCAGTTCTATCTTTGTAGAGCACAGCAGCTGAAGGAAAGATCTGTAAAGAACTACAAATAAATATGAGAAGTTGTCAGGCCATAGTTCAACAGTACAAGACCCCAGGAGGTGAACAGCATGAACATGGTTAAACAACAGGCCTAGAAGGCGGACATTCCGTGTTGCAGCATTGTTTTGCAAGTCAAAAGTGTATTCTAACAAGTTCAGTGAAACTGAATGTGTCAC
>NW_017728950.1:49899519-49920707 GCF_001723895.1 Crocodylus porosus
TATTTTTAAAGTAGTAAAACTAAATGCAATTCCAAATAAGTGAAGAGTAATCACTGGCATGATATAAAAATGTTATGATTTATAATTCCAATTGTTAAGAAAGAACTGGGTGGTGAGGATGTATTAACGGCGGGGGGGAATGTGGTATTTACAATAAGTTGACTGGTGACAGGAGCACAAACACAAGGTGGCATGTATGGGAGGTCTTAAGAAAGAGGGCATGCCTCTGGGGAGTAATGTATCAAAATAAAGCAAGGTCCAAAGAGTTAGATTAAAGTTCTTGGGGGCAAATGGAGGGTAGAGACATATAATAAATTAGGATACAAATATGTGGATATGACATATTTCACCTGAGTATCTCTAAGTGCTTTATTGAAAGGAGTGGAACTCAAAAGTCCCAACAGGTATTCTGTGAGATAAATAATGCTAGAATTTCATGGCCACACCAGTAGCAAGAGAAACTGATGAAAATAATGAAGAGACAAGCACAATGTTTTATATAAGGATAAAATGTAAAAGGAATATATGAGTTCTTAGAATATTCATTAATTGCCAAGTAAGATTTTTATAGATAATCCTGACTGGTTAAAAGAGGCAAGTGATATATGTATTGAAAAAGGGTATTCATCTCAAGAAGGCACCACAGAGAATAAGCTAGTGAAAACCTGGCCGATTGAGGCCAGGACTTTATCCAATGTGAATATTAAATAAAAAAGAAAATATAAATAAGATCAGACCCCTCAGATTTTAGGAGGATAAAGACCTTAAAAAGATAATATCTCCTCTCTGAAAGTTTTTGTCATTATATTTGGAATGTATAAAGGAAATTGCTTCAATCCAGTTTTAAATATATCAACATCCTAGGAAATTTTGGTGAGAGCCCCAGCTGCCACTCATGGGAGGCAGTGTCTGCTGCAGTGGAGCAGAATGTGGAGCCCAGCTCGCCCTCCCCTACCAGAGCAGAGCCCATGGTGGGGGCAGGGGTGGGCTGCCTACTCTGGGCTTGGGCAAGGGGACCAGCTCCCTGCCACTGCATGCACTCCCGAGGTAGGGCATGTCCCCCAGATAGGTAGGGTACGTGTCCCCCAGATTTGTGCATGAGGCAGGTATAGGCTGTGGGTTCAGGCTCCCCGCCCTGCTGCCCTCCCCCTGAGGCCTCCATGGCTCAGCGGGTGGGATGCAGCATGACAGGGCAGAGAGGGGAAGCTCCTTGTCACTTCAAGTTCCATGCCACCCTGGCAAAGCACCCCCCTCCCACCTGGCAGCAATAAGGGGCACAACTTTGCTCTGCCACCCCCACTGCTGCCAGGGGAAAGCATCATTTTAGACATGAAAAAATATGGTGCTACTCTCCAGCCCCAGGGCATGCCATGCATGAGGCTCAGGCTCCAAAAATTGCCAAAGATGGCCGAATATGAGGAGAGTCATAATTGATTGTTTGCCCTGCTCCTGGCCCTGCCCCCTGCAATGGGATGGGAGTGAAACAGAGTGAGGGCAGAGCACTATAGAATGCTGGAAGACCAAGCAACTCCCACCCTTGTTGCATGCCATAGAGCATACAGGCATTTCAGAGAGCATTTCAAAATGTATTTCCCTGCCACCACCTCCTCCTCAGGATATTTATTCAATTCCAATTTCAGGTTCTTTTGCTTATGCGCAAGGTTGTACACATTGCTGCACATTGTAAAACTTTACATTTAAATAAACTAATGTTAGTATTCATGCTATTAAATTTAATGAAAATATTTCCTTTGTGTTGTGTTGTAAAGTTGTTTTTTAACCTAAGTCTGGAGGCTAAGCTACCTGATGTTACCCCTTTAAATTAGTTCTCCCCCCTCTGCCTCCCCAGATGCAAAGTTCCCAAGGTACACATAAGGACTGTTAATGCAATATAACATAGTAAATTGCAACCCAGGACATTGAAGAACTAAAAGAAAGGCACTCTTAACTGTTCTTCCAGAGCACAGGAGAAAAGAACAAAGGACCATCAGAGTACTCAAGAGAGGACATTGTCTTCTCTGAATCAATACCAGTACTAGATACAGTCCAGAGCAATACGCATTCTCCTCATTTTTTCCTAGCCAGAATTGTCCATCAGCTCATGAGTTGTTATAAACATATCACGTCTGTTGCTTGTACAACTGCTCATATTTTTATCCCCCAGTGTTGCCAATTAGCAATCAGGTTCTTAATTAGTCTGACCCACCTGGCTATTTTGTTCCTAATAAATCAATTCACTCAATTCACATGGAGGGGCTTGCATTTAGTACCATAGCTCAGTCATTACTGGTCATCATTGTATGCGACTGCTGTGTGCACTATAAAAATTTGATAACCACACTGAATTTGTATTCTCCATTGATGTACAGTCTGTCAAGTAAGTAGAGTGTGTGGTTCATATTTTTAATGTAGATAGGGATTCAGCAAAAGCCTCAGCAGAGCACCAAGAAGAAACATGGGATATAAGCTATAAACAGGTTGTCATGCTGAGTTGTATGCATTTTATCTGTACTTGAATACTAGATATGGCACTTATTTTGGACCTAAATTTACCACTCTCCCACAAGAACTTGGTGTTACTGCTTGTCGCAGTGCACGCGGGTGCCCTGCGCCTAAAAGCAGACATGGCAGGAGAGACCCCTAGTGGTGAGAAGGGGGAGGCTCAACTGCCAGTCACCAGGGCAGCACAGGTGCTGGTTGCCAGGGAAACCAAGGGGGTCAGCTGACAGGAAGGGGCAGGGCTTGGCCCCTTCTTAAGCCCAAGCATAAGGCCAGGTGAACAGTTCCTCTCCGGTGGCCAAGCAGGGGGAAGCTCAGCCAGCACACAGGGAAAGGGGGAAGATAGACTGCAGGAGCATCCCCTGGTTGCGGCGGAGTTGAAGTATTTTTCCGGTAGGGACAGAACATGGATTTTTGACCAGGCGGTTTAGTTTATGTTATAGCCCAGGGGTTGTGTGTTTACTATTTAACCGGAGGACCGGGTGAGGCTATTAAGGGTGGAGGAGGCCTCATAGGGATGCCACAGTAGCGTGGGGTTTCCTGGCACCAGAGAGGGCGCACATTTTTTGGGGGCACATTGGCCCCAGCCCGGGAGCCCCGGAGCTAGGGGGCAGTGAGAAGCCCCAGACCTAGGGGGCAGCAGGGAGCCCTGGAGTGAGAGGGGGCAGTAGGGAGCCCCAGAGTGAGCGGGGGGCAGTGAGAAGCCCCAGAGCGAGAGGGGGCAGTAGGGAGCCCCGGAGTGAGGGGGGCAGAGAGGGGCCCCAGAAGTAAAGAAGAGGGCCAAGGCATAGGGCAAACCATGTCAAGTACCATCTGCGAGGCTTGGACTGCGGTGTAGGGAAGGAAAAGGAGCCGCAGGTAGCGCCCCCTGACACTGGGCATATAAAGTGGGTAGCCTCCTGCTAATTACATCACTCAATCAATTAGGATCAAGGCATGGCAGGCGAGTAAGCAGGCGGTTAGCCCAAGACAGGAAGGCGGAGCCACCCACAGAAAGGCTTCAGCGCGCCAGTCCTGTTACACTGCTCCATTTGTTGTTATTTTGTATGAAATATGAGCTCATAAGACTGGAGTGACATAGCTGCTTGGTTGGCAACCATGGTGGGAAGGGGAGAGGAGAAGGTAAAGGAAAAAAGATTTCTCTCAACTGAAAGTCCTCAAGCTGTTTACTTTCATATGCAGGGAAATCTGTCCCTGTGGAAGTTGTCCCTTTATTCTAGAGATGTCCCTAACTCATGCTTTCCCTTCTTTCCACAAGGAAAGGATCACTCTAATACTATCTTCCTCTCCCCTAGCCAATACCTTTTTCTAAAAGAAACACAGATCTGATGAGTTCTATCCCCTCCCCTTCCCATCCCTGACTGCTTGTCCTCCATGATTTGGAGGACAAGTTACCTGTCCCTGTGCAGCCTCTCTGCTTGAACACAGGTATCTATTGGATAAACTTAATTTGAACTTAATTTCACTAAGCCTGTTCATGGATTCAGACTTATTTTTATTTATCTTAGAATAATACAAAACAGAGCTGGAAGTATGTCAAGAGGTTGTCCAGTCTATATTCTTTCAAGGCAGATATTTATCTAATTTGCTGTTAACCTCCAATGATAGAGATACCACATTTAACCACTTTATGGCCAGACTTCTTGCCATTCTCTTTCTTGTGCCATGCCCTATCATACAAGATGCCAGAATGTCATTTTGCACCGTTACATTTCAAGAATCTATTCCATGTTCTAAGATTAGCCTCTTGGAAAGACTCTCCTACACAAACTAGCTTTGTTGTTATTGTCTAAAGTTCTACAGAGGCATAAAAGTAAATTTGCTAACCAGGATCTTCATTAGTTATAGGTCCTCACACAAACCATTCACAGATAAGATAAGAACATAATATAATAAGTGCTTTATAGATGGAGGCACAAAGAGACTTGTCCAAGGACCCCCACTAAGTCTATGTTAAACAAGGGACTTGACCCCCGGTGTCCCACAATTACCCTAAGCACTGAGTTATCCTTCTGCCACCAGTGTGTTTGGTATTTCCACATTTGACATGTGGTTGGCATGAGGGGCATCTTTCACAGTTTGTAAAGAAAAACATGCTGTTTATGAGGTTAAAATTAATCTGTTTAAGGAATACAGAGTGGGCATAAAATGATAACATCTGCTCAATCCAGAGACTAAGAGGGCTATTGTACTGTGCATTAGCTTCAAGATAACAGGCATATTCACTAATCTCAAACTATACAATATTCAATTAATTATTCAATTTGGAGAAAAATATATTCAGCAGTTATATTTTTCTGTGTTGATTTGCCTTCTAAGAAGAGTCATCTTTTTCTTTCAGGTGGAAGAAAAAAAGAAAAATAAGTGAGGACTCTATCTTTGAGAGGGGAGGAAAAGGTAGAGGAGAGAGTAAAAGCTGGGGAGTTTTAGGGGAAATAATGTTTGATCTCATTAGGCTCTGAATAAGCCAGCCATATCCTACACAGAGAGGGAACAAAGAGGCAGGAGGAGGCAGGATAGTTTAAGGAGAGGTCTGCAGCTGCTGAATAGGTGGCTTGGTTTGCAGAAATAGGAGCCAGTGACACTGGACAAGATAACAGAACTAGAAGAAAGGAGAATAAATTTGTGTGAAACAACACCATTTCGATTTGACTTCCATTTTGACGATTCAGCAGAACAGTGTTTCATTTTGAGTTTTATTTTGAAAGCACTGTTCCATTTCATTTTGTCAAAACTGTTTTGCATTTTCAATGCTGTTTTAATGTTTTGCCCATAGGTTATTATGGGGAAACATAAAATGCAGAAGGCAGGCAGATCAGGGGCTATGCCAGAGTCCTTCCAAGGGTGCAGGCCCCTGATCTGCCTTCCATATGAGAGAAGCTGGGTGCTGCCTCCTGGGACCAGCACTGGGAAGATCACTGCTGCTGCTGGTGCCAGGCAGCAGCATCTGCTCCTTTCATCCAACAGGCAGATCGGGAGCTCGTCCGCACCCCCAGGAGGGCTGTGGGGGCTGTACCAGAGTCCTCCTGGGGGTACGGGCCCCTGATCCACCTGCCAGATGACAGACCTAGTGCTAGGAATATTAATGCTGCCACTGTCCCCAGGTGGTAGCACCCATCTCCTGTCACCTGGCAGGCAGATCGGGGGCAGACACCATGGGGAAGACTCCGGCACAGCCTCCGCAGTCCTCCTGGGGGTGCCCATGGTACCCCGATCTGCCTGCTGGCTGACAGGAGCTGGGTGCTGCTGCCTGCAGCCAGCAACAGCCAGGGCCATCTTTGGGTGGGCGAATCAGGGTGACTGTCCCTGGCCCTATGCTTTGGGGGGTCCCATGGAGCTGGGTGGAGGGGCCGAGGTGATTCTGCACCACCAGCAGCTTCGAGTCTGGTTTCTTGCTACCTCCCACACTGCTGCCGCTGCCAATGGCAACAGCAATGGCAGCTTCTTTGCATCCAGGTTGCCCAGGATTTCAGTGGGGACAGGTCCCTGCATGAACTGATTTGCTCCGGGCCCTGTACCTTTGACCCAAGGAGGGTGCAGGGCTCAGGACAAACCAGCTTGTGCAGGAACCTGCCCCCTGCCCTGATCCTGTGCAGGGGGACCTGTGCGGAGTCACCACGGCCACTCTGCGTGGCTCCGCAGGGCCCCCCAAAGTGCAGGGCCCAGAGCAGTCGCCCTGATTTGCACCCCACCAGGGGCAACCCTGGCTGCCACAGATCAGGGGCCTGCACCCCTGGGAGGACTCCAGAACAGCCCCCACAGCCCTCTCAGGGGTGCGAGCAAGCCTCCAATCTGCCTGCCAAAAGAGAGCAGTGGTTGCTGCTGCCTGGGACCAGCAGCAGCAGTGATCTTCCCTGTGCTGGTCCCAGGAAGCAGCACCTGGCTTCTCTCATTTGGCAGGCAGATTGGAGTCCCACACCCCTGGGACCAGCAGGCATTGGGGGAGTCCCTGTTCCCCTGAGCGCTACCAGGAGTGACTAGAAATAATGGTCACAAGCTGGCAGAGGGGAGATTCAGACTAGACATCAGGAGGCACTACTTCACTGTCAGAGCATCTAGGATCTGGAACCAACTTCCAAGTGAAATGGTGCTGGCTCCTACCCTGGGGGTCTTTAAGAGGAGGCTAGACGAACACCTTGCTGGGGTCATTTGACCCCAGTACTTTTTCCTGCCGTGGCAGGGGCCGGACTTGATGATCTGCTCAGGCAAATTGGGGGCCTGCCAGCACCCCTGGGAGGGCTGTGGGGGCTCTGCTGGGTGACAGGAGGCAGGTGCTGCCAGCTGGGACCAGCCGCTGATCTGGGGGTTGTGCGGGTAAACCCCTGATCTGCCTGCTGGAAGACAGGAGGCGGGTGCTGCTGTCCTTCAATTAATTTGAATCAAACCTGGATATGGCTGGGACCAATAAGCTTTGCTTCAAAACTCGAAATGTTTCAAAACTTTCCAAACATTTTGAATTCCCTTGTTTCATTTTGAACCTGTTTTGAAGGCTTTTGTTTCATTTTGATTTCACTGTTTCAAGCTCGAAATGCATTGAAACAGCTTCAAAATGAAACGCCGGGTGAAATTTCACACATCCCTAGTTCATAGCACCACTGCACAGCAATGAAGGAAAACAATATTGGGGTTAGAAACTTTGAGAACTGATAAGACAGACCCTGCTGTAAAAGAAATAGGCAAAGGGAGCAAGGAGGGTAAGGAATCAGTGACGGAGGTAGAAGAAGAGAGGGAAATCAGGACACCTGATAAGAATTGAAATATTTATATTTGTATATGTATTTGTAAATCATTTGAAAGATGCAAGGTGCTGTATGAGCTCTAGATATTATGGTACCAAAGGACAATACTGGTTTGAAAATCTTGTCTGAAAACTTTAAATTTTCTATTACCATAAGTAATGTCTAAGATTACTAGTTAAAATTTCGAACGAAAATTATTTTTCTTCAGTTGCTGTGTGTATCAGTGGTTTCTTCTTCGCTTGTATAGCCATTTCCTGTTGTGTCATGTCAATGACAGGGGGAAGAGACAGACAGACACTTTTGAAAACAGGAAAATTATGATTGTAAAACCATAAGAGCTGGCAGGGGATGAGAGGAAGGTGTACAACCTGAAAGTACTTCTGAACTGTTTGAAGGTATTAGATTCCAACTTTTTATTGTGAAAAGGGTGGGATTTAATTTATTAGGAATTTCAGTGTATATCAAAACAAACATATTTTGGGGGGTTTTTTCCTGACACATAGAGAAGTCCAGCAAATAAGATTTGGAACCTTCACCTTCACTATCTCCAAGGGCTACAGAGCTTCAACAGCAGAATCAGGCAACAAATGACATTCTTAGCCCTCCACAGAGCTCTGTTTTTTCAAGCACACTCCCAAACTTCTAATAAAAAAGTTCTAATAAAGGATGTCCAAAATAAACCAGCCAGGGTCAGTAATAGCAGTTGTATGTCTCTTTAATCATAACTACTTTCCTTCCTACTTCTCAGCATGGAAAACTTGCTGCCAGTAGAGTCAACTGTAATGACAAATGATTCAGGGAAGTTCACAAAGCACATGAACATCAACACAAATTACAGAGGAGGGAAAAAAGTATCAAAATACCCATTCTCTGTTAAACATTGCCTGAAAGGATTCTGTATTAAAATATAGGAGTGGGATGAAATAATGCTCTCATACTGCATATTTTGTTCAATTTATGAATCCAAACTTTTCTTACATTTGGTTTGTTTGTATTTTTTCCGTGGCTTAAAAAGCTATTTTCTCCCTTTAATGTTTCATGTTTATGGTTCAGAGTTGATTGTATTTTCTTATAGCAATCAAAAAAGGGGGGGCGGGGAACACACTTCTGTTTCTCATGCAGACAGTATTGGTCATCAGCTAGAGGGTTTGGCATCTATAATTACTGCAAGTTGTTGGATATCCTGGTTTGATTCAAATTAATTGAAGGACTGATGAGAGAGTTCTGATTTTTTATTTCAGTAAGATCCCCCCTCTTTGTTTTTGCTGTTTATGTATATGCATTAGTGGTAAACAAATACTTTAAAGCCTATCCCATGTGGAATGGGGAGTCCTAAAAGCAGTTCTACTGGAGACTAAAGTTTGGCTGTGATATGGATTTAGTGAATATCACACTGGAGAGATATCTCATTTCACACTGTAATTGCAACCAGCATCTGAAAAGATTTACAAGAAGACAAAACAATTATCTTGCATTGAGTCCAAACATTATTACTTCCTGAAAATACAGTGATTTAAGTCACTTCCAGGCTGGAAATTTCTTAAGTATTAAAAGTTAAGTCTACGCCAGCCAAATGTCATTGTTGTGGTTGGTGGTGTGTAATAATATGCAAGAGACTTGGGTTTGATTCTCATTAGTCTGCTAGACTGGGCAGATGGACTGTAATTCTTGTATAAAACTTTTCATGTGAAGATCTTAGAGGATGAAATAGTGAAATGCTTAAGTGTTGCTACTCCTATCCCTATTTTGCCGATGGGGGTTATTTCTGAAATATAGACAAGTTAAGTCTAACTTTTTCAAACTTATGAGTCTAATTTTTGGCAGCTAGATCAGCAATCTAATTTTCCAGGGGTGCTGAGAATATACACCTGAAAGTGTCTTTAGGTGCTTAATATCATTGAAAAATCAGATCTGTTATTTAGCTGTTAAGGTATATAACCATGACATTTTCCTCCAGGTCACAGAGTGTGGGGAAATATTCATAATAGTCTGGACTGTCTTGTCATGACTCAACTGCATTCTACTTTCAGGCTGACTGAAGAGCACTGTTAATGGACTATGGAAGAAATTCTTTTCTGGGTCATAAGACAGACTGTACCATGAGGCTTTAAGGGAAGTACTAAAGGAGGATGCTCAATGCTCTGGAAACAAGTAGGCTTTTCCTCCAAAACAAGAGATTTTTTGCTGCATTTTCTAATTAAAGATTTGGGTAATGGAAGAGCTAATTTTAGGTGTAGCACTATATAGGACTGGACTGAGGCATAGGCTATATAGTGCCTATGGGATTCAAGCTCCAGGTGTCACATGGTTATATGATAATCTAAGATATTTCCCCCCTTTCTTTCCCAAAGTCTTAGACTCATAGATTCATAGACACCAGGACTGGAAGGGATGTCGAAAGATCATCGAGTCCAGCCCCCTGCCCCACAGGCAGGAAGTCAGCTGGGGTCATAGGATCCGAGCAAGATGGACATCCAAATGTCTCGTGAAGGTGTTCAAGATAGGTGCGTGAATTACCTCCGGCGGCAGTCTGTTCCAAACCTTGGGGGCTCGTACAGTAAAGAAGTTCTTCCTTATGTCCAGCCTGAAACGGCCACAGAGGAGTTTGTGACCATTTGATCTTGTCACCCCTTAGGTTGCTCTGGTGAACAGATGTTTCCTCAGATCATTCCCCCAGATTGAAACAAATGTGTGAGGGATGAACTGTGTATACTTGTCCTACCTTAGAGCAGGGGGACTTCTGCACAACTTTTTGAGATCCCTTTCTGTTTTAAACTTACATGATTCTATTGCTGTAGTATTTAAATTTAAAATAGCCAGTTAACTCCAATGATACAACAGCAATGATCAACAATGATACAATGACAATACTGTGGTTTTCAAATTAACAGTACAGCACCACTTTCCAACTCACTGCTACTTTACACTGACAAGAGATGCTTATTCTGGTACAGTAAATCTAGGATAGCAGCCAGAGTCAGCCCATTATTAATAGCAGAACTATGCAATGCTTTTGAGGCTTTATATGTACCAAACTACTCTGGGGGCACATCTACACGAGACATTTACTGTGCAGTTGACTACTTAACTGTGCATTAAATCTCTTGGGGTCTACACATGCATCTCATCAGGGCACTCTGCAGCAGGGTAGTTCTTGTAAAATACATTTACTACCCTGCTGCATAATTTTCTGTACATAGCAACGTATGTGTAAATGCTGCCCCAGCTGGCCGGGGCAGAGGGTGCACGGGAGCAGCCTTGTGCCCCCGGCCAACCGCTCCGCAGCATGTGGGGTTGGTAGGAACAGGCAGCTCAGGGTGCTCCAACAGGGCTCCACATGCTGTGGCACAGGTGGCTGGAGAAAAAAGGTGCTTCAGAGTGGGGGCTGAAGCACCTTTGTGCCTCAGACAGCCCCTCCACAGCATGTGAAGCTCTCTCAGAGCAGCCCTGGACTGGTAGGCTGATCCCCTGGGTCACCTGCCAGCCCGAGCTGCTCCAACAGGGCTTCACACACTGGGCATGAATAAACTTCAGAGAAACATGCCCTGGAGTTTACTCATGTACATTAGTTGCATGTGTATATGCACCCTGGATGTAGCTGGTCCAGAGTGGTGTATTCTGAGAGCTAGACCTGTTCTGTGATAATGTGGTTTGATGCCCCTGTATTACAATGGGTGCAAAGTATTCTTAGCTGGTTTTGCTCCAGATTACATTTTTGTGTGGAGTCTGGAGAGCTGCATCCATTGGTATGCTACTATAATAGATTTCCTGAAAGAATTTCTCCTGAAAATATACATGAAGGACCAGATGTTTGTGTGCTTCCCCTGCATAAATGTAGCATTTTGCTGTTATTAGGACTAAACTTGGTTGCTTCTCTGAATGTTTGCATTTTTTCCATTTTTTATTTTTAAAAAAGGAATAAATTGGACTACACTTAAAGGCTGAAGAAAATACGATACTGGAAAGTACAATAATTATATTTCTTGTATTAAGAGAGACATATGTGAACTGAGTTATTGGAAGAAGGCAAGGAATAACTATCCAAGTTCCTTGCAAAAATGTGACTTGGACTATATTTCAATGATCCTTTAAACTTTCATAACACACACAAACCCAAACCTATCCTATATTATTAAATAAAGAATTAAACAGGAAATACCGATAATGTTATGGGAGGCACTGACAATAAAGCCTGAATTAATGTTTTTCCGACACCACCAGGAAAACCACATAACTGTAGCTGCTAGGCATATGTATCTGAAGATTCAGCTAATTCAGTGACCATTCAGTTATAGTCTATAGCTGTAATGCTGATACTCTGTCTGAATAATCCTATTTGCCAGCCCTGATATTGAACAGAAACAAATGGGAGATGCCAAAAGCATGCTGTTGGGGTTGTTTTTTTTTAATGATTGCCTTATGTCTTATCTCTAGGCTTGCATCACCATCTCTTTAGTAGTAATCCCTCTACTCTGCTACCTGTTAATACCCATTGACTGGCAATAATGGTGCAGAAAAAAAGAAGTCTGCTACTTCACAAGGGATCCATGCTACCATACTCTCATTTGTGGGATTGATTTAAAACAAGCTGCTCTTGAGACCAGGACTGTCTCTTTATTATGGGTTTATAAAGTATCTAGCACAATGGGCTCTTTGAGCCGCAAAGTACTTCTGCAACGTAAATAATACTGCCAGAATCATAATGACAATCTTTCTGTTCACTTAGACTGTTGTTGTCTTTTTTTTTCCATGTACAAACTGAATACAAATGAGTTTTGCTTCTACATTATCTACCATTTGTGTGTAAAGGTGACAGTACACATATCCACAAGATATAAATTCTTTAGATGCACAAAGATGTCTGTGTGGCAATAGAAAGGAGGCTAAGGTTAACTTTGCCTGTGCACAGTATAACCCCAGTAAAAAGGTATTATGTTATGTAGTCACAGTGCCCTAGTAACCAGTGTTGAGTATGTCAGAATGCATTTAAACAGAGTATCTCTAACTTTACATCTCAAACCAGTTCTTTATATAGGTGTGTGATGCTGTCATGGAATTTGATTTATAAAATTGCTGATTCTTCTGTGTTTTCCTTATATATTTTTAAAGTAATCTTTGGAGGCTCTGTCTGGATTATTTGTCTGCCTCTGGGAAAAAATATGCAGAGTGAAAAATGATGGTTCAGACTCTTTCAGAATTAGTGATCTCCTATACTATTTGACATCCATTTGTACAACTGATGGCTGTAATCTTACTCAGTTATATTGGTATAAAGCCAGAGCAACTACATTGACTTAAGTGAAGTAATCCTAGAATTACAAAAGCAGAATTGAAAGGAGAATTTGTCCCTGAAAGTTTCAGTTAACATGAAACTTAGCTGATACTGTACATCACAATCAGATCTTTGATGATTCATTTATACCATGTGTTTTAAACAATAAGAAAAAAATGCACTAGTAGCATGGGTTAGGGAAAAGTTTCTAGTTAACCCATATTTGTAAATTAACTTTCATAGTACAAAGTCACATTTCCTAGCCTTATATTCATATATAATGGCAGACTCTCATGTCCTACATAATTGATACTGACAAACTAGAAGAATTAAGGATGCTGAGAGATCTTCATATTTGAATGTTAAACTGAGACTAAAGCATTTTTCTGAATTTTATGGATTTTAAATTAACTCTTTATCTAACAGTTTGCATTTGCACTGTGGTATAGTAAAATCTGAAGATCTAGTTTTTTCTGTGGAGCAAGGCTGAATAAGAGAAAGGAGCATAACTTTCCCCTACATAACTTTCCTTCCATTCATACGGGCAGTAGTTCTTTGGGCAGCAGATCCATAGTTTTCTTGCTGGTGAATTTCTGTAGTTGTGGAGACAAAGCTGGATATGCATTTATCATCAGATAGACAGATCACTTAGAACTTAAACTAGATTCTGTAGCAATTTTGAATTGTGTTTCCTTTTGTCCTGCTCCTCAATGACTGGTATCTGCAGTGTTCCTCATGGCTGATGGAATCTGTGGAAATCTGTGCATATCCATTAGAGAGCAGTTGCACTGAAGAAAGGGAAGAGCTCCTGAGGAATCCAGCATCAAAGTGGGCCTCAGGCTTATGAGGTAATAAAATGACTTACAGGTTTAATCTTTTGTTAGGTTAACGTTAGGATATTGGTTTACAAAAGTAGTACTAAAAGCTTTCAGAAGGCTATGACTGATGATATAAGGGTTTCTAAACTCCAGTTTTAATGTATAGCACTGATTTCACTTTGTAGGTATATCTACTACAGAGCTCTCATGTATATGGTGTAAAACAGTATAAGACATGTTCTGATGAAAGTAGGAAACTCTTAGTAGGAAACTTTGAAGTGTAGAAATCTGGTAGATTTGTGTGACTGACTTGTGCTACTCCATTCAGGGTTTTGCTCTGTTGCTCTTAGGATATGGAGCCACACATTGACCTGACTGAGACAAATAAAGAGTATTTTGTTTGTTAGAATTCATTTATATAAACAAGCTGAGTGCAAAAATGTTTACTGTAAGCTACTATGATGAGAAAAGTATGATCCCATCAACAGTTAATGTTCAGGACTAGAGCAGTTAGGCTGGATAAAAAAAAAGACTTTTCAATCATGCTTACAAATAGTTCACTTTTAAGGCTCTCACTTTTGATAATAGTACTATCAGAAAAACAAATGGCAAAGTGGTAAGAGAGCTGAAACACATCAAGAATCACTAGGGAAGAATATTGTGAGGCTTTATACGGGAAAATTTGAGGCACATTCCAGAATGTACCTAGAATACTAAGACTGCAGCAAGTACCAGTTACACTGCCATAACAAATTCTTTTGGACAGAGATTGAAAGTGACATAAATGGAGGAATAAAAGTTCAACCTAGAAGGATCTGCGGTTTCAAAAAGATAATGGCCTTATTGGAAGAAGGATGACGGAGGACTAAAAATCAGGTCTGTGATATATTTCTGAGTTCCTGTGTGATCTTGGACAAGTTGCTTGCACTTTTCATATCTCGTTTTCTTTGTTTCTAAGATAGGGCAACAAAGTTCTCTTGCTATTTAGGGTCTTCTGAGGCTTACTATATTTAAATGTTCAGAGGATGCACTGAGGTTATTTGATAAAAGCTGTTGTAGAACTACAGAATAATATCTCTATCTATTGATACGGTATTTTTTATGGTAGAGTTGACAAGAGGACTGGAAATTTCGCTTGTCTTTAAAAATATCTGCCAAGACACCTGGGAAAGATTGGTATAAATCGAGTTGTATGGTGATAATTTGTAAGGAAGAGTTAAAGGAGATGGGAATAAGATGCCTTTCCCAAGAGAATAGAAGCATTGCAAACTGCTTTTCATTCAAAAAAGAACAACATGGGAAACAGGAGTAGGTGTTGAACAGGAAGCATTTTAAGAGATTTCAAAGACTGAGGAATCATTTTCAGTGAAAGTATTTTGGTAGAAAAGTAAAAAAAAAAATTAAATTACCTCCCTTTCTATGAGTTTCCTGAATTCTGAAAGTGCTTTTCCCTGCCTTTAAATTGGATGTACAAATATAGACAGTACCATGTGACATTTTTTCATAATCTTTACAGTAAGAGTTTCGAATTTCTGTAGTCCCAACAACTACGTTTGGTATAGTAACTTATCCTAATACCAAGAAAACAATTTCAATAATATACATATTTGAAGCCTAATTTTTCTCCTGGCACTATGTACAAAGCATATTATTCAGTAGTTAAAGAATGTTAAAGTTACAAAATCAACCACCTGGAAGTTAGGTAACACCAGAACTAAGGTTGTTTTGGTATCCTTAATTTAGCTTCTTGAGATCAGAATGTCTTGAATTAAATTATTACATATGGATTTTCCCATTAAATCTCTTCGCACATGTAGTCACCAGAATGGACACTAGTATTGAAATTAATCAGGGTCATTGTAGAATGAGGCTATTAATAGTTTTTTATAGAATAGGGGTTCTCAACCTCTGTCTTGTGGGCAAGATCCTCTAGCCCATGGAGCTCCCCATGAGTGCAGACTATTGGTAGTAGGAAAGTGGTGCCACCACTCCCCTACTACTAAATCTCTGGACCCATGGGGAGCCCCAGGCCTGGTGTGCTGGGATCCAGTACCTGATCCCAACACACAGGGATGAGCCGAGCAGGGCCTGATCCCAGCACACAGGACCCAGCACACTGGGACCTCTAGGCACAATCCCAATGTGGGGGTCTGGGAGGGGGTGATGCTGGGCCTCCAGGACCCAATCCCGGTGTGTGGGGGGCAGGAGGGGTCAGCCCCAGGCTCCCAGGACCCAATCCTGGGGCATGGCAAAAAGCACTGGGCCCCTGGGATCCAATCCCAGCAGAACAGGCCCCCCGCAGAGCCCAATCCTGACACATAGAGGGAGACACTGGGCCCTCACGGCCTATCTGGCCTGGAGACAGGACGTGTGTCGCTCATCTGGCCAATGAGGTTAAAAGGTCAAGCACCACTATTGTAGAAGTTTCAAGACGTGGTGTGAATAAGAAGACTACAGATGAAAGTACCTTAGGTTAGAGTGCTTTATCAAACATCTGTACCACATCCGATCATGAGTCAAGGTAGGTTGCAAAGTAGGTTGCATTCCCCGGGCATCCCAGGGGCTCCTTGCAGAGCGGCATACTTACTTTAGCCAGTGCTCATCTGCCCACAGCCTGTCACAGAGAGGAAAAAGCTCTGTCTCTTCCCTGAGTGGCTAGTGGGGGGGCAAGGGGGATGACAAACAGAGCCTCCTGCCATGTGCCACCCCCCCAGCTTGCTGGCTTAGCTCCTGGTGGGGGACCAGGTCAGATCCACACAGCAGGAGGGCTCCATTTCCCCCTCCCCTGCCTGTTCCAGCCTCCTCACAGCTGCAGGTTAGAGCCACAAACAGCTTTTTACTGCACAGGAGCTAAGGGCAGGCAGGCAAGAGAACAGAGCCCTCCTGCCATGTGGGTCCAGCCCAGCCGCCTCCAGGTCCTGAGCCAGCCAGCTTGGGGGGAGGCACATGGCAGAGGGGCTCTGTTCCCCCCACCCTCATCCCCCAGCTGCCATCACTGACAGCAGCCAGCTAGCTGGGACTGGGTGGGACTGGGGAGAGGTGCCACACTAGCCAGTCAGTCATGGCCAGCTACTCGGCTGCTCAGCTGGGCTTAGCATTCTCCCCTCTATTCAGCACTGGTGAAGCCACATCTGGAGTACTGTGTCCAGCTTTGGGCCTCCCACTACAGAAAGGATGTGGTCAAATTGGTCAAAGGAGGGCAATGAAAATGATGAGAGGCCTGGGTCACATGACTTACGAGGAGAGGCTAAGGGAACTGGGCTTATTTAGTCTGGAGAGAAAACTCATAGGGGATTTAATAGCAGCCTTCAACAGCCTGAAGGGAGGTTCAAGAAAGGATGGAGCTAGACTGTTCTCAGTGGTGGCAGATGACTGAACAAGAAGCAAAGGTCTCAAGTTGCAGCAAGGGAAGTTTAGGTTAGATACTAGGAAGAACTTTTTCACTAAGAGGATAGTAAAACACTGGAACAGGTTACTCAGAGAGGCTGTGGACTCTCCATCCTTGTAGGTTTTTAAGACCTGGCTAGACACAGCCTTGGCTAGGATGATCTAGTTAGGGATGGTCATGCTTTGAATAGGGGGTTGGACTAGATGGCCTCCTGAGGACCCTTCCACTCCTAATTTTCTATGATTCTGTGATTCTCCAGCAGCTTCCTAGGATCCATGCAGGAGTGCCCCCAGCCTGCTAGCCTCAGCCAGTGAAGGCAGGCTCTGATTTCCTGTCCCCCACTGAGCAGTGAATGTCTGTTTCCTCCTGACCTATTCTAGTGTGCTTTGAGTAAAGCATGATATTTAGAGTGCTTCCACTTCAGGCTTTTTGAAAGCCTGTACTTAGTTTATATGTCCTCTCATATTCCAGTGCACCTGTGTACCCCTGTTCCACATCCCCTCTGTTTGTATCAATTCATCCATCCCCTGGTTCTTAACTCCACAATTTTTTATGTTCACCAGTTACAAAACATATCTGCCACTGGCTCATGTTTCATAGATTCATAGATAGTAGGGTCGGAAGGGACCTCAACAGATCACCAAGTCTAACCCCCTGCCTAGGCAGGAAAGAGTGCTGGGCTCAGATGACCCCAGCCATATGCCTATCAAGACTTTTCTTAAGCACTACCAAGGTAGGGGACAATACCACCTCACTTGGTAGCCCATTCCAAATTTTGGCCACCCTCACCGTGATGACGTTTTTCCTGATGTCTAGCTTAAATCTGCTGTCTGTCAGTTTGTGACTGTAAGGGGGTGAAGAAGGTGCAGGGCGAGGGCGACGCCAGCGGCGGCAGGGACCGGCCCGACTTCCGGGTCCCGGTGGAAAGCCAAGCACCTAAGTTTCCCCCTTCCAGGAACCCGGAAGCACCCGGGTCGAGGCCTAGCCGGACAGGTAAAGAGAGCCCAGCGGGTCCGGAGAGGGCCCTGGTGGATTCGGAGGCAGGAGCGGTGGGTCCGGAGTTGGGAGCGGCGGATCCGGAGGAGAGCTGGGGAAGACCCGGCGTCGGGAGAAACCCCCTGGAGCGGGTGCGAGCTGCCTGGAGACGCAGCAGGACCTACTGGGACTGGGGTAAGCCCCGGCGTGGCGAGGAGGCCCGGCCAACTGACAGCGAAGAGATGAGTGGCTTAACGCCGTGGGAGGCAACGGCACCCGGCAGGAGCCGGGTACCATAAGTACTGTAATATGGGGGCAATCACAGGCGGGGAAACCACCGCGCCTGTGATCCTTGGGAGGACTAAGGGGCGGAAGGAGACCCGTGGGAGAGGGCGGAAGATCCCAGCCCGGATCCAGGAAGGGGGTCAGCCCCGTAGCTGAAAGGGAATATCGGGAAGGACAGCCAAGGGGCCAAACAACCCCAGCTCCCATGAATCCCTGCCAGGAACTTTGGGTTGAACTTTGTATTTTTTCCTTTACGAACATTTTTGGGACTAGCGTCCTGACGAGTGGCCCGCCCCGAAAGGCAGCCACTTGCCCAGAGGATTGGGCGAGGGTGTAGGGGAGGAGGAGCCCTCAGGACCCCTGGACTCAGCAGAGATGGAGTGCCATTTCCGAACCGCACGCTCCACAATATTGGGAACCCCTATATTACCATCAAAGTCGTGGCAGGTGAGACTGGCGTGAGTGCAGTGAGGATGACACATTCCCCTCCTACTGGGGGTCCCCAGTGAGACGGTCGATCAGCGAGCTGACCCCCCTCACAACTGGTGCATTGGCTGGGAACCAAATCCGGGGTGGCGATGAGGATTTTGGAAGGGCCACCTAGACTGGTAGCGCAGTCCAAATGGAGCTCCCAACGGGCATGGATACAGGACAGCAGACCCTGCATCTGCTGGCCCAACTATTACAGCAGCACCAGCAGACTGCCATGAGGCATATGAATGTGCAGGAGCACCTGCTGCAGCAGCAGGCCTGGGTGGGTTTATACCCCAGGGAGTTCAACATGCCAAGGATGACGAAGGAGGATGATGTGGAGGCTTTCCTGGCGTCCTTCGAACGAGCAGCCCTGGCCACAGGGATAGACCGGGCGAAGTGGGCCGGTCGCGTGGGGGTCCTGTTGGTGGGCCTGGCGCAAGTGGCTTATCAGGCTTTATCACGGAGCGAAGCCGTGGATTATGACAAGGTGAAAGCCAAAATATTGCAGAGGTTAGAAATTACCCCAGAGAAACACTGTCAATCTTTCTGAGAAGCCAAAACAAGGAACGAAAGGAGCCCTAAGATGTGGCAATTCCTCGCCGATGAGTTAACCAAGTGACTGAGGCCAGCCGAGGCTACTAAAGAGGAAATTTGTGACCAGGTGTTGCTGGAACAGTTCCTCATGGATCTGGGGGAGAACACGCAGCGTTGGGTCAGATGTCATGGGCCCACAACATCACGCCAAGCCCTGTGCTTGGCGGAACAATACGAGGCGGCCCAAAAGGGACTGCGCCTAGACAGAGGTATGTTGGGACGAGAGAGCCCTCCCAAAAAGGGGAAGGGAGGTAAAAACGCAAGGACACCGGAAAGAAGGGATTTCTTTTGTTTCCGCTGTGGAGAGAGAGGACATATGGCCAGGGTCTGTCCGGTAAACCCAGACTATCCACCCGCCAAAGGGAGACAGTACCCTGACGGATCCGGGAGAGAGCGGGAGCTCATGAGAGAGGAACCCATGGAGTGTGGGGTCTGCGCGGGGGTGGGGACTTCCCCCCAACCTTTACCCCAGGTCCGAGCTTGGGTGGGACAACGCCCCTTGACGGCCGTGGTGGATACTGGGTGTGCCCAGACCCTGGTCTGACCGTCTATGATTGAGTGGAGGCAAGCCCCCCGATGCACCGGAATCCACCTCGTTTGTCACCATAAGCAGAGGTCATATTTTGAAAGAAGGGTCCTAGACGTACATGTACAAAGCACCTCCCGGCGACTGCCGGTGGGCCTGAGCGAGGAGATACTGTACCCAATGATATTGGGAAGGGACTGGCCAGAGATCTTTGAGGTCCTGGCAACACTCCGGCTCCAGAATAAGCCCCTGGGGGGTTTAGCCAGAGGGGAAGTCGAGAGAGAAAGTGACGAAAAGCTGGAAGACCTTGCCAGCGGCAACCAGTTCAGGGAGGCCCAAGAGGAGGATGTAGAGCTGTAACCCTTCAGAGAGGAGGTGATCACCGAGCCCTGGCTGCAGATAAGCCCCAGCATGAGTCGAGCAAAGTGGCCCCACGTAGAAATGAGACGGGGTTTATTGTACCACATTAAGCCGGGTCAGCGGGCGGAGGAGGAGGTAGAGCAGCTCCTGATTCCCCACTCCTATAGAGCCCCGCTATTGCGGTTAGCACACGGGAATCCTATGGGAGGACAATGGTCGCGTAGGCCATAAGGTGGCCAAATATGTACAGGACCTACAGGAGCGGCTCCGCCTGGCCCGGAAGATGGCTCACGATAACCTGGCCGAGGCCCAGAGGCAACAGAAGGACTGGTATGACCGAGGGACGAAGGAGCGGGAATTACAGCCAGGTCAGAAAGTGCTGGTGATGTTGCCTAGTGCCAATAGCAAGTTTGAATCACATTGGCAGGGACCGGTGACGGTGATGAGGCGAGTGGGCCCGGTGGGCTATGAAGTATGAAGGGAGGGTAGATGTTGGAAGACCCAGGTTTTCCATGTCAACCTACTGAAGGAGTGGCAGGAACCCCAGGGGCTCCTGCTCAAGACAGATTGGGAGGCCGAAGAACAAGAAGATCAAGGGCGGGACCCGTCGCCAGGCCACCCAAGAGATGTTCTCGGTGCCAGGGATCGGCAACTGAGGGATGGGCAGGAACGACAACTGTGAGAATTGGTCCATGAATTTAGAGATGTCTTTACAGAGAGCCCAGGGAAGGCGAAGGGAGTTGAACATGCTATCGTGATGAAAAGGGGCCAGGTCGCAAGGGAGAGGTGGTGGAGGATTCCCTTTTACCGGCGCCAACCCATTAAGGAGGAACTGGAAAGAATGCTGGTGCAGGGGATCATTACTCCCTCACGTAGCCCCTGGCAGAGTCCGCTAGTGGCAGTAACAAAGCCGGATGGCAGCTTGCGGCTGTGCGTGGATCTTAGAAAGCTAAACGCAGTAACACAGTTCAGCACCTTTCCCATGCCCCAGGTGAATGAACTAGTGGAACAGATAGGACAAGCTAACTTTATCTCTACTTTAGATTTGTCGAAGGGGTACTGGCAGATCCCCTTACAGCCAGAAGATCAGCCAAAGACAGCTTTCGGCACGCCATGGGGTTTGTTTGAGTTTAAAAGGATGCCCTTCGGGTTGAATGGTACTGCAGCGACGTTTCAAAGACTCATAGACTGGATACTCACACCCCACCAGGAATACGCGGCAGCCTATATAGACGATATCGTTGTATACACCCAGACA
>NW_017728950.1:49920807-49971109 GCF_001723895.1 Crocodylus porosus
GAGGTCCTGGCAACACTCCGGCTCCAGAATAAGCCCCTGGGGGGTTTAGCCAGAGGGGAAGTCGAGAGAGAAAGTGACGAAAAGCTGGAAGACCTTGCCAGCGGCAACCAGTTCAGGGAGGCCCAAGAGGAGGATGTAGAGCTGTAACCCTTCAGAGAGGAGGTGATCACCGAGCCCTGGCTGCAGATAAGCCCCAGCATGAGTCGAGCAAAGTGGCCCCACGTAGAAATGAGACGGGGTTTATTGTACCACATTAAGCCGGGTCAGCGGGCGGAGGAGGAGGTAGAGCAGCTCCTGATTCCCCACTCCTATAGAGCCCCGCTATTGCGGTTAGCACACGGGAATCCTATGGGAGGACAATGGTCGCGTAGGCCATAAGGTGGCCAAATATGTACAGGACCTACAGGAGCGGCTCCGCCTGGCCCGGAAGATGGCTCACGATAACCTGGCCGAGGCCCAGAGGCAACAGAAGGACTGGTATGACCGAGGGACGAAGGAGCGGGAATTACAGCCAGGTCAGAAAGTGCTGGTGATGTTGCCTAGTGCCAATAGCAAGTTTGAATCACATTGGCAGGGACCGGTGACGGTGATGAGGCGAGTGGGCCCGGTGGGCTATGAAGTATGAAGGGAGGGTAGATGTTGGAAGACCCAGGTTTTCCATGTCAACCTACTGAAGGAGTGGCAGGAACCCCAGGGGCTCCTGCTCAAGACAGATTGGGAGGCCGAAGAACAAGAAGATCAAGGGCGGGACCCGTCGCCAGGCCACCCAAGAGATGTTCTCGGTGCCAGGGATCGGCAACTGAGGGATGGGCAGGAACGACAACTGTGAGAATTGGTCCATGAATTTAGAGATGTCTTTACAGAGAGCCCAGGGAAGGCGAAGGGAGTTGAACATGCTATCGTGATGAAAAGGGGCCAGGTCGCAAGGGAGAGGTGGTGGAGGATTCCCTTTTACCGGCGCCAACCCATTAAGGAGGAACTGGAAAGAATGCTGGTGCAGGGGATCATTACTCCCTCACGTAGCCCCTGGCAGAGTCCGCTAGTGGCAGTAACAAAGCCGGATGGCAGCTTGCGGCTGTGCGTGGATCTTAGAAAGCTAAACGCAGTAACACAGTTCAGCACCTTTCCCATGCCCCAGGTGAATGAACTAGTGGAACAGATAGGACAAGCTAACTTTATCTCTACTTTAGATTTGTCGAAGGGGTACTGGCAGATCCCCTTACAGCCAGAAGATCAGCCAAAGACAGCTTTCGGCACGCCATGGGGTTTGTTTGAGTTTAAAAGGATGCCCTTCGGGTTGAATGGTACTGCAGCGACGTTTCAAAGACTCATAGACTGGATACTCACACCCCACCAGGAATACGCGGCAGCCTATATAGACGATATCGTTGTATACACCCAGACATTGGAGCAACATGTAAAGGCCTTAAAGGCGATTCTGCGAGAGCTGAGGCGAAAAGGTCTGACGGCCAACCCGAGGAAGTGTGCCCTGGGCAAAAGCGAGATGAAGTACTTGGGTTTCTTGGTCGGCAATGGGCAGGTGAAGCCACTGAGGGACAAAGTGGAGGCCATCCGAAACTATGAAGTGCCGCTTACAAAGAAGCAGATGCGGGCGTTTCTCGGTTTGGCCAGTTATTATCGCTGATTTATTCCTCAGTTTGCCGAGGTGGCCAATCCCTTAGTCAAGACAACCAGGGCGCGAGAGCCCCACAAGGTAAAATGGACGCTGGAGAGACATAGAGCTATCGAAGAGCTTAAGAAAGCACTATGTCAGGAAGCCATTCTTCACACGCCTAATTTCAATGTCCCGTTTACCCTGCAGACGGACGCTTTGGCCTATGCCCTGGGGGCAGTCCTCACCCAGGAGGTGGAAGGAGCGGAACGCCTGGTGGCGTTTGCTAATCGTAAGTTAAACAACAACGAGCAAAGGTATTCTACCATTGAAAGGGAGTGTTTGGCTATAAAGTGGGGTATTGACTACTTTAAATACTATCTGTTAGGCCGAGAGTTCCGGTTAATAACAGACCACGCTCCCCTACGCTGGCTTAACTCCACTAAAACAGAAAATGCATGAATAATGAGGTGGGCCCTGGCACTCCAGCTGTTCCAATTTCAGATTGGATACAAACCGGGACATACTAACACAGTGGCAGACTTCTTGTCAAGGCACGGGGGAATGGGACTGCAGCCTGAGCCACAGAAGGAGGCCCCCCCATTGCGGAAAGGGCAGGACGGGGGAGGTGACGATCAGAGTGAAGAAGCGCCTAGCGGTGTCTTACGGGGAGGGATATGTAAGGGGGTGAAGACAGTGCGGGGCGAGGGCGACGCCGGCAGCGGCAGGGACTGGCCCGAATTCCAGGTCCCGGTGGAAAGCCAAGCACCTAAGTTTCCCCCTTCCAGGAACCCGGAAGCACCCGGGTCGAGGCCTAGCCGGACAGATAAAGAGAGCCCAGCGGGTCCGGAGAGGGCCCTGGCGGATTCGGAGGCAGGAGCGGCGGGTCCGGAGTCGGGAGCGGCGGATCCGGAGGAGAGCTGGGGAAGACCCGGCGTCGGGAGAAACCCCCTGGAGCGGGTGCGAGCTGCCTGGAGACGCAGGAGGACCTACTGGGGCAGGGGTAAGCCCCGGCGTGGCGAGGAGGCCCGGCCAACTGACAGCGAAGAGATGAGCGGCTTAACGCCGCGGGAGGCAATGGCACCCGGCAGGAGCCGGGTACCGTAAGTACTGTAATATGGGGGCAATCACAGGCGGGGAAACCACCGCGCCTGTGATTCTTGGGAGGACTAAGGGGCGGAAGGAGACCCGTGGGAGAGGGCGGAAGATCCCAGCCCGGATCCAGGAAGGGGGTCAGCCCCGTAGCTGAAAGGGAATATCGGGAAGGACAGCCAAGGGGCCAAACAACCCCAGCTCCCATGAATCCCTGCCAGGAACTTTGGGTTGAACTTTGTATTTTTTCCTTTACGAACATTTTTGGGACTAGCGTCCTGACGAGTGGCCCGCCCCGAAAGGCAGCCACTTGCCCAGAGGATCGGGCAAGGGCGTAGGGGAAGAGGAGCCCTCAGGACCCCTGGGCTCAGCAGAGACGGAGTGCCGTTTCCAAACCGCACACGCCACAATATTGGGAACCCCTATATTACCATCAAAGTCGTGGCAGGCGAGACTGGCGTAAGTGCAGCGAGGACGACACATTCCCCTCCTACCGGGGGTCCTCAGTGAGACGGTCGGTTGGCGAGCTGACCCCCCTCACAGTGACCATTGTTCCTTGTTACCCCCAAGAGGCACCCTGGTGAACAGAGCATCTCTGATCCCTTGCTGCGTCCCTCTAATGAATTTGTAGGCGGCTACAAGATCACCTCAGCCTTCTCTTGCAAAGGCTGAAGAGTTCCAGATCCCTTAGTCTCTCCTCACAGGGCTTGTCCTGTAAGCCCCTAACCATATGAGTGGCCCTCCTCTGGACCCTCTTGAGTCTATCCACATCCTTCTTAAAGTAGAGTGCATTTCCTCCACCTCCCTTCACCCTGGCTCCTCCTTACCCTTCATCCTTACTCCTCCCCACTCCCTGGTTCCTGCAATCCCTCTCATCTCTCTATGGTTTCTTACCTCCAGCCCTTTTTTAGTCAGAGTGCTTCCCTTGTTTTCCCTTTATGCTACCTGGTTGCTTTCAGGATGAGTTTTGAGAGCATTAGGGAAAACTCTCCCTGTTCTGTTTCTGTGTCTAGTTACTCAACAGGCTCTATTAGCCAGGAAGACTAATTGCACAGAAAGTCTTGCTCAGTCTCCAAGTTCTGGGCTGGCATAGGAGAAGTGTGAATGGATTCTACATAGAATTTAGGTGCCAAACTCTAACAAATATGCACCGAGCACATGCAATGCTAAGCACAAGCTAACATGAGGGTTTGGGGTTTTGGTTTAAGAACCATAAATTGGCTAGCTGGAATTACAGACAGTAAAAAGCACATCCTTGAAACATGGGGCCATTCAGTCAGATTTAAAGTCCTGGCATTGAAATGTAGAAGCACAAGAGGATTGCAATGTAACAATTGTACATTTTAAGGGCAATAAAATGTATTTTTCCCTAATATGATTCTTACAAATGGCTAAACTGAATTAGCTGAAACTCTCCCCAAAATTTCAGACTTAAACAGACATATATCATGAAAAAAAGTCAGATCAGAAATTTTATTTATAACTTGTCCAACTTAAATGGACATAGGAACTTATCATAGGAAATGCTGGCCACCCTGTACAATATGCATCTCAACGAGTTCCCCCTTAACACTTAGAGTAGAGAACATCATGTATATTTTTCATGTGTGTTAAGTATGTGCTACTTCCCTTTTTCTGAATAAAATGATTAACCAGTTCAAGCATCTGTAATCATGTTATCTGAAATTACTTTATGGTTATTATACAAGCTCTGTATATCTGATATCCTTGAAGTGCCTGGATCATTGTGCCCCCTAGTGGCTGCAGGGTACAGAAGATACAAGGACTTATATTTAAAGAGGGCCATGAAATCTTTTTGCAGTGAAAAACTGGACCTTCACTTGACTAAAAGTGGGTGCTTTTCGTGGAAAATGTCGATTTGTCTCCCAGTATCTGAAATGTTTTAGTTTTTACATGCTTATTGCAACTCATGATGGGAATTATAGTTCAAGTGCCTTATTTTATCTCATTCTTCTCTGTGGGTTAGGATCACCAGCTGGTCTGCATCTCTAATGAGATACCCAGAATCCCCAGCCCAAGAAGGGAAATCATGGGAGATTCAGTCTGGATAGGAAACCTGGTCTATAGAGAAGAATTATTGAGCAGGAGTCATCCAAACTAAATGTTTTAAAGCACTGCAAATATGTAGCCTGGGTGTACATGGGTTTGTACTCCCCTCTCCAATTGAGGGAATTATTGGCAGGGCAGTGTGCTGTGGAGGGACACAGCAGCCAAGTGGCTGCCTCTGTCCCCTATGGAGTCAGGCCCAGTCAATCAATTACTTAACTATATGCAAATTTATTATTACAACAAAACCATTAAAGGGTAAGGACATAGATTATATATATGTACTTCCCTGCCGCCTGACTCTGCTGCTGCTGGCCTGGCTTAGGGCCACATGCACTGCTGTGTGTACTGGGCACTTTGCCTTGTGCTAGGGGTTGGAGGTCCGGGCAGCCTTGGGCAGCACTGGGGCTCGGTTTGCTCCCGGACCCTCTATGCAGCACCGTCTGCACTGAGCTGCTGCCCCATGCAAGCAGCTGTAGACCTGGGCCACCTCAAGTGGCTCCCAGGGTCTCTCACCCTCCATGCAGCGCCTCCTGCACCGGGCTCCTGGCCTCATGTGGAGGTTGGGGACCTGAGTGGCTCCAAAGATCCTGCTCTGTGCATCAGCCTGTGTACTGTGTCTCTTGTCACATGCCAAAGGTTGCAGACCCAAGCCACTTCATACAGCTCCCAGGGTCCGGATGCCGTGCACTGTGCTGCACACCGAGAGCCTAGCCGCTGGAGCTGTCTGCAGCTCCCTGCCAATGGAAGTCTTCAGGGGCTCTTCCAGGCTACTGCTTCACCCTGCTGAGAAGCTCTCCTCAGGTCTTCTAAGCTTCTGTCTTCTCCATCCCCAGTGCATTTCCCTCATGCTGGGCACGCAACTCCTTTTATACTCTCCAGGGCTACGCCCCTGAAGTCTTCTGGACCTGACAGTGTTGCAGTCTACAATCAGATCCAGGGGAGCTCTTCTCCCCCTCCCCTCAGGAAAGGGGTGCAACTTCACTTCTCTTGCTGCCTCCTGATGGGCTCCACCAATCAAAACAGCAGAATCTCAAGCCTGGGACTCAACCCGAGTTCCAAAAGGTGAACCTGCTACAAATATAGTTTCAGAATCAAATATTTCCAATTTCCACTGGAAATAAATAAAAATTTCAACTGGGGGAAAAATATTTTCTTAGTAGCTATATTCAAACCAAACAATAGGTTCTTCATTGCTGTTATTACTGATGCCGGGGAAATCAGCAATGAAAGAACTTTTGTTGTAGAGGGTGTTATTTTCACTGGTGAAAGTGAAAATCCTAAGAACTACTCTCTTTAGCTAATGAGTACTGTTGTTGTGTCCTAGCACTGTGTACTTTTAAAAGCAGGAATAGGGTCTCTCCTTTTGGGAAAGCAGCTCTTCGAAAAGTCGTCTCTTTCATCAAGGTTTGAGTCTGCCCTCTGACACTCACACTGTATCTCTAAAATTTGGATCTCTTGCTACTTTTTCTGTTCCAGGAGAATTGAACATGGTAGGTCTATATCAGCCATGTTTGTGATGGTGGCTAGACTTCAAATAATGATATTTTGCCATTTACTTCATTACTAATTACTTGTTCAACATGATGTCCATAGCACCACAGGACACACAAGCCAACACAATTGTTGATTACATGGAAGGCTAGTCATAAGGATTCTCCTTCTGTGGCATCTACCACAGAATATACTCCTTCCAACAAAATTATGCTTAAGAACTTAAAACTTAGTTTTTAAGAATCTCTTTCTATTCCTTGTGGTAGATCAGGGATAACCAACCTGCAGTATGATGGCAGGTGAGGGTGTGGATAGGTAGCACAACAGCAGGTAGGGCAGAAAGTGGAGGGCAGAGTAGGGGATCAGGTATGGAGCACATGGGAAGAAGCAGAAAACAGAGCAGCAGACTGCTTTCCGTTCCCTGCCCTGCACTCCCTGTCCATGGCAACAGAGCAGACAGAACAGAAGAATGAAATGGGAGTGGCACTTGGGGACAGTATGGGGATAATCTGTAGCATGCCTGACAAAAGTTTGGCCCTCACTGTGGTAAATAACCCTTAAAAATGTGACCTGGATCTAAATCAGAACAATGCAGCCTATCTGAATATGAAACAGACTTCTAGCAGGTATAATGCCCCATTCAGCTCAAGGGTTTACTCTGAAACCTAAAGGTGAAGGTGACAATTTTAAATATCATTAGTGCACCATTAGTGATTTGACTGCTGATCATTTTAGCAGAAATATCCTAGCTGATATGCTTATTCCACTATTCTAAATAGTCAACCCAGATGTCAAAAGTTCCAGCTGTCAACCCACTCTAGCTATTTTACCTTATTTACAATATTCATTATGCAATTACTAAGTGACTGAATAACAATCAGTGGCATATTGAGTAATGAAAAAAAAATATAAAAGTGGCATAACAGTAGATTCAGTACCAAACAATATAGCACAGGTGCTACTGTACCAAATATATTGCTCATTTCCATATGTAATTCTTAAAAAAACCTTCAAATTGAGAAAAATGGAAGTTATTGCAGAATTTCTAATTTGCTGCACCAGACAGCTGAAGCACCATGGAACCATTCCACAGAATCTGGGCCAATTTTACTGCAAATATGCTCCAGTCCCTTATTGTAATACACACCGCCACTTCTCCCCCAAGCAGCTGGCTCCAATGAAGATAAGAGCCTGCTTATTGTGCATTACCGGAGTTACTACCTTGCTTTCTGCCTTAGATGCAACAGTACTGCTAAGTCAGTGTATTGTGATACTTGTCATGAAGCACAGATAGATCCATGTTAGTGAGGTCAAGGATTATGCTCTGTGAACTCTGTGACACCCCCTTTTTACAGTAGAGCATGGCAGTTCAACTGGTGGCGCTTGGGCACTTGCAGCCTGCACAGGGTTAATCTGAGGCTCTCACTTGGCTGCTCCTCCATATGGTGGAGCAAATGCTCCTCCCCCCCATGTTTCTGGTTGTAGCAGTAGCTGCAGAAGATGACTAACAAATCTAAATACTAGTAGAGCTGGGGGACACAAGTTTGGTTCCTAGCCCATAGGGATAGATAAAGGCACCTGAGGGACTACTGTCCGTCTCTCCTGTTCATTTACTTCTGCAGACTTAACTAGGCTGACCATATGGAAATCCTAGAAATCCAGGACGTCATCTAGGAAATCAGGGATGCTGCCGTTCCCCACCCCCCCTTGCGCTCTCACAAGTTAGTGGGGGCAGGGCAGCATGCTGGGCAGGCAGCAGTGCCTGCATGCAGGCCTGCAAGGTGCTCCATGCTTCTCCAGCTCCTGGCCAGCCTGTATCCTAGGCCCCTGCATTTCCAGGATGCCCATTATGATTCCCAACAGCTTCTAAAATCCTGGACTGTCCTGGCTAAAATGGGACATAAGGTCACCCTAGACTTAACACATTTGCTCAGGTTTGCCAGTCATGAAAGAGGGAGGAAGTTTTGAATTGACTGTGAGTGCTGAGATCTTGAATGGAAAAAAACCAAGGTGTGTGTCCTGGATGGAGAAGATGACTGGTAAACAAGGGACAATGAGGCCACACTGAAGCATTTCTCCTCTGGAGGAGCAGGAGGTTTGCTGTGAGCTGGGACAAATCAGTGCAACTTGTTCTGTGGTTCCCACACGTTCAGTGAGGTACTGGAAGATGCCACTGAAGGCATGTGGCTGGGAAAGGCTATATATTTGTATATCTATATATTTATTTATATATCTATCTATCTATACACACAGATATACAGAGCGAAATATAGGTATCTATATGTACACACAAAGATATGCACACATAGAGATATGGATGTGTGTTTGCATATATATGTGTGTATATATGTTTTGTGTGGAGAAGACCACTGGTAAACGGGGGCCAGAAACATTTCTCCTCTGGAGGAGCAGAAAGTTTGCTGTGAGCTGCAACAAATCAGTGCAACTTGTTCTGTTCTCTCTCTCTCTCCCTGTGTATATACACACACACATACATACACCAGTTGGTCTCATAAATGGTATTATTTTGGAACCAAGAGTTCTACATTTTTGCATATTCTAATATTGTAAAAGCCTAAGTCTGTCTGTCAGTAATGCTTTATTCACACTCTGATTGGCTGAGGGAAAGAGCCAATCAGAGTTCTCCAAAGTGGGGGCGGCTGCCATGCTTCCCAGGCTGAGCCTGGTCCGGCTCCCCCACCCCGCTGGCTGCAAGAGGCGGAACGGCGGCAGCCTGGGGCCGCTCTCCATCGCCGCCCGCCCTTGTCATTCTTGACCGGCAGCTGGCTAGTACATACATACACAAATATGTATGTATGTGTCTATACGTAGATATATTTACGTGCAGATGCCTGTCTATCTGTATACATGCAGAGATACCCCCGCCTGTGTCTTCCCGCGGAGTGTGCGGTGCGGGGCTGCAGGCTGGAGCCCGTGGGCTGGCGGCGGCCCGGGGGTCGGTGTCCGGCACGGACACACAGGGCAGTCTTTCCCCTGCAAGCGCACACCCCAAACAAAAAAAAGCCCTCCAAGAAGAAAGCGGCAGGGCTGCGACGCCCAATCACCAGCAGCAGCAGGCGCCGGGGGTGGGAGCAGGAAACCAGGGAGCGCAAACTTGAGAGCTCGCCTAGTCTCCCCCGCCCTCCTTCTCGCTCCCCGGGGCCGTCTCGCCCTCCCCGCTCTCCCCGGGGCTCCCGCGCCGTGCAGCTCGCAGCCGGGGGCGGGCCGGGCCGGGCCGGGCCGGGCCGGGCCGGGGCTGCTCGCTGCCTTTGACAGCTGCGCTCCGGCGGCCTCTGTCGGCTCGGCTCCCCCGGCTCGCACCGGGAAGTTGGCGGCTCGCTCCCCTCCCCCGCTGCCCGGCCGCGGAGAGAGCCGCCCGGGGCTCCCTCCGGGCGAGCCGCGCTGCCCTTTCGCATCCCCTCGCAAGTCGCTTCCCCCTTCCCGTCCCGACCCCCCCTGCAAGGAAGCAACCTGTGGCGGCTGCTCGCAGCCCCGACCTGCGTCCCGCCCCCGCAGCCCGGCTCCCCGGGGCCAGCTCTTTCTTTCCCTTCCTCTCTGAAGCTGGGGCTGGAAGTTTGAGGGGCTGAAGTTTTTGCAGAGCCTGAGAGACTCCTCTCTCCCCCCCCCCCGCCCGTTTGTGTGTGTTGGGTTTGTTTTGCTCCGGAGTTCAGATCACCTGAAGGCGTGAGAGGGGGAAGGGGAGAGAGGGAGGAAAAGAGAGAGAAAGAGAGAGAGAGAGGATCCCAGAGGCAGAAGCGAGGGGCTGGTGCAGGCACTGCCGCTGAGAGGAGACCAAGAGCCAGGGGGTGCACTTGACCAACAGCATGCAGAGATGGTAAGAAGTTTCCAGCAAGCCTTTCCTTTTCCTTTGCTCCTGCCTCTTCTTCTCCTTCTCCGGGTGATGGACACACCGTGCAGTCACACACCACCCAGTCCTGCTCGCAAGCTCTTTCTCAGCCTTTCTACCAGCAAACAGCCGGGGAGGAGGCAGAGCCCCCCTCTGTTTGGAGTGGGGGAGAGGAAGGGGTGGGGTGGCATTGAATTAGATCTACTGTGGTGTGAGCTTTTTTTTTTTTTTTTTTGGAAGCCACCTTCTGCTTGGGAACGAGTAATCCCTTTCACACTGTAAAGGTAACTTTTGAGAGTGTGGGGAGATTGAGTGTGGTGAGTTTATGTCAGTGTGAGTGTGTGTGTGTATCTGTGTGTTTGTACGTCTATGTGTGTGAGTGCCCGTGTGTATCTGTGCGTGAGTGTGAGAAGCAGCGCCCGAGGCCAGGAGGCAGGAGTGTAAATCCCCCTGCCCCGGGAGCTCTTTCTTTCCCTCCTGCCCCTGCATGTGCTCGCAGTTTGCACCTCTCCCCTCAGCGGCTGCTCGCGGCGCTTCCGAGGGGAGCCGGCGATGCGCTGAAGTGGGAAAAGGGAAACCAAATCCTCTCTGCGGGCTTCGCCGGGCAGAGGTTGGGCTGGCTGGGATGGGGGCTGTTGCAAAGCTGGCTTCCTGCTCTCAGACTTACATTTCAAATAAACACACAAGTAGATACAATCGGAGATGTCTCGACATCTCCTCGCCGTGAAGTCCTGTCCTCTGGACGATGATGCGATCCTAAGTTTACATCCTGGCGGAGGGAGCACGTTTTAGGGAGCATGACTGCCTACACTCGCAGGCGCATGCAGGGCTTGATCGCGGTAGTTTTCCTGCCTGAAACAGTGGACTTACTTGGGTCAGCGAGTGCTTGGTGAGCAGGGACCAACACGTGTCCCCCGAAGTGCTGTGTTTTCAACTCTTACTCCACCACTCCCTTGCTTTTAGTCTGCTTCCACCACCCATTGTTATTGTTACCCCCCACTCGGGGATTTGCTGTACTGTGCTGTGTGTGTGGATGGAATATCCATTTATCTATTTATCTAGATACAGATACGTATCTATAACTAAATATACACATACAGACGTACACATATATATAAACACCCCCCCATATGTAAAATGAGTGTCTGCGTCTATATAATATGTTATATATTATATATTATATGTTATGTATACAGTACACATATCTAGCGTTTGTGTGTGAGTGGGTGAGTGAGAGAGGAAGAGTGAGGTGGAGGGTTAGTATTTTCCCCTTCTTTCCCTAAGTGACATGTCTTGTTTCAGTGATCAAAGCCACAATTGTGTAGGAGATGCAACTGTCAAGTGCAGGCAACAATAAAAAAAAAAAAAAAAAAAGAAGGGGGGAGGGGAAAAAAAAAGCAGCATGTGCCCAGGACTGTGGTTACAGTAACGCTGACAGAAATTAAAGTGGTTTTGAAAGCAGCATGCGATTTATGATGGTTCCCTTTTACCCTAGAGTCAAGCTGTTGTAAAATTGATGCACAAAAGACATCATGTAATAATCCAGTGTACCCAGGATTAAAGTGACGAGGAGCGTGGTTTTTTTTCTTTTTTTTCTGGCCGGCAGTTAAAATGGTTTGAAGCTATTTTTAAGTAAGAAGTCACAGCAGAATATTATTACATATTTCTCTTCGAAACCTGTGTGTTCACCCTACACAACAGCTGTTGAAATGTTTTGAGACAGGAGAGGGCTTTTTATTTTTCATTCTAACATCTCCTACTTCCTTTCTGTATTTTTGCTTCTCTCCATATGGTGGAATTACTTTAAAAAATGGGTAAGCATTGTTGGCACCCTTTCAAAATGCAAATACTCACTCCGATTAATTATTGAGTTTATTGCAGACAGTAATATTTAATAAGAAGCCTGATCAGCAGATCTGTGTAAGAATACCAAGTTCCTGTAAAAGTATGTGGAACTTTCCTTGTCCTAAACAATTGCAGGAATCTTCATTCTGAAACTTAATGGGGCATATATGCTCTGTAGTATGCTGCAGTTTCATTTTAAGCTGTCCAGCATTAATGAACCTTCCAGTTGTATGCACGTTCTGCTTTAAATTCCTAAAGAGCAGCAGATTGAAAATTCAGATCTCTCAATATTTTTTGACTTATACGTTTGTTAATTTCACCTGATCCAGATGCAGGATAATGGAAATGTAAACTCTCGGCTAATTCCTTCTGAGCAAAGTTTCAAGCTGCTTTTAAGACTTAAGAATATGCAACTGTTTTATGTGCGCAATGCTTAAACAATACAAGGACTCCATCTCAGTATATTGATTTTTTTTAAATGGTAAAACATTTTAGGGGTGCAAGTTTAGCAGTTGTATCTGTTTATTCGTAGTGTTTGAATTTTTATACTTGAGGTATGTGTGATAGACAGGGATATGTGATTACATAAAACAAAGCAGTAAGGGAACAGACAAAAGCAGAGCTGACTATTGCTGTATTAAAATGTAAGTGTTACAGTTTGAATTTTCAAGTGAGTTTTTGAGTTCAGTGCTTTACATAACATTTTGTCCTAATCTTGCTTGCTGTCAGGGATGTTTCATGGTTGTGCAATTGCTGCAGTCAAGAATGCCAATTTGCATTCCAGGAGTGTCATTTGATTACTTTTATCTGCACAGCTCCAAGACTGGCCCAGACCTCTCATTTCATCTTGCCATGTCACGAGTCAATGCTGTGTCGTCTTTTCAAAAATCTGCCTGATTTAGACAAGAAAGAAAAGTACTTTCATGTTGCAGCCGCAGTCCCCTGCTAACTTGTCAGCAGCAGGGTATGATTCACTTGGGCCCAGAAGAATGGTACAGAGACGAGGGTTAGGCAGTTCAATAAGCCTATGGACAGGTAGTGTGTGACGTCCCAAGAGAGCTTAAGTTAATGAAGAACAGGTCTGCTTAGTTCTCTACACTCTGACCTGGTGCTGTCCCCACAGTTTTCTCATTTGATCTTTCCCAGCAAATTGATCTTTTCTTGTATTTTTTTGCCTTCCAAGTTAGTCCTTGTGGGACTGAAATTAGCAGAGCAACTTAAGTTGGATAATACAGCTGTTCAGAAAAGAAGAAATTGGACACTAGCTCAGAAAGGGGGGAGGGGGAAGTAAGCTATTCTTTTTGTTGTTGTAACTGAGTTTTTTTAATTTTAAAAGACTTCAGAATAGGTGGTAACTTGGAAGTTCATTTTCTTCCTTCTTTTTAATCTGTCTGGATGCTTTTGCACACTGTATTAAGAATATGTCCTTTTAAAAAAGCAAACGTTGGCTTATTGTGCTGGTTTGCTTTGGTATTTGTCAGCTGAACTTGCTTGTTAGAAATGATTTGCTAGTCTATAATGAGGTTTTTACAGTTATAGTAAGACATGTTAAATATCAATTGCACATGCCAACTACATTATTTATAGCCTGCTAAATAACTTTAATTCCATAGTATCCAATACTGAAATGCAGAGGAGATTAAACAATAAAGCCATTACACGTTATGTGTAAATATTATGGTAGGTGAAAATATAGTTTGCAAATTACCACCAGCATTGCTGTTTTTCTGGAGTATAAGTACACACAAACAAAACTGTTTTTGAATTAAAGTAGGCAGTGTTGGAAAACTGGGCTCTAAAATGGGGGGATATAGTATTACCTGTCTGTCTGTCCTTTATTTTTTATTGCCCTTAATCATGGGAAAATGGAAGACATCTATTTTGCTGAATACATACACGGCTAACATGTCAAACAATGTAAGGTTTCAGGCTAGAATTTTGTAAATAAATGTAAGTTGGAAGTGATTAAGGGATTCTTTAGTTTGCTGCACGATAATAAGTAATATTTAACTTTCCATATTTCACAGCAGATGTTCTCATTTATCATTCACATCCTTGCAAGATGTAGAATGGAAAACATTGCTGATTGAAAACAAGAACACTTATTACATAAGGGAAATACTGCTCTTGCTCTCACTGTCTGTATCGCTTTTCAAACTGGAAAGAAAATGTAAAGGATCATTAGTTGGTTAAACACCTCTCTACAGAGCTAGAGGGAGCCTCAAGATTTTATGAGATATGCCTAAGGTAAAAATATGGGAAAAATACTCTCCATAACTGAATCACTATGAAAAGATGTTAGTAATCGTCATAAGTCTAACATTTAGGCTTTGGAGTGGGCTTTATTATGTCAGAAGTGGTAGACATTCATATCAATAGGGTTTGCATTTGATTCATACAGGTTGGTCTTAACTATCCAAAAAACTAAATCAAAGCAGTTGCACTTAAAATGCAGTTGGATTGAAAAAACAAAATGCAAAATTAACCCCAAATTGATATTGTTTTAAAATGGGGTATTGTTGAAGGAGTACTTTTGGGGTTTAAGCTACAAAAGTTAAATTACTTTTGTTAAAGATCATCATGAG
This sequence comes from Crocodylus porosus, assembly GCF_001723895.1. Taxonomy (NCBI): domain Eukaryota; kingdom Metazoa; phylum Chordata; order Crocodylia; family Crocodylidae; genus Crocodylus; species Crocodylus porosus. The sequence continues at coordinate 49,935,350 of NW_017728950.1, forward strand.
AAGAAAATTGCCCTCTACAAGTTTACGCTATGATTGTGCTGAACATAAAACTACTAAAAGTAAGGCATAGAGAAAAGGTATGTGTTTTAAAAGATCCCCAATTCAGTATAGGGCACAACTGAAATAGATTTGGTGCTTTAGAAAACAGAATAGGAAGGCATATAGTAGAGTTCCTACTTAATTTTAAAATGGGATTTAACATAATGTAGTGATATGTTTTTGTTTAACCTCAAATTTTGTGTCTGTCTCTTTCCACCTAGATTCTGATGTCCTTACACGTAAAGATCTCCTTGATTATCATTGCTGTTTAATACTTCTATGATAGTTTTTATGAGCATTACTTTAGACAGACCTATTTACCACTTAACTAAATGATATAATCCAGTGAAATAAACTACCAGGTTTGTCTCTATTTTTTGCACAGTAGCTCTCATTATGTTGATAGCTAGTAAATGTCTTTATTTGTTGCCTATTAGAACTCCTAGTGTGCTGAGGAGTTCAGCTATAATTTAATTTGGTTGTTCAAAGAGGATCTCTTGTTTTAGAACATTTTCATAGTACCTTTTTTACTGCATGTTATAAAGATGTATATGCTACACTCTAGATACATAGGCAGATAACTACTTTTTTCTCTTTTAAGGTAAGTCAGGGTATGTGTGTGTGTGCGCCACATGCATTTGTTTGTATCTTGCTCTATACAGTTTATATTTGTACTTTGCTTCCACAAGTGCAGATAACATTATCAGATTTATAATTGACTTACCAACTTACAGTTTTGTTTTTATATTTCTTTTTTGCTCTTTTAAATAGGTTTGCATAGTGTTAAAGTGTTCTTCTATTTACTTAACCTCCTTATTTATTAAATATTAAAACCTTCAGGCATTCTAAAATAGCTATAGCACTGCAATTATTTTTTAATTATGAAAAATAAATTGTCTTTCATGCTAATTCATAAATCACAAGCAAAGAAGTAAAAAATTCTACAGACTTAACTGCTAAAATGTTTTGAAGTCACTGATCTAATCCACCGTCTGGAAGTTTAGCTTTATTTTTTTGCACCATGTTACAGTTGCTTAGATTTGCAGTTATGCCCCGTAAAACTACATAAAGTAGGTCCTTCAGTATTCTTCGGCTAAGAAGAAAGTTGCAGAAAGTTGAAAGCTGTAGACAGTATGGAGTACAGACTATGAACCGTTATCATTTCTAAATGAAACTGAGGGTATGTGTAACACCCATCCTGCTGTCATTTGAATCCTACTGGCTTACTGTTGCAACTGTATCATATTTGTCAAACTTATTATTTTGAAACTTGTGATTTGTGTCTTCAGGCAGTGCTTTTTTTAATGTTCAGTTGAAAGATGTAACAACACACACAAACATTTTTCCCTTATTGCGACCTTACATTTGCCAAAGTGCCCCATGCTGAAATTCCTTTTCAGAATCTTTTTTTCTTCCAAAGCCAGACATGTACCCAGACACAAAAGCCTCTGTGTATAGCAAGCTGTTTTAAATATTGTGACTTGACGATGTGCTGTCCTTTCTCTGCTTGAGCCGAGGATCTCTGCTCAGTGTCTGTGGATTACCAAGCCCCTTCTTTATTGTACCTCTTGTCAGCTATTCCTATTCATTTAACCTTTCATTAGTGTCTGTGCAGCTTCACTGTCTGGAAAGGCAAGGAGAAACCTAAAGGCCTACTGTCACAGTTATTAGATTTCTCGGTTACATCCCAGCAACCATAAAGGAGTAAGAGTCAACACTATTGTCATGCATGCTGCTATCCTGGGGTGCAACTCTTCTGTGCACGTCAAGGACATGTGCCACATGTTGATAATGCATCCTGGGGATAAATGCACAACATGGGGGATAGACCAAGGCTGGCAATAATGAGCTTTGTAGGAGTTATTGCAAAGACAAACAGTTTGTGAAGGAATTTCGCTTAAGAGGCCAAAGAGATGGACTTGCATTAAAGTGTTGCTAGGGTTTGCCTGTGAGGTACTTGTCAATCATGTTAGGTTAATTTAAGTTTCATTTACAAGGGGAAAAAATTAAATGTTTTCTGCGACTGGGAAATGTATTGACTTTTTTTGTAACCTGCTAGCAATGAAATATATTTGAAGTAGTTTTCCAAGACATACTATACTACATTTTTTTGGCATGACTCAAATTTGCTAAATTAATCAACTCAGCAAATTAATTTTTTGAAGCCACCTCAGTGGTCAAATTAGTAGAAAAGTACTGGTGTTGGGAAACAAAGGGTCAAATTTTCTCACTGGTGGCAACATCATTGACTTAACTGACCTTTTCTGGGCCTATTGGAGATAAGTTTGCCCAAGAGTCTTTAGCTATATCTTAATAACTTATTCTATTTGTGTCTTGTTAAAGAGGAATAGGTAGAGACATGTTTTGCAGTTTGTGGGCTTGATTCTTCTTTAAGCTAGACAAGGGTTAAATGCACATTCCTTTACTGAATTCAAATGTAACTGATGGAGAATCAGACCCATTTGCCTCCAAAACTTCTGTGAGGCCTTTCCTACTTACCTTGCTCAGCAAACTATATTGGATCAGAAACTTATAATTTTCACAATGGAAAACTCAGATGGACTAACTTCCCTAACCTCCCTTTAACTCCTCTCCTAGAGCATGGTCTACTAATTTTTGTTATTGGTCTTAGTATGATAGATTGATACACAGTGGCTAGGTACAGACATTCAAAAAGCCTGGGGTGGAATCAATCTATGTTATGTGGTTTTCTGTAAGCAGTATATTTTTGATTAGTAGTGAACAGAACACGCATTTGCCCTTTGTTGGGGGGCGCAAATCTCACTTGTCAATTTTAAATCCATCTGTGTGTGCCAAACTTCTGTTCTGTTACAGGTATAGACTGGTATTGTGTGGTGAACATCTGTTCTGTTATGGGTATAGACCGGTACTTATACTGGTAATGTCTGTACCTGGCCAAATTTACAGAAATATATCTATCAAGAATGCCCTTCGTTCAAAAGCTTGTCTAACATTCTTCCAACCATGCAGTTAGTCTAATAAAAGATACCACCCAAATAAATCTTTAATTGTTAACTGTATTTTAGTTTTAAAAAATTCCTATAGATTTTAAGGTTAATTTATATTTGAATAGATGCCATTAGATTCTTTGTAAACTCTAAGGGCCTCATGTTGATTATACTCATACCAATGTTAAATCAGAAGTCATGTGACTGATACTGTGGAATCCCATGAAAGAAACTGCTGAACAAAATCTAAGCAGCCCATCTATGTTTTAAATATGTCACTCTAGGAAGAATTCTAAAACACCCTGATGATACTGCAATCTGTGCTTGCTCAGAAGCAGACCTTCAGGCAATCGTTGACATCTTTACCAAAGTATACAAGAAAATGGGACTGATGCTTAACGTTTAGAAGACTAAAGTCCTTCATCAATAAGCTCTTAACAAGCAGTCCCCAGCTCTGGTAATTCAGATTCATAGTGAGACTCTAAAGAATGTTGAGTATTTCCTGTACTTTGGAAGCCATCTCTCACAAAAGGCTGACATCGACAAAGAAATCCAACATCCCCTCAACTGTGCAATTGCAGCCTTTGGATGCTTGAGGAAATGTGTATTCAAAGATCATGACATCAGATCTGAAACCAAGCTCATGGCTTCTTATCAAGGCGTTTTGATCCCCACCTTGCTGTATGGAGCTGAGACATGGACAATGTATCAGAGACATCCTGAGTCACTGGAGAAGTGTCATCAATGCTGCATGTGAAAGATCCTTCAAATCTAGTGGGAAAATAGACACACCAACATTAGTATCCTCTTGCAAACAGACACCACAAGCAGCGAGGCATCCAACATCAACTTTACTGGGCTGGCCACATCATATGGATGTCCAATTCAAGGCTCCCAAAGCAAATTTTATTCTCCCAGCTCAGTCAAGGCATATGCTCAAGAGGAGGGCAGAGAAAGTGTTTCAAGGATGCCTTCAAAGCTAACTTGACTAAATGCAACATCATCTCATGGGAGACTATTACCCAGGACTACCCCAAATGGAGGAAGAGTCTGCTGTATGGATCTCAGTACTTTAAAACTTTACAATGACAGCAGGAGATGGAAAAATAGGACCAGCAGCAACAGCATGTCACAGACCCAATCAAGAATCCAGAGCCACCCACCCGGTACAGAAACATGTGCCGAAGTTGCAGCAGGGTCTGTTGATCCCAGATCAGCCTTATCAGCCATCTTTGGATCCACAGATAAGACAGTCGTGGAAGACAATCATTCTCAACTCCAAGGGATTGGTGAAGAAGAAGTTAAACATCCTTTCGCTACCAGAGTGATATTAGCTTTGATGAATCTATAAGTTACTACATGGTTTCCAAATCAAAGATGAAAGGGCCAGTTAGGTATCAAATAATTTTTCATGTTGAAATGTAGCATGCGACATTTGGAAGGATGTGCTTAGCATGATGAACCAGTTTTTCCTTCCTCTTGCTTACCTGGGGATTTTTTCAATAAAAATACCTTAAAATTAAGTTATAGGAACTAAGGAATAAATGAAAGATAAACTAATTTGGAGGTCCTGATTAGTGTCATTGTTGAATTAAAGGAAATATTTGTTTCCCTGGAAGCTCTCTTTTTCTCTCTATTCATGTTAATACACGTCTATATTTATTGCTGTCTAAGTAATTACTTTTGTAGTTCTTTTGATAGACTGTTATTGCCTTAACTACATTGGCTTTGTGTGGCACTTTGCCAATTTTATTAGACAAAAGTTTCATTATTCATTTTGCTTTGAAAGTGGCTATTAGATTGCTGATACTAATCGAATAGGCTTATGTTCCTTGTATGTGTTTTAAAAATTCATCATTATTCCACATCTTTATGTACAAGTAATTTACAAACATAAATTCAATAGTGTGGTGCTTTATTCACTGGTTGATGTCACTTAAGCATTTCAAGAAGTATACTGGAAATTCTAAACAAAAACACTAGTTTTCACAAAGAAATTTTGTGTAAATAATAGTGTTAGTACTAGTGGTAATTTACAGAGCTTTCTTTTAGCTGTCATGACAAGGAATGGCAATATTCCATGTTCCTTTGTCTGTGTTCTAGTTGTATGGTGTGGTGGTAGAGCTTTTTTTTGGTTGGTTGGTTTGGAGTTGGCACTGAGCTTTATGCCCTTTAAGTCAGTGAGAGCAGGGGGAGGTCATAAAAGTGATGATCCAAGCAGTGTTTGTCTTCCATGTAAAACCAGGTATTCTAATAATTGTCTCCTATAAATTTGGGGGGAATAATAGTTTTTAGGTTAATAGGGGTGTTTAAAGGAGTTTTGAGTCTAAACTGATGGGATTGATATGTTCAATGAGAAGACTGGAGCAGGAAAAGGAAATAACAAGGGAGTCAAGGCACATGGGTTAAAGGAGACTTCTTGATTTTACCTGCACCTTTCTTTTTGCATTTAGTAAGTTAGACTGGCTTAGAATCATTGATGTTCCCGTACTTCCCTCTTAACTGCATGTGAGTTGTAGCACATTATGTATGTTCTACCTTTGAACTTGGCCTTGTATATTTAAAAGTATTTTCATAGGCATTTTTATTTGTATTTCTGCTGAAAGAAGGATCTTTCTCAAATGCTGATTGCATCTAAAAAGCCATATATTCCCTTTTGTTCATGTAGCTCAGCCTTTGAACGATGACTGGGGGGGACTAGGGGAGGGATGGTAGAAGGAGAAAGAAGTGAGAAGGTGGCCTCCCAATTCACTATGGTCCAGTGTATTAGAGTAAGACCCAGAGTGGTGGCAGTGACATCACCATCACCCACTTCTAATTAGTGACTGCTGTGAAGACCCGTCTGCCTTCCATGGGGAAAATTGGTCTCCATGGTGGGAGGGGAAGGGTATGGCCAGTAGTGTGATATTCCAGCTTACCACCACCTATGGGACAGTCACCATGGAGGTCTAAGAGTGCTGGTCTGTTCACTTGTCAACAATCCAGCCTCTTTCCTGCCCTGAGGGTTTTTTTTCTCACTTATCTGGGTATGGAATTGGGGTATTTTGTAATCATATGCTTTCTCTGTGTTCACCGGCATTGGTGTTACAATTTTTGGATAATGTGAGATATGAATTAGGTCATATCTCTGGGGTTTGCAGTGCTTGGATATCACCAGTGCTGGATAGATAGCTTGTTGGAGAATTAGATACCTGAATAAAAAATACAGGCTACAGAAGAGGGGACGTCACTGTCTCCAGTTGTCATATACTGGTTATTCAAAAATTGCTGCTCATAAGGCCTGTTAGCAATATGTCAAGTCCAGTCATGCAACACAAGAGAAGAGCAGGGTTGAACTGATTGTTATAATAGGCTGTAGGGGATAGCAAGATACAGGAGCAGAGGCTAGGATAGTTGTTTCAGGGCAGAGGCTCATAGTAGGCTTCAGGACTGCCATATATTCTGAGGACTTCCGTCTGTGGTGCTGCATGAACCAGTTGTATTCTTCTTGTATTAATGCAGAGACTCTTTTCAGAATCTGAATCGTCCTACAACTTTTGCCTTAGTGGATGGCATCACAATGCTTGGACCACGAGACTGTTAAGATGTTGCAGTTGGCACCACCAAAAAAGGGGACTGAAATGTCTCCTATATGCTTAGGGAATGTACTGTAGTGCACACATCCATCTCCAAGACATAGTAAACTTGCCTTTAAGGTTTAGTTAGTATTGCTGTCATCAATCTGCAGCCAAGTAAGGCAAAGTTTATTATGTGAGCTATGTGTTTTCTTTCTGTTTTGTCCATTACAAAAAAAACAAAAGATGCTTTAATTTAAAATATATGTTTTTATGTATATTTGTGATTCTGTGATGAATGAAAAGAGATAACAGGAAAAGAAAGGCATCTTCAAATCTTTACAAAAATTCTATCATAATTTTGGTTACAGTAGGATCTCCCTCTGTGAGCATTTGTGTTTTTAGAGGCTGTGGACATTTATCTCTCAAACGTGCTTTTGGCAAAAATTGCATTGTTGAACTGAATGCAAAGAAAAAGTATATCTTAAAATGTGATTGTAAAACTAAGCTCATGACCAGTAGTGAAGCCCGGTATTATAACTGGTCCCTTCCTTACCTTGGAATGATATCCTGGGAATTTTTTATCCCAAAGCTAGCAAGGGTGATGGTGGAACATTTGGCTTTCTTTACTGAATATAATTTTCTTGCTTTCATATCTGCTCTCTATATTGTAAAGTCTGTTTCTCAGCATTCTCACACTGTTCACTGTGTTTGGCATTGATGAATATTTAATGTCTTCTTGTCTTACGATAGGAGTAAATGCATGTAGATATCTTTGAAATCAAGGCTATTATTGTAAACCTGTACTATATAAATATAGCAGAGTAATGACAATGAGATCTGCTAACAAGTAAACCTCTGTCATCTGTATAATTCTGGGAACTGAAATTGACTCTTGGTGACTCTTGTTTTTAAATGCATTGGTCCCAGGATTGTGGTCTCCGCTTTGGCAAAACATTAATGACCTCTATATGGGTGTTTTCACTTTCCAAATATTGGATAATTGAGTTTATTGACAAATGTCTTTGCTACTTTAAAAACCATTTTTACTATTAATGTAAATATCCAGTCCCCTGTATATATCCAGTATAACTTCCATTAATGAGTTATATCATGTAAAACAAGGAGCTAGAATGTGAAAAAGTTAATATGTCAGCTTGCATCCTACAAGAATATTAAACAAAATTAGTGTCCTTTTTCTGGCCTGTATAAAAGCACATTCTGCTCTTCTATGTGAAGTATTTATAACGCAGTGATAATGTATATTGAATTGCACTGGGATTATATTATGTTAACATTTGTGCTGTGTATAGGTTTAGTTAATTATCTTTAGGTTAGAGAAGTGTAGGTTGCTATTTCTAAACTGGAGAAAATTAGTATTTTTAATGGAGACCACATATAAAATAACAGGAAATACTAAGTTTTTGCAACATGCAGTGTCAGGATGAGAAAAGTACACCAATGAAATGAGAGGGCTGACTGAAGCTCTGTAGTAAAGACGTCAAGTTATCAGAGACATATTCTTTCTAGAATAGTCTTCTAAAGTCACTTATGTTTTTCATGTAGTTTACTGTTGTACATTTCTTCTAATTATTTTTAAATGATTATATTTAATTAGATTTGTGAAGGGTATGGGGGGAAGCAGAGCTGCACACAGGAAGAAGTGATGAAATGTTTGATTAAACCTTGCAAGGTGGTGCCTTTCAAATTTTGTAAAGAATGGTACTCTTGGGATATTTTGGCATTCATCTTGTCTACAGTGATCTTGTTTTTACTGGAAATTGCAACTAGGTCTGTAACTGCACCACTTGTAATGTCATATGTAGGCAAGCAGTAGATATATTCCAGTTTACTAGGATACAGCATAGTTTAGTTTCAAGCAACAGTAAATGGCCATCACCACCTTAATTTAAAATTAAATTTCTAATGGTCATGTCCACATGTATTTGTGAGACTAAGCTAGCTTGGGCTGGCTGGTGGACATTCCACCCAGACAAAGTCAAGTTAACGTTTTTGGGGGAGGAAACCAAAGAACGGGCAGATAGTCACTAGTGAGGAGTTTGTCCTTAATTTGCAATGAATCTTTGGTGTGGTTGACAGCATTTTTAAATTTGTATTTAGCTAAATCTTTTTGGATGTGACCAAATGTTGCTATCCAACTTCTTCACCACAAGATAAGGCTGCTGTATCTCTAACTATGCAGTGCTGTCTGTTGAGCCCATTCCTAAATTGAAATGAGCACACCCACTTAGAAAGTGGAAGGTTATGCACGCTGTTAGTTAGAATTTCCATTTGCCCCAATGCCCATAGAAAGACTAACTAATGAAGCTCTAAATGATTTGGGTCTTGACAATATCAGGATTATCTCTGTGTGTTGTGTTGACCAACTGCCTCTGCTTGAAAGGGAGGAGGCAGCTGGTATGTGTTCCTCATTAAGGCTGGCTTTGAAATTCCCTTTCTCCACATACAAACACTGTTTGAGACATCCCAGGTTTGCTAACCTTCTAGGGAAAAAAGTGGGCTTTGAACATTCCAGTTGTCTGGTGGGACAAGAAGAGGGGACTATGTGGTCATCCTCAAGTTTTTGTATACAGTAGATTGTTTTCAGATGGTAACTGTGCCATGTGACTTATGTTGGCTGAGTGAATTATTCTGCGAACATAGCTACACCACCTTCTTAAACATTAGGTAAGCGGACAAAGGCATCTTTTGTTGACATAGTCACATCTATGCTGTGGGTTTACCAGGCACAGCTATGGTGAGTACAGGGTTTGATTTTTATTTTGTCTCCCGCCATGCTCCTAACCAAAACAGCCATGCTGGCAAAATGGTAGTGTAAACCTAGGGTTACTTATCTGGTTATCTTGTGATCTCTTAAGTATGTGAACTGTGTTAAAAATGAACAAGATTTCTTTGTGAAAATTTCCCATGCCCAGAGTGAGCCATGGATGGTATAAATTAGTCTCCTCTGTATAAGAGTCTCAGAGATCATAAAGCTTGAAAAGCCCATTGGTTACTATTTTCTGTTTTGGTTAAGGTTTGCTTTTCATGGAGTTACCTTAACAAATATGTATGCAGTCAGAAGTTTTCTTTTGTAAGGGAAAGTTCAACCTTCTACATTATTAGAGTTATTACAGTAATAGTTGATTACTATTAGTAAAAATGAGGCCTTGAGATTTACTAGTCCACTGTGAAGAAAGACTGGATAAAAAAGCTACAAAAAACCGGGGCAGGGATCAAGCAGGGGGAATGCCACTTCCACAACAGCTGTTCCCTGCAGATTAAAAAGGAGGGGGCAGAATGGTGTGGTGGCAAGGGAGAGAGAGAACAGAAGAGAGGCCCCCGGGGAGAGAGCTGGGAGAGGACTGTGGTGGCCCTGGAATCGGAGGGGTCAGTTTGGTGCCTTGGGGAGGTAAGCAGGGAGCCTCTGGAGAAATAATTACAGTTGCGGAACGCCAGGAGAAAAAAAAAGAGTGTGGACAGAGAAACAGTGAGAAGAGAGGATTCATGATACTCTTTGGATTTCTCATAAGTGGAGTTTGTTTGTTTTTTTGGGGGGGGTAGTTTACTAGACATTAATGTGGACTAACAGTGTCCTAGGAAGTGGGAAAAGAGAGAGAGCCAGAGCTATGGTTATTCCCATACTCCCCAGAAAAAAAAGAAAAGGAGAGAGTATCCTGAAGAGTTTAGGGAAGCAAGACCTCAATGAAGAAGAATTAAAGAACTTGAAAGTAAAATTGCCTGCCAGTGAAAAAGATTACTTATATATAAATAAATAAGAAATAGATCAGTATTTAAATGTACATGGTTGTATCATACGTAAGGCAAGGTTCTATGAAAAATGTTTAAAAAGGAACAATAAAAAAACCCCCAGTTTAAAATAGCCACAATCTATCTACCTGTGAAACAGTTGCAGGTATAAAAATAATGAGATTTGTTCAACCCATATGTGACTTGGACTCAATTAATAACGTAAGATCTTGGGTGTCGGTAGAGAGAGAGCCACCAGAGAGACTGTGACGTAGTATAAAGCAAAACCTAGCTAGATTGCCAGTGTCTTAATGTGGCAATAACACTTCCCAACTAATAACATCAGAATTAAACAAGACGTGGCAGGCGAGAGTCAAGATAGACTGCAGAAGTCATTAGACAGTGCAATCTATAAAGACTTCCACATCCAAAAATAATATTAAAGTTTTTTTGTACTAGGAAGATTGTAGACGAAGAAGACTTTTTCAGGCACCCAGATGGGCTTATTCAAACTAACTGGATGGATTGAAGTCTTCCTCTTTCTGTAAAATGAAACCGTACATGTCTAGACTTTATGGCAGGGGTGGGCAATTATTTTGGCTGGAGAGAATTTTGGTGAGCTGTTGCAGGCTGGGTCAGCAAGTCCTGATTGCTGGAGCTGCAGCAAGCCCTAATTCCCCCTGGCCTAGAACTACAGCAAGCCCTCACCCCCCTGCCCCAGAGCTGCAGCAAGCTCTGATCTCGACCCTGCCCAAGAGCTGCAGCAAGCCCTGATCCCCACCCTGAGCCAGAACATGCTAGCTGTATCCATGGCTTAGGCCAGAACCTACCTGTCACACAGAAAGCAGCCCTGGGCAGGCACTGGCATCAGCTGTGGACACGGCAGTTAGGTTCTGCGTGGGGACTGGGGCATTTGCCTGAGTCCACAGCTGACACTACCATGTCAGCACCAAGCAGAAACAGCCCTGCCTACCCAGCACCATGCAGCAGCTGGAGCCACCAGCACCCACAGGCTGTATCTCATGAGTGTGCAGCCACTTACCTGTGGGCTAGATACAATCCATTGGGGGGCCGGATCTGGCTTGTGAGCCGTATTTTGCCTTCCCCTGCTTTATGGACATCTCTACTCTGGCTCTTGGTCTGGTTGTTTTTCAAATTTTTTTTTAATTCAGTTATTTAGAAATTAAATACCTTATCTAATTGTTCAAGTTTACCAGTGGTGAATTTATTCTTAAAGGGCCTTGTTAGGGATATAGGTTTGGGGTATTTTGAAGCTATGTCTTTGACATTAAAGTTCTTTTTTTTCCCCAATGCCAAGGAAAGTAGTACTTGTATAATTTATTCTTAGAATTGATAGAATTTGGTGTTTCATCCAAGATTTAAGATTGTATGGCCTGAGTCATAAGAAGTTTCCATTGATTTATAAATGTTTTGTCATAATGCATTCTTTAGTGGAAAATGACATCCTTTCACCAAAAGAAAAAAATACATTCAAAGGTTTTCCCCCACACTTCGTAATATAGCCTATGTTCATGCTGTAGGGCAATATTGTCTCACTCTGATCTTTAAAAGGGCATTTTAAACAGAATATACTAATACCATTAAAAATGTTTTGGTGTGATAATTTTTTAAGGTAGTATTTTTCTTATAACACAGTATGTACCCTGTCTTGGAACCTTCAATTTAAGGCTTCTGTCATATTCTGCCAAGAACTTTGTTCAGAGCTCTTTGTGTGTGTTGAAACATGTATGCATGTCCCAGTGCCATAACTAATTATATACCTTGTATGCTTACTTCTAGTAATTAGAAAGTAGACCTACCACAGGATACATTTTAACGTTACATTGTGTCTTGGGGACACATTACAGAAAGCAAGTTTTCCACCATGCAGCAGCTTGACATTGTAAACAGATATTACTATTTTAAGTACATCATCTTCTGTATGTTTCTCAACAACTCTGCACGTGTTTATTTAAAACTTGGTGCATTTAAAAGTGTGCCTCTGCATTTATTTGTAGTTACAAACTTAACCGGCTTCAGCTGCAGTGTTCTGAGGTGTCTGATCTGTCCATTTGAAAGAAGGCCCAGTACTGCCAAATCAGCATTTTCCCCTCAAGTATTCTTTGCTGTAAAAAAGTCTCCAACAAATAAAATGTGGTTTGCACAGTGCCTGTCTATAGTAGACTTGGCTCTGATTGCTCTTACCAGTTCCTTAGTTTTAGGAGAAAACGTAACTGGGGTGCTGGGTGTGGGGAAGGAAATCTAGAAAAAAGCTATATTCTTTTGATCTCTTTTCTTTGTGATACTCATAGGGTATTTTTGCTAAGGACATGCAAAAAGAGAAGGAACCTCGTGTGGTTGTATGTAAAGTTTTGTGTGCTCACAGCTGGGCTGCTGAACAATGACTTATATGCACCAGCATGTATGAAAATATGCAATCCTTGTCCATGCCTGCTGAAAGAAGAGCTAGCTAGTATTTAGTCTCAGAACTCCAAGTCTTGTCGCAATTAAAGTCTTACAGCTGAGCATTTAATACTAGTGATAGATTATAGTATTGCCAGAATGTGTTTTTATTTTGCTCCTTGAATTACAAGACAACATTTTTATTGGAGTTGCATATAATAGCTCCAGTTGTATGTTAAGAACTCTTACTTTCATTGAGTTTATGGCACTTGCAGTTCTACTAAAACTTCAGCATCAATAGGTGGGTTTGTTGAAGGACATGTTTTACTTCTACTGTTTAATTTTTTGTGTGTAATATTTATGATTTTGATGATAACTTTAAAGTGAGACATTATGAAAATATTCTATTTTTATTGTACAGTATAAGAAAATTAATATATGTTTTAAATTGTATGAAATACTTAAAGAATTTTTTTCTTTTCAAAAGTAATGAGGTTTCTGAAATAACTTATTGGTACTGTGTTCTGAGTACAGCATTGTTTTGTCAAACTAGTGTGTTACTACATATGGGATCTTTAAAATCAATATGGCCTAAATCATTTACTTCGAAGCTTTTGACAACAAAATGCATTTCCAGTGTCTTGTCAGGTGATTTTATCTTCAACTTTCTCCTCCACAATAGGTATTTTTTAGAAGGTTCAGTGGAGGGAAGACTGGGTCAGTCTGACCAGCAAAAACATAGTTCTCTCCTTTATTCCAGTGCTTATATAATTTCAGATCTCAGTTAAAATCCACTTCCATTCAGACGTATGGGTATGTTGAATACTTGGTATCTATGTACTTTGCAAACTTCAGCTTTGCTTTTTACAAAGATTTGTAAAAAATGTGGCATCTAATTGCTTCAAAAGTATCACACTTACTACTTTTTTCTTTAAAAACATTTTTTAAAATCTAGACAGTGTTGTACATCATTTTGTAACAAGAAATGAAAATATGCTTTGCAACATAAAAGTATACAAGCTCCTTCCAGGGGTGCTGGCATGCCCCTTGCACTGCCTGTGGAGGCAGCTCAGGAAGCAGGTATGGCTGGAGCCTCCACTCTTCCTGTATCCCTCCCCAGTCCAACCTCACAAGGTTCTCCTGACAACAGAGATGCCTTGGGCAAATGGGAGTGTCCCATGTCACTTCGTTTCTGGGAGGACCATGCAGAGTCAGACTAGGAAGGGCTGTGGCAAAAAATCATGCCAAGAGTTCTGCTGTGCTCAAGCAGCCATTTGCACTGCCTAGCAAGAGAAGCTGGGTGTGGGGACACTCAGGGAAGGACCACCCTTCTCCCCTTCCTCCTCCCTGCTCCTCCCTTCCCCTTCCTCTTCCTTGTCCCTGCCCCTTCCTTACTCCTCTAATATACTCAGCCCAGGGGCACAGGGAAGTTTTGCCCAAGGCACAAGTCTCATTAGTTATACCTGTTCTCCTGCCTGCTTTAGGTTTATTACAGAACCCTAATACAGGCAGGAGATGTGGCATCACCCTGGTTGAGAACCACTGAGGTGAGTGGAGGCAATACAATGGTGGTTTTCAACCAGGGGTGCTACCAAATTCAAAAAAGTTGTGGAGGGGTGGCCTCACTTGAAACAGGTTGAGAACCACTGTACTAGCACAATCAGTCTTCAGGCTTAGCTAGCTGTAGCATTAGTTACATTCATTCTACGTTTGGAAGGTTTTTCTAAAAAATACTAGAACTAACACTTCTGTTTAAATAAAAGATCACATTCTGAAGAAGTTGATGATACTTGCATTTAAGTATCTTCAGGCTATAAGTGTGCAGGAGTGAAGGTTTTTCTAGCCCTCACAATGTGTATATATCAAAGTCAGTATCTAGAACTGGAAGTTAGCCTGATAATATACTAAAAAAGAATGGAGTAGTTTGTAGCAATATCCATAAATTATTTGTTAGTTGGCAGTAATGAAAATCTATTAAGCTCCCTAAAACAAATTTCCAAATGTTGTATGAAGGAAAGATTTACTTTTTGTTTCAAATTTGCAGAGTATTTCAGTGCATGGCAGTAGAAGAAAATTTGGCCTGACAGTTTTCTCTGTAACATGTGTTGGCAAATGTCACATCAGATTATGTGGCTGTCATTGCTTATACCATGGCTTTAATAACGTAATGTCATTTAAACACTTAGAATATCTTAAAAACAAATAGGTAGTATTATCTAGAATAAAGATACAGTAATAGGACGTTTTCTGTGCCAGTCAAATTCTTTCAGCTGTTACTGTGGTTAACCAATGAGACTTAGCTGCATTAATGACTGTGGTTCAGGCTCTAGTATCATAACACTTTGAACCCAATATTGTGATTGATTGACTGAGATCATTGCATGGGAAAAGCAATGAT
Source organism: Crocodylus porosus (assembly GCF_001723895.1). Classification (NCBI taxonomy): domain Eukaryota; kingdom Metazoa; phylum Chordata; order Crocodylia; family Crocodylidae; genus Crocodylus; species Crocodylus porosus. Next base: position 49,950,463 of record NW_017728950.1, read on the forward strand.
ATATTTTAGTGTGCATACACAGAATTATATCCTAATTAAAGCAAATGTAAGCGTTATTATAACATAAAATAAGATTAAATACTTGTATATGGCTTTTTATCAAAGATCTCAAAGTATGTTACTTACCACTTAAGATGAATAATAAATATTATTACTCCCATTTTATGGTCAAAAAAGTCAATCACAGAGAGGTTAAGAGACTTGCCAAATCTTTCTTACATAGGGTGCATCTGTACATGCAATTAGCATGGAGCAATAAACTCAGTGGGTTTGTGCCAGGGTAAGTGGCTCCCGTGTGCCTGCAACCACAGCAGTTAGAGCTGGGGCGGAGCAGCCCCAGACTGGCAGCAGGGTTGGGGGTCAGCCCCAGGCTCCAGATTGTGGTGTCAGGTGGCATTGGGGCTGACTGCGGCACGAGGGTGCCACAGGCAGCCCCCGCACTTTAGGTCTGGTCACTGTCTACACATGCATTGAGGCAGTGTAAATTACTCCACTATAGGACAGTACTTGTCCTATAGGACAGTACTTGTCCTGGACAGTACTGTCCTATGGCAAAGTTAATTAATTTACTGTGCCCTAATATGGGCACACGTGTAGACAGTGATCCTTCACTACAGAGTGAATTAGTCAACTTGATAGTAAAGCGCATGTGTAGATGCATCAATAGCGTGTCAATAGCAGAATTGGGATTAAAACTTTTACCTTCCAGACAGTTGGAGACCAGAAATGAAAAATGTAGTCCTATAACACCAACAGATATAAAGCACTGGTGTATGTCTAGTTGAATAAATATTTGTAAGTAACAGAAGTTCTGTACCCAGGGTAGAAAAAAATGGACAAATTATTCCATATAGAACTTTTATTTAGTGCTTTCTTCAATCTAATTTTCTAAAATCGCCAAGCAGTGAACATATCCCTAACATTTTGAGACTATTCCATAGGCCAGTATTTCTCCAATACAATATTTTGCCTAAATTTGTTTACATGTACCTCTTAATTTCATTCTATTGTGCTTGCTATTATACCCTTGTCTCACACTAAGTACTTGGCATTTGTACTTTTCAAATGTCTGTACATTGCTGCCATGTCTCCCCACTACTTCAGCCAAAGATCCGCCGTTTGCAAATGTAATCTTTCGTTATAAGACCATTCTGGCCTCCAGATTAGAATTGGGGTTTTCTTACTTTGTTTTTGTTTTGTTCCTATTTTCCACTATCCTGTCTATCGTTATATATTTTTGGTAATAGTGGCACTCAGATGTGAAAAGAGCATATGGTGCTCATTATATATATTCATAGTCCTTTTTGTGAGACCAGACGCGATACATGCTAAGACAGCAAAAGGATTTTTTCACAAGTTGACAAAAAGAAATCATTAATTTTTTTATTAAAGGTATTGTACAATTCATAACAATCAGGAATGGTTTTGAGGCATTGGATATCTAGATCAGTGGTACTCAACCTCTGGCCTGTGAGAAGATGTCATTCAGTCTCCCCGTCTTTGCTTAGATATTTACAGGACATGAGTGCCATAGTGCATAATACTTTCAGCTTAAGAAGAGAAAAAAGCTGGATGGTTTAAGATTAAATGGCACTACACAGTTCAGAAAGATGGCATTGCCTAAATAACTGTTATTTATTTGTTTCATGTGGGGTGAGGGAGAGCATTGTTAAGCTTCCAAAGGCCAGTGATTTTTTTGTTATACCTTGAAAAATAATCTAACTAAACCTCAGCATCTGGTTCTCATCTGTTCTGATTGTATCAAAAGGAAACAATCCTATATAGATGAAGACATGGGTTCACTATGATTTAGATCCCCAGTGTGTTTGAAAAGGATGAAAGAACCACTGTCCAGAACTTGGAGGAGCACAAGCAGGACAAAGTTACTGAACGTGTTTTGGCTTTCTAGTGTCACATTTACATTTTCCCCATTTTTCAGGAGCTTTGTTAATGTTCCAATTACCCAGAGTTACACAGGCAGAATATATAAAAAATAAACGTGCTCTATGTAATTTCATGCATATTGGTATTATTCTAGTCAAGGGTAGAGTGTGATGCTGATCCTCTCCAGTGGTTCCCATTTTCCATTCCCACAAATGTCTGCCTGACCTATGATATAATAATGAAAATTCAGTTATGAACAAAGAGATTGAAAATATGATTGGTGCTGCATGCGCTGGACTGGAGGAAAGATTCCAGAAGCATGATAGATGGTAAGATGAAGCCCTTCCCCAATGTGAAATGAAGTCCGTGTCTAATTGGAGATAACAAAACATCTGGTTCTTCAAGTGATCGAACTTTGCTGATCTGAAAAGGGCCACAGTATGTCTTGTTCATATCTAGTGTTTGGAGGGCTTGAATCACAGCTGCTTTCTTTTTGTTAAATGATGAGGTTGTGAAAGAAAGATAGCAAATTTCAGGTGTCTGTAAATGGAGGCATGAGGAACAAAAGAAATGGGTAACATAGGTCACCCTTCAATTTAATGAATGCATCTTAAATGAGAATTACTTCCAAAAGATAAAGCAACCTTTTTTTTTTTTTTTTACACCAGTGGAAGCTGAGGCATAATAAATGTAAGAGTGAGTGACCCCAGGCTAGTAGATGTAATTACAGTCAGGTGGCTCAGTCTAAACTGCTTAAGGAAAACAGGGAGTGTTTGATTCAGGCTGAATTAAAAAACACAACTCATCAAATAATAATAGTCCCCCATACTCTCTCCCTTCTCCCCCCAAAAAACTGAGTGTAAAATATTTTTATTTTAAATGGTCAATTTTCTTTAACATCTATGTTGTGTATTTATCTGTCAGTGCACTGAGGCACATGTGTAACTTTAAGAATGTAAGTTAATCCGTTAATTTGATCAGGAATACTATTTGCTTAGATTTTATGTATGTGTGTTTCAGAACGAAGGCCAGAAGTACCCTCAGTATTAATTCTGACCCATGTGTGCTACAATTCCATTTAATAATACAAATATCTGTTTCAGGCAGGTTGGTTTTGTCTCAGGTTATGTAGCTAAATGATGATGGCTATATGAAATCCCCTTCGGAAAATTTACACTTTGGACATGCAGATGAAAGCGTTAAACTAGATTTTCAGCTGGTCTCGTTAACTTCATTGGAGTTGTACTAAATTTCACCAGCTGAGAAGCTGGCCTTCTCTCTGCACCATGTTTGACTTATTTGGAGAGGTTTTAGTAATGGATTGTCTTTGACACTTAAGTTACTTTACATTGTCCAATGCCCTTTTCTTCCTGTAAATTAATTCAGTTATGCAGTTTATTTGGTAACTTATTGATGCATTCTCACTTTTATCCCAATAGTGTGTCCAAAGTATGCTAGCCATTCAACAGTTCAATTTTTCAGTACTTTTCATGAAATCCAAGCAACAAGTTTGCATAGTTGCTTGAAAAAAAGTTACATTTGTCAATCTTGAACAAAGAAAATCACATCTTCCCTGCCATTTTCTATGGGATGCTTTTATAACATAGTAAATAAAAGTAATATATAAAAAATGGAGGAAGATAGTGGTCCCTAGAGTTCTATGTACAGGTATTTTTATAATGTTAACATATCATATTTACTCAAAAACAAGATAAGATTTTTTTTTCCTGCAATCAGCATGGGGAAAAATCCCCTCATCTTGCATTTGTATACTAGGAAACCTCATTAAATGCATTATCTAACATTATGCTGCTGCCAAAAGCAGCATGTGCTCAACAATGGAAATCAACTATGAAGTTGATTAAATGCAACCAATACTGAGCATAACTATAAAACATATGGTCTATATTAGTCAAACATAGTGATGCTAAACTCGTGTGTGTGTGTGTGTGTGTGTGTGTGTGTCCCCCTTAAAAAAATGGGCATTTGCATCCACTTCACTGGCTTGGAGGTGCTGCAGTGACAGGCTGGCAATCAGGCTGGATCAAGCTCTGACACCCTCCCATGGTGCCAAAAAGCTAATGGGAATCTATTACAAGGATAGGTTAATGCAGCCTATCTCAATAAAATAGATGGTAGTGCCCTCATATTAGTCTTCCTCAGTGGTGACTCTTTTTAATTTCATGGGGGCCACTACACTGCATACATTTTGACTTTCTCTTTAATCCCACAGTTGAGCTGTGCCTTTCTTTTGCATATGTAATGATTCCTGTTTCTTCACCAGCCTTAAATGTCTGGCAAACATCACCAAACAGGACCCCATACAGTTCACCCAGAATCTCTCTGTTGCCCCCACTCTCAGCCTGTTACATATGATTGGTATGGCCCTGCCCCACATGAGGTAGAGCTGGACCAGGTTGCCCTGCACCTTATCTGCATATACATTTTTGGAGAATCCTAGGACTCATGATATGAACATCTGTTCCAGTCATTAGTGGGGGCTAATTAGCATATGGATCCTTTGTGGGGAGTATCTGGAGGACATGCACATACTGAGCAATGCTGAGCTATAGGGTCACCCTGGCTTGAAATGCTATCAACTCTACTGGGACCCAGCACAGTGAACTGTCTGGTAAATCATGAGTTTTCTAGCTTTGGATTAATATCATGAAAAGTTTGTACTATACATTAATAAGTACAACAGTGCTGCTTAAAGGTGTGTTTATGGAGTACCTGTGCTAAAAGTTGCCTCAAAATAGAGGTGATGTGTAGGGGATATATGGGGAGGTGCACATGCACCCCCTGAGAGCACTGGTGCCCCCCTGAGAACAAGTGCTTTTGGCTTAGGCAATGGGCAGGCAGAATGCTGGTGTCCCCCCACCCCCAAGAAGTGCTGCTGGCCTTGGTGTCCAGCCGCAGGGCCCCTCCCACCAATACCACCACAGCCGCCTGTGAACGGTCCCTCTCGGTTGGTCCTTGTTGCCAGTGCCTACGTTGTCACTTGCGGGTGGTCTCCATGCCCCCTCAGCCTCAAGAGGCACATGTCGCCTATGCCTCAAAAAATTCAAAATGCACTAATTCTGGATTAACTAAGTCTATGGGTACTTTATGCAAATTACTACAAGTATGTTTATTTCAAGGTCAGTGTTTTCAAATTTGTTCCTTACTTCCATGTGCTTAGAGACAGCAGGGTCTGACAAGGAGGCGGGGAAGGGACTGCAAGTCGAAGAACTGGGTGGGGGGGAGGGGCAGAGGGCAAAGGGGCTGTCTGACCTCTCAGATGTATTTACCCTGTTGTAGCAATGGGAGGGGAGATAATTTAAGGCAGACCTCCAATAATTAGATTCTCTCCATTGAGAATTATACAAAATTATAATTTTTCCACATGCAGAATCAAATTATTGGGTGGTCATATATTTGTGTAAATACAGTAAATCATCTTAAGAACAAGGTCCAAGACCTATAAGCAATGTAAACTCATAACTTTACTCAGGTGAGTAATTCCATTGACAGGATCAGAGTCTAACTGAAAGGCATTTTCATTAGTCAGTGTAAATAGCAAATTATCAGTATCCACTCAGTGAGATGGTGAGCAAGATTATCAAAAGAACATAACCTAGATGGAGTTTGTGAGGTTTAAAATATGGATGTGAAATATTCCAGGTGTTCCAAGTGCAAAATATTATTTTGTTACTCTTAAGAGTTCTTCTTTTAGGCCAAACCTTTATTCAGTCCAGACAAAGGTTATTATTTTTAGTAAAATAGGAGTAAAAGGACTGGGCTGAATCCCAAACAAGCGAGTAGTTTTGTTTTGCTTCCAGATGACAGTAACTTTCTTGTGATAAATCTTATCCTTAGAGAGATTTAGTTGTCTGTAGCTGTTCTTTTGCTGCTGTTCTCTGCATCTTCTCCCCCATCCTTCCCCCTAGTTACTTCTGAACCATTTTATACCTACACTGTGACTGGTGAAACAGATATCCCCACCTAATTGGGATATTGGGAACTGTATAGTTGGAGAGGAGGCTCACACTTCAGCACTTTTTACAGTATTTTTTTAATGATATTTTATAGTTGTGTGATCATCACAAGTAGATGAAAAATGAGTGGAATGAATTATTAGATATTTTAACTTAGGATGTAATTCTGCAAAGCGTTTCAGCAGGTGTTTAATTTCAAGCATGTAAGCAATCCTACTTCTGTTAAGTATAAAACATAAGCCTATGCTTAAGTCTAGTTGAATTCAGTACCTGATTGAAACACATCCTCAAGTGCTTAGTTCCCAAATTAAAAAGAAAAGTCAAGCAGCACTTTCAAATATATGAAGTAGGCCTGAAAAGGGAGGAAAAGAGAGACAGCTACATGGTAGGGGAATCTGAATGAAGTGTAAATATTTTGTCTATAAACTAGTGGCTAACAAAATATGGAGTCATTGACTTAAGGTCCTGGCTGTGTATGGTGCTCTACACTCATAATTTAAAGTTAATATTCTGTGCAATTCATGTCAGAATTTTTGAATGGTTATCAATTAGATACCTGGTTCTGAAAAGACTTTCACATATGCTTATCTTTAAGCATATGATGAGCCCTGTTGATATTAATAAAGTTGCTCAGAATATGTATAAGTTCAAAGTTAAGCATGTCTGTAACTCTTTGCAGGATCAGGGCTCTAAGTGATATTTTACACCTTGCCTCAATATATGAGGATAACTGCCTTGATCTGACATTTGTTCAAACAAAGAGAGTACAGTATTCCTCACATAACTTCTACTGGTAGAAGATTTAAGCATCAGTGTTAGTGTTCTGCAATAATTTAACTTGCTTCAAGGAATTATTTAAAGAACAAGTGAATATCAAGTTAAGTACATGAATACATGAAGATAATTTACATACATATAGGAATACATTTAAAGATTTGCTATCTTTTCTTCTCTCTGTATATGAAGACAAAAAGCAAGTTTTTATCTGTAAAGGAGCACTTCTTAAATATAGTCTGAAAACTACTAGGATGTATAAAAGTATATTCCCTAATGTTTTCGCTTCCAGTCAATTAACATATTAGTTATTGGGTTTTTTCCTTCTAGCTCTGAATTGTTTTTGTGGGTGAAATATAAGAAAATAAAAGAAAGAGGTGACAAAAAATCAGTTCTTCTGAATGGTTGGAATCCAATCTTCTTAATCATGTAGAAACTAAAAAATGAGTTACAAACTTTAAGAACCTGATCCAAAAGTGTTATATAGTGCTGAGAGCACCTAGATCATGTTGACATTTCTATAACATAATGCAACAAGCTTCTAGCTAAAAGTATCCAATGGTGTATTTATGAATTTTGTAAGACCCATATATGTCTTCCTTCTGAGTTACAGATCTTGAAGTTGAATCTTTTTGAGAGATCCTCTAGGTTGTTTGAATTATTAAGAAGTGCAGCCATTATCTGTTTTAAAAAAGGAATGTTTTCACAGTATTATTTGTTGTTTTTTGGAAGACAGTTTCCTATGACAGATCTTTTTTCTTTTTTTTTTTTTGTGGCTTCACACAGTACTTTCTGTGAAAGCTCAGCAATAATACAACTTTCTCTTGTTCCAGTATGGCTCTCCAAATGATTAGCTCTCAGGTCCCAATTGTCCTTGTATTGTTCAGCCACTTCTAAACATGCTAAAAGAGAGCCCAGTTAGTTGAAGATTTATTAGATCAGCTGTTTCTAAAAGCTAATCCACCATGACTTTCATTATTGTCAACTGTTAATATTTCTCTGTCTAAAATCAGCTGAATGTCTTCCTCAAATAGAGGCAATTATAAGAAGAATTTTTTGAAGCTCATCAGATGTCAGCCATCTTGAGTAGCACGACCATGTGACCTTCTCTCAATTAATTAAAATGTTGATTAGTTTTGAAGCATGCTTTCATTCTTAAACAAGCAAGCACTGTGAATTGTTTGCAATTAGGCACTTTGTAAGTGCAATTATCTCTAATTAAGTAGATACTTCTATTTCATAGATGTTTGGATGCAATATGCATATATAGAATTTCTGGAGTATGCATGTGTTATGGTGTTTTCTTGGGGTTTTTTGTGGGGGGGGGGTCGTTCCTTTCCACCCTTCTTAGAGATTTTCTAAACCCAGATAAATGAAGCAGTAGCAGAACAAACAAAATGTAATGTTACCCATATTTGGAGAACAATTGTATAATAATCAATCTGAAATACTTAGACAATGGTTTTAAACTAAACCGCTATAATTATGTTCTAAACTGATGATGTGCTTAAAATGGGATGGATCAATGATAATCCTAAAACAAGCTGTGCATAGAACGAAATACAAAAATTTTTTTTAGCAAACTAATAGATAATATTTTTACTTCACTAAAGAAACACCTTAGTACCTTCTAAAATTATATTTCAGAGATCTTTCTCTAAAGTTTTAACATGTTTATAAGATAATTTATTATTAAGGAATCTTTGGAGGAAAATTTCATTTGAATTGGGCAGAAATGGGTTTGAGATGTAAGGTTTAATTGATCAAGTCTCAGGGTATTTATATCTACAGGTGGCAGCCTTCTTCCAAGTTTGTAGTTTGTGTGTCCACTTCTGAAAGTATGGGTTGGATCCATTGCTACTAGTCAGGATAAAGGGAATACATCTTTCCCTCAGTGTTTGTAGAGTGATTTGGTATTGCTTGCATTGATTAAGCCTTGATTATGCAACTGCATTTGTACAGTTAAAGCTCAGTCTTGGTGCTTAGCCTATATTGTCTTTTGATGGCCTTTCTCTCGATTGTATGTTTGATAGAGACTTTATCTTGTATGCATGCTTGCCATAATTATAGCTTGTGGTCAGTATGATAGAATTCCTTTTGTAAACCTGAAGTTTAGAACTGTTCTTCATAGAAATGTTTTTCTTAATTATCTCAATTATCACAATTTTAAAGCGTCCAGGAGGAGAGCCTCAAAAAATTCCAGTTATTTTCCATGACTTTTTTCTTAAACTGTGTGTGTATTTTGTCATTTAGCTACAGACACATACACATACATATACATATATATGTGTGTGTATACTTTGTTTGTAACTGGAGGAAAGCAGTGTTTAAAAACAAGATACTCAGTGGGTAGATAACTTACTAACATGTCAAACTGGCCCAACTTTTTAAAACTATAATTTTTCATTTCCAAGACCTCAATTTTTATCAGCATGATAAATGTTGCTTTACAGTATAAAACAGAAGGCAGCAGGTCAAGTTGTTTCTGTGAGTAGGGACAGGGAATGTACATGCAGAATGCTCTAAAAAAAACCCTACTGACACACAAACTTAAGGAAGCAAACATCATGAACCCTTCTTCCCTCTTCCCCCCCCCCTCCGAAGTTCATATTTCAGTTTGTTCCCAAAAGTTCACAAGTCCGTGCCAGACGGAAATTCACAGAGGCTCAGCAGTCCCATAGAGGCCACTCAGAGGAGGGACAGAGATGGAACAATGAAGCCCAGTCCTCACCCTTCTCAGCCTGGCAGGCTGCACAGGTCCACAGGGTAACTCTTGCCTGGCCCTTGACTCCATTTCCTTGCCTCCTTTCCTCACCACCCCTGCCCCCCCATTATCCCCCTCCCCGCAATCCCAAGTCTCCGGAGTCAACTGTGAGGCCATCCAGTCATACGTTGTCCATCAGATGTGTTTACTTTTTCCGTGACAGCCGACACATCTGGAGCACATATTCAGGTTATTCCAGTGCCACTAGACACATTCCACAAGATCATTTCAGCGGTTGTTATGGCGATCTTCTTCCCTCCAGTGATTTTCAAGTTGCATGACAGAAATAGCTTGAGCTAACGGGGGGGACAAAAGTCAACGGGATCAGGAGGGGCTTCTTTCACAGAATGAACTAATTAGTGACCCTGCTTTCTTCACAGGGCAATGAGCATATGGTTTAATAAAGTGAGTCTATGACACTTTTTTTTGTCTGTAGGCAGAGCTGTCACTGGCTGAAAACTTTCCTGTTTTTACTGGTGGGACCATAGTCTGCTGTCTTTCAACAGAGTTTACTTCACAAGTAGAAAATGTTTGCTCCTGAGAGTTTAACTTCAGAACTTTTTCTTGGCTACAGACTACTCAAATGTAGCAGGTCCTTCATTTTAAAGAGACAGCACTCATTTTAGACAAGGTCTCTCAGTGGTAACTTAAAACTTTTACTCAAGGATAAGCATTTCTACTTTGTGCTTTGTGCGTCTCTCTCAGGTTTTCTGAATCTAGTCCATAATGTCAGCATTCATTTCTAAAGGTGTAGATTTTTTATTAATAATTTTCATTAATAAGTCAATAATAGCTTTTATTATTAAGTCAATAATAGCTTTTGAAGGACTTTTTTATTTAATCAACTCAATTGTTATATTTGTGGTTTAAAAGTTATTTCTATTTTATACCTTATTATATTAGGAATTAGGATTTTTTTACAAAATCCAGATTTCTACTTTCCAACAAAGAATTTCACATTTTTGTATTGGTTACGGTTTCTGCTTTCTTGCCATGAACAGTTTTACTGTGGGTTAAAGAAAAGGACTGGCTGTATTTTGCTAATAAAGAATTCCAATCTAGGTTTTTTAGTGTGATGAAGTCAGTGTTTGTAATGGTGACTTTTTTTTTACATCACAAAAATTTCAGTTTTTTCTGTCATGGAATATTTTTGGTATGGCTTACCTCAGTGTTATAATAAAAAAATAAAAAAGATTTTATACTTGACTAATAAGCAGAAAAACACTACAGAATACATGGATTACAGTAAATTATCAAAATTCATGCTGGATCTTAAAATATGTGCACATTGCCATAAATTGGAAAAGTGTTCTGTACAAATACATTGTTAGGTCTATATAGCAGTATTATTGAATGACAATACCTATGACAGGATGGATATTAATGTTTCAAATCACTACTTTCCATAATTATCACTATGAAAGACCCATATGTACTTCTCAGTCTGGATCAGTTCATGGGACTGGATTCATGACATAGCAAACCTTAGTGTGTGTGTGCATGTGTGCACGTGTGTGTGTGTGTGTGCGTGCATGGGCATGTAGGTGTATACATGCACCATTTAACAGTGCCCTTGTACAATATTCAGAATGTTCAGTAGAGAGATGTGCATTTTTGTTTAATTATTGAATCCTGAATGATTACTTTTAGATTTGTGAAATGTGACAGAGAGTGACAAGCAGAAGGAAAAAAAGCAGAGCAGAACTCTGATTTTCAAGCAAATGACTTTCTGCTTTCTCCATCAGCACTGGAAATGTCTCTCCCCCTCTTATACATTCCATTTGCATGGATACTGGTCACCAAGGCTGCTTGAAATACCTGCCCTCAGGAGGGCTCTGAGGGACACTGAAAGGTCACATAATTAGACCTGATTTTAATTCATAGAGACTTGTTTGTCACTGTCTCCTTATGTTTCTGCTGGTTACACATTATTAAACAGAGTGAATTTTAGGGTCGAAATTAGTGCTAAAGTATGTAATATGCAGAGGCTGAACTCAAGTTAGAATGCTGAAGATAGTTATAAAATTATGTTTCCCTCACCAGATGTAACTTTGCAGTAATTAAATCTAATGAAATTTAAGTATTGTAGTCAATGTTGTGGTAGCTATCACCAAGCCTTATTGGTAATTCATTTAAATCACAGCAATTATTGCCAGTTATCTGGGAACTATAAGAAATAGAAATAAGTTGCTATATTAACCCTTTTCTTCCCCCATGCTGAATGATACGATTCTAATACCACCAGGTCCTTTCCCTGTTGTTCCTGACAGGGATATTTTGTTACAATTATGTCATCATTAGAATTTTCTTCCTTCTTGAGATATAATCTTTTAAAATTAATATTTAGGCTACAGTTTTCCATCCTCATTTCATTGCTTTCTTTGGAACATGTAAGTAATGCAGGGCTGTCATACAGTTGAGTGTTTCCCCCCCTTTTCCTTATGGAGAAGGATTAGCACATGCTTTATTTAAAAGTCTTTTTTCTTTCTTTTTTTTTTCTTCTTTTAGAATAATGTAGAGTCATATTCTGCTGTTATTTACCCTCGTGTTAACTCAGTAGCTCCACAGAATTCTATTAAGCAATAGTAACTTCATTTATCTCAATAGATTTACGGTGGGTTTGTACCATTGTAACTGAGATCAGAATCCGGCTCAGAGACTTTTGGTGTCTTTTGTACTGAAAACAGATTATCATCATCAGAAATGCGTCTTGGATTTCATTCCTATGTCAAGCACAGTTTTATTAAGACAACAAAAAGCAGCAAGGAGCTTAATAGCATCAAGCAGATACTGTAATTGTGTTGTACAGATGGCTTGCATGTTATATCTAAATAAAGAGCGGGTTCAGAATGGTAGTGTTAAAGCCAACTTATATGGTTTTCCCAGTTGTGAAATGTTTGTGTAAAGAATGACTTTTTTTTTGTTTCTGTTATAGTCTGACAGCTGAAGATGCTTTTAAAACCTTCTAGTCACTTAGAGTGAAACTATACAACACTAGTTTGGTAGTTCTAAAAGGCAGATCATATCCATCACTGAAACAGCAAGTCTCAGGGTTATGAGAGAAGATAGGGGATAGGAAAAGAACTGTTCAGTCCAGTTTACATTTGTCACTAGTGACTAGCTTTTAAAAAATGTATTAGCTGTGCATGGTGGTAAGTAAGTTCCAGCTGCAGGGGATTACTGCTCTGAGTGGGTCGGGGAGCTTGGAATGCATTCAGTTCCATCAGGGGATTTGTGTCCCTCGTCATTAGCCTTAACATTACTAAAGCACTAAAGATTAAGAACAGACCAGTGTCACCTGCTCTGAACTTTGGAAAACTCTCCAAAACCATTAAAAAAAAAAAGAGAGAGAAGTCTTATCCATAAAGGGGGGGAAGAGGGCATGACACTGAGGAGAGGGGAGAATCTATCTACTAATACCATGTGAAGGGTTATGCTAATGATATGTAGGAAATAAAGAAAATAGCTAGATCCTGGCAAAATATTAAGTGTTTTGGGTGTATTGTTCTTCCTATTTACTGAACACGTCATAATATTTTTCTGTTAATGAACATTTTTGTGAGGACTTTCAGAAATAAGATATGCTGCAATTTTGAGGAAATCAAGGGCTTTAGTCTCACAGGTTAGGAGTGACAAGTTTTTCTGTGTTTTTTCAGGATACATGTATTTTTTTTTCCAAGAGTAAGGTAAGTGAGCACCACAAAGGTTTACTTTTTCAGGGATTTTGAAATTCAGCTTACATGCCAGCAAGCAGTTTAGTGGCAGGAAGTCTTTCCTAGTAGTGCAGTCATGAACTGGTAAACTAGAAGCATCTGTAAAAATTTAGTGGGAATATCAGCTTTCTCAAAGCTCCAGCCCAAGACTAATGAGGTGCAAATGATAGCACTGCATAACCCTTCTCCACCCCAATTGTGGAATGAGATATTGTAACAGAAAGAAATAAAGAATTGAGACAAAGATTTCAAAATGTATCATGTACTGAAATAAATTTAGATTTTTTAGAGGCTTTTAAAATGACCTAGGTGGGCCAACCTTCATTTTTTGTTAGCCTCCACTACCTCATTCCTCAATAGCAAGCCAATCTCAACTTAGCAAAATATTGAGAGGTAGGGAATTTGGAGAACTAATTACTTCTGCACGTGTGCTAAATTATTTACCTGTTCAAGTGCCTGTTTTAATTAACAGCAGTTCCACTTTGAAATAAACTTGTGCTAATTTGCATATTTGATAGACACCCCTCCCACTGTAGAAAAAGAGAAAGGGGGTGGAAATGTGATTTGTTTGAAGGAACACATCTGGGGTGTGATCTGCTGTCTCTTAACACCAGATGGCAGGTTTAGGCTGATGACTAAAACCCACTTTAGCCTGGTCAAACAGTGTCTTAATCTTTTACTGTTTCTGACCATATAGAAGAAAAAGTACTGTAAAATTTTAGCAATTATTTGCACTCACAGCTGACTTCATTTAATTCTCTCTGATCTTATTCCCTTCCCCTGCCTTCTCACCTCCTTAGTGTTTATAGGAAGGATTGCTTCTCCTTGGCAAAATCTAAAACGTTATTGCGCGGCTCATACCTTTTTCCAAGTATGTGTTGTAAGGGCAGAGGCGTGGTGCCTTAAAGTGGCTGATTCTTGTCATAACAGGTATGGCATTAGCCCTGCTGAGTAGTGACTAGAAGTGACAGCATAGCATTTGAGGTGCCTGGAGGGCACTCAGTCATCACTCCTACACAGAGCAGTGTGCATTTGAAAACACTGTATACAGTTGCCTGCCAGTGAGGCGTATTCTTAGTAAGAGCCAAAAAGAAAGAGGAGATTTGATTTGTTTGTATTAGTCTTCATCTTACTTTCTAAATTTCCAAACAAAACTTCCATAAAACAAAGTCCAAGAAACTGCTGCATGTTCACCACTTTTTAATTAGGTGCCTAAATGTATATTTAGGGGTTGAACTTTAGGCTGCCCAAGCACTGAAATTTTGGCACAGCTTCTCTGGGGCATAGTGCAGAATCTCTCTTCCCACTTGTCTTTCCTCTTTCTAAAAGTAATTTTCAGTTACTTTTTAAAGCAAAGTTGCGTTCTGAGTTCTTTCTCAAAATGGCTACAGTGGAATATGTTAAAACCTGAAGGAAAAATATTGCTATGAAGGTGTTACAGAGTCAAACTGTTCTTGCTTATTAAATTTTACTACTGAACAATATAGGCTTTTAACATGTTTTACCTGAAATTGAAGGTACTGAGTTGTTACAATATATGTCAGTTCACTAAAACACAATAGCGGAGATCAGTATGAAAATATTATCTTGTACGCTGTTGTATTTTTACATGCCATATTACTACATTTTATAAAGCACAAGATTTTTATTATATATTTTAACCTCTATTTTTGTAATGTATCTCAGTAACATCAATCACCATCTAAACTAGCCTTGGGCACTTTACTTGTAAAGTTCTTAATGGATTGCTTTTTTAAGGATTCAGAATGAAGTAATTTTAGAAGGCCACTACTGTAGATATGGGTTATGGGTGTGCGGTTGCAAGTTTGCCAGAATTTTGCTATTATATTTACATTAATATGTTGTTAGTGATTTATTTCAGGATTTAGCAATGTAAAGCTGGGGAGCAGAGAAATCCATTAATCTAAGGAAAAGGGAGAATCTGTGTTTAGTCCGCTTCTCCCCCCTTTTAAAAAAGTAAGTTTTGGGGGGTTGACCAGTCCAATTGTGACAAATTTGCATTTGTGAAAAACATGTGCCTCTCTCACTATGAGTTCCAAATAAAGTGCCTCGGTGCAGATTCCCAAGCTGACTTTGGCAGTGTTAGACACAGTTTTTTGGTAGAAGAAAAATGTTTAATGTTGACTTAAATGTTGGAAACACTGGACATGTTCTTTGCTAGTAAGAATCACTTTTCATGTTTTCTCCATTTTTTTCTTTAAACACTGTTTGATGGGGTGTAGGGGGAGACCTCTGTCATTTATGCTCATGTTCACCAATAGGAACTTTCATTGTTATCCAAGTCTCCTGTGCATTTGCACACTGAGAGATTTGTGAATTGAGGCTGAGTGATTTTGACATCCTAGGGATTCTTGATGAGACTCAGAGTTACAGGAGTGCTCCTACTAGTACAGATGAACACTTTATTAATAGCTGTGTAGTTGTTCTTTACATTTAAAAATCATTAAGTAGAATCTTTCTGCAAAGTTCTCAAAGCATGAGGAATCTCCAAAATAAGAAATTCTCATTGTAAGAGTTGGGCTGTGATTGCCTAAGCAAATGACATTGTTGTATAGAAAAGAATGTATGTTGTGAATAAAGAGTGTAAGAATTTCTTATTGGAGTAATATAGATGAGTTGAACGGTTTTGATATTTCTGGCATAAATAAAAAGGACACTGAGGCAAGAAGAGCGAACCACTTCAGAATACATTAATTTCGTAGGAACCGGGAGAAGGCCAATTGAGAAATTTTGATTTCAATATTGGCTCAAGTTTTGAACCCCTCCAAAATTTGGTTGTTTTTCATTGGGGCTTTTGGTCAGACCTGTGTCAATAGCATTTTATAACTGATTATATTTGCCATTGTGTTTTCCAAGTATTCTTGCACTTTTGAAGCAAAAATTAGTGAGAATATGTTTTCACGAGGACAACTGCCTCTGTAGTCAAGTGGTCTTGTCCCACAGTCCTTAAACAGATCAACACAACATTCCGTCTAATCTATTGACATCACTGAGATTGGTCCCTGTATATGTCCTGCAGGATTAGTCTTGGAATTTGTCAACATTTGGGGGATTGCAGAAAATGACACCAGTGAAAGCAGTGATGGGTTGATTTATGCACAGATCTTTTGTGAACACAGCTTTTGTGCTTAGAGAGCTTCTGCAGCTTGAACAAGCTGGGATGATCTAGTTTTAGGGAAGTTTTCATGGTTTCAGTGGACATATCCATACTATTTATAATATAAGAGAATTTAACTCACACAGAAAACACAGGAGAAAATTAATGCTCAGGATTTTGACACTTGCATATAAAGTTTAAAAATCCTTGTGACTTTCATTTAAAATTTTTCAGTGAATGATATTAATAGTTTGTCAGAATTTCTCATATGACTTCCAGTTGTCATAGCAATTTTTTTCTGCAAAATTTATCTGTGTTTTTCCCCTCCACTTCTCTACCCACTCTCATGATTTCACTTGGGATTCCTAACTTTTAGATGGGAGAACTGGAGGACCTGTGGTTTATCTTGGAATTAAATGCAGTGCTTCTGTCTGAACTGTGAAGTTTGAAAAGGGATGGTAGTCTGAATCTTCGAGCTTAGATGTACTTTCTTTTGAAGGCTAATCAGATCTGTGTGCATTAGTTTGCCTGGCATTGAACTGAACTGCACCAGCTTTGTTTGTTTACCCACACTTAACCACATAATGCAAAGTGGAAAAACTGTCTTCTCAGATAATCTAGAAAAGGGTTAATTAAAATCAACAACTGCTAAAAAGAATACTTAACTTTAGTGCCTAACCATTGTTCAGACATACAGTACAAATGTGTTCTGCTTAAGTTGGCCAGAACAATGTCTCCAGCTAGTGATTAGGCTCAACTCCAACTTACACCTCAGGCAAAATTTATGTAGCTATACTACTGTTGGTCAGGTAATTAAAGGAAAAAGAAATATCAACCTAAAGTAAATTTGAAAAAAATAACATGTAAATAAGTAAGTATGTGCTCCAGTTGAGCAGGGAAAAAGTTGTCAAAGACTTAAGTAACAGGCAAACATTTCGGGCTGGGATAAGCATTTGCTGACACTGAGCCAATTTTTGTTTTAAGACATACGTATGCAACTCTGTTGAAGAAGTGGTGACCCTCCTGCTATGCAGCGAAGGTTATGGTATCTTTAAAAGGAATGAGAGAACAAGTCAAGTGCCGGAGTGAACGAGGAGGATAAGGAGAACCTGAGTCAGAACAAGTCAGTTATCAACAGTTGTTGCTCACCAGCAAACTACACAAGAGTACTGCCACCTGGACTCCATTGGTAGTCTTAGTAGGGAGGCTTAGGACTAAGTCTCTCCATTTGAGGAAGGGCTGGTTTCCTGGCATGTGCAGACAGCTCAGGTGATCAGAATGTGCTTCTCTGTTAGAGGCTTCCAGCAACATCATTAGCAGCTGTAAATCCTTTTCATAGCAATGTACATCACCATGAAGGAACTTGGAGTTGGATGTAGCAATCTGGAAGCAAAACTTGGACCCCAGTGTCTGAGAGAGCTTTTAGCTTTTAGCAAGTGTTCATTAAGACAAATTGTATTGTAAGCTGCTTTTTTTATTTCGAGTCTGTGTTGAAGCCTGTCACTGTTTATGATATGGTTAGATACTTCATTGATTCCCAAAATGTATTAAAGCCCAGTTTATCTACAAATTTTTGCTTGGTGATTGCTTATATGTTGGAGCATGTTCCTTGACTGAACAGAAAATATAACAGTATATAGAATAGTATAACCATAAGCCCTCAACAAGGTATTGGGCCATGTGTATAAATCCCAATCATAGATTTAGAGACCTAGTATTTCTTATAGTTACATTAAGATCTGTATGGGTAGGGCTGTGAATCTCAACTGGCCAATTAACTGACTTTTTTCCTTTGGAGACAAGGTTTTGAATCCTGTCAAGTCAAAATGAAAACAGACTTATAGTTATTCTATATTGTAATTATTCTAGTCCTGATCTGTGCACCTCAAAACAATTTGGGCACACATTCTGCTCACAGAATCTCCAGGACATTATATATCTAGGTTGACAAGTGCCATGGATTTGTGAAGAAGCTGGCATGGTGATTTGACTACTGGTGATCAGATAATTGTTTTCAACCCATCTTTCTCATAAGCAAGAGAAATAATGTGCAAATGTAAAGGAAAAACTGGTAAAAAAAAAAAAATCCTGCTCAGATGCTCTTTCGCACTTCACTTAGGGCTGAGTTCAGTATAAATGCAACTTAGACATACAAGAAGCGGACCTGGAAAATAGATGTTTATAATGTAGACCAGGTAATTGTTAGCCAGGGTATCATGGCACTTTGGGGTGCCTTGAGATCCTTTCAGGGATACTGTGGAATGCCATGCAGTGTTAGCACTCTTAAGGTGCATCTACATGTTATCTTACAGCAATATAGCAATGTGCTATGTCACCATATGGCACACTACAGCAATGTAGCAATCACCTGTGTCTACATGTGATCACCAGCTACATTGCCATAGCGGCTTGCTCCCTGGGTGTACTGCGCCTCCATGGCAGCATAGCAGTGAAATCTACCCATGCACATGGTGTGGTAACCGCCCATACTGTGCCATGATTTTGTACTTCCAAAAAGAAGTACTAAAGCACACCCCCATAGCAACATTACTGCATGGCGACATGTAGTTGCATGCTTAGGTATGCAAACATTATTCACAAAATAAGCCAAATGATTTCAAATAAGGATCCTTACTGTTTTAAAAAAATTCCGACTTGTTGTGGTCTTTCTGAGTTCTTTACAACAGAATTGCTGTATTATTTTTCCATAGTTAAGAAATGAGTGAAAACTAAGTGCTGGTATTTTCCGAGGGATGCCTTGAGTCTCAGTGTGTTGAGAACCACTGGTATAGACAGTAAATGTTCTGCAGAACTTGGAGCTATCAAAAGCAGGATTGAAACTTGCCTTGTTTCTGTTTGTGGCTCTACACATAGGTCTGCTGGGTTACAAAGGTGGCCAGCTTTAGTACTACAAATACTTAGAACTCAGCACTTCTCAACATATGCCCTCTTAGGAAAAGGTAAGAGTTGATATTTTCATCTTCATCTTCAAATAGAGAAAATGTGGTACCTCCTGGAGGACACAGAATGTCAGAATGCATAGAACTTATGAATTCCTGAATCTTAGGGGAGGACTGTTAGACTGCACTCCTGCTCACTCTGCTGAATCTGTCAAGCACTGACTTGTGAAAGCTGGCAAATAGTAATGCAGCTTACTTGGGTGAAACTAAAATATGTATCCAACTCTGGTATGCATGAACAGACCAACTAGTGAAGAGGTTCCCAACCTTTTTATGCTGAGGGCGGGCAAAAGACAGACTGGAAGTGACTGTAGACTGGCAAACTGTGGACCAGCAGTGACAGGCATACTGCGGGCAGGCAGCCAACCCTTGCAGGCTGCCAATCTGCAGTATGCCAGTCACTTCCAGTCCACAGTTTGCTGGTCCATGGTCACTTCTCATCCATGGCACCCAACCCTCCTGTGGACCGGCAGCCAACCCTTTGCAGCCCAGTACTGGGCTGCAGCCCAGAGGTTGGGAACCCCTGAACTAGTGTAATTTATATTAGAGTGATACATGAAGCAGCCATTGATTTTTCACTTTGTAACCATTTTTCCATGCCTTAATTTGTTTCCTTGTCTAATATGTTGCTTTGCATAACTGACCCCTGAAATAAAACATGGGCAAGAACAGTGTTAGTCTTTGCCTCTGTACATGTCAAGCCCAGCCTTATGATCTACCCATTATGTAATCTATTGCTTCTAGGAACAGAATTAATCTAATGTAGGGTTTTGCAAAGATTACTGAATCTATGTCTGTAAATATAGACCACAGCCCTGACCCTAAGCTGTGATGATCATTTATAGTTCCTGTTTGTATCAAGTATCTTGAGTGGACTCTTCACAATGTTTTGGAAGGGCAGCAAAGAGGTCACCTGACTCCTTCTCTATGCTTTTGCAGCTGGCTGTGAGTTTTTGCCTGTTTGTTGCAAAGAGCAGGTCACAATGATTCAAAGGTACTGCAATTGTGTATGTATGTTGTGGTGGTAAGGGACTATATCATTCCCCAAGCTGGGCATCACTGATTAAAAGCCATGGACAGGGCAGCTCTCAGGGCTTGTCCATGGCTCATCTGGGACTGCTATTGAAGAAACATGCCCCTGGTTCCCATTCTGTACACATGCAAACTTGGAGATTAGGTGGGATAAATGACTTAAAGCAGGGGTTCCCAAATTGTGGCACGTATACCCCTGGGGGCATGCAAGACATTGCTGAGCGGGGAACATGAGAGAAATTGTGCAATGGCAGATTTAATTTTCATTATAATAATAATTGGCATGTAAGGGGTTAAAATATAAAATGTATGCTGGTGGGGGTAGACGGGCAGCTGGTAAATCTAGAGGGGATACAGAATAAGAAAAAGTTTGGGATCCTTTGACTCTGAGCAACCCTAAGCGTATGTGCCCTAGAGCTGGTCTC
>NW_017728950.1:49971511-49974974 GCF_001723895.1 Crocodylus porosus
CTTCCCCTCCCATGTGTTGTGTTTGGTCTTGTTTCAGGCATTAATGTACAGTGACTAGCATTATCCCTTGTGCCTTAGGGCTTACTCTTAATATGCAGAGAAACAGTACTCGTGTGTCCCTGTGGATATATGTGGTTTTTAGTTGTAATATAGAGAATTAGTAGATAAGGTGCAACAGTAAGTCACCCCCTAGTTTATTTTGGGTGTAGCACTTGGCAGATTAAATTAAATTGCAAATTGGAGATGTTTTAGTAGATTTCTATCACTACTATTGGGCTGCTCTGCTATCACTTGGCTAAATTCTCTCTCCTTTCTTTTCCAAGGACTTGCCCTGTTAGAAGGGAGTAAATTTCTCCCTTGTTTTTTTCTGTACTGCTTGTTAAACTTCAAGGATGTTAATTGCATGTAGTGAAACTGGGATTTAATGATGATGAAGTAAAATAATTTACAGTGTGTTGGGGAGAGAGCACAGTTGTGTTACTGTTTTTAGCACTTCTTTCCATTTACTAGAACAAACAGCACACAGCAGACTCAGTACTGGCTGGTCCTCCTTCCCATAGGAAAAGCATTAAGGGTATTACATGAAACAATAAATGAGCAGAAGAAACAAGTGGGACCAGAAAACACCGTGTGCAGTCCAGTGATCCATGTCACCACACTGTTGCTTGTAGTATATATTACATAATCAGGAGAGATGAGACAAACCAAATCCTTTTAGTCCACAGAGGTTATAGCGTCCCAGGAGGAGTGTCAAGTGTCATTTTGTTAGTGCAGGTTGCTGTGTTGAGGAGATGCAGCCATGCATTCCATGGAAGTCACCTGAAAACTATCCAAGAACCAAAAGTCCAGTGATGACTGTTGATGTAATTTTAATAGACCTAGGCATTTTATATATATATATATATATATGTCTAAAAGTGTCTAGAAATAAGAGAATTGATCTTTGTTTATGCAATTTTCAATAATTTCAAATTCCTTTCATATAAGATTTTGAAACAGAAAATAAATTGCCTCTCTACAGCCCCTTTAAAGTCAAGTCAGCAAGCCTTCTAGCTTGCCTTTGGGGCAGTTAATACTCAAGCTTTACATGTAGTAAATAGAAATGTAGAAAGTTAAAAAAATTTGCCCAAAGTTCCATTAACTTTAATAGGAATAAATGAAGGGTGCTCTTATTAATTCTTGGACATACATCTCCTCTTTTGATTTTTAAATGGAAGAACTGGAATTCAGCAAGGCAGAAGAGTTTGGAAACAGGTCTGAAGATTTTTCCCTTCAAGATGATATATACCTGCATGTGTATGTGTGTGTATTTTAATGTTTGGTTTCACTGATGAATAGCTTTCCATTATAATCTGGAGTGACACCTAGTCAAAATATACTACATGGCTTTCCAAGAAATACTATTTTTAATAGTGCACAAATGCTGCCACCTCTGGAAAGGAATGCAGAAACTTATTTTACGTTGTGTAGTAACTTGTTACACAACAGTTCAAGAAGAGAAGGTGACTAATCTTACAATAGCCAGTTGAAATTTCAGGGTAAATTTAGTTATGCTATAGTTATCCAAAGTGTGATTTTAGTTGATAGTGGAGCCAGTATATGAAGGTGTAGGAAAAGTACCGCCTGTAGGAATGACATCTCATTGATTAATAATAACACTAAGCATTTACTTAGTGTTTTCTATTCATTGATCTCAAAGCATACTAGAGGTCAGTCTCATTATCCTGATGGTAATGCAGTATGAGAGGCAGTTGAAGCTAAAGAACACACACGTTAGTCCTGGTCTTTGTATTATTTAATTTGGGCCGTAGTAATTCACAAGTTATTTCAGTACTCAGTGTGCATGTCTACACATGCCCCTATGGTGCCTTTGTTACTTGATGTTATTTAGTACTTCCATGCTCTGGCAGTGCATGGTTATTTTTAGCTGCTATGTCACCGTAGTGACATGCTGTAGCAAGGGAGAGCGTTGCTGCGGTGACATACCTGTGGCATCACCATTTGTGCCTGCTGATGCTTTTGCAGTAGCGCATTTCTATAGCAATGTGACATCTCATGTAGATATGCCCAGTATCTTCCATATTCTACTGTTTCAAGTATTTTTTATTTTTCATGTCTATCATATAAAACCAGTTTGATTCAGGTACAATGGGAGGAGGGAAATGAATGTTGTGTACATGATGGCTGCTTTGTGTTATGACATTTATATTTACTTGCAAGGTTAGATGAGAGAATGCTACTCGTGTGTTATACCTCTTCTTACTCAAGAAGATAAATGGTCCAACACAGATCAGCCATGGTTCTGCCTCTCTCTCTGTTAATGTTTTAGTGTTAAAGCTTTTTTTTCTATTCTAGACTGTTTTCTTAGCTACCTACAAACACAAAAGAGACAAATCCTTCACAGCAGCAAAGGCTATTTAGGTTGCTCTGAGATTTTTTTCCCCCTTATCAAAGACTTCATTTATCATATGGTACTATTGTTTAAGAAATGTGGCACAAGGTGGAACATTCTGAACTTCCTTATAGTTTTGGGCTCACTCAGGTTCAACAGTAGGGGGTACTTCTAGTTTTCCAACTGTTTGAAACTTTTTGCTTATGTTATGAAGGCATGCTAAAGTGTTTCTTAGATGCCATCTAAGATGTCCTTGGAGACCAGTTGTGTACCCCATTTCACCTCTGATCTCTTAAAGCATCGCATAATATATATCCCAAGATCATTCCTAAATTTTGTTTCCAGCTGCATATATGATTGGTTAATGGCTTCTTTATCAGATAGCTGGCATTACCAGTTTTTGAGGGTAGAGGTAGGGAATTTATAGTCCAGCTCTAAAATACTTTAGATTGTGGCATCTTCTGTCACACAGAATGTTTCTTTTGATTGTCTCCAGAGTTGAATTCCTCGGTGTGAGTGGCAGGGCTTCTTGGTAGAAGGCTCATTGGTCTTCAATTTTTTCCATTTGACAATGTGTCAAAGCCAAAGTTTGGTCATATTTGTAATGTAATTAAGAGATGCAGTTGTTTTACCTTGAATGTCTTATGCCTTAAAAGTTATTTTTGGTAAATGTGCTTAGGGCATTGCTTGGTTTTGTGGACAATCTAGCCATTGAATTTGGTGGTTAAATCTAATAATCTCTACCTGCTGATATAATGTAAAGTTTTCAATGTAATTAAGTAAATTACACCACATAACAATTAACTCCTTTGAGTTAGTAAACAGAGCTAGCATCTAAAGTGAAGTCCTGACTCTTGCAAAGTCAGTGGGAGCTCTGCAATGGACTTCATTGGGGTCAGGATTTCAATTCAAAGGTTTTCCTTTAGTTAATTTGTCACAGGCATCAGCATCATATACGTAATATGCAGTTTTGGAGTGTAATGTCTGAAAGAAAATGTTTTATAGTTTCATAGTTTCTAGGGTCGGAAGGGACCTGAGTAGATCATCTAGTCCGACCCCCCGCCATGGCAG
>NW_017728950.1:49975584-49980144 GCF_001723895.1 Crocodylus porosus
CCTGTCTAGGTCTGATTGAAGCCTGATGCTTCCTTCTAGTGTGCCCACATCCCCCCACATCTTAGTGTCATCAGCCAATTTGAACAGGGTGCTTTTTACCCCATCATCCAAATCACTGATGAAGATGTTGAACAGTGCGGGCTCGAGGACCGAGCCCTGCAGAACCCCACTGCCCATGCCCTTCCAGGTTGTGTTTATAAGGACATTCTCTCCTTTGGTGTATGAACCTTAATATCTTACTGGTAAATTGCATTTATGTAGTACCTTTATTAGAAGGACCTGAAAAGCAATTTGCAACAGATTCATAAATATATGCATGTAGAAATGACATCACCAACTACTATGGCACCTGTTAACACACAGGAGCACTGCACAACAAGGTAAGAAAAGATGAAGAATACTTTGGGTGAAACTGAAGGGGAATTATTTTCATCTTGGTACATGTAATTTCCTAAATTAGAATCTGGCCACCATTTGAGGTGTAATATCTCTATGCTTGGAAAATAAAATAAGCAAAGCCCACACTGATCTTGAATTTTTAAGGATTCTCCTTAAAATACATCTTCACTGCAGACTTAACTTGGTTAACTAGTACACAGGTCAGAGCAATCTGAATTAGCCTTGGCCATGT
The DNA here is from genome assembly GCF_001723895.1 of Crocodylus porosus. Classification (NCBI taxonomy): domain Eukaryota; kingdom Metazoa; phylum Chordata; order Crocodylia; family Crocodylidae; genus Crocodylus; species Crocodylus porosus. The sequence continues at coordinate 49,976,216 of NW_017728950.1, forward strand.
AAGAGAATTCCAAAGCAAAGCCCTACCCATCTTAATATATCCTGGCTGTTTCTATACTAGATTTTGTATGTGTGGGGGCATATCCAACAGAAATTTGCACTAAGTTATTTAAGGATTCTTCCTCAGTTGGAAAAAATCCTTTTTGGTTGTCTGTCCTTTGGGCAAAATTGCAGGGAGAGCACTAGAGAACTACAAGTACTCAAGCATTATGTTTGCATCCTCATTGCAAAGTTAAACAGGATCTGCGTTCTGACTTGTACCATTCTAATATTATAAAAGCCTAAGTCTATCTGTCTGCCTGTCTGTCCATAACACTTTATTTGCACTCTGATAGAAGGCAGTGTGCCACCATGATGGTGGGGACACAGGGGACGGAGCAGGGGGGGCCGCGAGGTGAGCACAGCTGGCCTCGCCTACCTGCCCCTGCTCCCTGAAAGCAGCACCCACAGAGCAGACAGAAGGGGAGAGTGAGCCTTGCCCCCACCCCTGCTCCCTGCAGGTAATGTGGGGAGGGGGAGTGGGCTTGGGTCCAACGCAGGGGCGGGGAGTGGGTCCAAGCGGGGGAAAAGCTGGCCCGCCGCAGCAGGGGGACGGGACAGCAAGCCCAGCCCAACCGGCCCGATTTGGCCACGGCAGCAGCTGGGGGAGGGAAGGAGCGGGCCCCCTCCCCTACTCAAGCCTGGGCCATTCCGTCCCCCGTGTCGGTCCTGAGCGGGCCCAATGAGTTGCGGGGGAGGAGCGGGCATGCCGTGGCATCGGTGGTAACAGTGGGGCCAGGCGAGGAGTGGGCCTGGGCCCGACACAGGCGGGGAGAACAAGCCCGAGCTGGGGGAAAGGCTGGCCCCCTGTCCTATTCTTCGAGCATATCTATGAATGTCCATTGTCACCCAGCTCTTTCACATTCTCTGTAATGCTTTTGTTTGTTAACTGCTTTCCTCCCAGGATACTGCCTCTACCTCAGATTGGCTGGCATTTTTATGCCATCCAAAGGGAATGTGGTGATTATCAACTACTTGAGGCTTTCTGCTTAACATTAGGGTTACGTACAGGCACCCATAAAACCTGAGGCTGAATAAATTAAATCTTTGCAGGTTAGTCTAAGCTGTGTAGATCAAACCAATAAGCAAGTGAACAGACTTTCCCTTTTGATTCCGGAAATGCAGCCAGAAGCGGGGGGGCACTAGAGCACACCTCCCTGCTCACCTGAAGCAGACAACTTGGGCCAAGACTAGCCCACCCAGCCTGTGACTGGGGGGAGGCAGGGTGGGGTGAGGGTTGTGGGGGAGGTGAAAGCATCCTGGGAGGCTGGAGGATTATGAGTTATCTTGAATCTGGGGGGAACTGGGACAGAAGTTCAATACATCTATTTAACCTAAATCAGTTAAGTCTGATACTACATCCATCTAGGTTTATTTTAAACAAGTTTCAGCCATTTTTGGCTATGTGCACTGAACTTCTGTTGTGTTACAGATTTGAACCAGTTTACGATCACTTATATTAGTATATGTGTAATTTCTGTCCCTAGTCTTGGGGATAACAGCAGAAATGCTATGTTCTTCCAGCAGCTGATGGCAGGAGTTAGCTTGTCAAGCTTTAGGCTTCCTCATTAGCAGAAGTGAATGAGAATGAAGTTTTAGTGTCTTTATTTACTTCTATGAACAGGAGAAATAGCTCAGTGCCTTCTGGTACCTTGTAATGCTTTGAATGTAGACCCTATGCCTCAAGTGTTCCTGTCAGTATAGAGGCTGATCAAGCAAATATTCTTTTTTTCCCTACTTATATAAATTGTTTAGAAATGAACCAGTTCCCCTTGATATATAGGCAGGGCGGGAAGGGAGAAGATATAACTTCAGGGCATATCGAACCTTTTCCTACAGGTTTAGTCAAATGGATTGGGACCATGGAGACTTGCACTCTGTTCACAGCCCTGCAGCAAACTTGCCATGTGATCCTAATTTCACCTCTTTTTGCCTTTGGTCCCTATCTGAGGCTTCTCTGTCTTAATTTTAAGCTTTTTGGAGCAGAAAATGTCACTTCATTATGTGTTCGCAATGCTCTGAGCTTTGTGGGGACTCCAGTATTTTTTGAAAACTCTAGGACGGGTCTTCCCATACGTTTCCTCAACATGACCCTATTTATATAGCTCCATTTCCTCAGCATGGCTCCTCACTTCCAACCCACACCCCCCTGCCCCCACAACCCCATCCGCTGATTTCATAGATTTCATAGACATTAGGGGCTGGAAGGGACCTCATGAGATGATCGGGTCCAGCCCCCCACACTAGGCAGGAAGTCAGCTCAGATCAAGTGACCCCCAGCAAGAAATATATCCACTTGTTTTCTGAAAGAGTCCAGAGTAGGCGTTTGCACCACCTCTGCGGGGGAGTTTGTTCCAGACCCTGGACACACGAGCCATAAATAACTTTTTTCTTATGTCTTGTCTAAATCAGCCTTCCTGGATTTTATGGCCATTAGACTTTGTTATCCCTTGGGGAGCTCTGGTGAACAGTTGTTGTCCCAGGTCCTGATGTACCCCTCTTCTGTAATTGTAGGCTGCCACCAAGTCTATCCTGAGCCTTCTCTTCTCCAGACTGAAGAGTCCCAAGTCCCTCAGCCTCTCTTTGTATGGCCTGCCCTCCAGGCCTTGGATCATATGACTAGCTCTCCTCTGGACTCTAAGCTTCTCCACATCCTTCCTGAAGTGGGGGGCCCAATCCTGGATGCAGTACTCCAGCTGTGGTCTCACCAGAGCCAAGTGAAGTTGGAGGATGACTTCCCCGGTTTTGCTTGATGTTGTGACTCCATTTGGGGTTGCGACCCACAGTTTGGGAACCACTGCTGTAGGTGCTATTTTTATATAAATGAGTGTTAGAAATGAGCAATGGCATAATGAAGGGTGGGGTGACTGAGGCACTGACCTTGGGGAGAAAAAAATAGAAGCGGCTGTGCTGTTAGGCTGGCCACCCCCACGCTGTTGGCATCACATCCAGTGACACTGCCCTGCCCATGCCCCTCTGCACCTAGGGCACTCCAGCATCATGTTATGCATCTGGTAATGAGATCCTACATGTGGTGAATATATGTGGATAGTTGAATCATTTTTATAATACAGTACTTGTCCTGTGCTCTTCAGCAGAATGTGCTTTATAGTTATCTTTCTACTACATGATTATTTGTTAAGGTCTCTTTATATGCTTATTCAATAAAAGCAAGTCAGTTGGTACTTCACAACTTCTTTCACTTTAAAACTCACATATGTGTTTGCAAGCCTTAATTTAACACATTTTTAGCCTCCTAATTTTTAAAGTTTAATTAATTCAGTTACAATAAGCAACAGAAATTTGATTTTAAGTTTTTCCAAATTCAATATAATTTTTTTTTCAAATCTAACACAGCAGAGAATTAAAATGCAAACCTGTAACTTTGGCATTATTTTGAGAACTGTGTTGCAACAAGTCTTATCCAAAGGTTTTACTTTGTTGCTGGTAGTACTGGAGAGTGGTTAGAGCTGACCCAACTAGCTGCTGTGGTATATGAGAGGGCTTAACAACCTTTCACCAGCATGGGCTGGAGCTTGTTGGAGCACTGTGGAGGGATGGGCAGCACAGCCCTACCGGTTGGGGAACTCCCCTCTTGTCAGCAGGGAGGCAGAAAAGGATCTTGGAGTCACCATTGACTCCAAGATGAACATGGGCCGGCAGTGTGGGGCGGCAATCAGGAAGGCCAACAGTATCTTGTCATGCATCCACAGATGCATCTTGAGCAGGTCCAAGGAGGTGATACTTCCCCTCTATGTGGCACTGATCAGGCCTCAGCTGGAGTACTGTTTCCATTTCTGGGCACTGCACTTCAAGAGGGATGTGGACAACATGGAGGAGGATCCAGAGGAGGGCCACTCGCATGATCAGGGGACAGCAGGGCAGGCCCTA
>NW_017728950.1:49980244-49982744 GCF_001723895.1 Crocodylus porosus
TCCCCCGAGCACTGCCAGGAGTGCCCAGGAATAATGGTCACAAGCTGGCAGAGGGTAGATTTAGGCTAGCTATCGGGAGGTGCTACTTCACAGTCAGGGCAGCTAGGATCTGGAACCAAGTTCCAGGAGAAGTGGTGCTGGCTTCTACCCTGGGGGTCTTTAAGAGAAGGTTAGATGAACACCTTGCTGGGGTTGTTTGACCCCAGTAATCTTTCCTGTCATGGCAGGGGGTGGAACTAGATGATCTACTCAGGTTCCTTCCGACCCTAGAAACTATGAAACTATCATTGTGCCTTAAAGGCAATGTCCCCTTCAGTGTACCCTGACACATGAAATGTGGCCACTGCTACCCCATGCGAGTCAATATAGTACTATCTTCTGTAGCCATACAACTCCTCTGGCACATACGGAGAAGGTAGCCAAAGTATTACCATGTCTTGCCTTGCCTCTAGTTCGACTAATCTTTAGAAGTTATCCCAGTTGCTTACAGGGACTGTAACAAATCCTTCCTTCTTTTTCTGCCCTATCTGTACACAGTCTGGGTGTACTCTGACCTTATTAAGGGAATTATATCATACTGGTGAGGATGTTTTTTCCCCAGGTAGACAATCAAGAGGATGTTTTTTCCTTTGAAGCCAGAGAAGTTTTCTCATCAGAAGCAACAAAATGTACAGGTTTTGTACAGGGAAACTTATTGAGAACTTTGGATAATCAACATTAGAACAGAAGAATCAACTATAACCATTCTACTGTTTGTATCTTTTCCTTCTTATTGTCTTCCTTCATTTCCTCCTCCGCATTTTTAAAGATTTTAGGGACTGTATTTTGAAATATTATCTCTAAGACTATTTATTTTTAATTGCTGCAGTATATCCTGCTTTGGCTCAGGGAAATGCATTTTAAATATATATATTAGAAATAAGGGGAACCCATTTTTTAACTTAATTGTATTTTATGTTAACTATAACAACAAATGATAAAATAGGGTGGTGTCTAAGAGCCTTACAGAATATAAAATCCAGATATCATACAGATCTCTTCTGAAATCTAGAAAACTCCAAAATTAAATTCTCTAGAACTTCTGGTGACCTTCAGAACTATAACCATTTTGGAAGGTTTGGACACACACACTCACACATGCGTGCGCGCACACACACACTAATCCAGACACAATGACTGAAACTAATTTTACAAGTCTTTCCAAAAGCAGTAACTATTGGTAGATTTCTGATAAGTTATGCAAGGCAAACCATCGCCAGCACCAATGGCTACCACGTTGTAACCCCAGGAATTAATTTAACAATTACAATGGGTACTGCCCTCTTTTTCCACCACCACACATCCTCTTAACTCTTTTTTTAAATTAATATTGACCTCCACAAGATTGAATTGTTTTATCGAGGTATATAAGTTAGTATGAAGATCTTTAGTGCAGATTTCTGACTTTTATTGTTTCAACTATTGTAGTTGTCAAATTATATTATAAACACATAACACAATGTTTCGAAAACATTCCTATAATTAAGAAACACCAATATCTCTCCAGTCTGGATAGGACTAATCTTAAACATTAATTATGTTTAGATTTAGCAGCTAAGATTTTAACATTTTTAAAAATAAAATATAAGTTCAGATAAGAAAAAGTAAACATGAAGCTATATTAAGAAACAGTACAGTATCAGAAGTGTACAGAACTGTACCTAAGCAAACCTACAGTCCTGCAAAAACAAAACAAAAAACGTTCACAGTCCAAATCAGTAATTTTCAGTCTTGCTTTGATAGTCACCAAAGCCTTCTGGTGCTACATGATGGGACCTTACTCAGCAGAGAGACATTCTTCCCCAAACTCTTAAAAACTGTGCTTTGAATTTCAGCGCCTGCCAATTTTTAAAAAATTGTTTCTCATACCATGAAGTCTGATGGCTCTGGAGAAGTGGTGTTTTGGTTTCTGGGACTCATGGAAATTTGAGATGGAAAAGACCTACAAAGTAGTAATTGAACCCTTCTAGCACAGGCTTACATTTTTCCTAATCTTTGTCTAGTCTCAGGTTTGATGAAAGCGATGGGGTTTCTGCAGCTGCCTTTGGGAAGCCTATTCCACACTTCAGTAGACATTTAGGAAAATGATCCTGTAGTTCAAATCTTTTTTTTTTTTTTACTCTTGTTTCATTCTATAATTAATGATGCCACTTTATACCACCCTAAACATGTTCGTTTTCTCATTGGCATTTACACAGTTCAACACTTCATGCATTATACTCTTTAAGACCTATTTGTAGTTATTCGGTAATAGGGGCCATGTGTTTTGTCACACTGTAAATCATTTTTTCACTCTTCTCTGAATTCCACTTAGCTTGTTCTTGGTATAGCGCTTTTCCAAAGCGTAGCAGTTCTGCATGCAGTCTGAGCAGTTCTGCATAAATAGGGACAGGCATTCTGCTTCACATGTACAACTGAAGTTCTTAATGGTGAACCAAAACCTCAATAGTTTGTCGCGGTT
>NW_017728950.1:49985244-49998420 GCF_001723895.1 Crocodylus porosus
TCTCGGCAATAATTACTATCTCTCTTTCTCATGCTATTCAACATGACAGGCATTTGCTGAAGTCATAGCTAATATATTTGCACTCTAACGGCTCCAACGCTGACTCTCCTTGAGTATGTTTGGCTAAGAAATGAATGATGGCAAATTTTATTTGTGGGAGAAAGGTGGAAAGCTCACTAATGCAGAGGGCATTCATTTTATTTTGGATACTAAGCAAGTGTAGGGAGTAATGAGGTCTTGCACAAAACATTGCTGAGCATTGTACTGACTGGGCTATCCATATGTTTCTGTTGAGTGTAAAACTATTGAAATAAAAGAAGTTTTTTCTGGACTTTCCTCTCCAGAATAGAAAACAGAATTCGTTGAATCAGGATCCTTTATAAACTTTTCAAGAAGCACCACTTGCCTTTTCAGTCCTTTAAAAAAAGCCCAAACCTTTGCACAGGTATATTTTTAGAACTATTAGGTCTGTTCATTTTGATACCTAGACATAGAAGTGCCTCATAGTTTCCCTCCATACATCCCTAAGAGCTAGGAGAGTCTTATTAAAATAATTCTGTCATGATTCTTTGAGATAGGAGCAAGAAAGAGTTTATGTTCATTGGTTGTCATTGTAGCCAGGATGCTGATAGAAGGAACAGGCTGTGCAATTAGAGAAGCAGGTGTACTGACCTTGTAGAGTTCATGTACTACATGAAAAACGCTTTTTCACTCCAAAGCCTTTTTAAAACTTTTTATAATGAAATGAGAATTTCATGACTGTTCAGTATAACAAATATTAAAAATTCAGAGATTCAGAAATAAAAATATAACTATAATATGAAAGTGCTATACAAACTATGTATAGTAATGTAAACTATAGCTTTATGAACAGTCTTTGTGTTTTTGTGTTGAAATTTGAATTTTTCTTCAGACATCCAAGTTAAGTTCTGAAGTCAAATAATGTTCCTATGACAAGAGATTGAAGCTTTTTTTTCATGGACTATGCTCATCTTTTGATATAATAAAATTATTTAAATAAGAAGAATTCTTACAAGCTGCAGATGTTCCAAACAAAAAGATCATTATAAAAATTTTAACAACACATGGGAAAGTTGTCCTTAATTCTCAGGCAGCACCCACCACTGCTTCAGATTCTTTGCAATTTCTCTTATTCAACAGTGGTTTAAATACAACCATTTTATCTTCGACCTTTTCAGTATCTAATTGAAGCAAGTCAGTCAAAGTACACAGTGATTCCAATGTCAAAAGTCTGGGGAGTTGATGGAATCGATTTTTGGTTAGGTTTTACTTAACTTGGAGGTCTCAGAAAATATTTTTCAGCACTGTTTTCTTCAATCAGTTCATGATAAGTATCTTAGAATCATAGAAAATTAGGGTTGGAAGAGACTTCAGGAGGTCATCTAGTCCAACCTCCTGCTCAAAATAGGACCATCCCTAACTATATCATCTCACCCAAGGATTTGTCTAGCTGTGTTTTAAAAACCTCCATGGATGGAGATTCTATGACCTTTGTGGGTAACCTGTCCCAGTTCTTTACTAACCTCCTAGTTAGAAAGTTTTTCCTAATATTCAACCTAAACTTCCCTTGCTGCAACATGAGATGATTGCTCCTTGTTCTGTCATCTACCAGCACTGAGAACAGTGTAGTTCTATCCTCATTTGAACCCTGCTTTTGGTACTTGAAGGCTACTATTAAATCCCATCCCAGTTTTTTCTTCTCCAGGCTAAATAAGCCTAGTTTCTTCAGCCTTTCCTCATAAATCATGTTTCCTAGCCCTCTAACCATTTTCACTGCCTTCCGCTGGACTCTTTCCAATATGTCTATATTCTTTCTGTTGTGAGGGGCCCTCAACTGGACACAGATGTGGTCTCACCAGTGCCCAGTAGAGGGGAAGAATCACTTCCCTCCATCTACTGGCAGTGCTCCTACTAATACAGCCCAGGATGCTATTAGCTTTCTTCGCAATGAGGGCACACTGTTGGCTCATATTCAGCTTATGAATATGAGTGTAACCCCAAGGTTGTTTTCTGCAGAGCTGCTGCTTAGCCATTTGGTCCCCAGCCTATAGTGATGTATGGGATTGTTCCATCCTAAGTGCAGGACTTTGCACTTGTTCTTATTGAATTTCATGAGATTTCTTTCCAGTTCATTGAGGTCTCTCTCAATCCTATCCCTACACTCCAGTGTATCTACTACTCCCCCAGCTTGGTGTCATCTGCAAACTTGCTGAGGGTGCACTTCATCCCATCTTCCAGGGCAGGGGTTGTCAACCAGGGGTACACAGAAAGGGGCTGGGGGTATGTGCGGGTGGGCAGGGACGGAGTGCCACCATCCTGTACCCCATGCTGCCACCTCCCAGGAGCAGGCCTGGGGTGGGGGGGGGCAAGGGCAGCAACTCCCCTCTGTGAGCTGCACAGGTGCTACCTGGCTGGCTGGATTTGGGGGGACCTCGCACATGGGGGGGACCTCACACATTTGGGGGGACCTCGCACATCCTGCCCCTCAATGATCTTCCAAGGTCCCTTCCGGTTCTAATGTCTATGACATCTATGAAAATTAGTGCTCATTTACACTTCAGAGTCGTGGGAAATGATTGTAGGATCTAGCCATTTTGGATGGGGAAGGATGTAATTCTATTGCTCTTTTGGTAGTGTGTCTTAATGATGATACTATGGCAAATGCATCTTTAAACATAGCGTAAATGGATCTTGAAAGTCTGAGAAAAAATCTTGAAAAATTTTCCGAGGCAGTAATAATCCATTCAACTCTAATAACCAGGTGAATTGGTTCCTTTTGAAGATAATTTATTTGCTGAAACAAAAAATCAAAATCATTCTCATAACCTCAGCTAAGAATTTGTGCCAAAACACCGGAAGACCCAGAAGGCTGCCTGGAGATGGCTGAATGTCACAGCTCAGAAGGACCCTGGACAGTGGGAGGAGTTCCAGGCCCAGTTGTGATCTGTGATCCTCCTCTCAGAACTTCAGTCTCCTTGAGCAGAAGCATGCAGCCTTCATTGCCTGATGAAGCCATCCACAAAGTTGTCGAAAGACAGCAGTGTACCACCAGCTGAAGGCTGAGGTCCAGGGATGCATCTGTGACATGAATAACAATTGGTGGGTGGAGAAGGCACGTGTGATCCAGGGCTACGCTGACCAGCATGACATATGTAACTTTGGCCAGGCCACCAAGACAACCTATGGACCCCACTCCATTTTACAAAACCCCCTCTGATCACAGGATGGCCCCTGGCTCCTCAAGAATGATGATGCCATCCATCTGCATTGGAAGGACCATTTCAAACTCCTCCTTAATTGGGAGTCCACTGTGTGAAGACCCTCCAAGCTGTCATGCAGTGCCCTGTGGTGGATTCCCTTGGTGATCCACCAACCATGTCAGGAGCAAAATCAAGATTTGTTCCTCAGCTTCCTTGACCAGACCAAGGTGTTCAATTCCTTAAATCATGAAGCTCTGTGGACCATCCTCCAATGCGTTGGATTCCTGCTGAAGTTTGGTCACTATACTGAGGCTGCTGTATGATGATATGACCACCACTGTCCCAAATGGAAGATCTGAAACCGATGCCTTCTGCACCCGGATTGGGGTCAAACAAGGTTGCGTGATCACTCCCACCCTGTTCACCATCTACCTGACCATCATCATTCACCTCATCCAAGATGAGCTACCATCCAGCATCAGTATCCAGTATTGAATGGCCGGGAAGCTTTTCAATCTCAGGTGCTTTTGGGCAAAAATGAAACTCATAACCAAGGACATCCATGACCTTCAGCTTGCGGATGATTGCTGCGTGATGGCTCACTCTGGACAGGATGTCCAAGCTAACTTAGATCTCTTCAGTGCTTTGTATAATAGATTTGGCCTGTCCTTGAATGTCACCAAGATGAAGGTTCTCCAGCAACCCTCCGCAAGCCAGCTGAACATCCCTTGTGCTATCTACATAGACAGGGAGGCTGTGGAGTATGTGGAGCACTTTCCATATCTCGGCAGCCACCTCTCTTAATGGGCTACCATTGATGAAATCCAGCACCAGGTCATCTGCACCAGTGCCACCTTCTTCAAGCTGCAGCAAGGTGTCTTCAAAAATAGAGACCTTCAGAAGTCAAAAAGGGCCTGGTTTACAAGGCTGTCATGCTGACCACCCTCCTGTACTACAGTGAAACCTGGACCATCTACTGACACCACATTAAGACCCTTGAGAACTTTTACCAGTGGTGCTTGCATCAAATCCTGGGGATCAAATGAGAGGACCACCGGACCAGTGTAAGCGTCCTCCATGAAGCTGCATCCATCAGCATCGAAGCCTTGTTCTTGAGAAATCAACTCCAGTGGATGGTCCACTGCGTCTAGATGTCCGAGAACTACCTCCCTCACCAGATTCTCTTTTCCCAGCCCTTTGTTGGTGAACACTCAAAGGGTGGCCAAAGGAAACAGTACAAAGACACACTCAAGATCTCTCTAAAGCATGAAGGCATCAACACCAATGGCTGGGAGGAGCAAGCTGCTGACTGTTCAGTGTGGCACCACTTGGTCCACCAAGGCACGCACTACTTTGAGGCCCAATGACTTGATACTGAGGTGGAACAGCGGCGGCGGCGAAACGAGAAGGATACCAACTCGGGGCAGCAAATCCCACTCCCCCGTGCAATAACATGACCCCATTGCTGAAGATTGTGTGTATCTAGAATTGGGCTCTTCAGTCACCCAAGGAGCCATCAAGCCTGACAGACATCATCCTTGACTCCAAGGGACTGCCGACAGCGTATTGCAACAGAATGAGATGAAGACAGATATGAAATGTAAAACACCAAATATAGTTTGGTGTTCTTCATATTTTTTCTTTCTTGCTGCTTTGCAGTCAGCCATTTAATTGAAGTAGGCTAAGCAGTTCTCATATTTGATTAAAACTTTAACTTGACAAAGTGAAATTTTTACAATTGCAAAATCCAGATGTGATAACCATATTAGCTCCTGTTCCACCAGCACCGACCATGGCATACACATCTGGCAAGTAAAATAAGAGGCTTTATCAGCTTGAAGTTTTTTTACCCGTGATTGGTTTGTGTACCATTTTTCACCAAATCATTGCAACACACATTCTGTATTTGTCTTATGACATTTTTATTTGCATTTAAGCTAGTGTGCAACTTCCAAGATCTGATGGTAATCATTCTTGTATATAGCATTATTCATAGCTTTATTAGGGTATTATAAGTATTTCATTGTTTCAGTGCAGTGTTTCAGTGGTCAAGCTACAACTCTTGAGGGGAGTTTGGGAGGAAGGAAACCTGCCTTTCTGTGGTTTAAGTCACTAGGAGAGTTCTGGAAGTGTTTAGGACATGAATTTCCTCTCAAGTTTCTACAGAGCCACTCTGAATGACTGTGGCTGCAGCTTAATGCTACCTCCTCTCTTACTTTCCTTCTGTGTTTGGGGCAGGGTTGTCTTCTCTTTCACTTCTTCACTGGGGAGAAGCTATTTTATAGATAACAGTGCCTCCAGCTCTAAGAGGCTTTTTATAACTTCTCCTAAAGGAAAATGTCCTTTAGATAGGCTCTGAAGCTAATTCTCTGACCCTTGCAAGCACAAGAGGCTTAATCTTCACTGAGGATTTGTTGGGATGAAAAAAAATCAACATAGAAACTGGTTTTATTAATTTAAAATAGTACTCACAGCTCTGGTGCCAGACAGCATAGAAGTTCCCTTTGACTGTGCAGTTATCTGAGAGTCCATCTACGGTTTCTTTTGTGATGCAGAGGAGCACTACAGGTTAGTTAGCCTGTCCCTGCTCCCTCATGTTCCCCTGGTTTATAGGTCTTTTATTATTGCAGCTATAGCTCACTCCATTTAGCTGAAATGTGGTCAATTACATGCTGTCTAGATCTCACCAGATACAGAAAGTGTGACTGTGGCCTCCTTGAGAAAAAAATGACTCCGAAATTTGGAAAGTAGGGCTGTGAAGCTTCAGGAGCTGATTCAATTCAGAGGAGATATGGCCCGATTCATCGGGCGAATCTCTGAATCCATTTGAATTGAATCGAGACGCATTGAAAGCTCTGAATTGAATTTAAGCCTCCAAATCAATTTGAAAAAGATTCAGAAAAGATTCAGAGATTCTGAAGGCAGGCTTGCAGCAAACAGAAACTGAGAAGAAGGAAGGGGAAGAGGGGGAAGATATTGACATCTGTAGCTGGCCAGTGACTGTGATCTTTCTTTGAGTTCTTTTCCAAACACAGTGCTCTGTGGGAGGGACATAGAAACAACATATAAGGCTGTGTGAGAACTCATCTGTGTGCCTTTTGTGAGCTGTCTGTCCCTGTTGTAGCAGCAGCAGCATCTGAAGGGCTCTGGCTTGGTAATAGGTAGTCTCTTGCTATCAAGTTCTATCCAATCCTTTCCTATCTACCCTTGCCCACAATCCCTGTTGTTGTCCATTCCTTTCAGCTTATTCTTCCCAACAAACCTTCTCATTTATTCTTGTTAGCTTGTCTTTGTTTTTTCCCCGATGGAAAAAAATCTCTGTTTCCCTGACAGTGTGTCATCACTGTGCAGGAAAGCACAACTTATATTACATATATTACACGCAGACACAAACGCATTTTGCAGAACACCAAACATCATGAAGGGTGTTGGAAAGGCAGGTGCCAGGTCTTCTGGCAGGGTAGGGAGAGCTGGCAGAGGGAGAGCTGCAAGTTCCACTCCCCACCCCCAGCCCCAAACATAGATGCACACTCTTTCCTGGCGGCAAGGAGTCTTCTGCTGCTAGTGGGAGCAAGGAGGTGGGAGCTGTGTCTGCACCTGCAGCACCACCAATAACACCAGTAACCACAACCAGCAGCGGCATGACGTTCTCCATTGTAATCTTCCAGTGCCAGAGGAGGAGCTGGATCTGGAAGTGGGAGATCTGAGAGCAATAGCCAAGGAAATCCTGGGGAAGGAGTGGGAATCTGAGTTTGTGCTCCACACCTGTCAAAGTTCCCCTAAAGGCAGGTCTTCTCCAGAAGGCACTTTGGAGGAGGTTGTTGGGGCAGGTGGCTCAGCTCCTCCTGTTGTGCCTTTGCTTGCTGAGGAGAGGGATAAGGCAGAATCCCCAGCTTCAAGCCAGAAGCAGGTGGGATCACTTTGAGGTGGCAGGGTACCTGCCAGCACTGCCAAAAGCAGATCAGTCAGGGCAAGGGTGTGAAACACTTCACCACCATAGCAATGCTGCTGTATCTCAGGAGGCAGCACCCTCTTGTCCTTGTTCCTCCTCAGCCTGGCACCAGTGGGAGCATGCCCAAAAAGAAGTCCCCCTCTTGCTCCAAAGCCATGTCCCAAAAAAGTAGAGGCAGGCTACCCTGAACCAGTGGGGGAAAGGTGGGGACAAAGGAGGGGGCACATTTCCAAGTTGAGCGAGGTCACCCAGAGCATTGGGGAGATGCTTGCTCTGGATGGCCATCCCTTCTCCTTAATTGAACATCCAGGGTTCAGGTGGCTCATGGCGCTTGTGGCCCCATCCTACCAAGTGCCTGCACACACCATCTTTAGCAAGGTGGTGGTGCCCTCCCAGTATGAGACATGCAGGGAGTCCTTGAGGGAGAAGCTGCGGAAGTCAGAACCACAGGTAGCCTTGTACTTCACCTTGGACATCTGGAGCAGTCAGGGTGGAGATCATGCCTACTCTCTCTCACAGGACACTGGTGCCATCAGTCAGGCCATAGGTGGGCGCTCCTTGAAATGGAGGTGATGGATGATTCCCATATGGGAAGGCAGATCATGGTGGCCATGAACTGCGTGGTGCAGGGGTGGCTCATTGGGCAGGGTTCATGGTCAATGGGGCCAACATGGTCAAGGCGGTGCATGATGCCAACTTGGTTGGCATCCGCTGTGTGGCTCACAAGTTCCACCTCATAGTCAGGGACACCGTAGAGGGGGATAGGGCTCCTGGTGATGGCTCCGTCACTACCATGACCAACCAGCTCATTTCAAAATGCTGGAAGGTGGCAGGCTACTTCCACCAGAGCATCAAGAGGGGCAAAATGCTGTGGAACAAACAGGCAGAGCTGAGCATCCTGTAGCACAAAGTCATGTAGGATGTGGAGACTCAGTGGAACTCCACATACCTGATTCTTGAAAGCCTGGTTGAGCAACAGGCCATCCACAAGATGGCCTTGCTCGGAAAGATTGGGATCAGCGGCCCTCTTAACAAAATGGAGTGGAATACCATCTTCCAGATCTTGGTGGTTCTCAAGGCCACCGAGACCCTCAATACTGGCAATGCCCTCCTTAGCCAGGTGATCACCAGGGATCCTGGTTTTCTCTGATTAAAAACTGTAAATTCTCTGATTAAAAATCCAAAATCCATCATAAAAATTAAAGGCCCCCCACAGCTCCCCCCCAGCACTGCTGGTGCCTGACACTCTCCCCAGAATATAGGTTTCAACAGCCCTTCTGATGCCCCCCCAACCCACAGACAGACACAGACATGCAGACACAGAGGCACATACAGACACTGACACCCACCCCAGCAGGTATGTGTGTGTGTGGGGGAAGGGGTAGGGCAGGGTAAAGGGAAGATGCTAGGGGGGTAGATCAAGAAGGGGGTGGGTGTGGCCAGGGAATGTGGGCTCGGGTGCCACTCTGCAGGCCACACACGTGCTGGCTGGCTTAACACAGGGTTCGCAACTCTGCCACTGCACCCCTCACCTGCAACGCTGGCCACAGAGTTGTGCAGCCGGCCGCATGCCAGCCTTCCCCTCCCCTGGGCAGGTGACTGGGTGGCATTTGTGTGGCCCACACATGGCAGGCACCACCACACTGCACCCTGCATTTCTTGCCCGCAGAGCATCCCCACAGAGGGGCACACCTGCCCTCACCCCCTGGCTCTGCTCCCAGCTGTGGTGTCCCACCTAAGGCTGGCAGCACCCTTCAGCCCCCAACCATCTTCCCCAGCTCTGCCCCACAGCCACACTTACCTCTAGGCTCCAGGGGTGAAGGGCAAGTCTGAGCCGGAGCCCAGCCTTGGCTGACTCAGAGGCTCAGGCCCCGCCCTTCCCCCTCTTCCTCCCTCTCTGGGCAGGGCTGGGGGTTTCATACCCTTTCTGCAGTTGACTCTTTCAGGCTGGAGCTGTGCCAGCCTGCAAGAGCTCTTCGCAAAAGCGGAGAATCCATGGATTTTTCTGCTAAAAAGGGAAATCCATGTTTTTTCTGATAAAAACAGGGAATCTGTGGTTTCCTCCGTTTTTCCATGGGAAATGGAAAACCCCTGATGATCACCATAGTGAAGAAGCTTGAGCATGAAATGGAGAAGTTCCAGGGGATCAAAGTTCCTGGATAGGGCAAGCTGCTTTCACCAGAAGTGCAGGCACTGGTGAAGTGGCTGAAGGAGGGCATCAAAAAACTGCTGGATTCGTTGTGGTCCAGTATGGTCCACATGTTGGTGAGCATGTGGTACCCGAGGGTGACAGAGAGCATCTGCAGCATTGAAACCCTTGATCACTAAACAGAGTGCTGTTGAACAGTCAGGGAGGCAGAAGGGTAGAGGCAGGGGGATGTGGAAGAGGGGGATCCACTATCCCATGCCAGCACTCCAAGCACTAGCCCATCTCTTCCACCACAGCCACTGCCATTGTGGCCAAGGGCATGGCTTCAGTGTTGAGGTCCAGAGGCACCAGACCCCACTACCTGGCAGGTCGTGTGGAGACCTCAGTGGCTATTGATCTCACCAAGGATGTGGAGCCGCTGGACTGCCTATTGGCCTACTGGGCAACCTGCAACCAGATGTGACAGGATCTGGCCATGGTTACCCAGGAACACCTGTCCTGTCCACTGATCAGTGTTCCAAGTGTGAGGGTGTTCAGCATTGGTGGGGATGTTGTGACACCCCACCGCATCACCAAAACAGGATCCAAGGAGAAGCAGCTGGTGTTCTGGAAGGTGACCCTCCCACTGTTGGGGTGCCCCAAACTCCACCTGCAGACAGAGTGAGTTCCATCTTCCTCACTCTGCATCTATTTCCTTTCTTTAGTTGCTTTCACAACCATTTAATGCCCCGCTATCAGAGCTGGAAGCTGCAGTTTAGTTTTTCAGCAGCCAGCAGGGGAAGAACATCTTCCTGCTGAGTTCCCAGGCCAGGATGAACTTGGAACTACAGACCGGGGCTGTGGGGAAGAAGGAGGCCCCAGCTCCTGGGCATAACCTAAAACTGCATCCTTCCAGGGTAGGGAGGTCTGTTGGGACTACCGGTGGTGCAGCAGCCCCAGGAAGTGACAGGACCACAAACCTTCCTGGTGAAAAGTGGGTAGGAGGCACCTGATAACCTGCAGCCACCACACACACACACACACACACACACACACACACACACACACACACACACACAGAGTCCTGGCTAGGTAAAGCCCAGAACTGTAAGATCTTTGAGAGGCCTGAGGCTTACTGGTTGCAGTAGAGCTGTGAGGGTGATAGCAGGCAGGTAGCTCAGATCTGACCTCAGGTACCCTGGACTGGTCTGTGCTGGGGCCAGGACCCAAAGTGGAGTTGAAGAGCCAGGGGCCCACCATGAGGAATGCCCAGACCAAGAGGCTGAGGATTCTGACTGGCCTGAAGGCGGGGCCAGGGCCTAACTGGGAGCCACAGGTCCCAGAAAGGGGACCACAGTTGTAGGTGGTGAAGGATACAGTCTGTGAGGCATGGGCTCCAGTGTAGGGAAGGTACAGAGCTGCTGAATGAATGTCACCCCTAGACATTAGCGCCCTAAATGGGCAGCCTCCCACTTGGGTAACATCTGAATCAGGTTTCTATCAAGGCATGGCAGACAAAAGATAGGTGGGCGGTTGGCCTAGAAACAAGAAGGGCCCCTGTAAGAGGCTACCATCCCTGCTGCATTCATCCTGCTCTGCCTTAACACACACAAGGCAGACAAGGTTATTTGGGTTAATCTGGCATCTTTTATGAGACCAACTGAATAGTTGGAGAAATATATCTTGGCAAGCTTTCGGGTTTAAAAACCCTTAGTCAGGATGAGGAAGCATGTCTTGCCTCTGGCTTCTTTACTATTCATTTCACTCTGGAAGAGCACACACACCAACTGCAGATTCTTCCTCAGCCATTTTTAAACCCAAAAGCTTGCTAAGATTTATTTTTTCAACTATTCAGTTGGTCTAATAAAAGATATCACATCTACTCAAAGAACCTTGCCTACCTGTTCCTCAGACTAACATGGCTGCAACCAGAAACCCAGTTAACATGCAAAAGTGACGTGAGTTTTGCTTTCAACAGTTTGAGGTGCACTTTCACTGAAACCCCTGCACCTATCTCCTTAAAACTGGGCAGGCTTCCTGCCCTCAGAAGGAGCTAGCATCCTTGCTGTTTTCATCCAAATCGGAAAAAAAGAGACAAAGTTACAGGTATTTTAGTGATTCCCCATTATAATCTGTGGCCGAATCACCGAATCAGCTGATTTGGTGGCTGAATCTCCAAGTCTGATACAGATGAATCAAATCAGGACAAATGTCCCAACTGCATGACACCTGGATCCCTAATCATAACCAGGTTTAAATGAATGAATGAACTAAGGTGCCTGCTCCTTCAAGGGCAGAAAGCCTAGAGAGAGGGCTGTAGGAGCCAGGCAGAAACCCCACAGACATAGGTTACTGTGGCAGCAGACTAATGAGGGAATTAACCTGCACCTGCACCTGCACTGGGTCAGCTGACTGGAAGAAGGCAGGGCCCTGGGCCGATATAAGACCCAGGGCTGGGACTCAGAGCAGTTAGAGCTCTGACAGCTGCCAGAGGGAGTGCAGTTCGTGCAGAAAAGCTCCACAGAGATACTTGGGTGTCTGTGCTTCTGCTGGTGTGACTAATGAAATTTAGGAGCTCCTCCAGGGCTAGGAGGCACACGTTGAGGGAGAAACTGACCCTCTTAAAGGGACAGAGTGTGACCCCGCCATGTTATGGTTTTATAGTTTCATAGTTTCTAGGGTCAGAAGGGACCTGAGC
Source organism: Crocodylus porosus (assembly GCF_001723895.1). NCBI lineage: Eukaryota > Metazoa > Chordata > Crocodylia > Crocodylidae > Crocodylus > Crocodylus porosus. The sequence goes on from NW_017728950.1 coordinate 49,997,244, forward strand.
AGATCATCTAGTTCGACCCCCTGCCATGGCAGGAAAGAGTACTGGGGTCAAATGACCCCAGCAAGGTGTTCATCTAGCCTCCTCTTAAAAACCCCCAGGGTAGGAGCCTGCACCACTTCTCTTGGAAGTTGGTTCCAGATGCTAGCCATCCTGACCGTGAAGTAGTGCCTCCTGATAGCTAGCCTAAATCTACCCCCTGCCAGCTTGTGACCATTATTCCTGGTCACTCCTGGCAGTGCTTGGGGGAACAGGGACTTCTCCAGTGCCTGCTGGTCCCCTTGACTAGTTTGTAACAGGCATCTAGATCCCCCCTCAGCCTTCTCTTATGGAGGCTGAACAGGTTCAGATCCCGTAGCCTCTCCTCGTAGGGCCTGCCCTGCTGTCCCCTGCTCATGCGAGTGGCCCACCTCTGGACCCTCTCCATGTTGTCCACATCCCTCTTGAAGTGCGGTGCCCAGAAATGGACTCAGTACTCCAACTGCAGCCTGACCAGTGCCACATACAGGGGGAGTGTGGCAGGGCACCCTCTAGGGGTGCTGTGACCTCCCCTAGCGCCCCTACCTACCGTGCCAAATCAGGTTTCGAAGGCACCCTCTATCTCACCTGCCACGTGGGGCAGGGGTCGGGACACCCCAAAACACAGCGCCACTCTCCGGCGCCGGGAACCCCCCCTCACTACTGGGGAGCTCCCATGAGGCCTCCTCCAACCCCTACAGCCTTGCCCGGTCCTTTGGTGTAATCACAACCAAAACAAAAACGCAAAGCCCCTTGGCTGTAACATAAATCCTAAGCCAACCTGTCTATCCTTCATCCATATCCCTGTCGGGGTTCTCTCCACCCTGTATCGCCATGCCAACACTGCTCAAGCCATCTGGCTTCCTTACTATGCCCGCAGAGCTCTGCTCACCCTGCTTGCTCCAGCAGAGCTCCTGCTTCTTAGGCTACCAGAGGGGAACTGACTCTGGCCTCGGCCTCGCTGTTTATAAAGGCCAGGCCCTGCCCCCTTCTGGTCAGCTGACCCAACTGGTTGTCTCAGCAACCCCCACCTGTGCTGCCCTGGTGAGTGGCAGCTGAGCCCATATTACTATTACCAGTAGCAGGCACCCTAGTGCCCTGCTACAGGGAGGATCACCTCTTTGGACGTGCTCGAGATGCATCTGTGGATGCATGACAAGGT
>NW_017728950.1:49998431-50027893 GCF_001723895.1 Crocodylus porosus
TCAGCACGCACCCCAGAGCATGGTAGTCCTCCATCAGGCGAGCAGGGCATCTCCTGGCCACATCATTAGTGCCCACATGGACTAGGACTATGGGGTAATAATCGGTGGGCTGGATTATGGTTTGGAGCGTCCCTTTCATGTCCTGAATCCTCGCTCCAGGTTGGCAGTATACCTCGCGTGCTGAGGGGTCCTGGTGACAGATTCAGCCCTCCGTACCTCAGGATGGAGTCGCCAATGATGATCATGCAATGCTTTCTTGTCCAGCCTGCTTGTCTCCTTCAGCCTGCACGGGACGTGGGGAGCGTGGAGTTGCCTCCTCCCCGGTTTTGTCCTCTCCTTCCTCCTCCTCCAGGGCTGCCAAGGCCTCATACCTGTTCTCCAGCCAGACTGGAGGAACTGGTGCTGCCGTGGTTGTTATGTTATAGTCCAGGGGTTAATATTTATGTTGCTGCTTTTAATCCGATGGACCTCACTAAGGCTGTTGGGGAGGAGGAGGCCTCATTGGACCACACTAGTGTGCAGAGCCCCAGAGATGGAGGGTGCAGTGACAGGGTGTGAGTATGTTGCCCTGTGGGGTCAGGCCAACTCTCAGGATCTCAATATTGCACTGTTAGACAGGAGGGTGTGATACAATTCCACATATACAGACACACAAATCAATTAGGCGCATACACACACACACTACCAGCTTGGGCACATATACATCGAAACCAGCCTCGGCACATGCGTACCTATCACCAATTCAAGCTCATATACAGTACATCCCAAAAGTTATACATACATCACTAATTTGTTTATCATGCACACAATGACATATATATATACACACACACTCACCAGTTCACACACATACAACCCACATATACATACACACAGGTGAGTTCCTAATTTGGATGGTACAGTGTGTATGTGTGTGCTTGGGGTACCTGGGGGAAGGTTCAGGTGAGAGAGAGAGAGATAAAGTATAGGAAGTGAAAGTTGTCAGAACTGGGATTAGAACTGGTGGACTTCATAGAAGCTGGCTGAAGACCTGAGGCTTGGGTTTACTTACGGTAGACTGGAGCTCAAAACTGAGGCAGGCAGCTGAGATATTGGGGGGAGGGGGAACAGCTAAGTGGTGGCAAGGAGGAAACAGCCAGGAAAGAAACTGAGGCAGAAACCTGGTTGCTCAGGGGAAAAGGAAAAGGCAGTGGGGATTAGACAGTGGTAAAGAAACAGGGGGGTTGGAGGCAGAGAGGAGCTCAGGACAGGTGTTGGAGGTGGCAGTGAGCTAGAAGCAGGAGATGGAGAAATGAGACAGAAGTTAGAGGGGTGAGGAGCAGAGATTGGAGCAGGGCCAAACTATAGTAAAGCAAACCCAACTTAGGGTTCCAGATAACAGTTTTATTAAACAGACAGCACACTACACCGTCCCATTAAGTTATTGGTGCACGCAGGCGCGCACACACGCAGAATGGTAGCAGGAGAAAGAGACTCAGTGGAAGGGTTGGAGTCCAGGTAGGGAAGAAAAGCAGAGTCCAAGGGGTCCTTGTCCAGTAGGTGTTGTCCAGAGGGGGGTCGCTGGTAGGGCCTCTGGGTGGATAGGTGGTGTGGCATGGTGCTGGTCCAGATGGAGAGGGTGTTCCACTGGGTTTGTCTTCACTGCCCCTTTTTATAGGGGCAGACCTTGTGTGACCCTAGTGACAGGCGGCATGCCCAGGCAAGGGTCAGCCCCTGGTGTACTAAGCATGTGTGCTCCATGCAGGGATGTGCAGTTTCGGGTGTCTGTAATGGTGGGGTACAATGGTAGAGTTTCTAGTTCTGCAGGGCCTTTTGTCTTTCAAATGCTGGGTTCTTGTCTCTGTCCCTGGGTGCAGTCCATGATTCCTGGATGAATCAATGTGAGGTGATGGCCTGGTCATTACAGGCCATTCAGTAGAGGCCTGCTACCATTGTATTTCAATCATTCCCAATCACTCTCATTCATCCAGGAACCAGTTTACATGGGAGGGATACATAAATCATACAGTTGCAACTCAGGGGATGCCTGGGCAGAGGACACAAGATGGAGGCTTGACAGACAAAATGGAAACTTGACAGGACTTACACTAACTTACATATATAGGCCTAAAACAGTAATCGCACAATATAAAACAGTAATCACACAATGTAAAAGCAGTACAAACATAATAATTATCACTTATAAAACAGTGGGTATCGATATCAAAATAGGAGGGAACTTATTTGCAAAGAAGGGAGAGAAAAATAAAACTTACTACCTAAAATAAAATGTTACAGCTTATCCTGCCTCTTCGTTTACTTATACTTATCTATAGGGAATACAGAGGGAGAGAAAAAGTCAGAAATGGTTGGGGAAGGGGAGGGAATGCGTTTTAAAAGAAAAAAAGAAAAACTGGGGGTTTTGCTACAAGTAGACCCCAGTGCCAGAGGAGTTACTGAGGCTAAGAGTCCACTTACAAAAAGAGGCCAAATTAAACTGAGGCCTTATCACTAGAGACAATGTCTACATACCATCTGTGAGGAATGGGGCATGGTAAAGGGGTGGTTTTGGAGCCACACATCTAGCCCATAAGGCTTGGGCTGTCCCATGAGGCACTAACTTAGAGTGGGACACAGCAAGGGGTCTAAGAACCGACCTGGTTTAGTGGGGTCCACCAGAACTGTGACTGCCTAGTAACTTGAGGGCAGCCTCCCTATCTACCATTTATTATCTTAACCATGAAGATGTGGCAGGTGAAAATAGAGGGCACCTGTAGGGTGAAGCTGACATAGTCACAGGGCCCTAGGGGCTTCATGGCCTGCCCTAGGGACCCCACCCCATGACACCTGGATCCTTAATCACAGCCAGGTTTAAATGAATGCAACAGAGCCTATGAATAAAATTGCACCTATTTAACTAAACCAGGGATGTCCAACTGGTGGCCCATAAGGTGCATGCAACCTGCAAAGGGTTATCTTGTAGCACCAGGGTCCCTAGTCCAAGCATTGTTCCTTCTGTCACTCCTGTTGGTGCTGCTGAAGTCTCCAGCTCCTTCCTCCTCCTCCACCTTTCAGTTCCTATCCACATCCCAGAGATACCTGGCAGCTCAGGGGCCCTGCATTGTATGGCACAGCAAAGCAGGGTGGAAGGAGGGGTGTGTCCTGCAGCACACAACCCAGAGGGCATGTGACCTAAGTTGCTTTTAGCTGGGATTTTGCAGCCCTTGGCTTCTCAGAAGTTGGGCAACCCTAAGCTAAACCAATTTAAGCAGAATGAATCTGTGCAAACCATTTATACGTTGTGATATTTCTTGCATAGCACCTGTGCAGTTAGTTTTCCACAGGCAATACTGACTTCCAGCTAGGTAGTACATGCATTTCAAGGTAGTAGTTCAACATATGATCAAGTGGAGCCCAAATGTTCACAGTTCCTATATTTGATGGACTGAGTCTGTAGACCATTCAGTTTATTCCCCACTGTGGCATGAAAATACTTTATTAACCTGAGTGTATGGAAAGACTTATATTTATGCAGCATTTTTTCCTAGGATGGGAAGGAGGCAAAATTTATTTTGTAGCAGTGTGAGAATTCTGGAGGTCTCTTGGTTTGCTGTTATAGTCATTTCATTGGTGGGTTGTGTGCTTCAGGTACTAGATGCATTTAATATATTGGAAAAAGAAAAGGGAAATATTGTTAGTTGCCTGCAAACCTACACAGGGTAGTGAGCAAATGTAAAGCACAACCTCTTATCATTGTGCCAGCCTGAGCTGCGGAGCCTGCACTGGGAGAGAAGTAATCTGCATCTGGTAATGGGCGGAAGCAGATGACTTTCCACCTAGAGCAAGGAGGGAAGCAAGGACCAAATGATAAAACAGTTCATTCCACAGTTTGTCATCTGGGCAGCATAGTTACACACTACCTTTTACTTAGAGTAGTTACTTTACAGCCTGTCCCATAATCATCTAGTCATTATTAACTTAGATTCAGGAATGTAATTGCCATGTGAAGGATCCTATATAAATAACCAACCTCTTTTTTTAAAAGCAAGATCTACTTGTTTTTAATGAATAGTCAATGTTGAATATACATTTTTAATAAACTTGGACTCCAGTACCTTGCCTGAAACACTCTGTTTTCTCTTGCTTCTATGGGTATGGCTACATGGTACAATGCAGCACTGTTCAGAGCTAGCTCAGGTAATAAAAGCTGCAGGGCCATGCTAGCAAAGTGCTCTGCCCAGACTAATTTAGTGCTGCTGAGAAATAGGATGTGTTAGCCCAGGCAGAGTCCAACTGACATAAGTCTGTGGCTTCTAATACTTGAGCCAGCTTGTTCAGACCTCCTTCAGGCATCTCTGCATACCCTAATGAACTCAAGTTAACTGAGTTCTATGCAATAATGTGGAGTGGGCCTTTTCAGTAGCATGCTGGAAGTCTGTTACCAGCCCTCCACGGTCTTTTGGGATTTTCAGGGTTGCTTCAAGTTTTGTTAGAGCTACCTACCTGCCCATTTGTCATGATTTTCTGTTCTCTTATTGTAACTTAATGGTTCTCAACCTTTTTAGACTCAAGGCATCCCTCAGAAAATGCAGCTTTCATTCACTTTTTGGCTATGAAAACTACTAAAGCAATCCCGTCACACTTGGAAAGTTTACAATGGGTCAGAATGTTTTTGATGCTCTAGATTCCTATTTGAAATACCTAAATTTATCTTGCAGCACCCCGAAAAGGATCTTGAGGGAACAGAGGTTGCTATGGCACCATGGCTGAGGATCGCTGGTTAAGCTGCTCAGTTCTGTGAAGGAAACATTGAAATGTTGACAATGATGTTGTTCTGGTCTGTAAACAGTAGGAATCCAAGTTTTCTGTTTGTCATGGTAAAATACCAATTTTCTTCTTTAAAGGAGAAAAATGTGGGAAATGGGTTTCTCCTTGCAGGCTGGGACTGGGGCTTGTGAAGCTGCCAGCTGGGATGGTGCATGGGGCCTGGGTCTTGGGGCCTGGGTAGGATTGCACACCCATAGGACTTTGGTGGGGAGCAGGATGGAGGCACAGGTGGCTTGTCTGGGGGAAGGGGAGGGTTGGCTCCCCGCTACTATATGCATTTATAGGGGGACTGGGGAGTTAGTGTCCCCCAGATTTGTGCATGGGGAGGTTGCTGTGGGCTCAGGGATCCCCACCCTGCTGCTCTTCTCCTGGGGCCTCCATGGCCCAATGGGTGGGACCCAGTGCAGCAGGACAGAGCTTGGTGCCACCACCAGGAGCCCTGCACTGTTATGGTGGGGTGCCCTGTGCCCATCTGGCAGCAGGGTGGGGGTGGTGGCCCACAGCTGTTGCCCTCCACTGCTGCTGGGTGGGCCAGGGGCACCTCGCTATGGCTGTGGGGAGTTCCTCGTGATGGCATCTATTCTCCCTACCATGCTATGCCCTGCTGTGCTGGGTCCCACCTTCTGGGCCATGGAGGCCCCAGGGGGAGGGCAGCAGGGTGGGGACCCCTGAGCCCACAGGTGCAGCATGCAGTTGGGCTCCTCACTGTGCTCTGCTGCAGCATCTGCTGCCTCCCACAGGCAGCAGCCAGGGCTTGGGTGCTTCTGAAGGGGGCAGGGGGCTGCAGACCCGAGTCCTTGATCCCTGGCCCCAGAGCCCTGGCAGCTGGTGGCCCTCTCTGGAAGGTCTAGGGCAGGTGGCAGTGGGCTGTGGGTTGGGGCTGAGGGGCACCAGGAGGTCTAAGGGGCTGTGGGTGGGGAATGAGGGGCCTTGTCAAGACTCAGGGGGCTGTGGGTGGGCAATGAGAGGCAATGTCACAGGCAGGGCACCAGCGTATCAGGGCTGTTCAGCGACACAAAGTGGGGGGGGCAGGGACTGTTGCAGCTGGACCCACATCCTGGTGAGCAAAGGGGGCAGGGGGAGCTCTGATTTTCCATGATAAGGTTAGAGGCGTTATTTAAGGCCTTTCTCCTATCATGTATGCAATGTCTAATGTGGCAGTTAAAGATATGAGAAAAATTGAAAGGTTAATTGAAAAATATATGGAATAGCATAATCTGGCCTGATTAGTGAATGGTCTATGTGTTCCTAATGTGTGTTGGCAGATAGTTACCTGGCTTTGGAATCACTTTCTTTTAATCAGGTCATCACTTCTATCCACATTACTTTATGTTGTTTTATATAACCTGGTCTTTGTGGTGCAATATGATTATAGAAACCATCAGATTCAGGGTCATTATTTCTCTATCTCCTAAAAACATAAGGTAACTGTATAACAGAACTATTTTCTACATTTCAGTCATATATCAAAACCATTTTTTCTTTGCATTGGGAAGATATTTAAAACACATATTAAAAATACACAAAAAATTTTTAGCATCCATTTTCTTTGTGCTAAGTACCAAATGTTGTTATTGGCAGTGCTTAAGAAGGTCACAGGGCATTTAAAATCATTAGGCTGTGGGGAAAGAAATTCTGGGTCTGTTGCACTGACAGATTTTTAAATCTGTATTTATGCAGCAGTGTGAAGTGCAGAAATATGATTTCTACTTAAAATGTCCTATCTAACCAATCTATCTAATGGATCTATTTAATTTTCAGAGAACTTGTTGTAAAATGTATTTATGCTGTAGTTGTTCTTGTTGTAATGATGATTGTCTCTTTATTTCCATCATATAAATTAATATGAGCAGCAACTATTTCTCTCTTTTGAACTTGGTAGACAGTGTCCCAGTATAGATCATACTGGACTTAGATATGGAATCTGATATCTTTGTGGTTTTTTTCTTAATATTCCTGCTATCTAAGTAGCCCAAGTACTATAATCCACATATTGTTTGTATTATAAATTTAAATTATAAATCAAACAGTTGAATGTACAGATAAGTTTAAATAAAAGCCAAAACACATATTACATAACTCATTTGAAGAATTTCAGAACATGTATTTCCATGACAAACATAGACCCAAATCATGCATTATAATTCCTATCTCATATGTGTGAGTGAGAGATATAGCTACTGTTCAAATAATCCAGTCACATACAGTTGAAGTATGTAGGTTATTTTCAACATACTTAATTTTTACTGAGCATTGATAGCAGTTATGACTTCAGTTTTCATCATTTTGCAGCTGTGTAATCAGGGTCATACACTTACCTTTTATATTTTTACCACCATAATTAATAGTCTATTTATATAGTGGGCTTGTTCAATACTTCAGTATAGGGGAACCTAGTAAAAGTCTCAATCACTGTAACAGGATGAGTCTCACATTATTGGCTCCTACCAATTAGTGCAGTAGAATCAGACTTTGAGATAGCTGCAACAAGAGTGTAAAGGAGGTGTAAGCTTCTTAGAGGAATAGCGGTATCTGTGACAGGCCCCTCAGGCAAAACCTCACAAACATCTGAGCTTTGAACATTTAGGCTGAAACTTAAAATTATAACAGTGCTGCTTAAATAACTAACAAGAGCAATTTTTTTTTATGAACCTCTAAATATGTGTATCAGCCAGTCCTCATGTGCAAGTGTCTTGAGTCAGGCTTTCAAGTATCATGAGATGCTTACTAATGTAATTGTGGGGGGTGGTTTCTTCTTACATCTCGGGAAGCCCAACTGGAGTACTTCCACATTTTAAAACCCACTCTTGCCTGCTACATCTTGATCTTATTCAAAGTTATCAGTCGGGAGGTGTTACGAATGCAGAATGACCCCAGCAGTATGGATGGAACCTTTTTCTTGTCGATTGATGTTTCACTTCTGGTTCTTCTGGACAAACCCCAGGACACTTTACCACTAAAAAGAATCCACTTGTTTTTTTATGTAGTCAATCAATTCACTTTATTGTAAACCAAAATACTCTTTTAAAATTGTTCTTATTTTTCAGTTTTCCAAGACACTTCGTTGGGTTTATTTAACATAAAACAACATGCATGAACATAGGTAACTTCAACGATCTTAACTGTTTTTGTCTTTCATTCATTAAACTACAAAGAAACTTCCTTCAGTCTCTTGTTTCTTTTCTCCTTTTCTCTTTTTGGTTCCTGGGACACCAACTGTCCTGATCAAGATCCCCAAATGATACCGGGGAAACAAAACAGAAAAAACAAAAATGAACTTGACCTGAACTTGTCCCGTTGGGAATCCGCCATTGTTCTCCTTTGTTTATCAGTTTGCTTGGGTTTTTTTGTGGCTTCTGCCACTTCCCTTACCTCATCTAGGTGAGTCGACTGTCTTCCCTTCTTCAGAGGCTCCCAGGTTCTCCACCCAGCCAGCTCCCAGGACCCCTCCCAGTCTCTGCTCCATGGCTCGTCCTATCCGCAACCACCGTTTTTTTCTCTGTTCTCAGCGAGCCACGTCCCCGCCACCTCCTCCCAGCTTCAAAGAGCAGCTGCTTTGGAAGCGCTGCTCACCCAGCGCGGTCTTGCTCCCCATTCCCCCAATCTCTTTTCCCTCTCCACAGTAATGAATTTGAGAAGGGTTTTGAGAAGGGTTTCCATTTTAGTTTTTGAAATGTAAGCTACCCCCCTCAGTGTAGGATGGCATCCATGCTTGGGTATACCGGCAAAATATATCCTTCCTCCTTGGCTCACTAGACCTTGATTAGGTTGTGGAAGCTGTCATCCAGCACCCTCATTTCCCCACCCCCTCATAATTCCTCCTTCTTCCATTCTTCTGTAGCCCCTAAACCTGCATTCTGCTTGTCTCACACATCTTTTTCCGGCTCTTCTATCCTCCTCATGGGCCTTGTGTCCTAACAGTGTGCTGCCTAACCCCTAAGCCAGTGATTCTCAACCAGGCTGCTGGGGTACCCTGGTGTACCACTAGATCCTTTGCAGGGTGCCTCACGTTGTGAGGAGAAAAGTGACTTGTGAGGTGATAAACAGGTAAGCTAAGCAGATAAGCACAAGCCCCTGACTGGCCAGTCATCCATTCCCATTGCCTAGCTCCTCTGCAAAGAGAGAAGCACTGTAACTTATAAACTAGTTATTAAAATTGGGTGCCACTCAAATCACAAAAGTTGTAGAGGGATGTCTTGAGTCCAGTGAGGGACTCAAGTCCAAAAACATGGAGAACGCTGCCTTAAACTGTAAAGTAGCAGCTGTTTTCACTGTCTGCATGGCTTCAGTTTCAATGAAAACAGTGGGAAGTGGCAGTTAACCCACAGGCCACATATGAACAGCTCATGGGCCACATGTTGGGCCTGTTGGGTAGTCCTGTACTGTAGTATGTTAGTGTTTATTAATAGTTGATTTACCAATGGGATTATTGCCTCTAGCACAACCGGAAGTTGAGTTGTGAATTCACTTGAGTCCCTTTTTTCATCCAAATCCCCCCCAGCACCTTCCCAGTCATTGTGTCTTCATTTTGCCCAGCATGGCTAAAGTATGTATTATATATAATATGCAAACTATATATACAACATAATTTTAATATGCATGTTATCATTTATTATTTAACAGTTTTCAGGAATTAAATGCATTGTTATTGGGCACTTAATTAATAGTACCTTCACCAACATTAAGTGTTAATAAACCTAAGTACAGCAACTCCATGCTTTATACTAATGCAGAATTTTAAGGTATCTTTAAGCCAGGAGGACGACCAGAGTATGTGTGTGTGGATTCTGTAGGCAGACAAGGTTCTTTGCGTGAATCTGATCTCTTTTATTAGACTATGGTCTTATAAAAGACATCAGATTCACGCAAAGAACCTTGTCTGCCTATGTCCTTAGACCAGCATGGCTACAACCTACACTCCTGGATCCTGTAGAGAATTTGAGAGCTTATTTATAAGAAATCTTAGTAAAACATGTATTTTTTTTCAAGTGGTTAAACCTGAGTTATAGTAAAAAACCTCTAATAAAGACTTTGTAAGTGTGTGGACACAGGTAACAATTAAAACATTTCAGATTCCTTTGACACATTTCAAAGGGCCAGCTGTCTACATGAACTTTGAAATAATTCAGACTAACACCTCTTTATATGAAGTGGTATTTTGGAGCATTTAACATTTTCTTTTGCCTGGAAGGTAGCAGGGGATGAATCTTTGTCCCTTTACAATCCTATTTTTTTCTAGTTATTAATGGAAAGAATGTGATGATTCTGTACATGAAAAATCTCTTCCACATATTGAACCTGGGAAAAAGGTGACTGCTTAGGAATACATTAATGTGTTCATTGCTGAATTTAATGACTTCTTTGACCACTGTCTTTTGTGACACTTGATTGCATAAAGTTGTGCTGTGATTGGCATGACAAACTATCATGACAACTTCATTTGTAGTGCTTTAACAGTGGACTTAGCAAACTGAAACTATGATTTCTGTTTTATAATAATGAGTACAAACATGTTTCTGTGAAGGTGAGATGGGGCAGAATCTCTGTTTACCTACCTCCTACTCCACGGGTATGGTGTGTATAGTATTTAGGTAGGATTGAGGCACTCTAGCCTCAGACTTGCTCAAAGATGTGAATCTTTTTGGTAGTTGTTTTTATAATTGTGGTCATCTTACCTTGCAGATTCCCAAATGTTAAAGATCTGGTGTTCATAACTATTGGGGTTTTTTGGATGAAGTAAGGAAATGACTGAAGGAAGGTATATATGGAAACATTTATGTTTGGTATAGAAACACTTATATATTACTTTTTCACTTTATGTCTAGGGAGACAGAGTTAGGATTTTCACCATGAATGTCAGGGTTTGCTTGAGAAAAAATAGTTATAAGCATTAAACCTTCAATTCTTAAATAGCATTTAGTTTTTTCCTCTTTAATGCACATGTTGCTGCTTACTTATTTCTGTTATTCACAGTAGATCTTTGTTGTTCCTCTTAGGGTTTTACCTCAATCTTCTGCTTAAACTATCAAAAAAAGTTTTGTTAAATAGAGGGAAAAATTTAAACTGAAAAAAATTAACTGAGTAGTACGTTATCGCTCCAAGGTAAGGAAGTGCTCATTCCTTTCACTTCCTTTAAAACAGCCCCAAACATTTGAACAAACACACATACTTTTCCTCTTTCACACATTCTCCTAGCTATTTGTGTATTTTATTGGAATATCTTTTTGAAGAATTAGAAACATTGTCAAAGTAGTTTATCTGTACCTATTTTTCTTTCCTTTTCCTTTTTTCTCTCTTGCATGTTTTGCTGTTTCATTTTGGTTTTGTTTCCCAGTGCCTGTTATTCCTTTATTCCTTTCTTGTTTAATTCCAGTTCTTCTGTTGTGGGGGAAGGAGGAGGGAAGGGGCATTGTGGGGCAGATCAAGGCCCCCATGATGAAGGAGGCATGGGGCTGGGGCAAGGGCTGGGGCAAGCGCAGCTGGGGTAGGGTGGGGTGGGGTGGGTGTAGCACAGAGCCGTGGCTTGTCTGGGGGCGCAAGGTGGTGGGGGTGGTTCCTGCTGCTGCATACCTTCCAGCCAGGAGCTGCTGGTCTGGTGGCTCTTCCAGTGCTTGCCTGCTTGTCTGGCAGATCCCACCATTACTCCCGCTGCTCATCCGGTAAGGCATGGGTAGGGCGGTGTGTGCCCCTGGACCTGTGTGGGGCAGGCTGGGCCCGGTGCTGTGCCAAGCTCTTCCTAGTGGGGCGGGGCTGCACCAGGAAGGGGGATATGGGAGGAGGGACTGTAGCCACAAATTTGCTGTAGCCCCTTCCCAGTGCAGCCCTGCCCCGGGAAGAGCTTGGTGCAGCCCCAGCTCATGCTGCACGGATCCGGGGGCACCCCCCCATACCCTCCAGGATGAGTGGCAGGAGCAGCAGTGGGAGCCACTGAATGAGCAGGCAAGTGCTGGACAAACCACTGGACCAGCAGCTCCCGGCTGAAAGGCACGCAGTGGCAGGAACCTCACCCCCGTCCTGCGCTCCCCGGATGAGCTGCAACTCCATGCTGCACCTGCCCTGCCCTGCCCTGCCCTGACTGGGCAGTGCTTGCCTTAGCCCCTGCCCCAGCCCCACTCCTCCCTCCCTGCAAGGGCCTTGATCTGCACCCCAACGGCTCTTCACTCCTCCCTCCCCTTCCACCACACCAGACTTACCAGCTGGAGGCAGTACTCCACTCTGCCGGGCTGTGATCCTTGCTGCCTATGCTGCACTGTGGCTGTGCACATGTATGGGCCATTTATCAGCCAAATTATTGGCCTGATACGGCCAATGTCCAATATAGTAAATTTGCTTTATATTGGCACTGATCTGTATCGGTGCACCTCTAGATGTTAGTGCAACCTTTTGGTGGGGAGAATGCTTAGGTTACCTTACACTTTCGTGTTTTTTTGCTTTGGTCTTCTGCCAAAAGTCCATCATAATGAAATCTTGTGTTTTGGCAATAACTTTTTGGTAATACTGGCCATACCTGTTAATTTAATTTCTTGTATCTCAGTTCAGTTTTCAAAATACTTTTATTGACTGTGACTCACCAATGTATACCAACTGCTTTATGTTACTCCAGCAATGTGAAGCACTCATTAATGTGGCTTGACTGGCTAATTAAAAAGACAGTTATAACTACTTTGCATTGTTGGAGCAGTGCAAAACAGCTGTAGCATATTGGTGAATTGGTCTATAATGTTCAAACAGAAATGAGTCTAACCTCAATTGTCACCTGGTTGGAAGAGCTGCTGTTGATATTGATATCCACTGTACTCTACTTATTATTTATTCAGCTTACCAACTGAATGTTGATGTCACTTACTTTTACTAAAATCTAGATACATAAGTTTATGTTCCATTTATTTAAACTGTTGTTACCTGTTAAAAATTCTTGGCTAGATTTGACTAGACTGATAAGTGTTTTTGGTAATTCTATTCTTTCACTTGCTTCAAATCATGTTGTGGTCACCATATTATCTATAATCCATCTTCTCTAGAATTGAAATAACTTTGGTAACTGTTCAAAAAATAGACACAAATTAGGCTTTCTTATAGTCTATTGCTAATGTCCCTTCATATTGCAATGGTACCCCAAATAAAAATACAAGTGGTAATTATGATTTGTTGACCTATTAATATAGTATTGAATAATTCCAAAATGGAACAGTGTATTTATGTATAGTTGCCCTCCTAACCTATGGTGAACCACAAGAGCAGTATGTTGCTGCTGCTCTGCTTATTTGATCTTGGAGCCAATAGTAACTTCATCCTTCCATAGATCTACGGTGCCCTTTTTTTCCAAGAGAATTATGCTTGTGAAGAAGGTGTTTAATCCCACCATCAACCTCACATCGTTCTGTATCTAAGCATCTGTTTTATACTTTAATGTGCTCATTTCATCCTTTTCTGTCTTCTTTCCTTTTATGTATTTGTAGAAAGCCTTATTATTCTTTGCTATATTGCTTGCTGTCCCTTTTGATACTCCCCTCTTCGCCTCTGTAATTTTATTTTTTTACACATACTGATTCCCTACACGTCTTTTCCCCTTAAATCATTTCTTCCTGATAGTTTTAGTTGCTTCTATGCCCTATTTTTCACCAATATTTCTTCTATTGCTTCCTTACTTTGTCCATTTAGTCATCTTGGTGTTTTTTTTCTGCTTAAAAAGGATGCTCTTCCATTAGACATTTGTTAGTACATCTTTGAAACAAGTCAATTTTTCTTCCACGCTTCGAGCCTTTAAACTAAAGTTCTGATTTAGGTCACCTGCTATTTCTTTTAACCCTTGAAAGTCTGTCTTTTAAGTTTCCCACTGGCATATTACTTTAACATCAGAATTAGGATGACAAATGTTGGATAAATTGTGCTACCCATCTTAGTTTATGTGGGACAACTGGACAAGATGACACATCCTCTCGTCTGATTAAGCTCTATGTTGAACTGGTTCACTTCAGGGCTGGTAGAAAAAGAGATGATCATAGGTGAGTGACTCTTTGTTTCTTCCTGATTCTGTGGCTGGTACAGCCAGTTTAGCATTAAGTACATTTTGCAGAGCTGGTTTATGTTTTGTCTGGATCTATAGGGCCAGCTGCGGATGTCTGCACTTTAAGCAATGCTTTTGAAGTGAACACTTTAAGCAACACTTTTTCCTCAGCTGCTTCTGCTATGGAAACTAATGGTGATGGTGCATCACTATTTTACTAGTGCTACAACACTAGGGGAAATTCTTCTTGAACTGGGGCAATTTCTAGGGATCCAGTTTAGGTCTTTTATTGGTTTTTGAATTGGATCAAGGCACTGAAGCTTTGGCTTTCATTTACATTTTGAACCTGGCCAGCCACAATGACTCCTTAACCTACTTGAGGCTTCTAGGTGAACCATTGGTGTATATTATGTTAATTGGGCTATGGCAGAGCTAGAGGGTCTGGTTATAAAACTTTGATTTGCATGTTTTTTCTTGATTTGAGTTTGTTGCTGGGCTAGTCAGGAGAAAGCTGCCAACTAACTATCACTATGAGACTGGTTCTTCTCTTTATTATGCTCATTGAGTTAAACTAATCTGTGGTATGTCTGCTAACATGAACAAAATTGGGGAATGAATTTGAACCAATTATTAGCTTTTCCAGGAAAAAATATGGTGTTTTACTGCTGGAAACTTTAGTGCAGTGTTTCTGTAGCATCTATAGCACTATTTACTGTATTACTAATTTAATATATTTATAACTTTAATATTTTAAAATGTAACATCACAGTAATCCACTATAGATTTTGAAAAAATACTATGACTAGTATAACATTTAGCATATGATTTTCATAGATGTCATTTAAGTTACTTCAGTTCATACTGCTACAATATTCATAATCTACTGAAGATTGTACTGTATCACACTGTAATTGCTATTATAAAGTATATTATGTTTACTATAGGTCTATATTAAAGGCTATTGTAATATAAAGCAATATATATGTTATATGCTCTAACTCTAGTGCTTTAAATCCGTAACCATGTAGCATGCCTTTGTTTTCACTGTGCTTTACACTGTAGTCACTTTGAAGTTTCATGGTAGTTCAGATGCAGTTAATTTTTTTAAGGTCCTAAATTTGCAGTAAAGAAAAATTGTTTAGTTTATAATGGTATAATGTCTAATATATGTAATTAAGATGCACGATCCAGAATAGGTCAAGTCAGTAACAAATTCCTTTAAAGAATTCTTTTCCTTGTGATCAACACAGTGAATGTAACTGCTTTCTCATGATTTGAGGGAGTCTGGTAGAACACATAGGCATGGTAACACCATGAAACAAGGCTTGTATGGAGATCTTTTATTGCTGGTTCCTTAATTAGCAATTACAGAGTTCCATCCTGCATCCCTAATTATTATTTGTTTGTTTATTTGTTCTGTACAAGCAACAGAGGTGATTACCATGTGTAAAGACATTTTCGTTGCAAGTAGTTGTGACTGTTTTGGTGGTGCTGGTTTTGTTGGATATACACAAGTGCATGGTGCTCCTGGACATGGGCTTGAGAATTTTTTCCTACAGCACAATAATTAAAACTGCTCATACTGTTTTGTAGGGAACTCTAGATCACACCTTTTACTTTCACTGCTGAAAAGAGCAAAACTTCCCAATCAAGTGTCCTTTTATTCACACAGAACTAATTACTGGCATCTAAGACATAGGACATTAAAAGAAAAATCCCAACCAGTAACTGCAAATAGGGCATTACAAGAAAAATCCCAACCAGTGATATAAAAACAGGAATCAACCTTCAAGTTGTATTCTGTCAGACGAACAACATTCTACTTGTGGTAGAAGAATAATCAACTTCAATTTCAGACTTCCAGGTATCTTAAGGTTTCTTTAAATGCTCAATGTTTACTCATGGTAGTATAGTCCCAGTAGCATTTTTTCAAACTAGAAGTGAATCCTAGCTTTCTGACCTGAAAGTTGTTTTAGCTCAGCAAGTCTTCGCAATAATTCCTTTCAGATTTACGACCTCCATCTGTCTGTCTGTCAAAACCTATTTTCTGCTCGCCATCACTTCACTAAGACTGCGCTTTGGGAAGGATGGTTAACAGTGAAAGAATCTTCAGCAACATAGTAGCCACAAAAGTGGTTTCCCAAAGTCTGGAATCTTTAGGAAGCTTGAATTTCCCTTTCTACATAGCTTGGGAAATTAAGTCCTCCTTCTCTGCAAATCCTCAAACCTATGGCACAATCTAGCCATGTACAGAGTCCCCAGAAATACTCAAATACATGGAATAATGGCTTGTTTGCACTTGAAAATAATTTTGGCTTGAAGTAAGGTGTGAATTTAAAACAGAAAGGCTGTTTTTGAATGACTCCATATATGAATGCTGATATTTTGGAAATGGGTATTTCTAAATGACTCCATGTGTAGACACTGAATGAAATTAGTCTCTCAGAATCACTTTTCTGGAATAACTGTTTTTGAATAACTCCATATGTAGACAAGTCCTCAGTCAAGAAGTGAGCTTTCATGTTCTTATCCTGTTCTGTCTTGACTAGGTAGCTAATGTGTTGAAAAACATAAGAAAACTGATATACCTGATGTAGAAGAAATAAAATTCTATTCTACCTGAGAACACCCTGGGCAGAAAGGGTTTGTTTCACAAAAGAGATAACTGTAAGGAGAACACCTGACCTTAATCATCACTGTTATCAAGAATAGCAAAATGACTATTTAGTTTTCTGCTGATAGATTCTTTGCTAGGAAGAGACTGCAGATGCTGGTGAACAGATCATTTTCTTTTATAAATATTTTCCCAAGTGAGTCAGGGTACCTATTACCACTTTCTTTAGCTACGTGTTTTTATTCTTTGTGCATACCACTTCCCATAATTAATAGATTGCAGAGGATATGGTGTTCCAGAATGGAAAATTTATTTCCTGATTGTTTACATTTTACTAATCAAACCTGCCTTGATTGGCTCCAATGTAGAGAACTAGGAATTTGATTTTTGTAATTTTTTTTCTTTTAGAGTGAGCAAGAAATAAAGAATTGACATTCACAAAGATTGAACTGGTGGTTTAAATATTTCAGTAAGTCATCACTGCATCTATAATTTTGGAAGTTCTCATCTGAAAGGTGGGAGTAAAAGTCCCGAACTCTGAAATGCTGTCCTCTCCCGTTTTATCACAACATGGATTCAATACGTTTCTGGACATGCTGCCAGTTCCCTACTTTTTAACATTTTTTTTGATAAAGGAGTAGGTTGAGCATTAAATAGTGGAGGGTAGTTGTTATTTATTTTAAGACAGTGGTTCTCAACCTTTTTAGACTCAAGGCATGGCAAAACTTTCCAGAATTTAGTTGTACCCCATTTTAAAAATGACAGTAATATAAATATATTATAAATATTATGTTATAAACATTATACTCCTATTATTCATTAATACATTATTAATTGCTTATATAATTGTAATTATATTTTATTTGCCCCTTCAGGCCACTGACTGGGAGTTGTCTCTTAGCTGTGTCTGGCTCATTACATGTTTTCTCCAGTGATAGCAGTGGACTCCCCCTCCCCCATACTATACATGGCCCCAGGGGACACATGGGGATCAGGAAGCACTAGGCCAAGTTCTTCCCTTAGTTCCCCAGCATAATTTCCCCTGAACAGACAGAGTTTGGGGAAGCTGGCTGGCAGGAATGAGCTGCTGGGCTGCATACACAGTAGGGCTGTACGAAACTTTGGTTCCTGATTTGATTCAGCGGAGATTCAGCCTGATTCAGTGGCTGAATCTCCAAATCTGAACTGAATTAGAGGACCCTTTAATCTCTCTGAATCAAATCGGAACCCTTCAAATCAATTCGGAGAGATTCGGAGATTCGGACATGAATGGTGCTGTGATGGTGGGGCAGATGGAACATCCCACAGAAGCACAGGGAGCTTCCCAGTGTGCTCGGTAGCAGACCCAGAAATGGACCAGAAGCACTTCCAGTCCGCTTCTGTACCTGCCGGGGAGCATGCTGGGAGGACCCCCTGCCCCTCCCCCACCTCAGTGACTGTGCCTCCTGGGTCTGGCGGGGGCCACTCGGGGTCTCCCTGCAGCCGATTGCCGTGCAAGGGGGACCCCCAGTGTGCTCCTTGGCAGACCCAGAAGTGGACAGGAAATACTTCTGATCTACTTTCGGGTTCGTCACTGAACACGTGGAGGGCCCCCCTGCATTCCTGTGGGACGCTCCATGTGCAGCATTGCAGCGATCATGAGCCGCGCCTGCTACCTGAAGGTATGTAGGAAAAATGTTTAAAGCTGTGTCTGTGGCCGAATTGCTGATTCTCTGAATCAGCATTGAATCTACAGATTCAGATTTGGCCGAATCGAATCAGGGGCAGTGATCTGAATCAAGTAATTAAGTCACTGTCCCTAATTCTGGCCGAATCCGAATCAAATAGGGCCCACTTCGCACACCCCTAATACACAGTACCTAGGGAATGCTGAGGGGGTGAACAAGTAGGGTGTGAATAAAAGGACACATGAGTCTCAGGAAGGGGGAGCAGGCAGGCAAGGGCAGTGCCACAGTGCCACCGCTGCCATGGCTAGATGGAACTGCGCCACCCACTTCTTGCAGAGCCAGATCACATGCTCCTGCCACCGCCTTTACCAGTCAGACGCTACCTGGTGTATCTTGGAAACAGAGGTGCATTGTGCAGGTGGAGCTGTCCCATTTGCCTTTCTTTTAGGAATCGCTTAGGAGGCAAACTGAGAAGTTCCTGCACTTGAAAGTCACACTTGCCTGCATTATATTATGCAGGCAGGCATGTTGCTTCTGCCACTGCCCTTCCCAG
Source organism: Crocodylus porosus (assembly GCF_001723895.1). Classification (NCBI taxonomy): domain Eukaryota; kingdom Metazoa; phylum Chordata; order Crocodylia; family Crocodylidae; genus Crocodylus; species Crocodylus porosus. Next base: position 50,017,079 of record NW_017728950.1, read on the forward strand.
TTTGGCTTTGACATGCTTCCTGAAAACCATGGGCAGCTTCACCCTGCAGCACTGTTGTAGGTGTTGAGGCACTCTGTCAGGTTCTTGCAATACCCCTGGGTGCCACAGCATCTTATTTGAGAACCACTGTCTTCAGGTGAAGGCATTCACTTTTGAATAGTTATTTCAGTGTATTAGACTCCAAAAGATAGTGGGCCACATAGTAAGTTGGTGTAACACTGGAGGGCTTCATTGACGTCAGTAAAGGTGCAGCAGGGATTACACAAGCTAAGACTCTATGTTAAAGATATTTAAAAAGCATTGTTTTTATGTTTTATCCCATTACCAAAATTACATTGTACACTGTAGATTCTAGCTCTAAGAGGTCTTGGGATATCAGTAAATTAGGGTGTGGCTACAGGAAGCAATTACATTGATTTAAAAAGGAAGAACTCACTGTGCATCAACCTAATCCCTAGTTACTGTTTCATGTCTGCTTTATGCCTCAGTCATTGGAGGCTACATTCTGGCACTTCAGCAGGTTTCTATTCAGGGGTAAATTGCCCCAGTTTAGCTTCCATTTTCTGTGGGAGGCAGAATAGAGAGGTGCTTGCATTTTTTAGGCTGGTTGGTTAGAAAAAGACTCTGGAAACTCTAAAGTCTGTCCTAGGAGTGAAGCAAGTGTTTCTTGAATCAGTTTGAAAACCATTCAGTGTAGCAGCTTTAGTGTACAGACCCAAGTTCATGTGAGCATTTTAGAACATTTTTGTATACAACAAGCACCCCAATATGGCAAAATGTTAAAACATGACCAGTTTGCCTGGTACAGCTATTGATACTGAAATTCATGCTTGGCAATGCTGATTAGCTTGGTTGTATGACTATGTTGTCAGAAAGGAGGAGGTTTTAAAGTTATGTTTGTGTTTGGATTTAATTTGTATGGTAAGTTAAGTATGAGATTTATGGAGTGTCATGTGCAGAATGTTTTATTTACTCTTCCAAAGACTATGAATACATGCAACATCTGAATTTGATCTTTGGAAACCAAGTTCAGGAAATATGGCATAATTTAATACTAATTGTCTCCCTTAATTGCACCTTCCATCTGTTTATTTGCTAGTTCTGTATTTAAGTCATTAGAGTATTTGTTGCTCTATTACTGGTTGTATTTCACTTTCTGGTACTATGCTCATTTTAAATAATGTCTTTGCTTTATTTTATTTATATACTATATACTACGGTTACTTTATTCTTTTGAAAAACATGTTAATTAATTGGATTTTTTTAACTTAGAATTTATCAAAAAGTAAACTGTTTTTCTCAGTGAAAATGCACAAGAATGAGAGAATAGCATAGGATTTCAATGTAGACAGAATTTAACTGCTCCAACAAGTCTGGTCCCTAGAACCAAAGTGGCACACAGCATGTTCTTTAGGCAGTTTAACAAGAAAAATTTGGTTCCAAACAGCTAAAACTCTGTGTATAATATTTAATTGTATCAGTATTAAATGACATGCTATTATGATAAAACTGTTACATCAGCAGGCTCCTGCAGAGATACAAGTGTAACAAAATAGTTGCAACTTTAAATCTGTTTCATTAAGGGTTAAATTTACACTCATTAAAATCCATGTTGCTGCAGAAGCATGCAGACATTTAAATGCTCTGAAATAGTAACCCCTTTTCCCTTCATTCTGGCTCCTCTCCCCTTCAAAGTGGCTAAACATTACATTTGTCCTTAGCCTCTGATCATACAAAATGTTTGAGTGCCTTTAAAAAAAGAGGTGCTGATTCAGCATCTACTTAGGTTGGGGTCTTTGTATATCATTGTTTATAAGGCATAAAATTAATTTGCTTATGGCAACACGTAAGGGAAGTCTATGGAAGTGAGGATTTTAACTCTTACTTTATGAATAAGTAAAACATCCCTGAAGAATATATTTCTACCTATTCTACTTAATTATATATGAGTCTATGACAATGAAAATGAATGTGAAGGGTGGCTGTAGTTTACATAAATGCCTACTATTTCTAATCAAACATTGTTTGTAAAAATATTTATTTGGGATATTGCCAGCTGGAGAAAAAAATGATATATTCCACACCTGTTTTTATAAGAAAGAAAGTGTGCTTGTATGTCTGTATGTATGGGTCTCACAGGATGTTCATGTATGTACATTCGTAAATGCATGGTAAAGGCCTGTCTTAGTAGCCACCCCAGGGCCTCGTTGAGGTAGTCTTTAATTAAAGGTCAAACAAAATTGTACTGGAAACCTTAGGGAAACTTAAAAGTGGTCACTTAAGACAGGGGCTGCCTGTTAGATTTAGTTCTTAGGGCAGGTTTTGCTTATAAATCTAAATGTATAGCATATCTGTGGAGCCTTTCACAGTTGAGCATGACTCCTCTGCTTATTCACTGCTGGCATAAGGGTGGCACTGCTGGCAAAAAAAACCCCTGTGGATTGTTGAAAGTCTAGAAGATAATTTTATTCCAAGACAGCTACGTTTTTGTGAAAAGGTTACTAAATTGATAATATTCTCTGAATCAGTTGTGGAGGGAGGGGCTTCAATAAATAGTGATTTTCTCTAGGGACTTGGCCCTGCATCTTTTTGATGTATCTAATATTCCCAATGGAAATAAAAGAAACAGAGGGAGGGAAAAGGTTAGAGTCACAAAACCCAGAGATTGGCCATGTGAGTGCAATGTGGTGCCTTTGTGGTGTAAGTATCTGCAATTAGGTTTTCTGTAAACCGCACCTTTAAATATAAGAAGGCTGTCTGCCCATCAGACTGGAGGCAAAGCCTGAAGAAGATTTCAAGATGGAAGGCTGTGGAATGAGAAACAGACTTTTTCATTAACTTAAAAATGAAGACATAATTGAAAGTACCAGTTTTCTATATGGGAAAGGCAGATGGAAACAATAATAAAATGAATTACAATATGTATCATCTATAATATGTAAGCAGTGCATAATATGTGCAGGAAATTGTAGAAAGAGTCAGAAGAGGGTTGTTTTATTTACAATATTTACTTTATTCTTAGAAGCCAGATTTTGCTTTCAAATATTCATTCACAATTGGAAGAGATGCATACACATTGTGGATTGAATTCTGCCCTCTTTTGTCAAGTTGCATAGGCAACATTTATGACATCTTATTGTAGCTTCGGATTCAGAGTTTCAGTGTTGCTCTAGACCCAGGCCAAAGTTAGTCTCCAGTTGATCCAGTTATAAATGGCTACCAGATTTTTCAGGCTGAGGTGACCAAGGTGGACAGTTGTGAGGCTAGTCACAGCACTCCGTTAGGAAACCAAAGTGTCCCAACCATGCCAGCTCCATGGACCTATTAAAGTCAGGATGATCTTTGACCTTTGTTATTCTTTCCCCCCCAAGTATATTTTATATATACTGGGTGTCTAAAGGGGATAGAGATGGGAAACAGAAAGGAGTAATTTTACTGGGGTTTTATTTACTGGAAAAGGCCCACCAAAACATGAATTGAGCATTACACACTACATGGTTAAATAATACTAGGCACATCTACATGTGTGCTTTACTGCAGTTGACTAATTAGCTCTGTAATAAAGTGTCACCATTTACATGTGTGTCAGTATTAGGCTGTAGTAAATTAATTAACTCTGTCATAGGATAATACTGCTAGGGAAAGTACTATCCTATGGCATAGTAATTACATGTGCTGAAATGCATGTGTAGACGGTGAAAGCGGCTGGATGGGCCACAATGGTGCTACAGTGTGGCAGGGGCTGCTTACCACTTAGCTCTACACTTCAGTGCTATCGTGCCTGAACCAGCCCCTCTGCAACAACACCACCACCTGCAGCCTGGGGCTGATCTCCTGGGGCTGCTGCCAGCCTTAGGCTGCTTTACCCAGGCTCAGACAGCTGTGGTCCCAGACACATGTGGAAATGCTCTGCCTGGGAACAGCTGACACTGGTGCAGACTGCATCAGAGTTTATTACGTTGCCTTAATGGCATATATAGATGCACTCAATTTGTTATAAACTGATCCAGAATAAATAGAGAAGGATTTTACACTTCTGTATTAATGTAGCATTAAATGATATTAACTAGGTCATTCACTTCCCAGGTCTGCTGCAAACTGCGACCTTGGGAAAATCACTCAATCCCCCCTGAATAATTCAGTTTCCATTTTGCAGCATATGGACAATGATAGGAATTTCCTCTTGTCCTTTATCTGGTCTGTATAGATTATCCTGGTCCAGAAGAGTTCGCTTTCTCATCCTGTGTATTTGTATAAAGCCCACTACATTCAGGCTTCAATTTTGGTTGATGTTTCCAAATACTACTAATAAAATATTTTTAATTGGTGCTTCCTTATTGATTAGAAGTAGTCAGGTTCTTTTGCTTTATACTGCAACATAAGTATGGTCTTTGATCAAATTTATTAGTAAACTAAAATAAGAACTATGCTATGTAAGAAGTTTGTAAAAGTATGGACCCCAAATCCTATACTTTTCAGTCTGGGAAATATCCTTGTAATATCTTTGCCCCAGATTTTAATTTTGCTTACCTTAATACCATTTTCTTGACTTTGGCAAAAGGATACCAGTATGATTAAAAGGGCAGAAGCTGGTTAAATGGGGATTTTACCTTAAGAATAACTTTTATTTGACTTGTACTGTTAACAACTTCCTATTTCTTACCAGCTTCTGAATGTGTAGGTAAACTCCTCCCTCTCCTATTTTACATGGCTTTGGGAAGCATGCATAGCTTCCTGGAAATTCATCTTTCAATGGAGGATCAGATACAAATTTTGAATGAGATAGAAATTAGAATATTGGGGAAATGTGATGCATGTGGGCTCTTTGGGGTATGTGTATACATGTGTTCTTCCTCACGATTTATCTTTTGTACTGCAAAATACACAAGTGAGCATTAGGCATACTATCAGGACATAATTTCTATAATTTTCAAAAACAGCGTCTAAATGTTTCTGTGAGTGTACCCTAATTTATTTTTCAAATTGAATAATGAAATTATTTAGTTTTAAATGGGTACATAAGTGAATAAGGTTTCTTCAGACTCTTGCCCCTCTCTCAAAGCATGTTTCTTAATAGAAGTTATTTATTATAGCCTAGAGGTAGCTGTTTCCCATGACAGCCCTTATTTAATATATTGGCAATATGTCACTGGAGTCTACCTGTGGCATTTACATTTTTAATATTTTTCCCCAATCTTTTAGATCTGTTTTTTTATATTTAGCTAATAATAGAGAAATCTCTGGTATCCTATCAAATATAATAAGTATAGTTGGTGGGCTACATCTAATACATTGGCAATCAGGACTTTACATATATATAAAGTTCTTTCTATTTCTTGACAGTTGGGGGAACCCTTTTGCAAAAGCTGGCAGATGCATTATCTCTATTAAAATAGAAGGGGTAAGACCACAAAAAGTCCAGAGAAAAAAAAGACTTATTGTAAAGAGACTGTTTGGTGTTAGGTGCATGAAAGGTGAAGATAAAACTCATTCAGTAATTGCTAATAGGCAAATAGTGCAGATAGATAGGAACACTGAAGCTAAACCAAATACATCACAAGCTGGTGTCTAGACTCTTGTAAAAGGACTAATTTACAGGGCTGTAGGCAGTAACCAAGTGTTTCTGTAATTACTGTTGAGAAAAGTCCCTTGTTCTATGCTGCTGTCACTGAGAGTAGGAATTCATAATCTTTTAGGAAATCTTTTTGTTTTGTTTATTCACAGCAAAGTTTTTTGCTGTTTGATGACATGACATGTATGGTCCTTTTCTGCTGTCAGCAATTAGGAGAAAGTCTCAACAGAGCAAGAAAGCTTTGTGACACAGAGAACATTTGCCTGAAATGTTCCCATGTGAGCCATGAGCTTGGGTACACTCTGAAAAGGGGGAAAAATAAGGCTTTTGTTAGAGTGACAGGCAGGCAACACAGGCAAAGTTTAACCTAAATCCTTTCGTTGATATTGGAAAGTCATAAGCCTTCAGATGACACTGGCACATTCAACACGCTGTGTGATCTGGGACTCTAGTGTTTGTATCGCTGTGTGAGTATGTGTACAGTGTAAACATTTTATGAACTGCAGTTTCTGATCCATCCGTCTGTCTGGGCAAGAATGTCCCTTGATACTAAAAAGAACAGCAATCAGGACAGAATTGGTCAATGCGGCATGTCTAATGGTGGGAAGATATTTGAAGGACTCACTATAGACACAATAGACTCTCTAAATAGCCTCTTTGCACCCTGAGTCTTATTGCAAACAGGTTCATTAAGGAGAGAGATTCTGACACACAGCATCACAGTAATGAAAGTAGCTCTGTTTTTCTAATATTGTGTCTTGCCACTTCAGTTATGCTGCTGGTACAAGATTTCCCTTGTGTTGTTGTATATTTCTCCAGAAGAAGAATCAGTCTTCATAGAATATACAATTATTTTGTACAGGAATATATAACTCATACCTAAGATTCAGTCCTTCCTGTTTATGTGAACTAGTGTAAAAATAATTGGCAAACACATCTTTGAAACCCCAAAATGCTTACACTTGCAATTTGAAAGGCTTAAAGATGTTGAAGATACAGTTATAATAGGAAAATAATTATATGATGCTCTAATAAACTTTTTTGGATGCATGAAACAGTGTCAAATATTGTCCATGATCAAATATAAAATGAAATATTAGTATGCCTTTTCCCAAGTGATATCTTTGGGTTTTTTCCTTCTTTAGGTTGCAAAGTGTAAGTTCATAGTGGAGGAAAAACATAAAAGGTTAGTCTGCCCTGCTTTACATATAAGTACTGTGTGACTTTTTAAACTGTTGGATTGTTTAATTTGCACCGTGAACATTATGACCGCAGGAAAAAAAGGGTAATATTGGTTTAAAAGTGGATATGGAAAATTTAATGTGCTCAAGTGGGAACAATGGCATATTAAAAAAAAACCCACTTATGACACAGATCTAATAATTCACTTGCCCCTGTAGGACTGGGGTATCAGCTCTGATGCCGCTTGGTAGTTTATTTTTATATACACCCCTGGTCCCTGTTGTATATCCTGCGTATGGGTTCCACAGAAAAGAAAGAAAATAACCTTTAGGGAAATCAGCTTAGAAACCTTTCATTAAATACACTGTGCTTCATATCGTGTCGTTCACAAAATCTCCAAGAAAGATAGAAAGTGTTATCAGAGTGCATGTGTAAAATACTGTATTTGAATACTATAATTTGCTTTAAGATTAAAGACTATGAGTATAGGCATATTAGGTATTTCATTATTCACTTATGCCTAATGGATAATGTGGCAGGGGTCTTTCTTTTTTCTGTTTTTTCTGCTTCTTCCTTGCAGAGAAATGCAGTGCTTTAACTTTTTTTTTTAATGCTAAAAACATTCGTGCCTTACTGATCATTTCTTTCTTTTTTGATGGGGAGGGGTTCCCTAAATGAGTCAGATTATTACTTCTTTTGTAAAATGGATACATTTTTTTAGCCTTTTACAAGTAGAAACATTGACTAAAAGGCACCTACATTGTGCTGAGGAATAATAAAACTTAAAATTATTATTTTGGCAGAGACAGCAACATGGTACATTTGTAATTGGGAAGAAAGATGCTGTTATTAAGCTGGACATCAGTAATTACTTTTATTAAACTGAATCTCTGGTTTACCATCAGGGTTCATGTATTATCAGTGGCTGGCCTTTAAAAACCTATAAATGCCGTATCATTTTTGTTGACTATTCATGCAGCATGTGCCAGGCATGCCAAGCGCAACACCACTGTGCCTATACACGTAGCTGCTTTTTCACTAATGCAATACAGACAATAGAATTAAAACCAGTTTACTGCAAGCAATATAGAAGATATTTTCTGGACACCATTAAGGGTTAAATTACAGGATGTATTTTCCTAGCTACATGAGGCTGACAAATTTACAAACTCAGGGGCATTCATAGGCCTGATTCTTATTTACTTTAAAGCTGCTTTGCACTGTGGTGGCCTAAAAGTGTAAAGCAGTCTCAGTGTTGTAAAACGGAACGTAAGTACGCACCACTTTCTCCTCATTCCCTATTTACCACCTTCCTCCTCACCCTCTCACCCACCAGCCGAGTGTGATGTTCATCAGTATTTTTTATGCTTAGTGGAGGAGTGGCAGGTGTGTTTTGTGTGGTGGCAAGTTCAATCCCTATGTAGTCTAGAGGAAAAAGGTGAAGGTTCTCTTCTACCTTTATATGAGCAGAGGATGGACCACATGACAGATATTAGTAACCTTGTTCTATGTGCTATTGGCAAGTGCTAAGATAGTAATAACTAGGACAATATATGAACCTTTGTAGAATAGAACAAAAAGTTATTGTTAGGGGCTATTAGTATGTTCCCTTTAGGAGCTGGCATGCTTTTAGGTGTTGTTGTGTTTGAGTGGCATGTAGGTCACAAGGCCAAATTCTACCTACTGAAGGGAAAGAGATGGACAGAATTTGTACAAGCAGGTGAACATGGCATTAAGAGAAGTTAATATACATGGCTGTGAAGAAACCCAGGGAGAATTTTTCAGCGTTTTCCTAGAAGTAGGACTTAACTTCATGTGGATATTTAGAGACCACGGTTAGTTTCAGAAAGTTTATATATATGATCAAGAAAAAGGGAGCCATCTATACTCATTGGAAGGAGCATTTTGAAGACCTTTTTAATTGAGACTCTGCTGTTGAAAGGAATGTTCTTAACTCTATCCTGCAACACCCTGTCAGAAACGATCTCAGAATTCCTCCAACCCTTGATGAGGTGAAGAAAGCCCTCAAGCAGATGAAGATTGGCAAGGCACCTGGAGCTGATGGAATGCCTGCTGAAATCTTCAAGTAGTGGGGAGAGGAGCTCACATCACAGCTCCATGCCCCCATCTTAAGGATCTGGAATGATGAGGAAATTCCAGGTGACATAATGGGTGCTATGATTGTGACAGTCTTCAACAAAGGAGACAAATCTGACTGTGAAAGTTACAGAGGGGTCGCCTTGCTGTCCGCAACAGGAAAGATCATTGAGAACCCTCCTGAACCATCTCCCTTGACTTGCTGAAGAGCTCCTAATGGAGTTTGTGTGGGTTTAGGGCATCAAGAGGTATGACTGACATGATCTTCATTGCTCTCCCATAGTAGGAAAAAACCTGGGAACAATATAAACCCCTTTATGTGGCCTTCTTTGACCTTGTGAAATCCTTTGACTCAGTCAACTGAAAAACGCTATGGAGGATCCTCCTGAAGTATGGATGTCCATCAAAATTCATCACCTAGTTCACTGCCATCACAGATCCCTTTGAGGCTAAGGCAGAAATTTAAGCAAGGCCTTGTCATCACTCCAATACTTTTCTTGATATTCCTTGTCACAGTGCTACATCTGACTACCAACAGGCTTCCAGTTGGAGTGGAGCTAAACTACTGAATGGATGGTAAGCTATTTAATCTCAGCTGTCTCTGAGCCAAAATCAAGACCACATCGACCTTAGGGGACTTTGTTAAAAATAGGACTTTGTCTTTTTTAGTGCAACAAGTCCTCTGTGGCTTAAAGCACTCCAGTGAGACTGAGGACAATGAAGTGGGAGTTGATATAGTAGGGATGGGGTATTAAGGAGTGGTGGAGCCCCATAGGAAGACTTGCAGGAAGATGTTGGAATTATCATCAGTGCCATAACTCCAGCTCCCATTAGATTTGTATTACTATCTAATAAGATGTGGCAGGCGAAAGCACACCATCAGAGGTAGAAGACCACAGTGTTCCTGAAGCTAACTCAGTGGCACAGGTCTGCCACATCCTGGGAAGGCAGGGCCCACAACCCTGTACAGTGACACATTTACATCCAGACAAGAGAGCTATTGTCTGTGGCGTTAGACATCAAAACACTGATGTCAGTTCAGGCCCTGGATGTGGTAAAGGTGGAGTATAGGGGAGGTTGGAGCCCCACGAAGAAGCCAGGGTGTGGGATCCAGAGAGTTACCTGAGGGGGAACTGTCTCCCAGGAAGATAGGACCAAGCCTTGGCACGCTAGAAGGAACAGCTACCAGAATATGTGGATGACACACACAAGGACCCACCCTGTCATCACCAGTGAATAGGGAGTTGGCCAAGAGGGGACCCAAGCCCTGCAACATATGCCAGCAACACTTACAATGATAATAGGACACAGAAAAATGGGACTTGCAGAAACAGCATGTTGCAGACTGAACCAAGAACTCAGAACCATCTACCCCACACAGAAACATATACCTGAGCTGCAACAGAGTCTGTTGATCCTGAATAGGCCTCACAAGCCATTGTGGGTCCAGAGATAAGGCAGTCATAGAAGACAATCATTCTCAACTGTGAGGGTTTGCCAATGATGATATATGAATAGTTGGACCCTGCCCTTTTATGAACCTCCACAATAATCTGCTGAGGTCTTGTGTCCTCTATGTGTGCGTCCACATGAGCATGTACATGCCTCTTGCCCTGCCTCAAACCCCTTTGAGGTGGGGCAACAGGCACGTGTGGGAACAAAAAAATGTTCCCTGCACTGCAAACTTGCAGCGCAGGGAGAAAAGTAGACCCCTGGATATCCAGGGATCTAAAAAAAAGGAAGTATAAAAAAGTGGGGCAGGGCATGGTCCCTGACTGTGCCCTGAGGCAACCGGAGGATGGGTCCTCCATAGAGATGCTCTGGCTGCCAGAGCGTCTCTATGATTGCCTCTTGCCCTGGTGCTGAAACACGCGGCTGGCCACTTACTTCAGTGCCAGTGAGTAAGGGGTCAGAGGGGCTGGAGGAGGGGGAAAAGGACATCCTCGTCCACTCCCCCAGCCCTC
>NW_017728950.1:50028403-50055157 GCF_001723895.1 Crocodylus porosus
GGGTGGGGTTGGAGGGGCAGCCATTGGGGGGCTGCAGCAGCTGATGGTGGATGGGGCCAGATGGGGCAGCAATCAGGGGGCTGGGGTGGGTCATGTGGGCCTTGCAGGGGAGGTGGTAGCTGGGAGGCTTTACCCCTTGTGTGGGGGCTGAGCCCCATGTTGGGGGAGTCCTAGTCCTTGTGTGGGGGGACCAATCCCTTGTGTGGGGGCCATCACCCTGTGGAAGGGCAGCAAAATATGTATTCATGAATTCATGAAACCTGTATTTAGAGTTCACTTTATTATTATGATTAGAAACTTGCTTTAGCACTGTAGTTATATCAATAAAACATTGCCCAACTGATCACTGTCTCTGTCTCACTCTCTCTCTTTTTGTAGTGGTGTTTTGTTTTACTTGTGGAGGAACATAGTTTTGCAGGTATTTTAGAGAGTGATTTTGGGATTTTTTTTTTACCAGGGGTTTTTCAGTTTTCCAATAGGGAACACCAGAATTTGTGGCAGGACCCTGCTGGCTCAGAGCTGGCACCTTGGACCCATCTGGCAGTGGCTGACCTCTTGGCCAAATGGGGCAAGGAGGACATGCTTTGACAGTTCAAAGCAGGCCACCACACCCAGAACATCTTCTGGGTGATAGCTGCCCAGATGGCCAGGCAGGGGACACAAATGTCAGTGCTGCACAAAGGCCAACCCTGCAGCTGCAGTCCACTGGCAGCTGGCCCAGAGGGGCAGATACCTCTACTGGCTCTGCAATCCCCATTCAGGTCTGGCAGGTGCACAGCAGATCACAGCCAGGCAGCAGCCCCCACCGCCAGATTGTTGCAGTGGGTGGAGGTTGCAGGGAACTCCCAGGGCTGCTTCAGCAGTCCAGCTGGCACAAGGGGTACCAACCCAGGTACCAACTGACTGAACCCCAGAAGTTCCTGAGAACTAGTAGCACTGAGCTACTTGCCAGGGTGGCTTTTTATATTGCTGGGGCAAGAACAGGGCAGCTTCTTATACTGCGGGGGACAGCACAGGTGATGGCCCCAGGATCTAGCTCCCCCTGGCTGAAGATCCAGGAGGAGACAGGCAGGGTTATTTTGCCACTAGCGGCACAATTTGCTCTGCAACAAAGTGCATGTTTGAGCATGTGTGCTGAGGCAAAAAGCCCTGGCTCAAATTTACACCGCTTCTATTTGAGTTGCTGCAAACGCACATGCTTCTATGTGTGGACACGCCCTATCTGGTCAAAATCCTCACAGTTGAGATGGACACTCACAATCAACATTTTTTTCTTCCAGGTTCCTTGTAAATTTATGTATATGCTGCCAATTCTAGAAAATGGCCAAGGATGTAGAAATGCTTTGAAATGCCTGTTGATATGAAGGAGCTTAAAAGCATCTTACCAGAAATTAAAATAAATTGTCTTGTCATAGCAGTGAAATTAAAAAAAGAAAAAAAAGAAAACCTGGGCAGATAATGCATTCTGTAAATTCTAGTGCTATGGTATTTTGCTTTTTTTACCTTTTAATTTGTTTGTTTGTTTAGCACATCTCCTGATAATATACTGCTACAGGAAAATATTAAATGAAAAACCAAAAGCAAACAGATATAGTGTGCATGACTCCAACAGGTTAAAACCAGGGCTATCCAACTGGTAGCCAGCTGGGTGCAAGCAGCCTATGAGGGGTTAAATTGCAGCTATGATGTAAATACAGAAATTCATTTCAATATCTACCTTATATTTAGAAGGGACTAGACAATGATTACTGTATTTATTTGAATATAAGATGACCCCCCTAATATAAGATTCTATATATGGAAAATGTATGAATTTGTTATAGTTTTCCAGGAATAGAATCTAATTATTGGAAGTTGGCCTTCAATTTCTCCCCCTCCCTCTGCTACAATAGGGAAAATAAATATGGGGGGAGGGGTTAGGTGGCCCCCTTGCCCTCTACTTCCCAGCTTCCTCCCCCTGCAGCCTCTTCTGTCCCCACATTCCTGTCAGACTCTGGAAGCACATGAAAGTGAGGGGCAAATTTGAAAACACTGACCTGGAAATAAATACACCTGTAGTAATCTGCATATGGGCAAATTACCATGGGTACCCAACTTAGTTTGCTGAGAATTGATACATTTTACCATTTTTGAAACTGCTGGAAGTTTTAGCATGGGTACTTTGTAAATACACTTTTAAGCTGCACTTTTGTACGTTACGTATATTGCAAAGTAGTCACAAGATTAGTCCAAAACCAAAAGGCCCATGATTTTACCATATAGTTAATTGGACTGGTAAATTATGCAGCCAAGTGCACCCCCAACAGAGTCAACAGCATTTCAAGCCATGAGGACCCCACAACTCAGCACTGGTCAGTATGTGTATGTGCTCCAGATACCCCCACAAAGGATCCATGTGCTAATTAGCCCACACTCATGACTGAAACTAGGTGTTCTTGTCATGAGTCCTGGGATCCTCTAAAAATTTACATGCAAATGAGGTGCTGGGCAGCCTGGTCCGGCTCTATCTCATGGAAGGTGGGTCACACAAAAAAGCAAGGGTTCTGGGTAAACTGTTTAAGGCCCTGTTAGGTGATGTTTGCCAGGCATTTAAGGCTGGTGAAGAAACAGGACTCATTGGAAATGGGAAAGACAGTCACAGCTGAGCTGTGAGAATGAAGAACAAGTCAAAACGTATTCAGTGTATTGGCACTGAGGGGGACTGAGCATAATTGGCACTACCACATATCTTATTCAGATGGGCTGCACTAGCTTGTCCTTGTGGTAGGTTCCCATCAGTATGTTTCCCCAGTATTCTATATGTTTTATAGTCATGCTTAGTGTTGTCTGCATTTAATCAGTTTCCATTACTGATCACATAACTGCTTTTGGCAGTAGTTTAATGATCGGCAAAGTATTTAATGAGATTTCATTGTATGCAAAAATAGTATGAGGAGCTTCTTCTCCATGCTGACTGGGTGGAAAAACCTTGTCTAATATTCGAGTAAAGACAGTATTTTGTATGGATTTGGTTTGCTTATTTTTCATTGTTAATTACTGCTATTGTGATAAGGTTAGCTCAGTAAGATATCCTTAATATGTTCAAGACATAACAATCTCTTCTGGAGTAAGTTCCAGATTCTTGGGCCAAGGTCAAGAAAGTTCTGTGTCCTTACCACATAGATTTTCCTCTTGAGATTCACATTTACTTGTTCCAGTGGCACATAGCTGTTGAAAGAGATGATCCTTGGCTGAACAGAGAAATCCAGAGCAGCCTAAGGGCAAAAAGCGGGGCATATAAGCAGTGGAAACAGAGAGATTACTAAAGAGGAGTATGCCTCCTCAGCTTGCAGTTGTAGGGAGGCAGTTAGAAAGACCAAAGCTACCATGGAGCTGAGGATGGCATCCCAAGTTATGGATAACAAAAAATTGTTTTTCAGATATATAGAGAGTAAAAGGAAGGCCCAGGGTGGAATAGGACCACTACTGAATGGGCAAAAGCAATTGGTGACAGACAAGGAGGACAAGGCTGAACTCCTTAATGAGTTCTTTGCCTCAGTCTTCCTAAACGAGGGGCAAGACAAGTCTCACATGGTAGAGAGGCAACAGCTGAGTGCCAGACTACCAAGCGTTGACCCTGAGATGTAGCAGAGTTATTTGGAAGGACTGGATGTGTTTAAATCGCCAGGCCCGGATGAGGTCCATCCGAGGGTGCTGAAGGTACTGGCTGATATCATTGCACGGTCACTGGCAAGAATATTTGAGCACTTGTGGCGCATGGGCCAGGTCCTGGAGGACTGGAAAAGGGCCAATGTGGTCCCTATTTTCAAGAAGGGGAGGAAGGAGGATCCAGGCCACTACAGGCCAGTCAGTCTCACCTCCATCCTTGGCAAAGTCTTTGAAAAGATTATAAGGCACATATATGTAAGAGCCCAGCAGGAAAAAATATGCTGAGGGGAAACCAGCATGGGTTCATAGCAGGTAGATCATGCCTGACTAAGCTGGGCTATTTTTATGACCAGGTTACAAAATACCTGGATGCAGGAGTAGGGGTTGATATCGTTTACTTAGACTTCAGGAAGGCCTTCGATATGGTGTCCCACCCCATACTGGTGAAGAAGTTAAGAGGCTGTGACTTGGATGATTACACAGTCTGGTGGGTGGCAAATTGGATAGAGGGTCATACCCAGAGAGTGGTAGTGGATGGGTCGGTATCGACCTGGAAGGGAGTGGGTAGTGAGGTCCCGCAGGGCTCAGTCCTTGGATCGATACTCTTCAATTTTTTCATCAGTGACTTGGACGAGGGAGTGAAGTATACTCTATCCAAGTTTGTGGATGATACAAAACTGTGGGCAGAAGTGGACACACCAGAGCAGGGAACAGCTACAGGCAGACCTGAACAAGTTGGACAAATGGGCAGAAAACAATAGAATGCAATTTAACAAGGAGAAATGCAAAGTGCTGCACCTAGGAAGCAAAAATGTCCAGCACACCTACTGCCTAGGAAATGAGCTGCTCAGTAGCACGGAAGCTAGCATGAAGCAGAAAGGGATCTTGGAGTCCTAGTGGACTCCAAGATGAATATGAGTCATCAGTGAGACGAAGTCATCAGAAAAGCTAACTGCACTTTATCATGCATCAGCAGATGATACTTCCCATCTATCGAGCACTGGTCAGACCGCAGTTAGAATACTGCGTGCAGTTTTGGGTGCCACACTTCAAGAGGGATGTGGATAACCTGGAGAGGGTCCAGAGGAGGGCCACTCATATGATTAAGGGCTTGCAGGCCAAGCCCTGTGAGGAGAGACTAGGGCACCTGGACCTCTTCAGCCTCCACAAGAGAAGGTTGAGAGGCGACCTTGTGGCTGCCTATAAATTCATCATGAGGGTGCAGAAGGGAATTGGTGAGGCTCTACTCAACAAGGCGCCCCTGGGGGTCACAAGAAATAATGGCCATAAGCTAGCAGAGAGCAGATCTAGACTGGACATTAGGAGGAACTTCTTCACAGTTAGAGTGGCCAAGGTCTGGAATGGGTTCCCAGGGGAGGTGGTGCTTTCCCCTACCCTAGGGGTCTTCAAGACGAGGTTGGATCGGCATCTGGCTGGGGTCATCTGAACCCAGCACTCTTCCCTGTCTATGCAGGGGGTCAGACTCGATGATCTATTGAGGTCCCTTCCGACCCTAACATCTATGAATCTATGAATCAGTTTGGTCCAGTCTCAATAAGGCCTTTGAACATGAGGATCTGAACTTGGCATTTGATCCAGTATTCCATGAGAAACCAATGAAGGGAGCAGAGTACTAGATACACTGTTGTGAAACCATGGTAGTTAGTTTTAGTATTTCTATACCTTGGCACAGAGAATTGCATTAAGCAGGCCTGAAAGTCAAATGTTGTAATCTTCACAATTGAAAATTGAAAAAGATGTTTCTAGCATGTTGGCTGTCATGGTATTGACAGACTACAAGAACTCTAGATAAAACCCAGGCTGTCTACTATGTTTTGTGATCTGAGGGTAATATCTTCAGTAAAAAGAATCTTTTAGAAGTGAAAAATACTTTCCCCTCTCTTGCATAAACATCCTTGCAGTTTTTCTAAGAGTTAATGTCTGTCAGCCCTTTCTTTATCCATTTGTTGTTTTCAGCCAAGTTATTGAAAGTGGGAAGATGGTGCAAGTTGCACTGGATAAGAAGGTGAAGGCAGTACATTCTCTATTCTGGCATTTTATTCCACACAGTTTTAGTGTTGTGCTGTATCCTTTTATAGAAGTTGAGCAAGTTGAAGGTAGTTTAATAATGTGAGTATGGTTGTGCGATTGCCACTCTTGTCTCCCTTCACATCCTTCTGTCAAACTCACTTCTTAAAAGCCACTGCCAGCTGAAAATGGCTAGGCAATTGGTAAGATGTAATTAGTGCTTATGGTCATGTTATCATGCCCCACACTTCCCCTTTTGTTCCTCTTCCCATTTTTTTTTTTGTTCTCTGCTAACCAGGTTTGTAAAACTCTGGGTAACAGGGCTGTCATCTTAAGTGTTTGTGCAATGGCTAGCACAGTAATGACCAAGCCTTGATTTGGGCAGCCTGGAACACTACCATAAAGTAATAAGAAAAGATAAATCAGTTACTGCCAGTAGCATGTGCTGCCTTGTAGCCTAACCTGAGAGGTGTTCAGAGTGTCAATACTGCACAGTAAAGTTGTAGGCAACCTATAATAAATTGTACAAGGATTCCTTATATTAACATATGTTGATATCTATCTGTCCCTGTTCTGTCCCCCCAGCACGGATTGTCTTATTTTATGTTATTCTTTTACAAACTGTCAAGAAGCTATGAAAATGTAAGGGGTGGTGGGGAAGGGAGAGCATCAGTGACTCTGGTTAATGACTGTTTATAGACAGCATGTACAGACATTCAGTCTCCCAAGAGAAACTCTCCCAGTTTCCCACTCTCCCAGGAGTGATTTAAACCTGGTTGTTCCCAGGTTATTTTACTTTGGGAGAAAAAGCCTGAACATCTGTACTCTCGTGGTTTCTACTAGGACAGCAGTAACTCTCCCAGGAGAAACTAAATGTCTGTACAAGGCCAGAAATTTACTACATCCTCTGTTTCATGATGGTTTTGTTGGACAGAATTACCTTCAAGAACATTTTGTAATTTGAGTCTGTGAGCATCCAGGTGAAGACCATTATGATGGTTAGTTTTTGCCTGGAGATTGTTGCATTAGTCTGATTTAGGTCCAGGCCAGTAAACTGTCCTTGTGTTATCTACATCCATGTCTACGTCAAAAAAATAGATCCAGTGTGTAATTGGAGGTGTCTGTCTGTCCATCTGTCTATGTAACTGAGAGGTAGTGTGCACATCTCTTATGCCATTGCCATGTGTGTGTCCTTTAGGGTATACACCTGAAGGCAGCATTTAAAATCTAGGCAGTTGCAAAGGGTCTCATGTAACCACTGGCCCAGTCCTTCTTTGTATCTCATATTGCATGCTGCCCATTAGCCCTTTCTTATGCTTCATTTGTCAGGAGTGCCAGGGATTCTAACGGTACTCCGTATCTGTTCTCTTGTGTCATATTTTGGAAATGTCCTTATGAAACCACTGCTGTTTGTCAGCAGTGTAAGAACGCAGCTGAATGCCTGGGGTGCTTGCTCATATAGGGGCAGTGGCAACTCATAGTTGCTGCTGCTGCTGCAATCACAATCATGCAGCTATGGCAAAAGCCATGTTTTTGCCCTCCGTCTCCATCAGCACTTCGGGAGTTTGCCTCTGTCGCCCCACCCTAGTTATGCCACTTCTGTTAGAAACTGAGGATAATAAGCTACACCTTCAGTAAGTGAAATGTACTTAAGCTCTTCAGCAGGTGCAGGAGCCCACCACGCTCCAAGCTGCAGAACTAGGAAGTTATGCTAAGTTGAAAGAAATTAACCTCAATTAAAGGGAATATTGATTGATAGTTATAGAGATAAATATGATATATCACTCAGGAAAAAACTACATTAAAAAAACATTAAAGTTGTGACAGAAAACACTGGAAGTGAGGAAATTCATGGTGAAGGGTGAAATGTAAAATCGTTTACCTTTAAAAAAAATTCTAGAGTAACAGAACACAGTAAGGAATTAGTTAAGAATATCCCCCATTGTGCCTAGAGATTAGGATTCTAATCTTTAGGGTGTGTTCTCATCTTGATTTGTAGATTTTCTGCAGCTCAGATCTCATTAAGCATGTTAAATTCAAAAAGCATTATGCTTTTCACCTGTGAATTTCTTCTTTTTTCCCCCAATTTCAGGGGGGTTTTTTCTTAGTCTCAAATTCTTTTGCAAGAAACTTTGAAGCTTTATATCCAAATAAAAATAGTCATCTTTATTTTTAATACAATAATGTTATGTGCTAAATAATGGATGTGATTAGTCATGTACACCAAGGAGTGGGTGGGACAAGCTTTTCACCTATGATACTGCCAGTATCTACCATTTGGGCTTTAAAGAAAAAAAAATATGTAGCATCTCTCAGCAGTAGTAGGTCACTTAGCTTTTCTGTAGGTCTGGTAATAATTAGGGCTGTGTGAAATTTTGCCAGCTGTTTCGTTTTGACGCTGTTTCGACTAGTTTCGAGCTGAAACAATGAAATCGAAATGAAAGGCTTCAAAACAGACTCAAAATGAAATGAGGGCAGTGGAAACATTTCTAAAGTTTTGAAACATTTTGTGTTTTGAAGCTGGGCTTGCTTCCAGCTAAAGAGAAACTAAGGAGAGGGAGGGGGAAGAGCGGGGAAGGACTGCTCTTATATTGACTGTGTAGCTGGCCAGTGACTGTGATCCTTCCCTGAGGTCCCTTCCAGTCCCAGTGCTCTGGGGGAGGGATGGAAAAACAGCATAAAAAGCATTGTTTGAACTGAGCTTTCTCTGTGCCTTCACACTTACAAGTGACACAAGTTTTGCTCTGGACAGTTTGAGGTGCATTTTCCCAGAAACCCCTGCACCTGTCTTCTTGAAACTTGGCAGGCTTCATGGCCTCAGGAGAGGCTACCATCCATGAAATTTTCACCCCACTGTGCCTTAACACGTACATGTGACACGAGTTTTGCTTTCAAGGCTTTGAGGTGCAGTTTCCCAGAAATCCTTGCACCTATCTACTTGAAATGTGGCAGGCTTCATGGCCTCAGAAGGGGCTACCATCCCCACAAGTGTAATCTGAATCAGGCAAGAAATGACAAAGTTATAGGCAGTTTCACGCTTACCCATTATAGCCTATGGTCAAAACAGCAAAACAGTTTTGACAAAATGAAACAGAACAGTGGTTTCGAAATGAAATGAAACTCAAAACAAAACACTATCCCATCGAAACAGTGAAACAGAAGTTGAAACAAAATGGTGCTGTTTCGCACAGCCCTAGTAATAATGTGCAATATCATTCACTTATTTGTGCAATTTCAGTGCATGTCAAAAGGACCAGATTCTGCTCTGTTACATCTGTAGAATTACAGGATCAACAGAATTGTTTATATCATGCAAAACTGACAGCTAATCAAAGCAGGATAGTGTCTATATGGAGATATAGTTAGGTGTAACTTTAGTCTGTGTATTTATGTCAGGTAAAAAGCAGCAGCCATAGGCAAGTAAGTGCTGGTCCTTTGGCCTCCTCACTGAAAGCAGCTGCAGTAAGATTGGGAGCCAAGGAGTCATCCCTTCCATTGAAAAGCTGCACTGTTTTTATTCTTTCATCTTTACCCAGAGCAGAGAAGGGGAAGTGATAATTACATTGAAAGGCCACATTTAACAACCATCTCTTAGATGATGATATACAGTAAAAGCTCTGTTATCTGACATTCCTTGGGAACGAGGGATGCCAGATAAAAAAATATGCCAGTTAATTCAGTGGCCCTGGCCACTGCTTCTCACGTGTATCTGGGGTGTCCCTCTGCTCCTCCTGCGGCATCACCTCCCCTCCTGCAGGACAGGGAGGCAGGTACCGCACAGCCCTGCACAGCCTGGTATGCTCCTGGGCCATGGGGGCTCGGCAGTGCAGGCTGCTTTCCCTGAAGCATGGGGGTTTGGAGAAACTGGAAGTGCCATGGTGGGCACTTCCGGTTTCACTTTATCTTACAAGCTGGGATGCTGGTTAGTGAGGCATGCCGACTTGTAAGATGCCGGATAACAGAACTTTTACTGTAGATGTTTCTAGAGAATTAGCACAGTTGAATTCCTTTGAATGGAATGACACTTCTCTATAAGCTCAATGAAGCTTCACTATAAAGAGTGACCATCCTCTGAAATGTAAGTAGTATGAGACCTTCACTTCAATTTAACTATAAACTAAATTTCATTCTAACAGTTGTCTCTCTATAGTTTCATATGGTGTGGGGAGGGTGGGGAGGAAGAACCTGTAAAGGCGGAAGAGTGCTTATCCTCACAAAGCCCCAGTGGTGATAAGAAGCTTTCAGTAGAGGTACACTGCACAGTTATATTGTCTATTGTATATTGGAAATTTTAAAATAAAAAATAACACCCCTCTCTCCCCAACTCAAATAAAATTTAACTAGGGATAAATGAGTCTCAAGTGGGCTAGTGCTGTTTCTGAAAGTTCATCCAAATTCACAGTTGTTTTTTTGCCTGAACAATCTGAATAGGGCAACTGTTTATTTTGGATAAGCTTCTGGACATCAAGTGCCCTTCCTTAAGATCTGAGGAAGCTCTCTCATCTATACAGTTGGTCCAAGAAAAGATACCACAGAAAATTTTGTCTCCTGTATATTTCCTGGACCATAATGGCTGTAACAGCATAGAAAATTTGGAGTGGAAAGGACCTAAAGAGTAGACCTGTGTGAATAGGGATGATTTGGATTTGGATTTGACTGATTCAGAGGACAGTGATTTGATTCAGAGATTCAGATCACTGTCCTGAATCAATTCGGCTGAACCGGCTTCGGAAGGTTTGGCGCTGATTCCGTGATTCGGCCATAGACTATAATGGGGAATCACTGAAATACCTATAACCTTGTTGTTTTTTGGCAGATTTGGATGAAATCATGAAGGATGGTAGCCCCTTCTGAAGGCATGAAACCTGCTATGTTTTAAGAAGATAGGTGCAGGGGTTTTTGGGAAACTGTACCTCAAACTGTTCAAAGTAAAACTCGTGACATGTGACATTGTGTGTGTGTTAAGGTGAAGTGGGATGAAAATTGCGGGGATGATAGCTCCTATTCTCACCCTTACAACCTCACTGCAACCAATAAGCCTCAGGCTTCTTAAAGATCATACAGGTCTGGCCTTTCCCCAGCTAGGTGGCTGGAGGTTTTCAGGCATCTCCTGCTCCTACCCGCCTTTCACCAGGGAGATTTGTGCCACCAGCAGTCCCCCCAGGTCCCTACCCTGGCAGGGTATGGTTTTAGGTAATGCTCCTCCTCCCCATATAGCCCCAGCCTATACCTCCAAGTTCTTCCTGGCATGGGAGCTCAGCAGGTAGATGTTCTTCCCCTGCTGACTGGTGAGAAACTGTACTGTCACCTCCAGCTCTGAGAGGTGAGAGTTGCCTCATTAGCACCTGTCCTGACACATACATAGCCCCTCGTGCGGGCATAAGGCCTGCCAAGTTCTGTGAAACTACACCTCAAACTGCTGAAAGCAAAACTTGTGTCATGTGTGTTAAGGGGTAGGTTGTAGCCATGTTGGTCTAAGGACATAGGCAGACAAGGTTCTTTGGGTCAGTCTGATACTTTTTATTAGACCAACTGAGCAGTTGGAGAAATTCTTCTTTGCAAGCTTTGGGGTTTACAAACCCTTCGTCAGGCTGAGGAAGCATCTAGTGTGCTCTTCCTGGATGGAAGGAATAGTAAAGAAGCCAGAGGCTGGCATGTAATGCAGGCAAGAAAGCCAGTCAGTGAAGGCATGCCCTTGGTCCACAATGGCAGCGGCTGGTGTGGAAGAGACTGGCTTGTGCTGGGAGTGCTGGCATGGGAAAGTGGGTCCCCCTCTTCCACATTCCCTCGCCTCTGCCCTTCTGCCTCCATGACTCTGTTTACCAGCACCTCCGTCCAGTGATCGAGGGTTTTGGTGCTGCACATGCTCCCCTTCACCCTCAGGTTGGACATGCCCACCAGCACATGGAACATATTGGACCACAACAGATCCAGCAGTTTTTTGATGCCCTCCTTCAGCCACCTCACCAGTGCCTACAACTTGCTTCAACCAGGAACACTGATCCCCTGGAACTTCTCCATTTCATTCTTAAGCTCCCTCACTGCAAGGATCACCTGGCTAAGAAGGGCATCGCCAGCACTGAGGGTCTTGGTGGTCTCGAAGAATGGCTTGAGGACCCCCAAGATCTGGGAGATGGTATCCACTCCCCTCTAAGAGGGCCGCTGATCCTAATCTCCCTGAGCAAGGCTATGTCATGGATAGCCTTGTGTTGTTCCACCAGCCTTTCCAGCATCAGGTGTGTGGACTTCCACCGAGTCTCCACATCCTGCATGATTTTGTGCTGCGGGATGCTCAGCTCTGCCTGTTTGTCCCACAGCATTTTGCCCCTCTTGATGCTGTGGTGGAAGTAGCTTGCTACCTTCCAGCATTTTGAAATAAGCTGGCTGGTCATGGTAGTAATGGTGCCGTCACTGGAAGCCCTATTCCCCTCCAAGGTGTCCCTGACTATGAGGTGGAACTTGTGAGCCACACAGTGAATGCCAACCAAGTTGGCATCACGCACCACCTTGACCATATTGCCCCCATTGTTGGTGACCATGAACCCATGGGTGAGCTTGCTCTGCCCAATGAGCCACCCCTGCACCATGCAGTTGATGGCCACCATGATCTGCCTTCCCATATGGGAATCATCCATCACCTGTATTTGAAGGACAGCCCACCTCTGGCCTGACTGATGGCACCAGCGTCCTGTGAGGGAGAGGTAGGCATGATCTCCACCCTGGCCGCTCCAGATGTCCGAGGTGAAGTACAGAGCTACCTGTGGCCCTGCCTTGCACAGCTCTTCCCTCAAGTACTCCCAGCATGCCTCATAGAGGGAGGACATCACTGCTAAAGGGGGTGCATGTGGGCACTTGGTAGGATGGGGCCACGAGTGCCATGAGCCACCTGAACCCTGGATGCTCAACTAAGGAGAAGGGGTGGCCATTCAGAGCAAGCATCTCCCCAGTGCTCTGGGTGACCTTGCTCACCTTTGGAATGTGCCCCCTCCTTTGCCCCACCTTTCCCCCACTGGTCCAGGGTGATCTGCCTCTGCTTCTTGGGGACAGGGGCCTTGAAGTGAGAGGGGGACTTCTTTTTGGGTATGCTCCCACTGGTGCCAGGCTGAGGAGGATCAAGGGCAAGGGGTCCCCCTGAGATGCAGTAGCATCGCCGTGGTGATGAAGTGTTTCACCTCCTCGTGCCGGCTGATCTGCTTTCAGCAGTACTGGAAGATAGCATACTTGAGATCACCTGCCACCTCAAAATTTTCCCGCACTATACTACCTCCTCACTTCTGGGGTACGGGTGTGGATATTGCCTTATCCCCTCCATAACAGGCAGAGGCACAACAACAGGAGGAGATGACTTAGCTGAGCCACTTGCCTCCACAACCTCAACCTTTTCTGAGGTGCTTTCCGGAGAAGTAGACCTGGCTGTATGGGAACTTTAAGGCATGTGGAGCACAAACTCAGATTCTTTCTTGTTCCCCAGAATTTCTTTTGCTAGGGCACTCGGGTCCCCTGCTTTCAGGTCTAGCTCCTCCTCTGGCACTGGGAGGCTTATGCTGGGAGATGAAATTGGGGTGGAAGAGACTGTCATGCTGGTGCTGGTAGCTATTTCTGGTGTTAGGTTAGCTGGTTCAGGTGCAGGTGCAGGAACAGGTACTGCTCCCACCTCCTTGCTCCCACTTGCAGCAGAAGCCTCATTGCTGCCAGGATATGTCTATGTTTGGGGCGGGGTGGGGAACTTGTAGCTCTCCCGCTACCCTCTCTAGCCCCTTTCCCTCCCCTTCCAGAAGACCTGGCACCTGCCTTTCCAGCACACTTCACACTTCATGCTTTGCTGTGCTGGAAAATGTGTGTATGTGCAACTGTAACATCTCTTCTGTGTGTGTGTGTGTGTGTGTGTGTGTGTGTGTGTGTGTAAAAATAACTAGTATCTCTTCTTCTCTGTTTACTGTATGTGTAATTAATAATATTAATATATCTTCTCTGTTTACTGTATGTATGCATAATTAATAATATCAATATCTCGTTTTCTCTGATTACTGTATGTGCCTGTAACTAATATCTCTTCTTCTTGGTTTACTGTGTGTGAGTGTGTGTAATGTATGTGTTTTCCTGTACAGTGATGAATCATGCTAGCAGGGAAAATATAGCGTTGTTTTAAAGCATGGGAAAAGATAACAAGAATAAGAGGCTTTGGGGGGAATAATAAGTTGAAAGAAATGGATTGGATAGGGATAAGTAAAATGATTCTAGGCAAGGGTATTTAGTAAGCTGTATCCAGTCCCTTCCAAGAAGACAGACTATCAAGAGTCTGACTAGAAAGCCAAGACAGTCCGGTAGAACCTTTCAGATGCTGTTGCTCAGGCAGAAACAGCTCACAAAAGGTACAGAAAGGCTGCAGACAGAGGCTTATATGCTGTTTCTACGTTCCTCCCCCCGAGCCAGAGCACTGTGATTGGAAAAGGACTCAGGGAAAGATCACAGTCACTGGCCAGCTACAGCTGTCAGTCTTCCCCCCCCATTTCCCCTCCCCTTCTCAGTTTCTGTTCGCCTGGAAGTCTGCCTTCCGAATCTCCAAATCTTTTCTGAGTCAATTCGGAGTTTTTTTGGTCTTCCGATTTGATTCAGATTTGGTGATTTGGTCTCCGACTCCATCCGAATCTTCTCCAAATCGAATTGGTGACCCAAGCTTTGCACACCCCTACTAAAGAGGCAATGTTGTCCAAACCCCTACTCAAAGCAGGACCGTCCCCAACTATATCATCCCAACCCTCCAACAGTCCAACCCTACTACCATTCAGTATTTGTCTTTTGTTTTTCATGTGTGGTTAGTGGAGCATTGAAAGGGAAGTTGAAAGAGGGGTGATTTGGGTGTGGCATGTGTAATAGATGCGTGGATCAATTGAGAAGTAGGTAAGGAAAAAAAATCTTTATGTAGGAGGCTGGGACCAAGTTGCAGAGTATGTGCTACGGTGTTGGTGAAATAACAGTGGTATTTCTGAAAAAAGATAACAGCTTTTCATAGAAAAGGCAGAAAGAATTGTACCCAATGTGTGTGTGTGTGTGTGTGTGTGTGTGTGTGTGTGTGTGTGTGTGTATGTATAAAAATAAACAAGACAGAGAATAGTAGTAAGGTATTAGTTAGGTTAGGATGGGATAAGTAAAATTTTAAGTATTTGGTAGATGGGGATGGACAAGAATTACTGAATAGGTGAAACAAAAGACAGGCAAAATGACAAGGAGTAAAGGCATGGTAAGCCAGGTACGATCTTAGATTGTTTAAGGAAAATCGCACCAAAAACATGATTTCCATAGAACAAGTGTGTATACCATGGTGTACAGAATTGAGATGAAAATCTTATGACAGCTTCTGTGACTATATTTTTTGTCTAATCTGGAAATTAAAGTATTTTGTTATATTATAAAAGTGTATTGCTATGGATCATCAGCCATCTCCTAGTTGAAACCTGGAAGCTGCAAGCTTGGCATGCATGGGTCTTATACATTTTAAGTCACCGTACATATTGAATAAAAAAGCATGCTGTATCATGTATAAAATTTCATCTCATTCACTATAATTTAGGAGAAGAAAAGAATAAGAGTTTATTTAATAGATAATAGACCATTTAATAAATTAGGTTTTTTTGAGGTCATAGGTTAAATTTAGTTATTATAAACCCCCCATTGAGTAAAGTAATTTATCAAATAGTATATGGAATATTGCATTAAAATGATTGAAGAGCAAATACAACATACTGCTTAGAGCTTCAACATATAGGTAGGATTGTACCTAAAAATTAATGCCCACATTTTTAAAAAACATCCACACACATCATCTCAGTTCTGCAGATGGGCCTATGAATAACTTTAATCATGTGACTTGTCCCATTGAATACATAGGAAAGCTTATTTGTGTAAAGGTATTTTTATGTTTATTTTCAGGATTGGGAACATGATTTCTGTGTGCAATTAACATAGGTGCACTACTTGGAAGTGCAGATGACCACCTATACACTCAACTGCCCAGTTTCATATACAAACTTTACTTGTGTACATGCTTCCAAAACCCTGGATCTCAGTGTAGATATTTTCATTTGATAAAACAAATGTTGAGAGGCCAAGAGTTCACAGATCACTAACTGAAAAGAAAGATGATTTGGTTTTCATTATTCTCACAGACCTATATTAGAGAAATATTCCATATTGTGTAAGCCTTTGTTTTCTATAGGCAAAAGTAAAATCTGAAAGCCCTTTGGAGTTTTAAATACAATATAAATGTCATGCGTAATCATAACAAATATGCACAATGTTTTAAAACATTTGTATTGTATGGAAGCAATTACTGGCACCAAGTGTATCACACGCCCCTCACATGGGCTAGAGCCAAAAAAATGAAGGTTTCTAAACAAAATTACTTCTGTGTGGGTGGGAAGAGAGCAAGGTTAACTTTTATTAGGAAGCAATATCGAGCCATATTTTAATGCCAATCACATACTTTTAAAGTCTAATAAATAAGTAATAAAACTGCTTCATGTTTCGGCTTAGGTTACTTTTTCCCTTCATTCTCTGTTACTGGTCTTCCAAGGGAGATCCTTAGACTTTTATAGTAGAAGTCATTAAGACATGACATGTATAAATAGGAATCCAGCTTATAGCAGGCAGCTATTGTTCCATTTGCCTTGTGCCCAATCTGTGGTTGCTGACAGAGTAAAGTATTCAGTTTCCTATTTTTCAACATGTTAGTATTATGTCCTTAAAATAAACCACAGTTGTCCCCCAGGCTTTCATTTCAGAATCATGGAAATGTCAGCATTTTTGAACTACCTGTGATTGTTCCATACATACTTATGAGTGAAGGTATGACTTGCTGTACTGGATACGGCCACTGGTCTCTTTCTTTTCCAGTCTTCTGCTTCTAACACTTGATGAAGCTGTCCACAATGTGTGTTCTTCCATAAGTTAGTGAACCAAATCCTTTCCTGTCTTCTGCTACTCTGTGATCCATTTATATCCATATTTTCATGTGTGATATCCACATTCTCATGTGTTAATTGCCTAGTTTTCCTCAGCTTATACAGCTGCAACTTCCAAAGTTGGGTTCTCCTTTGCCTCTATCTGACCCTAAGCTAAACCTGTATTGAGAATGCCTTCATACCACTTAAGCAAAGACCCAATAAGAATAATACAAACCAAATGTGGAGTAGTCTCCCCAACAACATTAGCAACCCCATTCTAACACCAGAGCTTTTATTTCTTGTGAGAAAAGGTATCCTCCTGAGATACTATTCCACAAATACTGTACTATGACACAGAGGCATAGCAGCTCAGCTCTGCCTGGGGCAGCTACAGACACATGGATTATATTCAAAAGGACCTTGGTAAACCGGAGAACTGGGCTATCAGATAGGAAAATAAAATTCAGTGAAGACAAATGCAAAATGCTAAACATATGAAAAAACGACCAAATACAAAATGCAGATACAATGTGGGGGTAACTGGCTTAGCAGTAAGACTGCCCAGAAAGATCAGGGCTCATGGTGGATCACAAACCCAGCATTAGTCAGTAATGGGATGCTTCTACAAAAACAAACAAACACAATTTCATTTTAGGTTGTATTAACAGATTCAATGCACGCAAGCCACATAGGAAGTAATAGTGCAACTCTGCTCTATGCTGGTTAGCTGGTCAGCTCTTGTACTTTGTCCAGTTTGGTGCACTGTATTTCAAGAAGGATGTAAAGAGACTGGATGGTAACCAGATGTGAATGAAGATGATGATATAGTTGTTGGAATGTAGCCAGATGAAAAATTGAAGGAACTAGATAGGTTTAGTTTAGAGAAAAAGAGACTGAGGGGGAACATGACAGAAGTTTTCAAATATTTAAAACATTGCCATAAAAAAGACATAGAAAATTATTCTGCCTTACCACAGAGGCAATGGGTTGAAATGGTGTCAAAGCAGATATGGGTTAAATCCCAGGGAAAACTTCCTAACTGTAAGAACCATTGGAAAATAGAACAAGCTTTTTAGAAAGGTTATGGAGACTCCCTTGCCAGAGGTTTTCAAGAAGAGTCTGAGTAGTACCATATTTACTTGAATTTAAGATGACCCTCATAATTAGATTTTACACATGAACATTTATTTTTTTAATGTAATTTTTCCATGTATAGAATCAAATTATTGGAGGGTCATCTTTAATTAACCTGCTGCAGGCAGGCAGGCACTGGGGGAGCAGGTGCTTGTGCCTGCTCCTATCCCACCGCTGTCCCCAGCCTGCCCCCAGCCCACAGCCTTGGGCTCTCCCCACCCAGCCTCTGCTCCCTGCCCTCCCCACCCCCCCACCTCTGCTCTATCCCTAGCCTCTGCTTCCCCAGCTCCACTCCCAGGCTCTGCTCACGCCCCTCCTGTGCTTCATGCTGGTAAACTATATCCCCATACTCGCCTGGGTCACAGAGCATGGCTCCAGCCCATAAAAAAGATAAGGAAAATTATTCTGCCTTACCACAGAGGCAATGGGTTGAAATGGTGTCAATGCTGCTATGGGACTGGGCTCAGTGCCCAAATGCTGCTATGGGACTGGGCTCAGTGCCCAGGCTGCAGTGTTTATGGAGCCTGGCAGTGTGGAATAAGGATAATGGGGTAAGGGAGAGGGGCAGACAGCGCTACATGGTGAAAGGGAGAAGCAGGGGGGAGATGGCGGGGTGCAGAAGGGCAGGCAGCAGCTATGACTACAGCCCCGGCCTCAGGTAGGGGCTGGATTCTGACCCACAGCAGCTGCCTGCCCCTCCCACTGCCCTCATACTCAAGTCTAAGATGAGGGGCTGAAATGCTAAATTGTGGGGGGATGACATCACTATAGAATCAAATGGAATGGTATTGAGCTGGGATGCTTTGTAAATAATCAATTTGTCCGTATGTGAAGGGGTTGGACAGCAGTGTAGCAATGTGGTTGCAGCAGCAGCGACTTCTGGTTCCTGCTGTGATGCTGGTATTATGCAGTTGCAATCATGAAGTTGCCAGCAGCAGCTGCTTTCCTTATTCCCATTTAGCCTCCCAAGTTGGTACCTGGGCTGGTTGCTTTGGTCTTCCTATCCCAATTGCATTTAAAGAACTCTTACTGAGAGTGCAGGAACAAACTTTCATGATACATAGGAAGACTAGCAAGTGTGGCAGAAGACCAGCTTGGCTTAGCAGGGAACTCTTCAGTAAGCTAAATCACAAAAAGGAAGCTTTTAAGAAGTGGAAACTTGGAGAAATAACTAGGGAAGAATATAAGAATATTACTCTGGCATGCAGGGATGAAGTCAGGAAGCCTAAAATGCAATTAGAGTTGCAGCTAGCAAGGGATGTGAAGGGTAACAAGAAGGGTTTCTACAAGTATGTTGGTAGCAAGAGGAGGATCAGGGAAAGTGTGGGTCCATTACTGAATGGGGGAGGGAACCCTGTGACAGAGGAGGCAGAAAAGGCTGAAGTGCTCATTGCCTTTTTTGCCTCAGTCTTCACAGGCAACATCAGCTCCCAGACTACTGCATGGGGCAGCACAGTTTAGGGAGAAGGCAAGCAGCCAACAGTGGCAAAAGAAAACAGGTTAGGGACTACTTAGAAAAGCTGGACATGTACAAGTATTTAGGGCTGGATGGGATGCACCTAAGGGTGCTGAGGGACATGGCTGATATGTTTGTAGAGCCATTGGCCATCATCTTTGAAAACTCATGGAGATTAGGAATGGTCCTGGATGATTTGAAAATGGCAAACAGAGGGCCCATATATAAGAAAGGGGGAAAAGGAGGATCTAGGGAAGTACAGAGCAGTCAGTCTCACCTCAGTCCCTGGACAAATCATGGAGCAGGTCCTCAAGGAATTTCTAAGCACTTAGAGGAGAAAAAGGTGATTAGGAACAGTCAGCATGGATGCATCAGGGTCAAGTTGTGCCTGACCAACCTGATTGCCTTGTATGATGAGATGACTGTGGATGTGGGGAGACTGGTGGATTTGATATACCGAGATTTTAGCAAGGCTTTTGATACAGTTTCTCACAACATTCTCCCAGGCAAGATAACAAAATATGGTCTGGATGAATGGACTGTAAGGTGAATAGACAACTGGCTGGAACATTGGGCTCAGAGAGTAGTAATCAATGGCTCTATGTCTAGTTCGCAGCCGGTATCAAGTGGAGTGCTCCAGGAGTCAGACCTGGGGCGCGTTTTCTTCAATGTCTTCATCAACGACCTGGAAGATGGGATGGACTACACCCTCAGCAAGTTTACAAAACACCTTTCATAGATGAGTCTATGAACTTCACTTCATAAATCTACTGGATACAAAATATCCTGGATTAAATATAGACACTGGATTTATGGCACATTATGACCTGCCTGCCATCTGATAACCCCAGGTAGCCTGTCTGCATATTACCAGTTACATTTTATCACTTTCTCCCCCCTCCACAATACTTTTCACACTTACTGTCTCCCATTCCTTTTGAACCTTACTTGCCACAGATTTGCATTTTCACAGACCTGCATTTTGCACTTTGCATTTCTACCCAGGAAAGCACACAAACAGCAACAGACTTCCCCTATGCCTGTAGAAGGGCATTTGTGCCCGAAACATGCAAAAACAATTTTTCCAACTTTTTAGTTTGTGTAATAAATAATACCACATCTACACAAAGAGCCTTGTTTGCCTGTGTCTTTAGACCAACGTGGCTACAACCAAGAACCCTAATGACTTGTTATAGGTATTTAGTTACATTACAGGTAACTTCATATTTCATCATTTATAACTTCATAATTCGGGACTTTCTTAATTCAAAGACCTAACATATGGATTAATGTTTTGTATTGGATAGTCCATGTGGTAGAATAAAAGGCCTGTTGATAAACAGTTGTGATGCTTCACTGAAAGAATACTGACAATCAACTAATGCAAATTCACAGGTGGAATACATTGTATTATGTAATTGAGCCAGTCTCTAGAACAATAGAATAGAGCTTTTCTGAAAACAGAATTGTTGTTGGTAGAAGCACCCTTTTGACTCAAAATTGAGTTTTTAGAATGTATGGACATATCAGCAATTGACAAAGTGGTGTTCAAGATTAGGAGGGAAGCTTACAAATTGCTTTAGTAGAGAGGTTCAGGAAGAATAAGACTAGGGTTAAGGGCAGCTATATCTAGAGCTGAAGGAAAGATAAAAGGGAATAGGCGACAGCAGCAATAAATAGGGGGGCAAGAGTTTGTGCAAGTGAGACCAGGATCAAAGCATTTTAAATAATAGAATAGAACCCAGCATATTTTGTAGTTTTTGTAATATGTGTCACTGCAAATAATTCATCTCTGATTTATACTGTCTGCTGTCTGTATACACTACATAGGTTGTTCTTTGTGGTTTACATCATTATTAGAATTCCATGATGAAATTGCAACCCTGTAATGCAGTTACCTGTTTTTTTTTCTTTGCACATTGTTTCATATTCATTTTGAAAATGTCAGTCTCCTCAAAATTCCTGCTGACCCACAGAGTGAATTCTGTCTAATAAAAGCAAGTACTGTATTGTATAAGTTGAGTTTTGAAGCCCAATTTTTGTCTTAAAAATCAAACTTGATCTATACACCATGCCACATCAAAAAATCAGGGATGGGGCGGGGCTCAGCTGGTGTGGCCCCATTCCCTGCCAGCAGTGCTGCTAGCAGGGGATGAGGCTGTGCCAGTCAAGTACCGAGCCCAGCTGAGCTGAGCTCTGTCCCTGTCCCTGTCCCTTATGAGCAGCGCTGGGTTCGCAAGGATTGGGGCCACACTAGCTGAGCGCTGAGCTCATCCCTGTCCCTGTCCCCATCCCTGTTCCCTGTGAGTGGCACTGGGCTCGGCACTGCTCATGGGGGATGGGGACATGATTAGGCTTGGAGCTTGGCTGGCATGGCCCCATCCCTGTCCCCAAGGAATGGGGCTGCGTCAGCTGAGCGTCAGCTCAGCCCCAGTTTATATACCATGCCTATGAAAATCCTTACCTTTCAGATTGAAAAGCCAGGGGTTGACCTGTACACTGTGTCAACCTATACACTGAAATACAGTAACTATAAAAAAAAAACCCTTTCTGCAGGGAAAGAGGAATGATTTTAATGGAGCTAGACTGTAGATACATGGAACCACCCAATGTCTGTAGACTGTATGCAGATACTGTAAATATGGCGATACTGGATTAATGCTCTTGAATATTTTGGTTGATTTTGCCTTATATCCAGTAATGGTACCAGTAAAGGGAAAAGCCAGTTCTTAATACTTTTTTTTTAATTGCCATTTCCTTAATTTATTTGCATTTAAAAAAGTATTTAGTAACTGCTAGTCCTTGCAATATTGGATTAAGCATTATTGCCACTTCAGGCCTCATCTTCAGAAATGGCTCCTAATATTAGGTATCCCACTAAAGGCACGTAGGGCTCTGACTATTCAGGAGGGTTAAGCACCCTTATGTGTGACAGAAACCAACAAGAGCTGCAGGTAGTCAACAACTCTGTAAATCAGCCTTCTACATGTTTCAAGCACAGCACCCAAAAACAGAAGCTCTCTATTTTAGCGTTCAAATGTGAAAACTTAGCTATGTAAAATTTGCCCAGTGCTCTACAATGCATCATAAAAAGACCAGGATTAGATTGCAGGAGCGTTTGTTTCTAGATCTCATAGTTAAAACAGCAGAAAATTTACTTCACTGAAAAGATTTTATGTTGATTCCACACATACTTGTGATAGTTAGATGTATCCTTTACTCATCAAAAGACAATTGTAATTACATACAGAGGCATTTCACTAATTGTGTTTTGGTAAGTGTGGTTGGATTTGGGGCTGAAATGTAAATTCTGCCATGCTTACATAAAAAGGAGCATCCATAGCAGCTTTGTCTGTGCACAAGAGTAGGAATGTTTTAGTGAAGTGAATAGGAAAAGCTAAATTTAGCACAACTATTGTTAAAAACAGGTTTTTGGTAAATGCAGGGTTTTGGTAAATCCAGTGTTATACTGTTATATACTGTAGTGTACACAAAGTATACAATGTTAGCATTGTGTCAGCTTCCTCAGGTATAGGTAAAACCTATAAAAGCTTGAAAAGGACATTTAAGAGAATAGATTACTAAAATAGGAAGCATCAAATAACACAAGTATGAATTTTAGCATTAGTGACCTTCAATAATAGAGCATCCCTTTTAGATACGAAAATGTGAAAAAACAAAAAAAAGTTTTATGTTATATTTTTACTTTTTTTTGGTCATACAGATTGTAATAGCAAAGTGGGGGCTATGTGTCCTGTCCCGACAGGCAGATTTGCAGAAGTCTGCATGTCAGTTTACAAGTGAAATATTCAAGATCATCATCAGTCACTTGAGTTAAGTAGATTCAATGGCTGGGTTGGGAAATTTTCTAGATAAGTCACAAGTCTTGTCTGTATTACATTAATATTTTAATTTACTCAGACTTTGGTTGTAGGACACATGTTCAGTATATCTATTCATCATCTGTTTGCAGTGAATTCTGCAGATAAACTTAATCAGATGGATCACAGTGTTTAGTATATTTGTTACTGTGATAGATGGATTTCTCTCATTCCTTTATATAGTCCTTCTCCCTGCAACCTTCCCTTCACTATAAAATTTTGTATGGCCAACAAAAATAAATAAAACAAGGAAAGGTGGAAGAAACATTATTCCATTATACAAAGTTTTATAATGTTGACTCATATATACTTAAAAATCTCAGCTAAATGATGACTTTGACAAAGATTTAAGAAACCAGCAGTGTGAAGTGTTCTGTAGGCTAACAGTTTTAATGGGTTTATCTTAGACAGTTCTTCAGTTGTGAAAGTGTCAGTTAATAATTTACCCATCCCAAGAGGCAGTGGAAGCAATCACACTCTGTAGCAAGGTACTCTTGGGCCTGTCGCTTTGCTGCAGCTCATCTTGACTATAGTAATGCGCCATTGGATGCGACATCAGCACTGTGTCTGCACTTTGACAAATGAAGTCTTGTAAGAGCTAAATAAGGCACGGGAAGTTTTGGAATGAGGAAATGGCTCTTCAGTTGATTTCTGCAGTAATGGATTACTGTAAATGTCCGTCTGCTGCACTTCAAAAGAAACACAATTTAAAACTGAAAATTTTTTTAGATGGTTTCTGATTCTTAGGGACAACTTTTGAGGATGCAGATACACAGTTCACAGTTTTTATTGATACTTTCCGTGTAAATGTGCTGCTCTGCTAATACATTGAACTCCTAGCAAGGACTGAAGTTCACTACCAGAAATGTGAATATTTGACATAAAAAAGCTCTGAAGTATGGCACTCCTGCCATCATCTTTTACCATGCAGTTTGTTCAGATGCAATTGTTAACATGAAACCACAGTAGATTAAGCAGTATTCATGTGAATTTTATTCCCCTTTTTACCCATTGAATTATACTGTAGCACTAGCATGGTAAGTTTTGTAATTTGTGTTCTAGTATGTAAAGAATGTTTCTCCCCAGAATATTCACTTTGACTATATATTTTTATTAGACATTATTCCATTATAAAGATTTACAGTTATTTAATAATGATTTATTATAGTAATTTATTCTGCTGGCTGTTACACACTTTAACTGGAATTTGTAAATCAAATTTATATTGAAATTCACTAGAAACATACGTTTCAGATTCTATGAAATATATTTCAAAATTATTTTGTAAAAACAGGCAATTGTATGAATTAATTGTTTCAGTTTCTTAGTGTTTACATGGAAGCTTTTCTTCCATGTATTCTGCCAATGTTTAGCTGCTTTACTTCCTAAGGGACTGGCAGGGTTTGGTGCTACTGTACAAAATATGCGGCTGTAAAACTGCTACTCTTCACCTTGTCCTCTGAAAAATAAGAACCAAATCATGCACTTGTACTGGAGTGATCAAGTTGCATTTGATGTCAAGAAGAGAAACCAGCAGCAATTTATGTGTGGTTCTAATTGTTTTCTATGTTTTGTGATAGTAAATTTGAGATATACATATCCTGAGTTACGAGAGATGGAGTCAACTTAGCATTAGAGGTGGTCAGAAACTGAAACAAATCATCAATTTTTTCATTTACCTTTTTAAAGTACTTGTTTTCCAAAATATTTTTTCTTGTGAAATTTACCTAACAGCTTTACAGTGGGTAGCATTCATTCTGAAGCTTCAGAAGCATCAGTAACAGCTTCTTTCCTAAACTTGTTGCCTGCTGAGTATTAGTCTTGTGGACTCATTTGGCCATTGCAATGCTGAAATGAAGATTGTTGATTAAAACAGGAGCTTGGGACTTAGGACATTTGGATACGTTGTTCTGCACTGGACTTCCTGCATAGGGTTTGGATTGGGCCAGCTTTGTTTAAACAGCCTGACTTCATTTATCTATCTATATCAGGGCCAGATTTTTTTTAAAAAAATGCTTAGCCAGCACCACAGTGAGTTCTTTTGAGAATATGGTATCAGGTAGGGTGTGAGGTCATGAAAATTCCAGCCTTAACCTCCTATATATATCCATTGCACACCAATAAAAATCTTTCCTTTTTTCCATCTCTTTTGCTCTTTCATTTACTTAGATTTAAAGTCCTTTGGACTTGGCTTCTCTCTGCTGTTTGTAGAGAGGCACAATGAAGCCTGAGCTCTTTTAGATGAGTCAGACTTTTCGATATTGTCTTTTTGCAAATAAAAATAACATTCTGTTGCAACAACTAAGAATAATGAAACAAATTTTCAGTCCCTTTGTAAACAAAATCTCTTTTTAAGAAGAATAGAAATCATTTTGGTGTCTTTCATAGATTTTATACAAAAGTAAGTATGTGAGTAAAGACATAATTACAAGAGCAACTATTTAGCCAAGAACCTGGTGATGCAAGATGTGGGTTTGGTTCAGTCTCATCACTTGCTTCCTATCCTTGTGAAAATTAGCTGTTATGCATGTGTGTACAAGTGCAAGATTTGAATTTGATACATTCTTGCATATTGAAAAATAAACTGAACCTTAAATCTACAGTAAATTCAACTCTTTAGGAAACTGAAAAAATGTCATCAATACTTTTTGTGAAGCTCAACTTTCTATGGTCTTAAAAAATAAAGCTAAGAGAGTGGGGGCAAGAACAGAGGCAGAGCACTTTTCAGTGAAGAGCAGGGATTCAGGTTACTTTCCTGAAATTATTGGAGATCACAAGCTAGTAAAATACATAGCTAAAATGAAATCAAGTTATATTAATCTGAAAAATGTAGGATCCCATTCCTGGATTCTTTCTTTTTCCGTTTTTTCTGTTGATGGGTAGGAGGGGGGCTAGGGCTGGAATGAGGTATAAAAGGTGGAAATTTTATGACAGACATCTACACTGAAGCCTACTGTACACCTTCCTTTTGAATATGACCAGCAAAGGAAAGAAAATTTGGGCTGTTTTTGTTAATGCCTACCACATTTTCCTCACATACCTGACAAACACTCTCTCTGTGAAAGATTGTGAAAGATTCTATAACTTTGCTCCTTCACTTGAAGGTGTGGATGAAGCTTTCCTCATTCCTTTAAGGAGTCCTTTAGCAAAAATACAGAAAGTTATTCACTGTATTCCTTAGAAGTTCTTCAAAAAATCTACTATTAATGTCTGCCTCATAAAGAAACAAAAAAGAAATGTTTTTTCCCTTTGCAGGTCACCTTTTAGAGGCTAAGTCTTGTGTTGCTAAGACTAGTCTCAGAGCAACAGAGACTATGATACATGCAATAGGTTTCAAATCTTTGCTTTAGCTTATACTAATAAAATAGTGGAATGTGGTTTGCTTTCATGCCATATAAGATTTGATGAGCTAGATATAAAACTCACTGAAGCATTCTTTTGTGCCATAGTGGCAGTGGGAGAGAATACTGTGACACTTAGTGGACATACAGTACTTATTCAGCAGTAGATTAGTGTTTTTAAGCTTTGGGTCAACAAAAAAGTCTCTTTTTATGACCAGGTCACAAAACGCCTCGACGCAGGAGGAGGGGTGGATGTCGTATACTTGGACTTCAGGAAGGCCTTTGATACGGTATCCCACCCCATACTGGTGAACAAGTTAAGG
>NW_017728950.1:50056152-50115074 GCF_001723895.1 Crocodylus porosus
GCAGGGGGTCGGACTCGATGATCCATTGAGGTCCCTTCCGACCCTAGCATCTATGAATCTATGAATCTATGAATGCTGGAGTACAATAGTACAAAATACTAACCCTTTTCCTAATTACAGAGTCTTCATGGAAGTTTATTGGCATCACCACAATTGTTTTGTGATTGACTGTCATCTAATTTTACTAGTGTCCAATGGGGGAACCTGAAGAGGGATAATCTAAAAAAATGTAAAACAAACAAAACCTTACAGTAGTAACCTGTTTTTTAACTGTTGCCTCTGTACTCTGCTCATTGCATATACCAAATTGATTAAACCAAACATGCTGTTGGGTTGGAAATAGGTGGCTGTTTTGATGTTGAACCCCCACCAATCTTAATGGAGTGTTGAAATTTGGATAATGGTCAACCCTGGGGACCTTGAAGGGAGAGGATAGAAAGTACTCACATTCAGCCATACCAGAGCCTTTCCCCTGCCTGGTGTCATCTTTGTACAGCAGACTTTATAAAGTGAATGTTACTGGGGGTGGGAACATTAATCAGCTCTTATTGGTTGGATGAACCCATTTGACTTACAGAAATTCCCTTGTATTGGCCTCCAGGAGAAGTCTTGCCACATCCCCATAGCTGAACAGCCCTGTTTACAGGACGCTGTGGGTCTTACGAGATCACTGGAGTTGGGACTGGGAATAATTTATTTCTTAAAGACCAAATTCATCAGCTATCTGGCAGGTTTTCATCTTCCTTAAAGCATTCTAGAAGCCTGGTTTTGTGGTTAAAGGAGTAAGAAAATGAGTTTAATCTCAGGTAGTAATATGGCTTGTGCTATTTGGTTGCAACATCTTGTTAGCTTCCAGAACAGATGAAATGATGAAAGGGCTCATTCATCAGAGATACATAGGAGTGAGAGATATAGGATATAGCTTGTTGACCCTATTAGCTTTTATAGAGAATGTGCAACCTTAGATCTTGGCTGCCTGAGTTAAATTTAGGGTACTTACAA
The DNA here is from genome assembly GCF_001723895.1 of Crocodylus porosus. Lineage (NCBI taxonomy): Eukaryota > Metazoa > Chordata > Crocodylia > Crocodylidae > Crocodylus > Crocodylus porosus. Next base: position 50,057,155 of record NW_017728950.1, read on the forward strand.
TCCACCCTTATGGCAGGAAGGTGGATGGGTCAGAGGTGGGCTAAATCCTAAGGATTAGGCCAAAGAGGGTACCTGATCTTTGAAGGAAGTGTCAGTCCCTTCTTTGTGTAAACTTTATTAAATTTCTTACCATCCAAGTGATGCAGCAAAGGGTTTAACAGCCCAGGAGGAAGATAGGAAAAAGTGTTTAAGTCCACCATTGTGCCTTCTGGAACTTGCTCTGTTCCAGAAGTTGGAGAGGCTCTTTATACCCTCTCATAGCCGTACTAGTAGCGTCATAACTTAGAGCATTATTTCATAGACATTAGGGCTGGAAGGGAAGAGCAGAATCCTTAGGAGCCACATTCTTGCCTGAAATATCCATAGCATTGTCTGCTGTGGCTCCAATCCTGGCACATCCCATAAGACTAGGCTTGCGAGGGCCTTCTTGAGAGGCAGCCCTAAAGAAATTTACCAGTCACTGTACAAAGGGAAGCCTGCTTTTCCCACAAATGGTTCTTTTAGTGGCCATTTATGCTATTCAAGTCCTTTTTATTAAATGTATATTGGCTACAGGAAGGTTGAAGATTTTGCCTATTGTGTTTTCCTTGAAAGAAGACTTCCTGCCTACTACTCAGCTCTGCCTATTCCTCTTTAATTGTGTGAATGGAGAGAACCCAGCAGCTTCAGTTTCAGGAGTATATATCAAGTCTGGCTCCTGAAGAAAACCAGTGTGGTTCAGATGTGGCTTGGGAACAGGGGGTTTGCATTGGAATAGATTTTGTGGGTGCTTTGGGGCTGGAGTGCACACAGCTGTGGGTTCCAGATGCTTGCTATCCTGTATTAATGTGGCTAGTCTATGAAACCATGGCCCCCGCAATTCTACACAAAAGTCCACGCCTGTGGTGGCTTGGAAACTACTCCAAGCAAAAAGAGCATCTGTTTTAGAACAAGTTAGAAAAAAATCCAAGGGCATCCATTCTCAAAATCAGGCTTTTGATAATTTCCAATGAGGCATAGAAAATTTTAAATGCAAATTGCAAAGACTATGATAGTTTCATTGAAAATTGTTTGGATCACTCTTAAAACAAACCGAGACTAAAGAGACCAGGCCTATATTCAGTTTTGAAAATAAAGATGCGGGGTGGGGGACACATGATAAGGGCTTACAAAGTAGTAATGGTAAAGAGAAAGTAAATAGTGACTTATTATTTGCTGGCTGCATCTACACAAGATGCTAAGTCACCATAACAATGAGCTATGGTGACATAGTGTCAGCAGGTACAAACCGTGATGCTGGTGTTATGTTGCCGTGGCGATGAGGTACCTCACTATAGTATGTTGCTACAGTGACATAGCTGCTAAAAATAACAGTGTGCCATGGGAACAGAGCAGTAATGGCTATTAGTGTGCCATCTTTTACTACCTCCTAAGGCAAGTACTAAACGATGGCACAATAATAACTGTGCGATGGGAGGCATGTGTAGACACACCCACTATCTCTCACATTATTGGAACTAGAGCTCACAAGGTGAAACTCATAGCGTAGTAAGTTTAAAATGAACAAAAGGTCTTTTCCACACAGCAGCTAATTAAAGTGTGGAACTCACTGCCGCAAGATGTGGAAGCTGACAGTTTAACCAGGTTAAAAAAAGGACAAATTCTTGCAGGAAAAATGCATAATAGCTATTGAGCATGAGTATTAGTGGTACAGCCTCTGACTTGGAACTTCCTAGATCCTAAATGCTAGAAGTTGCGAATGAGGGAGGAATGGTGAAATACACCCTGGTCACCCTGTTCATTGACCCTTCCTCATCCTCTCTCTGCCACTGTGTGCACAAGAGACTGGGTGAATGGACCTACAGTCTGACCCAGTAAATGGCAGTTCTTATGTTCTGCTTTAAACTGTATTTTGATGATAAACAAAAAAAGTGATAGACTGGCTTTGTCTCATACTATCTTAGGTTTTAAAGTACCTATTAATGGCTCTCTCATCACTGGCATTAGGAATGGCCAAATATCTAGGACCAGTTAAAAATGTGCCATGAGTGTTTATGTATACTTACTGAGCCATGAGTGTTTTTGTATGCTTGCTATGTCTTGATGTGTTGCAGTGGCAGCACAGTACAAGAGTTGTGCAGAATGGGAAATTAATTAACATTTTTCAAAGGTGCTGAGAATTTTCAGATCTCATTGTCTTCAGTGGGAGTTATGGGCATTCAGCACTTCTGAAATCAGGCCAGATACCCCTCCCCTACCTTTCCCCAGTGTCAGTAAGTGACTAAAAGACAATTTTCCTTTTGACATAAAAGTCACTTAGGGCTTTTTAAATGTTATATTCATTTGGGTAAAACTTATACTTTATGGAAGATTTTTAAAATGAGGGAGAACCACTTTGAGTGGAAGGCAGGAGATTTGTTTGAGGGAAAGAGTGATATGGCAGGTGAAGAGGTGCTAAACAAATTCAGTTTTTCCAATTCTTTGTCCTCAGCAGGTATACTAGTCCTTTGCTTCTGGTCTGTCTTAAAAATAGGATAAGTATTAAAAAGTTTATTGACTCTTATTGTACTTCTGAGTATCTTATAAATTATTTAGTTGTCTGATGGATATGTGGCTACCTAACTATAGGGCATGAAATATGCACTGATTTTCTAATACACTGTAGGGAGACCTGTTTATAAAGTATTTAGTATTGGTTTTATAATGCACTGTTGACAACAGGAGACCACGAAGCTCAAAGATCAATCTCATTTTGGCCCGTGGTATTAATGCTGTTTTATGAAGCTCTGTGACAGGTCACTTAGACAACAGCCCTTACTAAAAGGACTTTGTGCCAATGTGTGGTAGTATGACTGTTACTAAGGCATATTTTAGTAGCTGCCAAGGCTGCAGATGAATCTCTTTGTCCAAGTCCCTGAGGTGACTTTGTGGCTGCTGCTACTGCTGGCCAGGTGATGGAACTCATCATTCCCATTCTCTAGAAAGAAGTGAGACAGAGACTGCTGTGTTCCTGCTAATGCAGCTTTTGCTAATTGTCCAGAGAGCTGCTAGGACACTGGGCAGCTCAGGCAGCTCTGTGTGTTGTGAATAAGTTGCTAATTAGGAAATACAGCTCTCACTTCAGCCTCCAATTTGTAAATGAAGTGCCTTTTCAGCCATCTAAAATGTAAGCTGCATAGATTTCAGTTAATTATTTAATTGTAACAGGCCTTTTTCAGATATCAAATAATTTATGGATTGGGCACAATACAGCATATTATCAAATAATTAGATCATAAGCATAACCTGGAATTGAACCCTATAGAATCTTTGGAGGAACAAAAGAAGTTGCATGTTTATAGAGGCAAGTTAGTAAAGGGATGTGTATAATAAAATTCAATGCCCACAGGTGATTTCCTTAATGGTAAAATCTTCTACTAAACTGGAATTAAACACGTGATTCTGAATTCCAAGTTTTTAAAATCAGGACATCAGCCATATATAGTTTAAAAGTATAACAAAGCAAAAAAAAAGTAAAAACCTGTTTAAGACGGGGTTAACCCCCCCCCCCGCACACGTCATCCACAGATGAGTGCTTTCATACACACGCATATGCGCGCGCATGCGCACACACACATGCATATAACGTGTAGCCTTAAAGGTGGACAAATGCATTTGCCTTATTAAATCAGAGTACATGAATTTCTTCTTTCATTTATCTACATAAACTGAATTGCTGTTTTGTTTTAATAGTTTATGATCTTACCTGGTATTAACAGTGAACCTGCAACTGTTGCTACTGAATCCTTAACTCAAGCCCTACAGAAAAGAACAATTAGTTTTCAGTTTTCTTTTTTAAAAAGGTAAATGCGTTTTATTTTTATAGGTATGCTTTTTTGTTTCTTTTGGAGATTTTAAAATCCTTTTGGGTCCCCTTTAAGAGATGGTCTGAGGTGCACAGTTATTTCAGTAGTGGCATCCTGAGGGTATGGACAAATAGACATTTGTAGTAGTTTCAGAGGGGAGGGGGAGCTGTTGCTTAGGAGCATGCAATTGCTGTTATGCTCTTAAGTGTTACATATGCATGAGCCTGTAGTTATATAAATGGGCCAAAGCCACTCCAACTTTAACCCTGCTACAGGCTCTTGCATGAGTAACACAAGTTAGAGCATAACAGCTGCTACCTCTACCCCTTTTAAAGCCTCTGCAAATGTGTATTTGTCCATACCTTTAGTGGACAGAAAAAGGCTAATATTACAGGGCACAATATGGTCATTTTCCCATTAGATTTAGAGGACCTAAGTCAGAGCCTTTTGAAACCAATGGAGTCTCTTCATTGACTAAAGTAGCCCGTGAATCAGTTCCTAATTTATTGATTTTGGAAGCTACTACAGTAGCCCTTTTTGTATATAGTTACAAAGAAATAAAGGATAAAGGGGAAATTGCCTGTTTATAAACATAGTAGCCAATGTACGCATGAAATGGAGGCCAGAGAAAAATGTGTCCCATGTGCTGAAATGATGCCAGTTTCCATGTAAAACAGTAGCAATATTTACATATATAATGGCATCAAGTTTTTGCTTGGCAGGTAAAATGTTGTGCTTGTTAGCTTTTTAAAAAGTTCTGTTTAGCATTTTGAAGTTGGTGGGTAGTGTTAGTTAAAACTCAAGCTAGTCTATGTGATCTAATTTTATAGGAAGCGGTTATTTAGCAAATTATCTGGGTATAATTAATTGCTGTTTTTAGTACTAGATAATGGATGCTTGCAAGAATATATCAGGCTACTTGTGTTTCATCCTCCCTAAAATTTGTCTAATTCTATGTCTGTATGTTCCATGCAGACAAAGAAATGGCTCTGTTTTTGTCCATTTGATGGGGGCTTTTTTGATGCTGGACTGTAAACTTAGTCATTTTGGCACACATCATAATCACCTTCCAGTATATAGCTGCTCAAGAAATACAGGATGTCTTTTCCCTTAAAGAAGTGGAATTTCAGGCAACATAAACTCATGTTACTGTTTTATAAAAACCATATGTCACTCATCACCCTGGGTTGATAAACGGTATAATTTGTGCCATGTAGAGGTAAGCTTTCATAATTGCCCCCAGGTCCATTACTCAAATCTCAAACACCCAACTCTCCATCAACAAACACACCTGTTCCTGTTTGTAACGGGTCTTTCTGGGTAGCAATGTTATTGATTTTGAAGAATCTGAATTGCTTGAAAATTCCCGTGCCCTATTATTGTCCAGAATTCTACCAAAAATTTTGGCCTGAGAAAGCTTTTCTTTCTTTTTTTAAATACAACAAAGCCATGGTATAGTTCTGAAATATTTACTGGTGTTCCTACTGTATGTATGCTCCTTTTAGGATCAATGACAGTAATACACATCAAAATGAAAACAAAAATACTCCTAAATGCACAACACTGTAGATAAAGCTGAGAAGGAGCAGGATTCAACAAAACATTTGTAGCATAGGGGTCTAAGAAGGATGCTGTCATTGTTGGAGGATGACCTAATCAACTAGTATGCATTTGTTTTTTAGTTTTGAGTCAGAAGTTTGTGACCTATTAAAACTCATGTAGAACATGTTTTACAAGGTAAGGATGGCAGTTTTCAGAGGAACTATGATAGTGCCAATGTCTCTTTCTTAGGATATGGAAATGTGGCTTGATTATCTGTCCAGAAAAGGTTTCCTTTATTAATTCTTCCTTTTTTCATTTAAGGCATCTGTTAACATTTCATACAGTATAACAGATGTTGTAGAGCAAGCTCCTTACATCATTCCTTGTGACTATGACCATCATATTGGCTTTGCATATTTTGAAAGTATTAACTCCCCTATGACATACATGCACAACTTCAGTTTTATCCTTGAGTCACATACAAGTACAACTGGTAAAAGACTGTTCACACATTATTTTAATGAATGAGAGATGATTAATTTCTCTGTCATTTATGGATATGTATCAGTTTTATTGGAGCAGTCAACTATTCTGTTACAACATTTCTAAAAAACATTTTAATTATAAAAGTTTGGTTGTTCCAACATGAAGAAGGGCTGATTGTCATGAGATGTGGAGGACCATTTCATTTTTATTATTTTGGCAAGAACAGGGACAGTTTTGTCCTGACAAGCCATCAGAGGAATACCAGAGTGTGTCACATGAAAAACCACTGATCTTTAACTCAGCTATATACTTAACCAAGCCTTGAAAATGAATAGTGAATAAGGGAAGAGCAAAGGCCAGTTTACTGTCATTACAGATTACAGAATCTGTTAACATCTGCAGCAAGCTGAACTTTGGGATTTACAGGTACTGTAGAGTAAGTCAATCAAGTGTACAGATCATATTACAAAATTATGTATTTCAATTATGAGATCAAGTGCTAGAATACACACATGTATGTACTACTGATTTCAGAAATATGTGCATGTGTAAACTGTAACATGTAAGTTACTCCCTCATTTTTCAATTTTACCTGGTCAAATGTTAGAACCAAAGCCACAAGTGCTGATTAACAATTATTATACAATAGTTTTACCACTAGTATAAATAAATAAATCCATGCCCACTGCTTTCTCTTTTCCTCAAGAGTGATCTATGGGACACTGCTGCATGTATAGCTAATATAAACATTTATAGTGAACTCCTAGATGTTAGAAAAACAAATACTGTAAAGATCAGTAACATTTTAAAACGATCAGTCGTGGGAATTAACGCTTACAGAAAAACAGCATTCTTTCTTGCCCTGCCGGTAGAATTGCATTGTCTCCCTACAGTCTTGTTAGCTCATACTAACTGAAATGCAAATTCTTTCCAACTAATTGGGCCTCATTGAATGTACATGCATAGTACATAGTTATATGCATGTAGATTTCTTATTTTTTACAAAATTCCACTATAATTATTTTCCTGATTAATATCTAAGTATAGACCTGGAACAAAGGCCCCTTTAAAGACTTTACATATTATTGAACATTAAAGATAGTAACTTTGCATGTTTCAACAACTTAATAATACAAAATAATTGGAGCAAAAAGAAAAAATATTTTTCCATATCTAATGATTTTTACATATTTTTATTAATCCTTTGTATAAACTAACACTTACATGTTCATAATAAAGGAATTTGGAACAAGTAAGAGATGCCCACATTATGTAATGGTTTTGTGATGAGGTTTACCTGTAGACATTATCTAGCTTATCTTGGTTTTTTTATGTATATGTGGCTAATGTGTTATCTTGTCTTGCTAAATTGGTAGTGTTGAGTATCTTGACGTCTGTAATTTTAGGAGACAGGCAATGGACAGTTTTATATTTCCAATACATCCACAAAAATGTATTTAATTTTATAAAAGGCTTTATTTTAGTATCCAGTGTTTGGAAAAAAAGTTTTTAATTCACATGTAGATTGCAAAGCTCTTTGAATTCTTGGGCTACAAGAGGTTTTGTTCACAATAACCTTACTGGTTACTGACTTGCACACGTATCCAGGTCCAGCAACCATCCCTTTCATTCAGCATCAGTCCATTCACATAATCTGAAAAATATAAAGCAATTTTGTGACTCTCTTTATCTTCCAATACAAAATATTATGCAAATGTGAGATACATGTAGTTCATACGGCTACCTAGAAAGCTATTGACAAATTAGGATTAAAAGCAGTGTTAAATGAATAAAGACTTTGTTTTCAGAGCAAGGTAGCCAAGTGTTGGGAGAAAAAAATAAGACACGTCCATGCTCCTTGGAATGATCCCCAAAATATTTCTGCCAGCACAGGAATTAAATCAGCAAAGAGCAGGACAGTACATTTAAAAGAAAATGTAGGGTTCTTAGCTTGGATTTTCACAATTATAATTTTTTTAAATGTCATGTCAGTTGTGTCTCTTCTTTCACACAGCAAATAGTTATAGACATAGACAAGGCTTAATCTGTTGCTGAAGGAGATGTACTTCTATTTTATTTTTCCTGAAGAGATTACTTTTTTCTCTTCACAGGCTAGTACTTCACATATCCCTTTTCAAATACACTAAATATTTGTTTTCTTAATTTTCTGTGTTGGTATTAGTATATTTAAACAAGGTGTGACTGAAAACTAATAATGTAGATTTGATGGCTTGAGCTGGTTTTAGGTAAAAACTTGTTTTATTTCTGTGTCTTTCTGTGTTATATTTATTATCAAGAAAGAAAGAAAATAATATTTTTTCCCTTTATCACGTTGGTATGCTATGACATGGCAGCCCCATTTATGACAATTAAGTGTTAGCCCTCATTTGATACTGTGCTTTGAAACAGTTCAGAATTCACCTAGAACAGGTAGCATTTGGCCAGGATTGCTGCTTGGGAAGACTAGATTTGGATGTATTAGCTAGTCAGCCTAATAACCCTGTACAGACTGTATTGATTTTCTAGGAGAGAGTTTATGAACTAAATAAACTTGGAGTTGGTGTCTTAATAAACTGCTTCTCTCAGTCTGTCACATTTAGTTACAGAGCTGTGCAGTTTAGGGGGAAAAAAGGCTAATTCTGTTACAGATTGTTCACAGCAGGGTCTCCAAATTAGCCCTTTGTTTTGTAATGCCACCTTGCTTGGGCTCGCTTTGAGCACATTTCTCAGTTTTACCCTAATGAGTTGCAACACTGATAATGTGGCTGATGATCTTTCATTGATTTCACTATCACTTGCTTGTCTGGTAATTGATCCGTTGCTGAGCCTCTAGTTAATTATATCGGCTTTGACATGGCCCGGTCCACTGGGAATTTCAAGTCTTGCAGAATAACAGTTTTAATAAAAGAGTCTATTACTGCAGGTGCTTGCTGCTGCATGCCAGTTGATTTTGTGTGCGTGTGCGCGCTTTTTTTCCCTGGGAGTGGAGAGGACTGCAGGACAGGAAAAAAGAATGGGGAGGAGGGTGAGGGGGGAGAGGAGAGGCAGAGAGAGAGAGGGAGAGAGAGATGCAGAGAGGAGAAGAGAGGAGGAAGCATGCTATTGACAGTGTCCTTAAGCCTCCCACAAATAACAGCCATTAGTGGGAAGGTCAGAAGCTGAGCAGGCAGCTTGACTGAGGCACTGAGTGCCACTCCAGAAATCAAGAGGCTAGCAAATTTTAGAGGGAGTTTAAGTGGGTAATAGCTAGCTGTAAAGGTACAGCCACTGTTGGCACAGTTGACTCATAGGTTCTCCCCCCACCAAGGAGAATATTTTTATTGACCACAGGTGGACTTAATATATTTTAAGGCAACAGTTCTTTGGGTTCTTGTTTGTTTCTTCACAGATATTGAATTTGCTGCTTTTGAGAATTTTTTTGTACTTAATGGTGGTGAACTGGAGGAAAGTTTAACAGAAAAGCTTTCAGGAGATGTAGGATCTAAGGAAGAAGGCACATTTGTGTCAACATAGTGTACATTTTCTCATCTTTTCTCATTGCACACTAATGACACAAAGCTGCCACTGAAGCTCTCTTCAGTTTCTTTTGTTGTTTCAGAGAGTAAGGTTTATTGTTATTCTTGAGTTAAGAAAAACAAGAGAGTGGTACATTTGTCCTCCTAAATTTGTAGATTTTATTAGAAGATGAATGTTCCTTACCTTTTAAGTTTAGAAAGGATAGCTTTTTTCCCTGGCTGCTTTTATGAGATGGTATGAATTTTGTTTTACATTTCTGAAGTTACATTGTTTATGTAGTTGTGATTTTTTTTCCCTCCACATAGGGGTAAAGTAGGAAACAGAATTTGGCAAATAATATTGGCTGCTCCTTTTAAACTGTGTTAATTTGGTATCAGTATTGTTGTTTCTTGATGTATTTTCATGTTCCTTAAATGCAAAGGAAAGATCTTGCGGAAAAAATATTCTCTGTACCGTACCTTTTGATTGGGTGGAACTGTGTTTTTTCTGCTTTAATTTCTTTTATCTTTCTGATTTGAAAGGTGTACTGCATGTGCATTATCCAGAAACTTGGAGGGGGGGGGGAAATATCTACTTTTGATCTTTGGGTGGGGAAAAGGTAAATTGTTTCTTTCCTTCCTCCTGCCCTCCCAAAGATGTTACTTGAACAAAGGAAACAGGGGTTTGAAAGCTGAAATGTTTATGTGATTCTTTGGTTTAATTTCAAAAGTGGTTAGATCCTGTGCTTTTCCCCCCTCTTTGTTAAGAGTTTTATTTGGGATAGGAATAGACTCCGTCACAGTAGTTGGCTACTCTCAATTAAGCAAATAACCAGGCCAACTTTTGCATTTCTCTTTTCAGTGAGTATTGACTGTATTTAAGAGTAATTGGGGGTTTTTTTAATAGAGAAAAAAAGCAAGCTTTACAAATCCTATGTGGTGGGCAAACGTCAGCTATTACATGCTGTACTTGACAGCTTTGCTGAAGAAAAACAAAAAAAGACAGAGAAAGGGCCACAGCCTTTTTTCCTCCCAATTCACTCTGATCAGTGTGCTACTTACAGTGTGCATGTGTGTATCTGTGTATCTGTAGACTGAGAGGGGTTAGTGCAGGATGTCATTTGGTGCCTGACAGTGGAGCAGCGTAGTTGACTCTTTGCTCTGCTATCCAATGACATCCAGTGGCTGAGAGTTTGAAGCTGATGGTTGGGTCTCCTTAGTGCTGCATGCACACCTGACAGACAGCTGTTAAACTGAGCAAAGGCAAGCTTGGGGACTCGCAATCTATGCATAAATGATAGGGGTATCTGTGCAGAAGGTGCGAAAGAAGCTCTGACCCCCTCCCTTCCCCTAAATCCCCCCTTCCCAAATGAAACGCACAGTGCAGCTAGCTTCTTAACTACACTACACTACACTCCTGCTACTGGCTGCCAAGAGGCTCAAAAAATCCACCTTCACTTTTCAGTCAGAAGAGGCAGAAGTGGATGTGAGAGACAGAGACACACAGAGACACAGAGAGCGAAAGAGGGCAAGAGACTTGACTTTAAGAGACTCCTGCACTGACAACTCCATGCAGTTCGGAACAAGAGCGGCAACGACCGAATCTAGTTTCATGGGGACATGGCAGAACACTGACACTAACCTTCTGTTCAGAATGTCCCAACAGGTATGTTGCTTTCATTTATTTTAAAACGTAGCATTTTGGTGTTCCAATATTTTCCCCCCTTTTTTTCCTTTCTACATTTCATTTTTGTTTCATTTATCACTACGTAGCCTCTGAACTGTCATAACTATGTCATTGGAATGTGCATGGTTACTTCATTGCTTCCCTAAGGGCTCTTTTTTAAAAAGAAAAAAAAATAGAGCTTGAAGTAAGAGCAAGGCATTTGTTTTAAAGTTTCCAAACAGATCCTTGCTCATGGTAAGACTGGTTTCTTTCTTTGTTTGCCTTTGTTTTGTTTCATTTTTCTTCCCTCCCTCTCTCCTATAAATAAAAGTATCTGCTATCCCAGCAAAAGTCCTTTCTTTCTTCCAGAGTACATAAGCCCCCAAATCAAACTGATACTAAATTTAGGGGGCCTCTCAGAGCAGCTTAATTGACTTCATGTGGCAGAAAACAGCTTTATTCAGACCTAAAGAGTGGAGAGCAGTTGTACTGGAATTGTTGCCAGCGCAGAGCTGAGGGTCGTTAGAGGAGACGGTTTCGTTTGTCGGGTCTCTCTCTCTCTCTTTCTCTCTCTCTCTTTTTCTGTGGAGCTGTGCCTTGGCGTCCTCCCCAGAGTTGCTCCTTCACGGGGGCCGCATTTAAGGCAGCTTGGTATGCTGGTTCTGACGGGAAAGCTAAAATGTTACTGCAAGGCCAGTAATAACTGATAATTAATCACAGGAGCTGGTGTCTCTGTACCATGCACATGGTGATACGCGCCCTGTGTGCTGTAGCTCCTCTTGCACAATTGCTTGGCTCTTCTGGGTGAAAAAGAAGGAAAAAAAAAAAAAGTGAGCAAGAGAAACTTTCATCCTGGACTAGGCTCAAGTAAGGGAGGGAAGTTCAAACTGAAGCTTTTTAACAGGATGCTTTCTTCTTAAAGAGGTGATTTGCCTCTTTTTAAAGTTGTTTCAAATGTTCCCACTCCTTTCACAGGAGGCGTTATTAAATGACTCAGACTTTTAAATTGGATTTTTGTGTAACACTGGAAATTGGACAACTGAGCTTTGTATTTACCTGAAAAGCACTGCTTTGTGCATTAAGGGATAATGTAATATCATTAGCTTCTTATGCTAAGAAAATGTTCCTAAATATTAGCCATAAGATAGTTGATTAGTGTAAGAAAAAATAATGCCAAACCCTGACAGTGGATAGTTAACCTAGAGCAGTTGTCTACTGAAGAGAGTTTAAGCAACATAGCTATAGACAGGATGAAAGCATTTGAATAAGGTATATTTTGATATATCCTGTAGAGGGACCCTGATTACTGCTGATACAGTAAGCCAGTATAGAAATGTAATCAACATAAGGCAAATAAGCAGCTCTTTATGTCTGATTTCCCATTCCTAAAAGTAAAAAAGTTCTTTTCCTAGTAGGGATGCAGATTTCAAGCACTCTGTATGCTATTAAAAAGTGTATGACTGCTGCTGCCTTGTTAAAGGGGACATATGCTGTGTGCATATGTATACAGGAAATAACACTTGCTTGGTTTTATTGATATTTAGGAATAGAATTTAAAGCAATTTAATAACTTACCTGCTCTATTTTTTTTTTTTTTTTGGTTGGATAGTGAGGTTAAGCGTCTGTGGTGGGGAGTGGGCTCTTTCGACTTCGGTTAGAAAAGAGTTAACATAACCAGATCCAGATAACGATCAATTGATAAATGGCTATTGAACCACATAGATAGTGTTAGATTGCCTGTTTGGTATTAGACCTTTTTCAAACAGATTTAGATCTACACAGTCTGAGGAATACCAGAAATTGTTCAGCAATAACAAAGAAAGGAAACAAAACTAAAAGAAGGACATCATGGAGTAGCAGGGAGTCAAAGTATTTGAGGCAACTAGTTCACAGACAAGGCAAACTGGCACTTAGCCTAAGCTGTTATATTTTTGCTATTTTAATTGTGTTAATGCTTGAATGTTAGATGGATTTTGTGCGATACAGGACATCTGTGGTCCTGTATTCTGCAAGGTTGTTGGGGGAAGAAATGTAGTATATGACTAAATGCATGGCAGATCCTGTATCAATGGGCTCCTTCCATTGGAATACATATTGTAAAGGTGGTATCATTGAACAGATTTATTTTTTTTAAAAAGCCTTTACTTGTATGTCAATGTGCTGTATTCATCATCTGGTTATCAGATGCTCTGATGTTTGTTATAGACTAAAACACATTCAATTCACATACTTTTTCACCATGCTTTTAAAAGGAGAGTGAATTATTTTGTAATAAATTACTGGTAATCTCCTTATTTAAAAGGCAACATTTTATCTTCTATTTCGGATTTTGTTAAGGTTGTTATAGTATATTAGCTTGTGCAGACTGTAAGCAAAAACTATGTGGAAGTGCAGCTGCAAATCTGTGTCAAAGTGTCAAGGTTTCTTTCTAAAACACTATAACCTTGCATAGCATGTTTGTTATTTTTTTCGTCCATTCTTTCATTTATTAATTACTTATATATTTTATCTATCTTCTGAAAACGTGAAAGTGTGTTACTTTTCATGCCTGGACTTTACGATAAATTTTAGTCACCGAATACCAATTACATTTTTGTTAATAAATGCATATAACTTGCAAAAAAAGTTTGGCATGGTTAGAAAGGAGCACTTACTGAAACTTTTCCAGAGATTCATAGTAATTCTAGATATACTTTAAAAAAAGTTCTAAGTATGATGTTGGGCTTTCCACATGATTTTAAAAAACAAACAATCTGACCCCGCCACCTTTCCTTGGTTGTAATTGAAACTCAAGCAGGTTTCTAGTAGAAAGATTGAAGTATGACAGTGAGTGATTTTTTTTTTTTTTTTTTTTTTTTTTAAATGCCCAAAACACAAAAGCTTCAAATGAACCTGCCCAGGCACATGAAATATTATTTACAGAGCTATATACTTATGTGCTATAGATATATACCTTTTTCTCAAGAACTGCAGCAAAACTACATGTTATGGCATGACGAGGAAGTGCAATTATGAATGTCACATGTAGGTTTGATCATACAGATTGGTTTATAGTTAGATATCTCATGGGTCATTATTTTTTGCTTTCTTTCCATAGGGACTGAGTTCATGTTAATGCAAAAATATGCACTAGTGAAAGAGAAATCAGACCTTGCATTCTAGAGTGAATTTTTGATTTTTGCAGGGGTAGAGGGAGATTGGAAATGTATTTTGAATTACCTGCTAGAAGTTTAAAACATAGCCACTTGACTGAATTGGTTTTGCCTGTGCACCTTTTTAATATAAAAGTGTGGTTCCCTTAAAAGGGGTCATCCCATTCTGTATACAGAAGAATGGCTGATAACCTCAAAGGGCATAAATCTTAACATTTAAAAAGGAGTGCTTCTTTGGGTCACTTTGATCAGTGACAGGTCGAGAATGACCAGAAACCCTTGACTTCTCTTCCCTGCTCATCTGGTTGTGTCCAGGGCCCATTCTAGTCTGGCAAAGTGTTGTTAACATCAGAAAAGAAGGCCTGGTTTTGACTGATTAAAAAAAAGCAGGCTTTTCTGATTTTCTGCTTTTGTAAATGTTTTGTGTATTTGTCAGAATAAGAAATGTCATTTTTCTTCTTCCAGTTACCTTAAGGGCTGTAATGTTCTAAAATACTTTTAAGTCACTTTCAGAAATAAGACCATAAGAGAAATGGCTGTAACCTACAGTGACAGAAAATGCCAGAGACATGTACTTTCTAATAAAAAGAAAGTATATTTAACCTGTTCCAGATAAAAGTTAGCAACCTTTCTAGAAGGGTTTTTTCCTTCTCTTTTTCCCTCCACAGTCAGGAGTGAAAGGGAGTATATTAGAATTATAAATGGGTCTGTGCATCATTATACAGTAATTTAGGATTCACTCAATGATGTAACAAAATTAACAACATAATTTCATTGTGTAACTGTATCTTATTAAAGAACAACTGTCTGACATTCTCTTACAGTTGCTTTATTTAACTTCATGCAAATATTATTAGTAGTGACATTTCTCTATTGTACATTAGATTCTCTCATTAGCATGATGTGTTAGTTATCACCAGAGAATCGCTTTGAGATAGGTGAGTGGCAAACCAAGAAAACTAAAAATTAAATTAGTGATGTATATTAATACAGACACATCTGTGTAAGGGAGATGCAGTACAGTAAATTCACTTCACATATACTGTTTTATTGAATTGGTGTTTTAAAAAGAGAAAATGGCCATACATAACTACATAACACATTGAAGGCAAAGTGCTATTTGACTACTTTTTGTCTTGTTTATAAAGGATGTTTGTAGTATTACCACATATAAAAAGCTTGATTATTTTACTGCAACACAAGGGCTTTTTATATGTATGCATATGGAAAGTATAACAGCTTAATATGACAACATCCTATAAATTCCATACATAAATTTATTATTAAAATTTTTGGGGAAGATCAACTGTTATTAGTACAGTTGGTAGTTAGCTGCTGTACATAATAGTTTTGTCACTAGTCATCAGTGATTGTAGAATAGATTTTATTGTTTCTAGCATATTTTAAAGCTCATTTTGTCCAGTAGGGTTTGTGGGTGTGTGAATGAGTCTCTTGTGTTAGTGTGAATTGCTTTGAGATTTAGTTTGTTGCATAACATTTCTCAGGTTTATGTTACCTTATTTCATATGGTTTTCATTTTGTAATTTCTTACAATAAGTTGTAGCTTTTCCTTTTAGTGTTTCAAAATCTGATTACAAATTAATGATTATGATTCCAGCAAGAATTTTCTATGACTTTTTATTTACTTTAAGAATAGAAACATTTTGAAAATAGAGTAAACAATATAAGTTCAGCATATTGTGCATGTACTATACAACATTTTAAACTTCAGCACGTTATGTTAGAGAGAGATATCAGTTTGAGGCATGAATTAAAAAATACACTTGGAGCTGTTGCTCGCTAATGTGTTCATTTATTTACAAGCCAACATACAGTTAGATACCTCCAAAACACTTTTTTTTTAACTTTTTTGGTAAATTTTAGTTGATAATGTTGTTTTGCTTTGGAAACATTTCATTATATCTTTGCTTAATTTTGTGGACACAGCTACGAAAGCTGTGTAACACACATGACAACCTATTGGATGTACATTCTGTGCAGTAGATACTTGTGTATAATATTTTAAAATATGCATATGTATTTTAGCACTTGCTTATTTATGTATAGTCTTGTGGGGATTTGATTAATGTAGTGATGGGGCAGATTTAGGATGTAACAGCAGCAAAGTCTTCTGCTCCTATGTCAGGGTTAAGAGCCAAGGCAAATCTTCCCTAACTAATTAGATGCTGAGTAAGGTATCTCAGTGAAGTTGGGGCAAAAGTGAATGGGTCGCAGCTGAGGGAAGATTGCAGGGACCATAGTGATAGTAAGCATTCACATTTGCCAGGTCGTTGTGACACAGTGTGCTGATTGCAAGGGAACACTCTGTTCGCTGATATAGAACTGCCGTCATAAACTACAATCGGGAACAAAAGCTTTAGAGTTTTTTTCCTTTTTACTAGAAATAGAATATATGTGATGTATCACTTCTTTTCTGTGATTTTTTTTTTTCCCCCCTCCCCTCACCCCCTCAAACTTGTTGCTCTTGTAAAAGGATTTGCCTTGTAGACTAATGGCTCTTCCTAGCCTACAAGAATTTCCAGACTTGGGGTTTTCAGCATACCCAGAAGGTGGTGAATCATATGGCCTCATGAAAGAAAAAAGCCGGAAACAGACAGGGGGAATGAGAGGATTCCATTGTTTTTTTTTTAATGTTTTAATTTGGGAAGAGAATTGCTAATGCAGCATTATCTTACTATTCAGAGCTCCATAATTTAGCATTTATGTTAATCATTTTAAAGCTTTTTTTGTTAAACCACATAGTATACCATTTGGGTTTTTTAAAAAAAATGTAGCTTTTATTTAAGAAAGGTCTTGATTCATTTTCTTTGTTTATAGTTTTTCAGTGCAACAGGGCAGGTTCTTCAACTGCTTGCTATTCGGTCCAAAGAACACCCAAAACAACAGATGATACCCCAGCCTGTAAACAGGCATTGTCAAAGTATTTCTGTTCTATTTAGTTTCTTCTATTCCACTTGCTACAATGGTATCTTAGTGTCTCCTTTCCTCTGGCTCATTCAAAGTCTATCTTCTAAATGATTTTACTGTATTTTCAAAGGTAGTAGGATTAAGATTGCAATGTATGTTGCACTAGTATGCCATATCAAGGCAGTCCCTGTCAATGGCTAGGACATCTAGGAACTGCCTCTACAACAAATTGTAGAGGCTGTTTTAATAAGATCGAAAAGCTGGGGTCTCCTTATCCTCTACTGCTGAGGCATATCCCTGTGTTTGCGTAAAAGAAGGAAGGGAACTTGTTCTTAAGGGGATGATTGGTCATCACATGACCAAAAAAGGAGCGCAGAGAATTGGAAGATTCTCTTATAAAGTGAATAAAAATGTTAGTTTAGGAGAAGCTGTATGGGAAGTGAGGAAATGTGTACAGTAGTTGTCATTACAATTGAAATTTATCATCACCCACAGGTGTATTTGCTCTGGCAGCTGAGGTGTTTCTTAGTTAAATGTGGGGAATGCCACAAATACCTCAAGAGATGCAAATTCTGTGGTCTGTCTATCTATGTATTTATGGTATGCTTCTTATAGTGAAATTTGCATGGTGTGGCAATGTCTCTGGTTTTAATGATGCCTGCTGTGACTAATGTTGAAAAAAGCTATGATCACTCTTTCATTTTTTTTTCTCAATAATTTTGACCAGCTCAGTAAAACTTAAGAAAATGTACAGAGCAAGTTGTCATTCATGTTATTTGCGGTTCTTTTACCAGAGGTTCCCAGTTTTTCCAGTGTCTCAAAGTTTTGCAAAACAGAATGCAGTAATTGACTTTGAATGTATTTATTTCCTATAGGCTTTTCTCATATTTCCTGAAGCGTACCAACCTTAAAAGTTCTGACTTGAAATAATTAATATTAAAATAACAGCATTCATAGTAAAATAGCGTTATGCTTTTCAAATGGTATTCTACATCTGGGGTATACTAATAAGAGTAAAATAGAATCTAAAGGATCCTATCCTCGGTCCCATCCAAGCACGTATGATCCACTGACGTCAATGGCACAAGGACAGTGTATAGTTTTGTTAGAGAATTATAAATGCCTTGGTCTTCCAAGTGGGAGTTGTGACTAGGGGTGATGCTTGTAAGCTGTCTGTGTGTGGATGTCTTGCAATAGAAAGCCCTACAGATGTAGAGGAAGAAAAACATTTCTTGGGTCCTGGGTCTTGTGTGTTTGAATCTTCTCTGCCATTTAGATATCATGGAGATTTTCAAGGCTTTCTTAATGAAATATGATCTGTAGCACGTCTTAGCTCTCATCCTCAAATTCAGACATGTTCACTGTTAAAGAACCTGACCAAGTCTGAGTTTGAAGGAGTCTTGCATGCAAAATCATAGATGGGCCTAGTTACCAGAAATCCAGTTTTACATGGCTTTCTCTAGAAACCAGGAAAAACTTAAGTTATTTCCACTAAGCTTGCTTTTGAAGTTTTGAATTTCTTTAAACCAAAGGAAGGGAGGGAGCAACAAGTGAACTAAAACTGAAGAAGGAAGGCTTGTAGGAATCCCTTCTGACTGAAATGGTCAAGTTCTGCATAACTCTAATAATGAACCAAAAGGGGGAAAAAAAGGATGGTAATCATATAAATAGATCAGAGTTTTTAAAGCAGTGTTCCTGATTACATACCTGTTTTTGCATTTTTTTAACAACTTTTTGAGTTCTTTCTAGCTTGTGCATTTAAAAACCCTCATAGATATTAGTTTCTGATCTTCAAATGCAAAGATTGATTTCCTTTTTAGTGTATTCAGTAGCATAGATAGAATAAGACCTTATGCACTCGGCTGTTGTTTTATTGCTACTTTCTCAGGGACGTATTTTGAGATGTTATTGCTTTTGTGGAAGTAAAAAGGCAAAATGTCCTTTTATGACAGATCAGAATTTATTTTATTATTTATTTCTACCTCTCCTCCCTTTTGATCTTTCTCTTGCTCTATTTAGCTATTTCACTCCTGTTCTGTAGCTTAAGAAAATACAAATCTGCTATTTAGCAGTAATTGAAATAAGGCAACAATACTGGTGATAAATTAGTGTGGCAAAGATGAAAGAAGGGGAAAGTGTCATTTCTAGAGGTGCCTGTATTTAGGTGCTGACATGCAAAAAGTCCAGTGCTTTGCCATGTAAGCGTGCTCTTAAGTGAAGGCACGATAAAAATGTGTGACCAGATGCCCTGGCTTATCATATGAGGGTGCTGAAAAGCAGCTTCATTTGATATTTACTTTTTACAAAGAGTAATTTAGCTATATCTAGGTGTTGCTAATATTACTATTGACAAAAAACCTCAAACCTTCAGTCTTTTAAAAATTGACTATTAATTTTGTTTCTAAAAAATTAAATATAAAGAAGAAAGTAAAATATAATGGATGGCTTCATTAAAAATAGTTTTTGTTTTCATGAACTTAGGCATCCAAAGAGGTTGCTTTAAAAAAAAATTAAAAAGCTAAACCAGACCTAATGTAAGCAGACTGAAATCTTACTTGAAAATGTCTGTTATGTGACCAGAGACTTTTTGAGTTGTAATAATTATCTAAAACATTAATTTAAGTAGATAAACATCATTTTGAAAAGAACATGGAGTTTATAGGGGAAAAGGTATTTTCAGAAATATTACCTGTTATACATGTATCTTTTAATAATTTGGTGTGGATTTTTCAACTTCGCTGAGGCAACTTCTAGTGGCTATTTGCTCTCCACACAATTACTGGGGACTTGGGTTTGATAAGAAGATCTGAACTAAATGTCTGGGGGGCAAAAACACAAACTAATGAAGACTATACATGGAAAAAATAATTACTTCCAGCTGGCTTTGTATAATAAAACTACTATTACAATGAGAGGCTCCATTAGCAAGACTTTAATTATATATTTTCTTATATTTTGAAATAAATATAATAGATTTGTAAAAATAATAGTTAAATGAGTCAGTGTGGCTGCTTTTTACCCTAATCAAGCATAAATAAAAAGACATACCCACGGATCTACCCTGGATTAATACCCTGCAGCAGTTGACATTGCTGGAATGTCTCCTGCAGCTGGTGGCATATGACTGTCATTTACAGGCAGGATACACGGAGAGTTTACACAATGGGGGCATTCATGAAAATGTTTCTCATTTGGGACCCTAGCAAGCTCTCATTTTATTGACCCTGTCAGAATTTAACTGGTAGGCTGTCAAATTATGTGTTGCTTTATCTAATATTAGTTTTTCTTTCAAATTAGAACTCATGGCAGGAGGCAGAGGGAAGGGTTGAGGGAATCAGGTGAGGGAAAGAGAGAATGCCAACTCTCTGGTTTACTCATATATACATTTTTTTGATTTATTTATTTTTATTTAAACAACCCATAACCATTGCATGATAGAACCTGATCCTTTGCACTGCTTTAGATTGTGAGGATTCTATTTTTTCTTCAGGAGAAAAGATGTATGTTTAACTTTGTTTAAGACTTTGGAGGGCTACAGAAAATTACGTCCTTTTGCTAAGTTACCATATCTATTAAGCGTAAAACTAACCTTAGAATGCAAGAAGATTTGCGAAACAACTTGCTCTAAAAAGCAAGAATTCTTTACAGTGCTGGTAGAGGGTGTCTCAGAACAGAACCACAGAGGAAGGAATTAAAGAACTTTTGGGTATCTTTGTGCAGAACTCAAAAAAATGCCGTGGAGCTCAGTGGGTTTTTTTAACGTTCCACAAGCCATATAATCTGAGAGAGCATAGATAGCAGATTGATTGCATTTCTTATGTACTGGTAGTGTTAGGGTTATGTTGTAGCTGTGATGGTCCAGGAATTATGCAAGAGGCAAGGATTTTTTGGGTTAATAACTTTTATTGGGCCAACTATATAGTTGGGATAAAGTCAACCAAGCTTTTGAATGCAAAGCATTCTTTTTCAGGTCTCATTTTTTATTTAAAGGCATCCTGGCAAAACCTCTTCAAAAAGCACTCTCAAAAAAACCAACCAAACAAAAACAAATCAGGCAGAGCAACACTGACATCTGGAAGAGAGCTGGTTTCAGTAGCAGATTCAGACTGCCAAAACATTGGCTTCATGCAGGTGGAGCATGCTGCAAGAATAATACTCTCATCAGAGTGAGTTGCCTTGTTATTTTTAATGCACTTCTTCCTTCCATCAGCCCATCATCAGTGTAACGTTGGTATTCGGTCCAGAGTGAAGAGACTGAGTGGACTGAAAAGATTATCACAATTAAAATAAAGAGTAATCTGTGGGTACCAGCCGCTCTTTCTCTTCGCATTCTAGACAAACTCATCACTTTCCATATGTTTTCTACGTTTCTCATTGAAATAAGACATATTGTCTCAGTTTCCCTGAAATGTGGTCCATCTTCATAGTTTTTCATTTTATTACATTCACATAATTGTACTGGACAAATTGTTAGTTTTTATTTTTTAATAAGACTTGTTAGCTGAATGTTAGACAGTGCCTCTACCTTACACATTTGTGCTTGTATAGCTGACTGTTTTATGCCATTACTATTAAAATGTTTTTAAGCCTATCCATCCTTCCCCACTGAAAGAGGAGATCATTGTTTTATCTTCTCATGTAAATTGGACCTCTTTGCAAGATGCCCATTTTCATCATAGGAGTAAACAGTAAAGAAAAAAAGAAACGGGAAATACTACTAGGTTAACTTGTTTGCAAATATGCTTTTTACTGTCTAAATTGCATTTAATTAAAAAAAAAAAAATTCAATCTTTTAAAAATAACATTCAGTATCATGACCTATAGCATACAGGTAGTACTTGGCAGGCTTGAGATAAAACATTTGCTTACAAAAGTTGACAAATGCAAGGCCTCAGCCATGAAAATTGTGAATTACTGCTGTAAGCAAAATGAAACCTTCCGAACTTTTGTTTCAGAAGCATCATGAATAGACTTCCCTTTTTATTTATTTATTTATTTATTTTAAATGGAATTTGGCAGCTGAACATTGGTACTTCTTTCTTTTGTAGCCAAAAATCTTTCCTTACCAATGGACTTGTCCCATTGGTCCCTCCTCTAGCCTAATCACTTAAAGCAACAATCAAATATCAGACTTAGAATACCCCTACTGCCTTTTAAATAGAGATGACAATAAAGTGGTTAGTGATTCCCCTACTTCATCAAGCTACCCAACTACCTAGTTAAAGGGAGGAACATTCATTCCTGTAATATGGGACAAAACCATGCAATTCTCTAGTGATGTAAAATGGTTCAGGTCTGAGTAGGTATAGCATTTTGTGACCTCAGAGAATTTGGCAGTAAGTATCTGGGCTGGCTCCCCAGGAGAAGCCATGACTTCAGTTGGAGGAGAATTAGGTGAACAGTCCTTACTCCTGTTGAAGTCAGTCTGGTGTTAGTGCCTTATGGCTGAATCACTTATGTAGAAAGGGCACACCAGAAGGTTACAACAAATGGAAAGTGAACTGTAGACATGTGTTTGGAGGGTTTGAAATATTTTTATCTCATTTTGAATGATGGAATAGATTTGTAAAAGCACCAGCTTTGAAATGAGTTCTTTAAAATGTTTGTCAGACATCGTGAAAAACTTCCATATTGTGTTTTAGTCTAGTTCAAAAAAAAAAAAAAAAAAAAAAAAGAGAGCATCAACTGGTATCCTTAATTAATTAATATACAAAAATGTGTATGTAGTTGTGAATACTGAACATGTACCTTAGTCATGAAATACGTACTTCAAAATCGAATGTTTTATTTAACTAACAATATATTAAGGTAGGTTTGAACAACAAAGCCTGAAAAATACATGCATACTGCACATGCAAGTTTTTATGTTTTCCGAAAGGCTTGCTCTGACATAAGGGGAGAAAAGCATAGGTTTTTCTTGATTATCCTTGCTTTTGTTTTGTGCAAGTGCCTGCAAATAAAGTCGGTTGTGTACATATACAAATAATTAGTGTGTGCAAGATCACATTTGCATAGTTGGAAGCAAGTTTTCCAGAAATCAGGCTGTACGTGTTCAACTAAAGTATGTTCAGTGGGGTTTTTGAAAATCAGTTTTAATGTTCTATGATATTTTTAGATTACCCCATTGAAATACAGTTTGTTTGTGTGGGTGGTTGCATGCATGCATGCATGCATAAGAATAAAGTGATAGAAATTGGCCTTGGTTACAAAAATTAGGATTTTTTCCTAATCCATTCTCCTGTATACATCTTCCCTGCCCTTTCTAATGTTGAGAGGTGGTCAGATGTGGTTCTAACTCTATCCAGTCACTAACATATGCGTTTTCATAGTTTGTGGATATATAAAAGGAAAACCAAGTAAATGTTACATTAGGGACTGGGGAGAGGGGAGGTGGGTGCAGATACCAGCTGGAGCCTGATGCTTGCGGTCTCTTCTGTGGCACCATTTTGTTGTTTATGTGGGAATGTAGCTTAAACAGTGGCTACAGCTGTTTCACTAAATAAGGATCCACATAAATTCCAGCTGTGAACTTGTGATTCATCCTTCCCTGCACAAAAAGATACGTTTCCTTATGTCCCATTATGCCCCATATTTGATTTTTATCACACAACTGTGTGCTTGACTAAATCTCACCCACATGCTCTTTTATGCACCCTGCTCTCTTTTTCTTCTAGAATTTAGGTTCACAGTACAATCCCAGTCTTCATGTTGATATTCCACATTAAAATAATACAGCATCCTTGAAAATATTTTTTTAATGAATTGGGTACAGGAATAGTATATTTTATTAACTAGTGTAATGCAGATTTTTGTACATGTCTACAGAAAATCCAGGTAGTCCATTAAGAAAATATTTATCTGTATCTAAGCCTAAAATTCCCTGCAAAAACAAATTGCCTGATTATATATTTATTTTTCAAAATCAAAATGTTCTTAACTTTTTTAGATATTTACATCATTTAGATTAAATGTGTAAAGTAAAATAAAAATAACTTTTTTAACACTTTTTTTATATTATTGTGATTCGTTACAGTTGTGTATAACTTATCTCAACTGTAGTCTGAAATTCTTTAAAAAATAGTTTAAGAGCTGAATTCTGGTCATATAACAAGTCTTATAGATGGAGCCCAGTAACTGTTTTCAATTAAAAACAGCACAAAACTCTCAGTGATTTCCATAGCCCATGTAATGTATGTTTATCATTAAAAAAACAAAATAGGGCTACTATCCTTTCTCCCATAGACTTGAATTCAGAACATTTTTTCTTTGCATCACTGCTGAAGACCACACTAACTTCTGCAGCACACACTAAGTAGTACAGGCAATATATTTAAGACATTGTTCACACTGCTCTAATTGTAACTGCAGTTTTAGGGTTTTGACATAGGGCTCGTTGAATCAAGCTGAACGCTCTCTCTCTAGTTTGCTGCCTACAAGGCAGCCCTTGGCTGTTGGCTGGCTCTGACTGTAGACGTTAAGGATGCTACTGAGTGGTAAAATTCATACACAGAATCCTAAACATAAATCGGCTACTGATTTGCTAGATGGTCATAGCCATGACATTCATCTGTTTGTTTCAGATGTTTCATTTATACAGTAGAGATAATATTTGACTACCTCAAAGGATGTCATGAGGATTACTATGGTTATTAGGCTGCTAAATTCTGTTGGTGGTGGTTTTGTCAGGTTAATACTTTTTTGTTTCATCACAAACTTGAAAAATCATGTCAGGAACAAATTGAAACTTGTTCACGTTTAAGTAATAAAATTACTTTACTTATAAGGTTGTCGTGATTTCCATAAGGACTGATTATGGTGTTATGTTCACCCAGGTAGAGGATTGCAATTCCACTGAAAGAAAAAACGTGCCGTTCACAAGAGCATTTTGCAGTATTAAGTTAGGCAAAGCAAATATTTGTATTTGCTATAAAGAGCTATCATTTGGCTTGTATGGAATTAGGTTTCTGGTGCTTTTTCTGTTGTGCTAAAGGAGGCCTACAAAGAATCGGTCTGTTCATAATTGAAATTCTCTAGGCAAATCAGATATCAACATTTTTCAACAGAAGAAGTAATTAATTAGTTTGTATTTTAAATTGAAGGTCATCATGTTATTGATTTCTGTGGGAACAAAAGAAGAGAGAGCATCTTGTTAAAACGATCAGGAAACTGGGGCCTAGGTGCTCCGAGGTGACATCTGGGGTATCATTGAGTTGAACCACTGGTCATCAAATCCCAATCAAAATTTAAATATCTTCAGTATAAACATAACAAACATTGGCGTGTTTCCAAAACTGTAAAGAAGAGTTTAACTGGAGGAAAGACCCGAGATTAACAGTTTGTTTTACAGCTTAGTCAGGTATTTCAAATCAAGTGACTGGTGCCGCTTGTAACGAAGGATCTGTAAAGTGTGTCAGCCTGACTTTTTGGTATGCCATGTTCAAGAAGTTCAATGTCAACACAGCTGTGACCTACCACTTTTAGAAACATCTCAACTGGGAATAAGATAAAATATTTTAAATTTGGGCAAGCAGTAAAGGGAGAGAGCAGGGAGGGGAGTACCATTTTAAATGCTATTAATTTTCACAAAATAACATTTGTGTGCTTTGTCTTGCCAGATAATCTACAATGCTTTTCCTCATTTCATGTGCCAGGCTGTTTTTATATTATAGTTTTCTTCTTTGCTGTGTTTATCTTTTCTGAAAATGGTGAAATGTAAGCTATTGCATGCTGGGTGGGTGGCACACATTTGCACAGTACCTTTTTAAAACACAGAGCAAGCATTTTATTTGGGTTCTGCAAACCACTGAGGTATCTTAATGCAGCCATTCTCATTGCATCAAAGTGAAACATGTAAAAATCTCACTTTCCATTCTAAATAACCTTAGGGCTGTTGAGTCAGATATTTCCGGATTGATATGTTTTGGGGAGGAGTGACAGTGGCACTGGATATATACAGTAATCCTTAACGTTCCACCAACTCATTTCACTTTTTTTTTTTATGAGCTTCAAAGAGTACTCATCCTTAACAAAATGACAAGTTAAAACATGTCACTTTGCCATGGTTGAAATTACTTACTTGCCTTTAATCAAAAGGCAACTCTTAATGGGCTGTTTTACTGTAGGCAGTTGGGAAAGGAGCTTCCCAGTTTAGCACTGAGTAGTTCTTCTGGCACATTATTCCTGTCATCTTTACTTTTTATCCCTAGATAGGCCCAGCTGTGGGGAAAAAAGGGTTTAAAATCTAAGGATGTTGAATTAGTGGCTAGGCTGATGCTGTATTTGGCTACTCTTTGCTGATGAGAGAAAATTTGAGAAAATTCTTTCATTCCTTCATGGGGGGTGGGAGAGTTTAGTTAGTTAAGCAAATATATTTAAATTGCACTGGTCAATAAGTGTGTTTTTCCCTGAACTTTAATCAGTAGGTGGTCTCTGAAAACAGCAGAAAAAGGCAGCTAATGGTGTAAAAAAAAAAAAAAAAAAAAAAGTAAATATTACAAGGGCCATTTCTTTTGTGGTTTGAAAACACTAAATACTAAAACCAAAAATGATAATGTTGGTAGCCCATATTTGGTATAACCTGAGTGCTCTATCTTGTAAAGGTATTGCGTACTTTCAACTGAGAATACTCAGAAACTTGCTGGATCATGCCTTACAAGTTTAGTAAATTAAAGGTCTATTCTTTGTTCAGACTCAAATGACCCTTCAGTCAGTCTCCAGCCCCTATGACAGTTAATAACCCTTCCTTTAACTATGCGGTGCATATCACAGATGGAGCTTGACGGACCAGCCAGCATCTCAAAGGTCACCACAAAGCTATTAGTTAGATCACAGTGCCCTTTGTTTTTCAGTGATGCCTCAGCTATAGTAGCTGTTACATGGATAAAATGTATTGAGTTATATTATTAGAATATGAAGATTTTGTTTTTACTACCATCGCAAACCCGTTTTAAAACAAGTACCATGAACTCTGAGTCATTTTACGTATATTGCAAAAATGTTACAGTGTTTGGCAATCTGCTGGTACAAGTATGATCAGTGATTGCTTGCTTGTTCTGCTCACTCTTGTTCCTTTACAAGATGTAACGGGTAAAATGACTTGCGCTTTCCTTTTTTTAATTGCCCTTTGGGGTTTTTATTATGTTTGTGGACCTGTTTTAGCTGCTAAGAAACATGGTCATTCTAAATGCTCTTATCACTTCCAAGTTTTATATCTCTGTTCATTCTGTATAACTGGAAGAAAAATATCCAAGGCAGCTTAAAGGGGGCAGAGAAAAAAACAAACTGCTGTTGGGAGGTGGTGTGTGTGTGTGTGTGGTTTTATTAAAATATTTCCAGTGGCAGCCACAAAAGCTGCAAAAGCAGAAAGCAAAAATTGCTTTTCCATTTGTGATGAGTGTATTTTATCAATGTGTTTTACAAAGGTAAAATGTTTCCATTCTATTGCCTTGTGACCAATAGTAGGCACTTATTTCAGTAATTAAATGAACAATGTAACTTTACAAGGCCAGGTTCAGAGCTGGAGAAAAGAATTGCAGATGGTGAAGTTATTTGGTGTTTGTTTTAGACAAAGCGACTCTTCCTAAAGCAGGTTCATTTATACTAATAATCCTTTATTTAAACTCATTGTACAACACCAGAATTTTTTTAAATGCATGTATTCAGAATGCATAACATTATTTGCTTTCTTTGTCACATACATAAAGCTTGGTAACACAAATGGCAATATCTTGCCGGCTATATGCAACTTATTTGCTACTCATTTGTACATTTTTGACAATAAAATGACTTACTTTTAATACAAAATATTTGGGTTTGTCTTGGTTATTTAATTTTATTTTGGAGAGTATAGCAATCTAAGCATTTTAACTAGCAGATTGTCTCTGTCTCTGTTTCCAATATATTAGTTCTGATGTCAACTGATACTCCAGTTATTTATATATTCATTTACCTTCCTGTTTCTGTTCAGCAATACAAATTCTATTCTCCCACCAAGCACATGAACAGTCAAGGAAGACTAGCCCCCAACTGCAGAAGCAATAGGTTCCATACACTAGAAGATCAAAATCCCCCAGGGAAATTCATTCAGCTTTCATATAGCTAAACTCTTGTGAGGATTGAACATCAAAATATAAGTGAGCAAAATCACTGTGGATAAAAGAGTTTCCTAGCTACTGAAAATCAGAATAAAGCTTGATGGTAATGTTTATTATCTTCAGACATGATGCAGGAGCATTATTCTCAAGACCATGCTCCTTTGTCACACAAGGAAACATAGGGTATAAGGAATTGCTCTAGTTTAAAGAGAAGTGATCTTTATATGAAATAAAAACAAAAACATCTTTTTAAGTCTTCTGGTCCATGCCCTTTCCAAAAAAAAAAAGGGTGTGTATGTGTATATATGTGATATCCAAGTTTTGTAATGCAGGGAAATTCTATTTTTATTGGGCTTCTGCAATTTTAATACTGGAATATGGAAGTTATTGGAAGTTAGTGACACACATCAACCCAGCTCAGTTAATTCCTTTGATCTTTATGCTACCACACCTTCCTGTTTCCTCTGCTACTACCAAATAGCCAGGTTTCAGGAATATCAAGAAAACATTATTTTAAGATTATTATTTATTTTAAATGCTTTAAATGTAGAACTATTGGCACTAACATTTTTTTAGTCTCTCTCCTTTTTTTTTCCCCCATGCCCCCCCCCACCTCCCCTCCCCGCCCCAGCCACACAGCTGTCACTAGTATGGGAAAAGGACTGGGGAGGAGGGAAGGAGGGAGCCCTGCTAAAATCGTGTCACGTAGCACTAATTCATCTGCTCTCATTAGAGTGAGCGAGGGACAGCAGTGATGGCCAAGAGCTGCACTCCACACATGACACACGAACAGTTTGGGGAATAGAAAATTGCTTTCTCAGGAAGCCCAGCCAATTAAGGACTTGACCATATTGAATGTCAAGTGTTAATTTAGGTTTTTCTTCATTTTCCCAGTAGTAATGAGGGTCCTGTGATGAGCAAATACATGTCAAGTAAAGTTGATTGCATGAAGGACCTGAGTATTATATGTCACTGACAAGTCACAAATGTACTCTAGTCTTTTAACCCCTTAGGTGAGTCCAGGAGGGGGAGAGTAACAGAGGGGGATTAACTATACTATAATGATAAGAATAGATAGCTTGCATTAGGGAGAAGCCTGGATGGGACAGACAGGAATAGATATTTGTGTAAGAAGCTAGGACAGACTTTCTTCAGCCACTGCAGAGGTGTGGTGCCTTTCTGGGTTATTAATAAACAAACCAAAAAAGCCCTCTCAGGATTCTTTAGTATTTTAATAGTCTGTCCTGTACCTATGCAATATTTTTTGAAATATTGTAAAGAGAGAGGGAGGTACTTTGTGATCAGAAATATGAAATATTCCTAAAATAATTACTTGCCTTGAAAGAAAGGAGCCAGTGGAAGCTAGAAACACTTAGCACTTCTGGATTTGGCCCATTTTGAGTATACAAGGAAACTGAAATTTTCAATGGATGGGTTTTGCTTTTTTTTTGAAAAGGACCAAAAAAAAAGAGGAGCAGGGCATACAAAACACTTTACTGTTGAACACAGGTTTATTTTCCATCCTTCGGTTTTCTTCAGGTTTTCCATCCTTCGGTTTTCTTCAGGTTACTTTCCTAGCCATGATGAGCCACCTTCTTTCATTTAATATTATACCTGCCCACAACAGAGAGGGGAAACCTGGTTTGTCTAAATGAGGTAGCACTTACTTTTACTAGATGTGGATACTTGCACATCAGCTATAGCATCTCATTTCCATTCATCAGCATATTATTTACATATGAATGTTCTGAAAATAAGAGAGTGTCTGTTTCTAATGCAATTGTATAATTGGCCAAGAAAGATCCTACAATGATGTAGGCGTTACTGCGTGGTACAAATATAGTGAAATGCATCTGGCAAATCCGCAAACATCTAGCAAGTTGTCAACAACCTTTTAATATATTTAAAACAGTATCATCCAGTTATCCTTTCCAGGAATATTTAGAAGTCATAAGGTGTGTCTCTCTCCTTTTTTTTCCTCCTTTCTCTTTTTCTTTAAAAAAGAAAATCTCTAACTATAAATGCATTTCAGTTTTATATTGTTAGCAGATACGGTGTTACAACAAAATGCATGACTTAAAAATTCCTGTCTCTGCTTCAGGAAAACATCCATGGAGGTAGTGGCTCCCTGCACCAGAAGTGAGGTATATAGATCGTGTAATGTGTAGACACTTCTGCTGCCACTGTTGTCCCTATTGTAGTTATTTTGCAGGCAGGCAGTGGCTTTCCTTCCCCAGTGTTGACAACATTGCATTATGAAAACAAAATTCACTTGAAAAAGTTAAATGCATCTGTGTGTACAAATTACTTAAAATTTAAAGCCTTTTCAGAATAAAGCCTTTTAAATAATTTTTCAGACCAGAGTCATTTGGAGGGTGGATTGGTGTTTTAAGATCAGATTTCAATTTTGCTTAAGAAAAACATCAGCTCTGCTGTTTTGTATAATTAAAAATTAATTTTCTTTACATTAAGACATGGTTAGAAAACAAGAATCTGACCAGGAACAGGATTGATGTTTTTAGGTCAGAAACCCTGTTCCTTATTTTAATTCCTCATCTGTATATGTGAAGTTGAGCATAAACTCCAAACAGACCTTAGAAAGAGAGAAAGCAGGGGTTTCCCCCACCTTCTTTTTTCCCTGTAAGTAGTGGCTGTAGAACTCGTCTGGCATTTAGAATGGCATTTTAATTACAGCAGCTTCTTTTCTGCTAGGTGTGCTGCAGGATTTTGCTAAGTTTCCTTAAGAGTAAATTCAGATGATGGCATCTCTGGCTGCTGATTCAAGTTTTTCCTCCTCTACAATGTCACTTTTGACGGATGGTACCTAATGCAATCAACCACAGCCAAGGCGACTTCTTCCTTTTGGCTGTTCCTGCAGCCTGACCAAAGGGTCCCAAAAAAACAAAAAACCCTCAACCAAATTGGACAGGCTTTTTCTGAAGCTCCATTTCCCAGTGCTTAAACAGAAGATGCCTCCCTTTGCGCATGTTTTTGATAAATTTAAGAAGTCAAATCACTGACACAGATGGATAATCCAAGTGTATAGGGTGAAGAGTTATAAATTAACACATTATTCCCTCTTAATGTGAAATACTTGAGAATGCATTTTCTCAGTCCCCTGACATCTACCCAGTGAGGGCTCGCATTGTACTTTTCAAGTGGCATTGATTTGTTAAAGCGCTGAATTAGCATCTCAGGCCAGCTGCCTGTTCCACTGTTGTGTTGTTGGGTTCATTCTCTCTCTCTCTCTGCCTTGCTTCCCGCTGCCTTGGCCACACACAGGGCTTCAGCCTGCTTACCCCAGCTTTTGCCCTCTGTTATTTTAGCTAATCCAGGTAATACACTCACCAAATGAGCTGAATAAATTAACATATTTCTCATTACATAAAGCCCGTAATATGCACGTGTGTATATGTATGTAGTGGTTTTGGTTGGACTGAAGAAAGGGAAAGGGAGGGGTTGCAAGGATGGATGGCTACATTTAACTGCCTGGATTTCCAGTGAAGTTGCACATTGTTCTTTTATTTCACTTGCATTGTGCTGAAGTATTCTGTACAGTGGCTGAGTCAAAGGGGAAGGAGAGAAGACATGGAAGGGATACAGCAAATCAGAAAAGATGTTTAATTGCAATATTAAACTATATCTTGGGTCTCAACTTCCATCTGGTTGCTTGTTAGATACTCTAGCAGTTTGCACTTAGCATATTTCTATACAATGATATATCTGTTAGCTGTGAATTTTCAATTCTGATTGGAAGCTGATAATTACAAGAGTTGTCTCTCTTATTTTCATTCATCCTTTCTTGTCCTCATTTTGTTTCCTTTCATTCGGTCTCCCTTTTGTCTTTTAATGTTTCCAATACCATGTCATACTTTTATATTTGTTGTGGTGGGACCTGACAGATTTGTAGCTGTGCCCAATTGACTAGATTACATTACTAATACATGTATTTCAGTAATGAAGATTATGCACATGAAATTAACATTACATTTTGTTTAAAACAACTAATAAAATGATGACGTTTTTATTTGTAGTTCCTTGGCATAGTAACTTGAAAAGTTTCTGGAGCCTAGGAAGGAACTGCATTGTAAACTAGCACTAACTGATGGGATAGCATCCTTTTACGCTCTATATTCATTAACTCTGCACTGCTGTAATCTTTATTTTCCTTGTTACCAGTGTTTACCTGTGATAGTTTAAGGTAATATATTTGCAACGTATAACTGATATTTAAGATTGTTCTTAAATTTTCTGATCACTAGAAATGCTCCTTTTCTGTCAATTATAACACTACAGATCTGTTGTTTTAGATGGGGTCTCCTTTGGAAACCCTCATAGAGTTTCTTGCTGAAGTGAATAAATTGATTAATCTTGCATCACACTCAGAATTCAAATGAGGTGTGAAACCTCAGTTAAATTGAAATAAAAACATCTTGGTTTA
Organism: Crocodylus porosus; assembly: GCF_001723895.1. Taxonomy (NCBI): domain Eukaryota; kingdom Metazoa; phylum Chordata; order Crocodylia; family Crocodylidae; genus Crocodylus; species Crocodylus porosus. Next base: position 50,089,781 of record NW_017728950.1, read on the forward strand.
CCATCTTAACCAGAGCTGCTATTATAAGCTTTCAAGAGGTGCATAACATTTACTGCCACTTTTAGGTCCTGTTTCTTTGGAAGAAAATATAATCCATGTAAAGGCAATGAGAGATGTTGGCAGGATCAGGCCCTTTGTGCAGAAATATCCTCTTGCCTTGCAAGATTTAGTAGTTACCTTTCCAGAGGATATTAAACTATGAAATTTCCAAACTACTAGCTTTTATCATGTTGGTTTGGGTGGTTTTTTTTTTTTCTTCACATTACTTTTCTGAGATAGAGGAGGACAGGTTTTGTGCCTTGAGGTACTTACAGTTGAATCTCTAATGCAACATACAATAGGGCTTGTATAATATTCTGACAGAGGCCACGGAGATAGTTTTGGGGGGATAACAGTTGCACAATGTGTGGCCCCATAGTGGTGAAGGAATTAAACAACTTTCTTTTAACTATGATTTAAGAGGCTAATTGAGACCACTGATGAGTTACAGAATTGAAACTAGAGGAGGCAGGTCATGTTTTTACATGAACATGTTGCCTTGTTCAGAGAGCGTTGCTAGCATCGCCATTGTAACTTTGTGAAGCCTGCAGAGAAGGACAAACCCAAATGTGTCCTGCTGTGTTGATGTTACATAAACATGAGACACTATGCTGAAGTGCATCTGAGATGCCATGTATGCAGATGTATAATTTCTATTATTTTAGACTAACAGCGGTGCCCTGGGCCACTGGAGACTAGTTTAATCATGCAGGTGATACACTTGGCTTGGGAGACTGACGGAACCAAGGGCCGCATGAATGCCCTCAATCTACCTAGTGCCAGCTGAGATGTGGTTTAGGACAAATTTCAAAGAAGCTGCTTGACCTTGCTCAGAAAAGAGGTAGAAAAGAGGCATGTGTATGCCTGCAGAAGAACTAGTGAGGATGGCTGTATCAGTAAAAATAAAGGTGTTCCAGTTTTGATTAAGCTAATTAATAAATAAATACAACTAAAGCAATGGTCAGGTACTGTAAAGGATTCCAAAGAGGGTACGTGTCATTTGCTACTGAGGACTCCTGTTTATTATTACAATGATGCTGATTTACTTCTAAAGCTTCCAGAAGTGAGATGGATATCTCAGTGTAAAGATGAATAACATGGAGCATGGACAGGGGCACTTGTGCTAGTTAATCTAGCTGGATAACCAACAGCCTATGCATTTGGAATCCTTGGGAGATATCTGCAGTCCACACTTGATGTCTCTGCATCTTTGTATCCTTACTGAGGTTGGCTAAATTAAAACTTTCACATCTAGATCTTTCAGTCTTAACATGACACAACAAAGGGGTGAGAAAACTGGAAAGAAACACAGAGGTACTATTGTAGCTAGTTGGCAAATAAAAGTGCATGAAAGTATCAGCTTTTTTCATATTAAAAATAAGTATAATTTTTAATAAGTGTATATTTTCACTTTTTCTTATTTGGCTTATGATTTTGCATGAGCTGGTTATGTTCCTACCAGGAACATACATACCCAACTGACTCAATGTTCATGTCTGTATCTACTTTTTGTGGGTTTGAGTGAATGTGTGCACCTTTCTTTAATGAATCACAAAGAAAGCATATTCATGTCTTACAGAACGCTTGTGAAGTAGGTAAGTATTTGGATAAGGAAACTTAGGCACAAAGGGGTTATATGGTACCTGAATGGCAGAATAAAGCATGGAACTAGAAATTACAATGGTACCATTTCTGTCTTTGACCCAGGAGATTGTCTAGCCTTTGCATAGAGTTAAATATTTAGTATCATTGGATTTTCCACAGTTTCTACTTCTTCAAAGAAGTTATAAGCATTTTAAGTGCTCAGTGCAAGAAGAGATATGCAGACTGTTGAGGGTGAGACTGGAACTGACCTATGGCTATAGTATAGTTATGGTTTCTATGGAATTCCATTAAGATTTGTTATAAGTAGGCCAGCTCATGCACTCTGTATAACCCAGTGGACTTTAGTTAGGCTTGGATCATCACCTAAGAAGGCTCTGGAAGTGGAGAGTCAGGTGCACATTTGTGTCATGTGCTACCTGCTGAAGGAACGTGCGCAAAGGCCCTTTAAGAGACCCTATGAGGACGGGGCTCTCTTGGTGTGGGTGGGTGTGACTGTGAGGGGAGAGAGAAGGGACAGGAAGAAGAGAGAGTGAGCGACAAAGGGACTGAGTATAGGACAGACTGAGAAATAGACTGAGACAGAGAGAGAGAAATATATTGGATGAAGTAAGTGACAGGGTGAAAGGCAGAACATGAGCAGGACCACAGCATGGAGCTGAGATTCCTTCCATCACCGGGGATCATCCATCACTGAGGCTGCCTGGAGTCCGGAAGGAGTCGGCTCCCTGACAATTCCCCACCAGATGCACGACAGTGCTGTAGAGTGGCTCCCCTGATTCCGGTATCACCCCTCCTAGGTGGGATTGGATACTGGCTATCACTGTCCTGAAACCCTGTAAGTGACCAGTAACCCACACAAAAGTAGGTAAGCTTCTGGTGCTGGGTCGAAGGGGAGACGGAGCCAAATGCTGGTGGAGCCTTTAACAAATCTTTCTCTGAATCTCTCTGGTCTTTGACAACATTTCAGGTTTATAGAATTTTCACTGTGTTTATACTTTGTAGTTAACTTTACTGTTTTTCCCAAGGTGTGTTAATTAATAAACTGTTTTATTCATGTACCTTTAGCAGTTCTCACTGATTTATTAATTTAAACCAGTGATAGAGACGGACAGGGCAAAGACCCACCATACCTTTCTGGGGAAAGCTCCAAGAGGAAGCAGCTGTTTGCTCCTGCATTATAATTTGGTTTAAAAGAGTGATTTTTTCCCCAACAGACTCCCATTTATAATTCATGGTTGGTCAGCAAGAAGAAAACTTGAGTGACAGGCCATATTGATGTTCTTGGATGGAGGTTTGTCTTTTCTCATTCTCCACTGATTATTTTTCTTAATAGCAAGCTCATCTTAATAGCAAGTGACTCCTGTTTTATATTGAAATAACCCACACAACATCAGGTAATGGTCCACATGTATGTCCTCACATATCTAAAATATTGTGGAACTAATTTGCTATTTTACAAGGAGTGAGATGGCTTGGAAGGAGAATTGTCTAGTTCTTTCTAGAGTGCATCCTGTAGAGTTGGGGAAAAAGGATTGCTCTATGGGCTACTAGACTCTGTATGCCGGCAGCCTTTAGTTTAGATTGGATCATTCCTGGCAAACGTCACAATGACTCATGTTTGGTTGGTGAAAGGAGGACTTCTTATTTTCAACCGCCTGGGGGGGAATCTCCAGGAAAGATGGTGGTATTGTATCCTACTCCTACAAAACTAGATCATAGTGGCCTAAATGTTCAGTTCATTCCAAATTAACTGGAGGAAGATCATACTAGCTCAATACAAAACTTGTGTTCAGGAGACCCTTTTGTCTTACCCCTTGAAGTCTGGGAGGATGGCAGCCATCTCGGATACTTCTCCAGAGATAGAGGAACCTGTAGGAGCAGCCAGAAAACTGAAACAGACGATTGGAATTCCTTCACATGCCTCCTCCTTAAGGCTGTGCAGCTGGCCCCTCTGGCATCATCCTCTGAATTGGCTCCAACTCCTGAGTGGGAATGGATCCATATTGTTTGGAAGAAGAGTCAGGCAGACACCCAGATGTTAATTTGCCTGTAACTTCATAGGGCTATTCCTGGTGCTAAATGTGTGACTTTCACCAATTTTTTCATATTGTATACGTGGCTGAAGGATAAGGCAGTTTACATGGAGGCACTGCTATAGCAATGCCCTTTCAGTGACTTAAAGATTTACCAGAAAAAAAAAGTACATAGATCCTCTTAAGAGCAGTACCTTTTATCTTCTTCTCTAGTTGCTGGGACCAAATAGAAATATATATATATTCCTCCTGTCTTATTCTCTCCACTCCCACAAAATAGTTGATGGATTAACTGGATCTCTTCCCATATTGATTGATTGAGCATTCTCTAGATGCAGTCAGAGCTTGAAAAGGTTGACTTCTAATACTTAGGTAGTTTCTCCCTTCATCCACAATATCATCTGGGGTTGACTATGATTAGCATGAAAAATGGTCCTGTGTATTTTATTATACCCTGGGTTCTTGACCTGGGCTGAAGAAACAGGCAGCAACATCTGAGAATAGATTTCCTTCTCAGACAACTGCTGAGGTGGGCAGACTATGAAACAAGCCATCTAGATTCCTTTCGTGGTTTCTCCTGGAGAACTGAATTCCAGTTGCATCTTTTTTTAGATAGGCCCTTTATCTGCGGGGAGCAGTGGGAATGGATCTTGGTGGTAAAGAACAAAGGGTATAACTTCTTTTCTTTCCTTTCTGCATCAGATTAATTTTAACTCCCCCAAAATCCACAGGAACTGAAAGAGAGAGTGGATATTGTCTCATTTAATATGTCAGTGCATTTAAGGGCATAACAGCTGGATCAGTTTTTTAATGTAGTTAAAACCTGAAGCGGACAGACTTACAAACCTGTTAAACATATTTACAGCTGTCAGGAAAATCCAGAAGAGTACTGGGAAAACCAAGTACAATTTTGAATTGGTTCACTGTGAACTGATTCAGTGTTACATGTAGACAGTGTTCCATGCCATGGGTCTGGTTAGTCCTGCAGGCATCCAACACTTCTTCCCTTTCTCCCTCCACCCAGTTATATGTTGCAAATATATGTCCCCTTCAGTATGCAACCAGAATTCTACTTTTTCCCCCCTTTTGTTGTACTTTTTATCAATGAGCTCCCTTTCAGAACTCATTAAATAAAAGTTATCTTTCTAGCAACCACTTGTGTCCTCACTCCCTCATATGCCCCCTTATCATGCCACCTATGCTACCCCCTTCTCCCTGAACCTGGGAACACAGAAGTATGGGTCCAAGCACCACCTAACCATCCCCCTCCCCCCATCTAAGTCAGGCAATCACACTGCAGACTTCAGTCAGTTGCAAGTGAAAATGCCCTTAGCCCAAGGCCACCTATCTCCTGGGACCCACAAAGCATGAGTGCAATCATTTTCCTCACGCTTGCCCACTGCAGGGCATGCTGGTCTATGTGGTTACTCCCACCCTCTGGTGTTGGAGCCATAGTACTTCACACACAATTTGAAACTGTTCCCAACCAGTGACATTTGGGAGTAGTTCTGTTGTCCTGTGTGTCTGCCTCTTAACCTGCAGTGGTTGTGGACTGGTTTACAATCAGTGATGTTTTGGAATGGTTCAAATTATTATATGTCCTCACTTCTTAGTGGTTTATTGACATCTGCTTATATTATTTCACAGTTTCCTGGTGGTCCAAAGGGAGAGAGAGCGGTACCAAATGAGATGAAACATCTTTTCACAACTGATTTTGTTGAGTTGGTTTCCTCAAAGTTGGTTAGTGTTATAGTGTAGACTATGACATATCACTGGATCTCCAAGACACTTAACTTTTTTGGATATTGTCAGCAATGCATGCATGTTAACCCTGTTCTGACAATGTTCTCCTATTCCATGCCCTGCTATTTGCTCTAGCTACAACTTCCCAGGCTTTCATGAAAAATTATAGCAAAAAATTAAAGCTGCAGGAGTACTGAGAAACTGAAACTTTATTGTGATGGGTAAATAAAGGCAAGCTCCAGAAAAGCACCTCAATCAATAGAACACTTGGTACTTCGTGCTTGGGGTAAATACCACACGGATTTCTTTGTCGTGTTCCTAGTAGAGAAGCTCCAGTCTGTCATCTGCTAATTCAAATTTACTTCAGTTTTACTCCCAAGAGAAGTTATAGCCTTGGTTGTCATCCTCTTTCTTGAATGGAAATGGTATGAAGAGAGAGTAACTGTAAACACAGTGATGTCACTTCTGCATTATGAAGCATAGTTTCCCAGTTTTTTTGGATCTGTCTCATGTCAGAGCTTCTGCTAGTTGTGAATGCATTGCTGTGATCTAAGGAATACTAAGACTGTTTAGCTTGGGGAGAAGACAATTCATGGCAAAAGAAGGAATTATATAGGGAAGGTAATTAAAACGCTTCTGTTTACCCCATCTCATCATGCAATAACCAGGAGAAATTCTGTGAAATAAAAATATATAATTGTAAGAAAATAGGGGTCAGGGTCAACCTATGGAAGACATGGTGATGAATTCTAATGGAGACCAAAGATGTGGGTTGTGGATTTTGGTTTTTGTTTGTTTGTTTGTTTTGTTTTGTTAAGAGTGTAGTTGTTTAAATGGGCAACAAGAGTATTTGCACATGTTAGGATTTTTTTTTCAGCACAGACCAAAAGAAATAGCCATATTTTCACAAATCAGTCATATGTCATTCAGTACCCTAAAAAAACTCGCTATGACTTTTTTACTTTGCCTCACTTTTTAAAATAAGTTTGTGCTGCTTTGCTGTGGCCAAATTCTGATTCTTTAATGGTAGAGGCATATTTCTCAGGATGACAGATATACTCTAATAACTCTGTGCTCTGAATGAGTCTGTCATGAAACATTGTTACTGGAAGTGAACATTGATAACACTTTTTCAAACTTCGATGACAGTGTTTAAACTTGTTTGACTTTTCTCTTCATTCCAAATGCTGTTCATCAGACTGAGCGCTTACATTCCTGGATCGAAGCAGATCCAGAGGATGATGCAGTGACATGGCTGCACCTGTGAAGAAGGTAAGAATCCCCACCCTCTCCTTTCCCCTCTGTGCTCAGAGGCATGTCATCTTCCCTCCTCTCCCATTCTGCTCTCCCCTGCCTGCCACTGTCCCAGCAGCAGATAGCTCCCGTTTTGCTCCTGCCAGGCTGCAGGGGGTTTGGGCTTAGCCCAGGACAGTGGTAACAGTAGATGTGGGCCAGTTACCCCCTTCTGCCTGGTTCGCCTGAGTGTTCCCCACCAGCCTGGAACCATCCAACCGTCACTGCTGCCATTCTCCCCACCTGAGCCCAATCCCTGCATAGCCCAGCTGGAGCGACACTGGAGGTCCCCTTGTCCCCAGGACAGCAGAGACCAGCAGCAGTGGCAGGTGGGGGAGGAGACAAGAAGAGAAGGAGGGATGTAATTCTGAGTATGGAGGGGAGTGGGGGAGGAATTCTTACTTGCTTTGGGGATTTTAAGAAGTCCCTGACTGCTGCTCTTGTGATGTAGTCTGTCTGCCCTAGTGGGAATGGGGAGAAGAGCCTGGGAGGCTGGAGCCACTCCTGGAGCACTGCTCCTGCATACCTCTTTGTAAAATTCTGGATCTGGACTATTTATTTACGATAACCACAGTACATTTTACTATATAGAGAACTGTTTTTTGTAGCTGTTAGGCAGGAATCCCTTAAAATACAAATAGTAGTTTCAACAGAAATGGAAATATAGGAACATTTCTGACAACCTGCAGGAAGTTCTCATAACTGTCTCAATAAAACCAGGATTTTCATGGATTACATAGGGAACACCAAACTGGATAAAAGTTGTGTAGAACTATTTCCCTTTATAAGCTGTTCAAAAATTGTCCAGCATTTTTAGGCTTTTCACATCTTGCTCTGAGGTATCTAGTACTGACCACTGTCAGATCCTACATACTGGAAGTTCCATATCACTTAAAAAAAAAATACAGTACCTGGGTGGAAAATCCTGAAAATGCATTTTAATTTGGGATCTCTGATAGCCCAGACCACCTGGGCAAAGTTGTCTGCCAATGGTTAGGAACACATTAAAGAGTACGCTGCTGAGGGAAAACAATTCTGTTGCATTCTAACAATCTCATTTAGTCCTTGTCAATAAAACCAATGAACTCAGTACATCCATCATCTTTATCTTTTTGCTATGTTTCCTTGCAATATTTTCTTTTGCATATTGTATGTTTAGGGAATTTCTAGTTAAATTTCTTGCCCCAGCTTTTGGTGTAATCAGACTCCTTTTTGTGAACATGGCTCCATATCTTAATCAATCTTTAAAAAGGGGAAAGATACAACAATAAGCATGTATACTGCTCGTTCATTGTGGTGACCTCACACCTTTTTGTCATTTTCAGTACTAATTTCTAGTTTAGATAGTAAGCTTCTTGGGCAGAGGACCTACCCTCTTGTGTCTTTCTGTAAAGCATCATGAGACATGTGGTGGTTTATAAGATTACAGGCACAAGAGAGTACTGGTTGAGTTCTGTCAGTGTCATTTCTTACAAAACTAAGTCTGTTTCTACTTCCTCACTTTGATTTATGTACATATTTATCTGTACCAGTCTACTTGAAAGAACGGAGTAGGGGTACCAAGTCAGAGATTCAGTTCCCTTTTTTCCCATGTAGCTTCCAGAGTACTTATGGGTATGTAACTGCTGGGAATCCGTGGTTTGAGATGCATTTTCTTACTTGTTTGGTTAGTGTCCTGTGGACAACTTGGAGCAAAGCAAGGATTATTAAACTGCACAGTGAAAAAGTGCAAGGGCACTAGGAACCTCTTCCCAGGGCTTGGCTGGTGTTTTGACACTCAGATAGGAAAGAAAAAAATCTGGGATCTAGAAACTCCTTTTATGTTTTTAAAAGGCAAAATAACAGGTAAACAGTTCTTACCGCCAGTGCTCCTAAACAGTGCTGCATAGTTACACTGGGATAATACTGTCATTCCATAAAAGGGTTAATAGAGGGCAGATGAGACTCTTAGCACTTTCCTTTTCCCATCAGCATTCTCAGTAATCATTAAGGAAATACTTTTGTCTTTTTTAATTACAGAAAAAAAAATAAAATGCCACTGTAATACCGAAGTGCTGGCAGCTTTGGTAACTAGTCCCCTAAGCAAACCATGTAATCATAACATAATTACCACAGACAAATGAAAAGTTTGTCTTTTTTTAAAGGTGAGGGGAAGGATCTTTATGTAGAAACACAGAACTTTCAACTGGAATAATATATATTCACACAAAAAGGTCACCCTCTGGCAAGTGACCAAATGCTTGTTGAGACGGCTCAGCAAATTAGTGAAATGCTTGCCGGCTCAGTGTTGGGACTCTCCAGAAGTCCTGAAGTGACACATGTATCACAAGCCTGTCACAATCCTGAAGCAGGGCAAGGGTCATGGTTAAGAGCGGGGTGTTGCTGGATAAGGTTGAGGAAGCAGAGGTGGCCCCTCTGTGCTCTGTGTGTGGGTCTGTATACTTCTTTCCCGTCAGAGCTGGCCCAGCACAGCCAAAAAAGCGGTTCCTTGGCAGGACTTAATGGCAGGATGATGTAGTCTGTTGTGACTAGTGCATTCCTTTCAGGTTAAACTAGGGAAATGGCATTGTGTTAAAATTCCAAGTCGCATGAATGTTTTATTGCCACAAGTGCATTCAGGCCTCAAGGGGAGTGTGTGTGGTGGGGAAAGGGGGAGGGAGGGTGACTTACAGACTCAGGAACTATCAGAAGAACACTTCCCTTGGAAAATTTTACCCAGCAGTGTGAAACCGACTTGCTGTAATAGTCACTTAGAAGGGTTTCGCTTTTCCTAAACTGTGGCTGTTTAAAATCTTGCCGTCCAGACAATTACCAGCTGAAGGAAATATGACAAGACACACGCAAAGAGGTTGGGAGATAGAGGGGAAGGAATGTGCCACAATGGAGCTGAGTTGCCTTCTTGTATAAACTGCCAGATCTCCTCTCCCCCCCCACCTCCTTCCCTTCCCTCCCGCCTCACTGCCCTGCTCCCAGCGCTGTTTTTTTTTTCCTTCTTTTTTTTTTTCCCCCCTGTCTGCTGAAGGCCAGGAGTGATCTGTTAACTGTACACCACTGACTGGGAGGCCAAAGCAGCTCATGGTACTGTATGTTACCATTACTACTCCTTCATTCCTTTTTGCATTTTTTAAACATTTCCTTGTAATAATGGTTTACATGAGTCAGAAGGATTTAATTTTAGACTACAAAAGAACAAAGTAAAATAGTAGAACTAAATGTTGTGCATTTCTGGGATTTTTTGATAGGAGTAAATAGAACCATCTAATTTACATTAGTTGTAAGTTATGATTTCTAGAAACATTTACATGGGATTGTTTAATACAGCAGTTGTATGCATTGGAGGCTGACAGCCATATGGATATAATTATCACAAAGGAACATTATTTTGAGCTCATTCTAGTATTTATTCAGTTATTTTTGACTTTTCATAGAATTTCTGTTTTTCCCCTGTTGGTAAGATAATTTCTGACTGATTAAATTTGTATTTATTTGTATGCATGTGCTTGTGCAACTACTGTGAAAATAATCTATGTGAATTTGTATATATGGATTGAAATAGGACTTCAGTGTATCCTGGAGATACTGAGCATCTTTTTTTTCTTTTTTACTTGGGTACTTACCTATATTGGGGCATTCAAATTTGAAAACGTTTGCTATTTATAGCTTGTTATACTATTTATCGCTTGTATACTATGTTTGTATGCATCTACACACCCAACAAGAATCGTGTTATTCATTCACTTGGACTTCTGCAACTTCAGCAAAGTCGTAACAGCTATTCTAGAATAAGTGAAGGTGATATTTATCCATATGTCTGTTTCTTCAGGTAAATCTCAGGGTGGAGGAGGGGCGGGGCAGGACAGGACAGTTGTGCTTTTTTAAGTTTTGTAAATGTGGTCTGATTGTACTCTCAGATCATACACAATCATAATAACAAATCATAACACACTATACTATGTAAGCCATCATATATATATTTGTGCCACATGAGAGGTTAAAACATAAGCTGTCATTAAACTAAGTTGCTCATTCTATTAACATTCTTACTGTAGTATTTGTTCTGTTTCTCAGATGGTTGCAATGAGCTTACATTTTTTTACTTACACCTTAGTAGACATAAATCAAAGGTACCAAACATTGTAATTATAAATATATACCCAGGAAACTGAAAGAGCTGGGTCTGGTGAGGTACTAGATACCTTGCAATATTTCATTTGAAAGTGAAGGGACTCATGAATTCTGCTTCCATAGTAAAAAAAATTAAAAATAAGAAGTTATATCAATACAAGTTGAGTATTTCAGAGGTAAAGGGAAGATATACGTATGTCATGAAACACACATGCACGTGCATGTGCGTACACACACGTGTTTAATTTTATATTGATGTTAAAACATGGTATGTATTGTATAATATACATTAATAGTGTAATACAATATTTAATTTGCTATTTCCCTTCAGTGTTAAAGCTGGTTACAAAAGAGTTTCTCATATATCAGCACATGTATTAGGTATTCAAATATGTGATACGGCAGTTGTCCTATTAAAGCAGGTAATACTAAAAAACAAGACAGTAGTAAGTCTTTGGATTGTTTGCTTTATTTTTTATGAGAAGTTAAGAATAACTCGTAAAGGATTGGCGATATGATTTATCTATTTTGCTTCAGTAAAAGGGATGATTTTGTCAGATAAACATAATGTAATTAGTTCCTGTTTATGATGGTTTGGTGGTGGTGTTTTTTAAATAGTTATATTGACAAGGTTTATGGTGGGTCATAAACTCAACAAGCAATCAGCTCTATAGCAAAATCATGATTTATATATGGAATTGTCCCTTCAAATTTCAGAAGTCCTTATTAGCATTTTTCCTAGATTTTAAATTATATGAACATTGAGTTATATTTTGTCTGCTTTAAGCCATTTTAAGTACAAACTGATGGGAGTTTTGATGAGTTGCAAACAAGAAATTTTAAATGGTGATTTCCAAAGGGTAAATGATATAGTCATATTTTTTGTGCTTTTATAATGACTTCTAAACAAATGCTTTCCCAAAAGGACTTGTAGTAAATTATAGCTTTTCAATTAAAATTTCAGATAATATTCTGAAATGTCCAGGAAACGCATTTAATACTTTTTTAGAGAAGAAGTGATTTGACAGTTTCTGCTCGCTTTCCCCAATAATTAGGGGCAATTCTTACATAGGTTTTAAATTAAAAAAAGAAAAACTAAAACCTTAAATGTTTTAGTAATAATTAAATCCTGATCCTTTGCTGCCTTATCCCTTTTTTAGTAATTTATATGTTTGCATATTGAAGTGAAAATGCCTCTTAGTCTGAATTCTCTGCTTGTGCTAATGGTAGCATGTTGGTTATACTTCTGTGCTTACTTTTTTCATATAAAGGTCAAAAGTAGAGAATAAGGCCTAATGTCTTCATTACTGTTTGCCATGTCAATAGGCAAATAATTTGTTCTACAAATGATGGCAGGAATTTTCAAAGGATTCCAGGCTCTCGAAGACCATGAATCAAGTACTCCAAAATCATGAGATGATTAATTTCAGTAATTAAAAAAAAAAAAGTCTAGATTTACTTGCTCTCTAGTTTCTGAGCCTTTAAGATACTTTTATTTTGTGCAGCAGCTTCAGGGAGCAAGGTGGACAAGGTTGGGATTGCAGGATGGTGGCAGCATGGGGCCCAGGGCAGAGCTGTGATTCACTCCCGGCATGCCCCTGCCTGCGGAACCATTGCCTGCCACAGGGACATGCAGGCAATGGATCATGGTTCTGCCCTGGCCCTGGACCCATCCCTGCATGCCTATCTGCTCCCCACCCATCTATGGCCCCATCCCATCTGCCTGGCCAAACATACCCTGCTGGTGGGGGTCCTGCCCAGTATCCATGGAGACCCTTTCTGCCTGCTCCATCCAGCATCCCCAGAGGTGGATGTGGAGCAGATAGGATGGGGTGCCCAGGCACTGGTGGCGGTGGTGACAATGGCTTTTGGAGTCCAGCCACCATGCTGCCCCAGCTTTACTGTGTACCTAGGGGAGGTGGGACTGGCTACACATACCATGGCCCTGGCTGCTCCCTGTGTCTGGACCCAGTGGTACTGAGGGATCTGTCATGGGCTGGACAAAATGCCTTGGTGGGTTGGATCCAGCTCTAAGCTGTATTTTGCCTACCTCTGGCCTAAGGGATAGACCTCATGCACAATTTTGGTCTCGGTATCTTGGTATCTTAGTTACACTGGTACAAACTTTTAAAGTGGGCCTTTTCAAATGGATTAAATAAATGACTTTGTTAGACATTCAACATTTTGAGCAATTTGCACTGTAAATTGGTGTTAATGCTAGCTTGAGTTTGGAGCAGTTGTATCTTAAGGCTAAAAACCTTCTATGACTCTCTGCCACCTGTACAGCTGTGACTTGTACAGACTTGTACAGGACTGGTGAACCAGGGCAGGCTTCTATCTTTGTTCTAGGTCAGGGGGTTTGAGGGATGATTTGGGGAGAGGATGCAGAAACATGAAGCTGAAAGGTGGAGAGTTAATGGGATTGGGGTCAGTAATGAAATAGGAGTTAGGAAAGAAATGGGGGAAGGGTGGTGAAATGAAGTCAGTCAGCCACTGAAGGATAAAATAAAGTAAAAAAAAAAAATTAAAAAGAAATAAAGAAATAAATTAAAGGTCTCCTATTTTAATCAATTGGGAATATGGTGTGTGGGAAGTGCTGGCCGTTCTTCCTCGGATGGCTGGGAGGGGGGAGCAGTGAGGGAAATCACTTTTTTGGGGGGAGATAATACCCTTCCCTGGGAAGGAAGCCCCAGCTCAAAGGGAACTGATCTAGCTCCCTACTTTGTACCCCACCTTCCCAGATCCTTACTTTGTACCCCACCTTCCCATCTGTGTCCTGTGACCTGCCTAGCTGGCTTGTGCTCTGAATGCTGTTTGCATAGGTTTTCACCCCCAAGGTGGGAAGGTTCCCCCCGCCCCCCAGGGTGGGAGGAGGAGTTGGCTTGATGCCAGAACCAGTTTCTGGGCAGTAGAGTTCAGTGGGTGGAAAGTTTATCCACACAACAGGAAGGTAGGGAAAGGAGCATTGAATCCTAGGATACTAGAGGACTGAAACTTGGGTGGCTGATCTGTGGGGAGTAGCCACCCATTAATGGAACGTGAACTCAGTAACATGGATCAGAGATAAACCTGCCCTAGAGTGGCTTAAAGTTAAGCCACTTAAAATATGTTTAAAACATGTTTAATGTATTGTGTGGACAGTCCAGGGGTTAAGAACTCTAGGACCTTCCTAAAATTAATGTGTCACAAGGCCCTAATGCACTATTTCATTGAATTAAAATAAACCACTATGAATGCAATTATAAGCAGAGATCTCTAGGTCTACATGAGGGTTTCCACTGCTGTAATAGGAAAGATTATTTCTACTTTCTGTTTTTTTCATTTATTACTTTCTATATTAGAGAAAATGGCACACTTTACAGATAAATCATTACTTGATTTCTGAGTACTCCATTATCTTTCTCTCTCTTTTCTAAAGAGCTAAAGTCTTTAGAAAAATCCTTTATATGCAAAAAACTTCAAAAGTTCACCTTAATTCCCTTTTTGGTAGTGTGAGGTATCATTTAAGGTTTTATTTACTACAACATCATGTTTGAACTTTTATATATCACATCAAGGAAGATTTATCACAAGGAAAAACTCCTGACAGTCGCATGATCCTTCATATAAGACTTTACTTGCCACAATATAGCATATCGTACCATATATTTATTCTTTAGTCTGGAGAAAAGAAGGCTCGAGGGGGATTTGGTGGAAGCCTATAAGTATATAAGGCTGGTACACCAGGATCTGGGAGAGCAGTTGTTCACCAGGGCTTCCCAAGGGATGACAAGGCCACAAGCTTCTGGAAGGTTGATTTAGACTGGAAATGGGGAAAAACTTCTTTACAGTCTGAATGTTCAGAGTATAAAACAGACTCCCCACAGAGGTGGTGCAAGCACCTGCTCTGAATTTATTCATAAGGCGTTTGGATGCTTATCTTATTGGGATCATTTGATCCCAGCAGACTTCTTGCCTACAGCAGGTCAAAATTGGTGGCACAAATTAAATCAAGGCTAGGGCCCATAGTAATATATTAAGACTGACAAGTAATTCCTGTTGTATTTAATTTTTATTCATTCCTTTTTTAACTTGATTTCTGTTAAATGCTTTTTGTGTTGAGTCTGATATTTTGAAGTCCTTGTGAAGGTAAAATTCACATAGAAACAACTGAAATTTTCCTTTCTTAAAGACTACAGGATCATAGTCTTTGTATGGTACTGCAACTCACTTCATCTGCATATTGAAATGTGTGATTTGCATACTGTTTTGGGGTCAGATTTTATCTTTGTTTTTAATGTACCATTGTATTAAGGGTTTGCCAGGCATCACTTGCAAGTTGCTTCAGAATGTAGACTCCTTTTAAGTGACCTCCTCAGTGCAGTTATTTTTGTTTTGTTTAGCTGATTTCTTTTATCTTTAGCTAGACACCCATAACTTCATCCTGAATGTAGACGTCTTAAAAATACATAAGAGATGATGCATCTAAGGAGGTCATAAATGCTAACCTTTTGCTTAGGCAGTATGCATTTATCAAATCACTGCTATCCCTAGGAAGGCTGGGGGAGAAGTAGGAGCAGAAACCAGATAAATAGCTCACTCCCACAGAGGGAAACCATCATTGGCTGCTGTCCATGTCTTATGGCTCTGGGACACCTTTCTAAATCTTTCAAGTGTGATCTGGCCAGCATTTAAATCCTGTCTGTCCCAACCATGCATTTGGTCCAATAAAAGATATTGTCCACCAGAATTTTTGCCTCTCATTTGAGCCATATGTTTTCAGCAAACCTGTTTGTAGGCCCTCCCTCTTCCACACTCCTGCTGCACAGTAGTCTTTCTTGAGGAGCCAAGGGATTAACAACCAGTGCCATAAAAATAGGAACTGAGAGCCATCAACTTCCAAGAGCATTCTCTCTCTCTCTCCCTCTCTCTCTCTTTTTCTGGATCAGGCCCTTGGCACTATGGTCAAAAAGTTCTCATGCCACAAAAGGCTACAGCTTTTTTTTCCTTTCTCAAGTTTTTATAAGTCTGTTAATAAAACTAATTAAGAACAAACAAACAAAAATATTGAGCAAATAATCTGTCTTTAGAAGGAAAAACATACATAACCTCTCTCCCTCTCCCCCATCTTTCAATGCTTGGAAGTTAAAGGAGAGTGATAAAGTATTAGCAAAAGGAAATGATTTCTTGTTTGGTCTCATGTCTAAAATGAAGATTTTTCAAAGGCAGAATTCTGTTAGAAACACTGTAGCTGGATTTCTAAGAGGGCAGCTCAATGACATTCAGTGCCATAGTAAGGTGGGGGGGTGAAGCTGAAGCTGTGTGCTGAAGCAAAGGGGAGCCAACAGGCACTGCCCAGCTGGGCCGGGGTGGGACACAGCATGGAGCCACAAGTGGCTCAGTTGGGGGAGTGGGGACAGGGGAAGGGTGGCTCCTGCTGCTCTGTGCACTCCCAGGCAAGCGTGGAGGGGATGCGCCCCAAATCGGTCCGTAGGCAGGACGATGGCAGCTCCTACTGTTGGTGCACCCTTGGGGGAGGCACAGAGGGGCACGTGCCCCTCGGATCTGTGCGCAGGGTGATGGCAGGCTGCTGCTGTGGACTTTGCCTCTGATGCCAAACTTCATTGCTACACCACTGATGACATTTGTGATAACTGCTAAGATGAGCACAATTGAGTATTGTACAGCAGCCTATTCACTAATCACCACCACAAGTACATGTCCTTCAGCTTTGGACAATTTATTAAGCACAGTGAGAACTAATTTTATTTATCTATTTTACCTTCCTCTGGAGTATCAGTTATTAATTGGCTACTGCCAATGACTGGATACTGGAATCCTTTGATTGATATAAATTTGATGGTTCCTATAATCGTATCAACAAATTGAAACTTATTCAGTGTCATCTCAACTCAGTTTACTTTCCTGACACTTTTTGTCCTAATTCCCATTTGAATTGATAAGCAGTTTATATCTCATTTAGTTCTTAATAGAAAACAGAAGTTAAAAAATAAAAGCCATGTAATATAGACTTTTACAGCTTCATCCTAATCCTCCCAAAAACAAGCGAAGATGAATGTGATATTTGTAGGAAAGTTTTGCTGTGGTATTTATGTATATCTTTAGAACTCGCACTGACCTAGAGGGACTTGGATCAAGGGCACGATAGAGCCTTTAGACGTTATCTAATTGGAAAACAAAGTGGGAAAAAAATCCAATGATATTTTGAGGGTTTGGAAAGTGAGTGAAAGAAGGGCAAGAGTTTTCAAAATAGGAATACATTGAATGACAAGGGTTTGTGTTGGCTGTGTTTGTATTTCATATGATCGTGTTTGCTCTATTTTCTTCCTCCTTCTTCCACCTCCTCTTTTCACAACAAAATTCATGTCTCACCTACAAAGAAAAGTCATCTTGATTAATTGATCTCACCCAGATATTACGTTTGAGTCCGTCCTGAAAGTTTTATTAATTTAAGGTAAATATTTTCCTGTTTAAACTGCCTTCATTAGATTTCTGTTGGAAGTCTGCATTTAAAAGGACACCCAGGCAGAATCAGTAGAACTGTTTCTTCACAAAATTTGCCTTAAACCGTGTGTTTTGTATAAATTTTATATATGCAAGAGGTACTAGGGGTGGATCTAAGTTATCAAGTTGGAAACAGTTTGAAATTCAGCTTTCCATAGATTTTAAGATTTTGGTTTAAGCTCATCTTTATAGAACCTATAATAACAAATTATTAAGTAAATAAAACGTTTTATGAAGACATTACATTATTTTCCAAATCTCCCAGATAGCTTTAGCAGATTGCTAATGTTTGGTTGGCATGGACATGTTAGACTTTGTGTTAATAAAAGTCAATCCAAAAATTAATTTTTGCATATTGCATTAAACTGTTGTGTAGAAGTTTAATACATCTAACTTATGTGCATTTCATGCTTCCACACTCCTCTGATGATCCATCCTTTTGGAGGATGCCAAAATTACTTTATTCAACGCATTTGCTTTTATAGTTTCAAAATGTATTTCAGTGTATACCTTAATGTCAATACCTGCATTCTTGAATCTTTTCACTGCAAACTCATTGCCACCAGCACCTGAGCTGGGAACAGAATGCCATATTTGCACTTTTACTTCTTTTTAACTTGTGCAGATTGGCTCTTTTGCTAGAATATACAGCTGTGTGATTTAAATTAAGTCTACAGAAGATTTTCTGTTCATATGTGGTCAATCTACAAAGCTAAAATTCCTCTCCTGTTTTCTTGTGCCACTTTGTTTGGAAAAGATATGAATATAAAAGTTATTGTTTAATCATCCCCATGTTTTGATGGATTCATATCCTTAAATATGTATGCTACAAAACCCAGCTTAATTTTAGTAGGACTGCTTAATGCTGTAAACTACACAGCCAAAATCTTGCCTCCCTAGGCATCTCTTGGAATTTAGGTAATTGTGTCTCATTCTTGTATACCCTCCTCCTCTGCAAGAATAAGATCCTACTCCAAATAAGAAGCACCAGCAATGTAGCTGGTATATAGTGATAATTTGAACTTCTTTATCCACAGACATTATCCAGTTGTTCTGCATTGGAAGTGTTTTATTTTCCTGTATTTCCATCCAATAGCATCTATGAAAATGCTGAATTATTAGGGAAACAATTATTTCTAACTACACACATTCTCTCTCTTCCTCAGCATTCCTTTTTCTTTTGGCTGCAACTTTTGCTTCCATTTGCTGTTCCCCATGTAGTAACGAAAGATACTTATACTCAGTTCAAAACCTTTCAAGGTAGATAACATATGGATTTGCCAAGTGCAATTACACTTTTGATATAAGTGGTACCTCTGCCAAAAGTCCTTAAGCACTGTAGGTAATTGTACCTGAGTTCCTTGATCTGTATGTGATAATTGAGTGTCTCCTTTGAACATAAAATCCTACATGTCAGAAGAAGAAAAGAGGGACTACTGCAAGCATTGCCTTCCATTTCCACAGTCCATTTTCTAGGTCATACATATCAGGTAAATAAATGTGTTGATCTCCTAACTCCATTCTAGTCTATGCTTGCTTTGTTCCCCAAAACATCTTTTTATCACTGTGATGCTTCCATTGGTGTGAGTGGGTCACATCAGAAACTTTTATTAAAAAATAAACACAACAAAACACCTAAAGTTTCTAGTCAGTGTCTTTTAGAAAAAGAATACACAGTTTGATTTCCCTGATCAAGATGGAAGAAAAATATTTGCTTTTCTTCTGGAAGCTTCAATTCTGGATCTCGTATTCCTCATTTTTGACAGCTTCTGGTACAGTGGAGAATAGGCTGTGAGCCAGCTCTCCTGTTCTAACAGCACCCAGTTTCTCCAAATAGTAGGCTGCAGAGCTCTGTGCTTCCTTTTGGTCCCTCTTTACTCCTCTAGGAGTTTCAGAGGTGTTTTTTTGGTTACACTCTGTTTCTTGGGAAGTTATTTTGTCTACAAGAAACTCCCTATAAATGCCAATCCTATACTGGGATTCCTCAGTCACTTCATGTGCTTTGCCTTCTGCAGGTTTTCGGTAAGACAGGTGTTCATCCGGATTAAACTTTTGCTTCTCTAGCACAGTCGGTCCCTGGTCATGTCCTCAGAAAATGCTCTGAAGGTTCTGCTCAGTTAGAAGAGATGCAGGCTAGCATGAAACTGTTCTTTTTTTTCTCTTGATATTTTTTGCTTTCCTTTTTTCTGTTTTCCAGCCCTTTTAAGCATTTTTTTTCAGAGCACCAGATAATTTGAACTTCTTTTGCACCTTCTACTTTCGTTACCCATCTCTATTCTGTTTTACTTGCCTTGGCCTTTTGTTTTAATTCATGGTCAAAAGAATATTGTTCCTGTGTTCCTCCCACTTCCCTCCCTTCCCCTTAGGTCCTTACTGACCATGGGTCAACTTAGTGAATAAAGAAAATGTGAAAGGGAGGAGGAGGACCTGCCATGTTTTCTCCATGACCCAGAATATGTCTCACCTGAAAGCCCTGGTTGACACAGAAACATTTGCCCACTGCTCTTTTTCTATTTCCTTTGGTAGGGGGATGGAGAAAGGCCTTTATGCTTGTTGTTATATCTTTTGTTTCCGCTGATTGTACACAAAACAAGTTGGAAATAGCCCTTTCACATGCTCCTGTTATTCCTTTGAGAGGGATACAGCACAGTAGCTGTGCTCTAAGCACTGCTGTGCTCTAGGGATTATAACATAAAGGGACACTTTAAAGACCCTTTTCACTTATTTCTGCAGCTTTGACAGAATGAAATTTAGCTCCGTATCAGACATATGTCATCTAACCGTTAAAGCTTGAGCATTATTTATTTTTTTTAAAAATGATTAGTAGTCAGCATAGCATCAAAGAAGATCTCAAACCGTGGATTTGCATGACACAAAGACCAGAGCATTTGAATCTTAGCACACTACTTTTATTGTGCGCTGCAGGAAAGGAAAACACAATTAAAATATGACTAGCCAGGTACAGATGGTGTTTTAATACAGTATTTTAGAAAAGAGTATGAAGACCTTATTCAATTTATTTCTGTCAAACTAGGTTCCTGAATATGGAAAGCCTTAGGGTTCTTAAATCATAAGATGCATTTTTACATGTGCTAATAGTAATCTTGTAATTGACTAATTATTCTTGTTCATAATCTGAATTGCACTTTTTTTCCTTTTACTGAAACAGATGACAATCAAAGCAGATTGAGGTGTACCTTTTTGTCATACTTATTTGATGATACTCTCCAATCCCAAGAGGTTACTTTTTGTGACACACGTCCTGTCATCTATGCTGTGTATCCCTAGGAGGTCTCTGCATATTTATCCTATGTAATATACTGACAGAATTTTTCCACTCAATCATTAGAATTATTATATTGTTGTAGTATTAATTTTTAATAGCTGCATTCAGTAAAAACCCTCCATATTTAATATACCTACATATGGTGCAGGATTTCCAGTCGGCTGCAGCGGCATGTTGAAGATAGCAAGGACCTTTTCCACAATGTTCTGGCCCAGCTTAGGTCTGAGAATAGGGGGACTTATTATATAATAGAATAGTAAATGCCTGGTCAAAGTGACAGCAGAGAAGGACTCGCAAGATCTAGTGGACTTCACTGCTGAACTGGCTCAAATTGCTTTTCTTATATTGTGATCTATCATATTTTGCCTATTTGGGTAAGGTTACTATCATAAGTAAATGTAAGTTGAGATGAAATAAGGTAGCTGCTCTCAAAGTGTCACCTGTTGGCTGCCAGTGAGTTGCAAAATATTTGCTGGTGGTCTGTGAAGAAATTAGTCGCATGGTGCTGGGTCTCCTTGTTTTCAGGTGCTAAATTGCACAAATATTTCCCAGTTTCTATTTTTTCATGCATATAAAGCCCTTGGGGTTGTATGCAGCTGTAACTGGTATGGAAGATGTTCCACTCAATCATGAATAGGAGGGAGAGTGGGCCACACAATAATTTTTTGTTTTAAATGTGGTCTGCAATTTTATAACAGTTTGAGAATCCTTCAAGAAAAGGAGAAAGAAAGCTGGAAGGTAAAACCATGATACTGTGAATCAGTATATGTAGGCTATTTAAAGTGAAAGAAGAACAGAAGGATGTAGTAATGGAAAATGAAGTGTCAGTAGGACTGAATTGGATAAATGGAACAGGAAAGAATTAAGGTAAGAGCTCAAGAAAAATGACCTCGAGCTGAAAAGGAGCAATGGAGATGGTCTTATACATGTGGAACATTATGAATAGAAGGAGGGTCCATAGTGACAAGGGGATTTGTAGCTACTGAATAATTTGTTTTCTCAAGATTTTAAAGTACAGTGGTAAAACTAACCCCATGAATGAATACAGTTCTGTGGGAAAATTAGCAGTGAATCCTGCCCCATCATATCAATAGAGAAATCTGCAAACTAGGAAGTAATTTTGAGTTCAATTTGAGAATAAATTGGCAGTCAAAGAAAGGTTGTAGTATGGTTCTGCTTCCTTGAGTAAGAGATTATATCTGGCTGATTGTAATCTTTGGAGTTTAGAAAGTAGGAATTTAGAGAGGTTTCTAAAAGCAGGAATTACAATAATATATAGCACCTTTAATGTTCAGAGGGAAGTTGTGTTCTGTGTCACCGTCACAGATGGAAATATGGGATGTCAAAGTACTTTCCAATGATTATACTAAAGAACGTGACTATCTTATTTTGAAATGAAAAGATTGTGACTTGGAAGTTGTACTGATTTATGCAGCATAAGAACAAAAGCCTTGTATCATGTTTTCAAGCTCTTTTTACAAGAAGGTGGCAGCCTGAATCAATATTTTTACCATTACTAGTAGATTTGGTAGACAAATAGGCTTCTAACAGACTTGGAACAGATATGGCAGAGCACAGTTACTTCATGTTAACTTCATGTTGCTTAACCCACAATGCAACTCTTTGGAAAAATGAATAATTGCAGTAGATTGAGGGGTCAGCAGTAGCCTGTCATACCAGATGCAACTGAGATACGTTTTGCCATGTTTCAAGAGGTTGGAACTCTTGCAGTTTTTTGCCTGCCCTCTCACTTGTCAGAGCTCCAAAGGATAACCATGTTTGTCATAAAAGGCACATACTTTGAATACTCCCCACTCAAAATGGAAATGTTTAAGAGTGTGTATGATGAAACAGATACTGGAAGGCTCACATGTAGAACCAGAGAAAGATGTTTACGCACACACACGTGTGGCATTATAAGAGCAACAAGCAGAAGACTGGCCCCTCCCCTAGGCATTTACAGTCCAAACATAGGTGCAAAATTATCTAGACATGAAATATCCAGTATCACCGAAAGGGTGGTTCTATCTTTGAGCGTTGCAAATGCATTTTTAATAATAGGGTTGAAACAGCTTCCCTTAGATGGCTTAACATTTTTGCACTTTGAAGAAGTGAGTTGTTTAATGAGGGAGTGGAATGCAGGAAGCACAGCTGCCCAGGTGTGAGGAACAACATGGAATAAGACATGAAGACAAAAATGAAGCAATCCACAAAGGAGCAGCAAGGTTGAGGGGCTTCAGGGAACAGGAAAGGAATATGCTGGAGAAGAGAAATGTAGCTAGGAGCAGAGGTGTTCAGAGCCTTGAAGTTCAAGATTAGGAATTTGGACATGAATCAGCTTCCTTTTACTTTCCACATGAAAGAATGGAGTGGTATGATCCAGGCAATCCATGAGGATTCCTTATATCATATGTTTTATACTACGTTAGAAGAAACATACTTATGAAACTGAAATTTCAAAAGAAGTGCTATGAATGAAATGGACAATATACATGACAATTCATTTGGCATAATCTTTCCAAATTACAGTTTTGTCAGATCAGCAAAAATTAATAGAATTGTTCATTTGAAATTCTTATGACTCATGCTTTATGTACCTTAATGTACCTTAATAGAAAATGTTTATCTAAATTGTAAAATAGAGGAATGGCAACATGTGCCATGGGTTTCAGTGACATGGAAAGGTGGACTATACCTAGCTTCTTGACTGCAGTGTACAATTCTCTGCTACAAATTCAGATAGTACAAAAGTCAAGACTAAACAGGAGGTAAAAAAGAGAGAGTCTTTATTACAAGAACAGCCAAGGTCAGTGGGGCTGTTTAAATTGGAAGCTATCTTGATTCATCTGAGATATCTTGGCATACGCTGCAGATTGTATTGTATACACTGAAATACCCAAACTAGTTTTAAGAGAGCTGCGCTAGTTTTAAGAGAGCTAGTTTGGGTCCTAGAAGCAGTCTGTCTATGACAGCGTGGAACTTCATATGGGCTTCTTTTCTGAGAAGCAGTGTAAACTGACCCACATATGGTACATACACATGTGTGGAGCCTGCTCTGATGCACTAGAAGTCCAGTGCATCAGAGCAGGCTTAACTGAGTCTGCTGGAGCGTGTAAATTGGCACGCTCTGGCAGCCTCTTGTATCATGTGTATCAGTAGTGCCGCGCGCCTCTGCGCTGAGAAAATGACAGTGGTGCGCTTTGAACTAACACACATACAATAAGCTTCAGTTCAAAGTGCACTGCTGCCATTTTCTCAGTGTGGAGGCATGCACATGACATGCAGGTGCTTTTAATTAGTGTGGCTCACTAATTAAAAGTACCCAGTGCTGTGTCAGGAGCACATGTAAAATTGCCCATCAAGAGCTCTGTGCTGCTATGGTTAGACTGTTTCCAGCATCCAGGATAGCTTGTTTATGGTTTATTTAGATATATTAGCTGTGTTTGTGCTCTTCTGTACAGGCAACCCCTCAGTTCAACAGCTGATACAAGTTTCCATTCTGAAGAAACTTCTAGATAGTCTGAGAAAAAAATATTTCAGATTTTTGGGTTGAATTACGTATATAATTGATAGTGGACAGGATCTTGGGGGAACACTTGTAAGATCTTCTCTGTCTATATGTCAACCGGTGTTACTCACTGAAGCTGGAAGGGAGACACTTGGACCATAAAAAATACATTATATCTGTGTCCTTTCTGCATGATAAAGATTGGGTGCATATGGCGTCCATTGTTGCTGAAAATTGTCTATGCCTCCATTAAAGAGAACAGGATGCTTTTAGCCTTAAAAGAAATTTTCCTGCTTACGGTTGCTCTTTTACCATCTCTTGGCTTTAACAGGCTACCATCACCTATACTTGTCTCTTCTCTTTCTGAGTAAGGTTATTGATGCTTGACTCTTGAGTTCAGAGATTGCCCTTGTGTTGGCCAGCAATCTCCTAGTGATGTTCATTTCTCCATTTATTGTTGATATTATCTCTGTTTCCTTGGATACTGAGCTGTTGCTGACTTGTTTGCTATCTCAGGCAGGCATGGATGGGGCTGCCTTACAGTGCCTTTAGTTTTTCTAGCCCAAAGGTTCTTTCTGGTTCTAGAAGACATCAACACAAAAGACATTTTTACACATGCTCTGGGAATTGCGAGGACACTCTAGAGCGGCCCTCTAAAGCGCCTGGAGCATCTCATGTATCAACATCCCTGCACTTCAAAATGTCAGCAGGGGCGCTTTATCTAAAGATTGTTGAATGAGCTTTTATCAAAGTGTCCCTGCTGCCATTTTGAAGTGCACTGATACACGAGACACAGAGGCTGGCTGGAGTGCAGTAATTACCATGCTCCAGCAGACTTGATTTAATAAGGGTCTGCCCCAACGCATTAACTACAGCACATCAGAGCAGCCTCTCAGTTTGTGTATAAGCACCCAAAGAGCAGTATAATGTGAAGCAGTATAGTGCTACCTGATTCACTGCTTGCTTTGTTCATTGGGTATTTAGGTTTGTTGGCAAGGTAGCTGAGGAGGAATGGGCTTGGCTGTTATCAGTGGGTTGATGGCACTTGGCTTAACGTCTCCCTTGATGTTATTCAGCAGCAGTGGTTGTTAGACTGACCTAATGTATAGTTTCATAGTTTGTAGGGTCGGAAGGGACCTGAGCAGATCATCTAGTCCG
>NW_017728950.1:50116257-50197304 GCF_001723895.1 Crocodylus porosus
GCTTACCTTTAGGGGAAAGGTGGATCCCGTCCCACCCCAGCATGTCTCTCGTCGTGATGTGCCGGTCGTGGCTGAGGAAGCCAAAGCCCTCCTCGAAGCACCATTCCTGTAGCCGCCAGTTGGTTTCCATGATGCACGTTTCATGCCGTCTGCTTTTAAAGGCTGCGGTTTGAATTTCCCGCTTCCGCTCTGTCTGCCAATAAGGCGCTCCGGACTTGCCGGAAGTGCCTACCGGCGATCCCGCCCCCTGCTCTCCCTCGCTGGGGGGACCTGGTGCCTCCCCGAGGGATACCCCCGCGGGTGCTCCCTGGCTTGGGGGACATTCCCTCCCTAGCCCACCCTGTTTGCGCGCTCTGTTCGCGTGGCTTGGGAGCACGGCTCCCTACCAGCTCAGCTAAGAGGGATCCGGAGGGATAGACATGGAGGGAGTGAGCTGGCTAAGGCTAAATTTAAATGAGGTCGTTTCTGCCTCGTAGTTTTGGGGGAACAATTAAAAGAAAGGGGAGAGATTGTATCTGTGCCTAAAGCCTGGGGGTCTTTAGCTTCCATTTAGCAAACTAAATGGGTAACTCGAGGGTCTGCTAGAACAGCTGCATTTACACCTGGTAGCAAGAGTGATCAAAGAGGCCTCCAGCAGATGTTACACTTAAGACCTGACTAACCTATGAATAGTGTCTTAAATAATAATCTGACCACATGTTCAAGTCAATTGATGGTGTGATAATACAGCAAATGAACTAGAAAGTTATTCTGCATCTTTGTTGCTTGTTTGTATTACGCCTTAAGTTGAATGTGTGGCAGGTTGGGGCTGGCCCATGACAGATCCCAATGCTCAGCTGAATATTTGGATCCAGTATGGGGCAGCCACAGGGGGACTAGACCTGGGATTAGGGAGAGGTTCCTTGACCCCAGGATCCCTGACCACTGAGACCTTTTAAAAACTGCATGTGCAGCCAGCAGCATATGTAGTTTTCTGACATCTCTGGTGCCCAGGGACCCTGAGACTGTGTCTGTGATCCTGGGGTCCCCATGTTCCAGGCATGTAAAAACAACACAAGTACAGACAGACGACATGTCACAGGGGTGGCCGTAAAGCCCCTGGAGACCAAAGAAATTTACTTTTACCCTTCTTGCCCACCACATCTTGATGTTAAATGCCAGTAAAATATGGGAGGGTCTCCTGGTCTAAATTTTAATGACCACCTGGTATTTATGGTCACTACTTTCTGGGCAGAGTGCATGGCTCCCTTTTTCCTTATACCACACCCCAAGCCTCACACAAGTCATCAACTACTCCTGTTCTCTCTGTACACACACTCGGTCCCTATGTGAGACCTTCGATCCATGAGTCTCCCACTCAGCTCCTGTCTGGGCCTTCATGCCCCTTGGTCTCCCACTTACCCCCTGTCCTGGCCCTCAGGCTCCTCAGTCCCTCACTCAGCCCCTCCTTGGACTGCCAGACCCTTCTCACTCGGCTCAACTCTGGGCTGCCAGACCCTTTGGGCTCTTCTGGACCCCTCGGGGCTATCAGACCCCTTGTTCTATTACTCATCCCCTTTCTGGGGTATCAGGCCCCTTTGGTATCTTGCTTGGCCTCTTCTCTGGGCCTCTGGACCCGTCCATCCTCACTCCTTCCCAGAGCCTCCTTGGGCCTCTGGACCCATTGAGTTCTACTCACTGTCTCATTCTGAGCCTTGGATCTTCTTGGTGTCACTCTTGGCCCCTTCCTGGGTCTCTGGGCCCTTCTGGTGTTATTCTGTCTTGGCTGCACTCTGCACCCTTGGACTCTGGCCCCACTTTCTCTTGGCCTCACTCTGAGCCCCTGGACCCACCTGGTCCAACTTGCTCTCAGTCTCTCTGGGCCTTGGACCCTCCTGGTATCACTTCCTATCAGCCCCTTCTTAGGCCTCTGGACTCATCTGATCTCACTTTTTCTTGGCCCCATTCTGAGTCTTTGGACCCATCTGGTCCTACTTTCTCCATTCCTCTGCTGTTAGGTTGTGGTCCCTTAACCTTCCCCCCCCCACCCCCCCGAGGGTAACCCACAAGGCACTGGGAGGAGCTGAGGCTTTCAGACACCCCATGCTCACTTTCCCTGGGATGTCCACATATGGCATTTTGTGCAGGCTGCCCCACCACAGTCAGTCCTGCCATGCCTCAGTAGGATAAAGTTTCAGACTAGGCCATCTTGGTCTAGCCATCTTGGCCCATGCTGGGCTCCCCCCTGATATCATACACCCCTCCTGGGCTGCAGGCTTCTAGCCTTAGTCCTTTCCTCTCTCAGGCTACAGACCTCCAGGCCTTCTGGCCCCAGTTCAATCTCACTTCTGGGCCCTGGCTCTCTCTTTGACCCCTTCTTACAAATCCTTCTCCTCAGATGGCCCTGCATCAGCCGCCTTCATCCTAGGCCACCTGCCCCTTGACCTCTTTTTCTCTTTGGCTGTTGCTTATCCTAGACCCTGGCCTCACCTCAGGCCAGTGGAGATCTGCAGGCTCCTCTGGCTCTGGCAGTCTCTGCAGTGGTGCCTCCTGGACCTTTTGACCCCTCTTGGGCCCTAGCTCCAACTGTCTCTCTTGGGGCTCACCTGGACCCCACCCTTGGCCCCCAGGAACCTCCTCCACCCCCACAGTTCCTTCCTAAACCTCCAGACCTGCTTCAGATATTATCTGTGTGCTGGCATTGCGGAGCTGCAGTCGTCTTGCTCCATAGACAAAGACATAGACATTCACCTAGCAGCCTCCAAGATGCTACTGCAAGCTTTGCTCAGGTCTGGTCTTATATTCACTCTAAGCCCAGCCTTCCTTCTAGGTCAGATGATTTCTACAGTAAGCCCTAACTACCTCCCTGGGTCAGAGGACCCTGCAATCAGCTCTGGCCCCACCTGCAGGCTGCTATACCTGATGCTTCTCCCCTTAAACTGGCAGGCACCTTAGGCAACCTGCCACAGTTTTTAAACATCCTACCATACCAGCACTTCAGGATCAGGGAAAAGCTCCTTGATGCACTGGAACCTGCATAACATGCATTTGCTGCCCAGTTGTATGTAGTTCCAGACCCTGGTGCAGTCCCTAGCCCAAGCTGACAATCAGCTGACTGTCAGACACCTGGTTTTCAACTCACTGGTGCAGGGGGAGGCTGGGATCATAATCCTGGGCTTCCCCTGCACTGGCAAGTAGGGCGCATTAGGGATCTGATCGCCAGTCCCAAAATCTCACCTTTTGCTTATCATACCTTTAAATGAATGCTTGTCGGTGGCCAAAAGCATTTTTGCATCCATGCTTAGTGAGAAGAGTATGGCATTATTTGAGAAGCAGCTCTTGCCAATTATCAACAATATTATCACTTGAAGGTCAGTTGGTTACTGTGCTCTGCATGGGGCTACATCTTAAACTGATTTGGAAACTAGAGCTGATATACAAGTCTGTCATATGATTGGTAAATAGGACATCCAGTAAACCAAGGATTGGCAATGTTTTTTGGGCAGAGTGCCAGAAACGCCCTCAACTTTGACTTGTAAGCTGTTGGCGCGACGGGGACGGATGGTGGGGGAGCTGTGAGGGGCCTGTTTCTTCTTGTGGCAGTGCAATCATGCCTCCTGCCCCCTTCCTCCCCCCTCAAAGATGCACATGCCAGTCAAAATGCCTTTGTGTGCCATGCTCTGGCACCTGTGCTGGGGATTGCCTACCCCTGAAATAGAAACTGCCTGATGCTTACACTTACATTTGTACTTACCTCTAATAATTACCAACTAACGTGTTGGTTGCATTCTGTAAGTCCATAAATGGCCTGGGATCAGCATCTGAGACGGACGTATGTCAGAGTGTTTTTAAGCCTCTCTGAGGCATTGTCTGCAGCCAAGGCTAGGAATTTTGATGGGGGTCTGTTAGTGCTTCTGCTAGGACCAAAGCTGGAGGTTCCTGGCTAGAGCATCTTGACCCTGTGCTCAAGGTCAGACTGATTAACGTATGTGGGATCAAAAAGGAATCTTACCCCATGCTTGGTATGGACTGGAGAGGTTTTAGCCTTCCTCTGTAGTACTCTGTGGCCCTCTACATGGGATCTCTTGAATGTATATTGGCAAACTTTTATAGAAGCAGGACATTGGCTGCCATGGTTCCCCTGTTTTGGCTGTGGCAGGTTAGGGTGTTATATATGTGTTATGTCAGGGTTGATGGTAGTCTTGCGGTTAGTGGTAGTCTTGCATAGAGTTTAGATTGTATTGTATAGAATGGTTTGGGAAGGGCTGATCCTGTCTCAGGCAAGGGATTGGACTGGATGGCTTCTAGAGGTCCCTTCCAGCACTACTTTTCTATGTGTGCCTCTACATTTGCACTTTAATGTGCACTAACCTACTTTTAATGTGCATTACAGCATCATTAAAAAATTGTGCTATTTAGTTAATGCACAGTAAAATAGGCTACCACATACTAAACATCACTTTTAAAACTGTACTGTTTAGTTAATGTGCATTAAGATAGGCTAATGAACATTTTCCTAGCACCTCACAATGGAAGGTGTCTATACACATGCAGTGAGGCTGCTCCAATGCTCTGTAATTATAGTGCATCAGAGCAGACTTGATTAATTGAGTCTGCTGAAGTGTGGTAAGTGCCACACTCTAGCAGACTCCAGCATCAAGTGTATTAGTGTCCCTGCGCAAGATTTAGTTAAAGCACCTCTGCTGCCATTTTTCAGTATGGGGACTCTGATAACACAAGATGCTCCGGAGCTGCTCCCCCTCTGTCATATTGTTGCTGTATTGGCCAACAAAAATATAAATGCTAGCATTCCCTCAAAAGACAGAGGGAGAAACTGTCACGTTGTTGTTTTTCTATAAAAACCCTAAGGCTCGCTCCAAATAGTCTATAGTTATCAACTTTTTTCAGGACCTAATCTTTTTATAAGGCATTACGGTGGGGATAGAGGAAAGTGACATTGTGTCCCCATTTGTATTTGGAGTTTATTTTTAGTAGATCAGGTGAGCTGACTGCAATTTTAAATAACATATGGTGTCCCTGAAATGCAAGTGTGTGACATATGTGCAACATTCAGCAACACTCATTTCTACCTTAAACATGTGACGTTATAATCCTTGCAGTATATACCTCACAAGGGTGTTGTGGGCATTAACTGGTTGGTGTTTGGACAGCACTTTGAAGATGTAAAGCTCCCTGGAAGTGCTAAGTACTGCTATTGTGATTAACCACTTGTGGTTAAAATTAAACATCTCTTGATTAAGCACCACTTGATGGAAAGCCAGTCACAACAATTATATATATTATCATGGAAATTAGATGGCAAAAAGGCCTGCTTATTGGTAGGTCAGCTAACTCATCCCCTCCCAATGCAGAATTGTGTTACACAATATGTTCACCCTAGTGCTTTCTTTAATCTTGCTTTACATTTCTCAGTTGTGATAGTTTCCACTACTTCCCTGTGAATTTCTTAGCCTGTTAGACATTGACCTACAAATTATCTTGCATTTCATTCTCTTTCCCCTAGTTATACCCCTGTACCAAGGTTGTCATCAGGGATCGGGAAACAGCTGGGTATAGTGATTCCAATGTCAAAGACATCTGGGAAGAAAGGGATAGCAGCACTTGGACAAATAATTGTGTAAACAGTACAGTTTGAAGTAGCTTCATGTGCACCATCCAAAGCATGGGCATTTAACAGAGGCTGCATTTGCCCAGATGTGCAAAGAATTTTCCTAACCAGAATGTTTTTTTTGTTCAGCTACTCCATCCTGTTAATTTACCCCAACATCTATGGAACATCCATATTTTTGTTGTGATTAGTGACATTGCTGATCTTATTCAATACAAAGTAAACTTCTGTGATCTTGAATTATCAGACAGACATAAATTTATCTGTTATGGGATAAAGACAAACTGTGGAGTCTATATTCTCAACTGTAGCTAGAAAAATGCACCTTGAACTCACTAAATGGTGCATTAACTTTTATGAACAGTGACCATTAACAAGATTCAAAATTTCTGTAGTTTCTAATGCATCTGAAAGGACAGAAGTTCTCCTGATGCAGATATAGCAGGATTTTCAGTTTGATGTTCAGTTTTATTTTCTGTACCCCAAATAGCATTGTCATAGACTTGTGAGTACGTTCTCTTTCAGTGCACTCATTACAACTGGTAGCAGCAATAAGAACCAGGTGTGCATATCAAACCTGTGTTTTCTAAACTTGAAACTTTGTTTTATTGTTAAGAATATTAGGAAGAACAGTTGTCTTTAGCATAAAAAGAGCTCCAATATTTTTATTTGCAACACTATGTTTTTTCCTTTTGACATCTAAATACACTTAATTGCTGGCATTTACAGCTTCCACAGTTAACCCAAATGCAGTCACTTGCCTGAATAATAATTCCACATACTGGGTGGAACTTGATAAATATTACCACTGAGTTCTCTTGATGTATTCATGTAAATAATGAGGCAACAGCTTATACACAAAATATTTTGCTGTTTCGTAAGCCAGGGGTTCTTTCTTCTGTGAATGCTTTTCTTTTTCTTTTTTTCCAGGCATACTGGGATGCAAGTGTAAATTGCCATAAAATTTAAATGAGGTGCTTCCTGTAATTAATGAATAATTGTGGTCGCGCTCGGTCTGTATTGTGATTAACCATGATCAGCCTTGTTTGGGGGACATATAGTTCCTGGTTTAATTTGACAAGCTGCTGTGTATTAGTGAGACTGAAGAATCTGCAGTATTTATTCACAAAGTCACTGGGGCTAGTTCTGCTCCTGCTGTAGTGACCTCCCTTCAAATACAGCCTATGAATCTATTGAAAGCTTTCCATGAAAGGTCATCAATCAGATCAGGAGATCTAAACCCCTTTAATTTTTGCAAGGTATAATAACTCTTTATATGAGGATTTTTGCAATCCTGCATGTACAATGCAACTTAGTGCAAATCTGGCCATGAAGCCAGGAAAGGGCAATGAAATCATTCTGTAGTTATTTACTATATAGTTCTATAGAAAAAAACAGTGTCCCTTAAAAAAGCCTATAAAAGAACTATAAAAAAACCTAAATAATGACATACTCTCTCTCAGAAATAGCGGGTGACCTTGTGCTCAAACACAGATGCTCTGCACAGTAGAGCGATCTCTGCGGACTTGATAGCATTGTATGTGACTGCTTGGTCTCTCTCTCTCTCTCTCTCTCTCTCTCACTCTCTCTCTCTCTCTGCCTTTTCTTTTAGGTTAGAACAGTTCAAAACATTACTGTCTAGTTACTGTGGTGTCTTTCATTTGGATTCTGTTTATTGACTAAACCACAAGGATTCCTGCCCAAAGTACCAGGCGGTCTATGCTTGAATGATTTTGATTTTCTAACATCAGCCCTGGGGTTTATTTGAAAAATGTACATACACTGTACAGTGCAGCTTTAACAAGTCAAGTGACTGCATGATTTTGACCATGGAGTAGAGTATATCTGAAGATCATTAAATTAAAAAGGGGGGATAAATGTAGTAGTCATTGTACCAGCACAGAGCATGTGTGACACATGGTTTTTGTCTTTTCATCTTCCACAAGAGCCAGAAAGTTTCCTGCCGTTTTCTTTCCAGCTATTGACAAATGATTGCCAGATGTGAGATCTTTGCAGTGCTCTTTCCCCTCTGCAAACCTGCAGCGATGGGATATTCGATTCTCCCTTGCCCATTTCATCTCCTTTCCACATCTGCCAGGGACACACAGGCAATACATCCCTACATGAGAGTTTAAAGTTTATTTAGCTCCTTTTCCCTCCCACCCCCAGATAAAGCATTCAGAGATGATCAAATTAAGTCCATATGACTCTCCATAAATCTTGATGGTATTAACAATAAGTTGTTTATTTTAATTATTTGCATCTAGGTAACCGTATAATTTTATTTTGTTTTATTTATGGGTAGATGTGGAACATATGATGTAATGATGTGAGTCTTTAGGAGTTCCTGTTGGTGTCAGAACATATGAACACCACCACCTCTTGAAAATAAACTATGATATTTTGTGGGATCTTATGCTAAAGCAATTGTAATGAATAACTAAATAAGCATCAAATATGACCTCTCTTCTGCAAAACTGGTGTTAAAAACATTTTTAAAATGTAGGTGTGAAAATAAGACATTGACAGTTTAAGGAAGATTATAGTCCCCTCTAGCTACCATATTAGAGATAATCTGCAAGGGTTTCCCTCAACATAGTTTAGTGTGGAAGTGAAAGAGATAATTTCAAGATGCACAAAATAATCTTGTAAATGACCACACACATAATGCGAGTCACGTACAGAAGCCTTTTTGGCATGTTTGGATTGTGTGTTGATGCCCCCTGCCCTCCCCCTCCCAAATTCCCTCTAAAACATGGGATTTTTTAATTAAAAACACAAACCCAAAATTTTTCAGTCCCAACCTTTGCATTGCTAGGCTGACACAGGTGGCCTCTCTGTTTTAATACTGAACTTTTGGAAAACTAAGCAGTCCCTCACTCACTAGTAAAGATCAGCATTTTTTTAATTAAAAAAATCAATGGAAAGTCTGCCATATGTGTTTAAAACAGGAACAATTGTTTCTTAATCCTAAAAACTTGATGTACTTGTCATTTTTTTTTCTTGACGATCGCAATTAAACATTTCCTTGGCACTTACCTTCCCCACCAAGCCCTTTAGGTGACAGGTCTAGAACCTCATTTAACATCCCTAGATTTCATAATTAACTTTTTAACATAGAGTATTCCTAGATTCCCTCCTGTTTCTTTGTGGAGATTAAACACAGGTTAAGTTTGAGTGGCATAAAGGGTATGTAGAAAATTTTCTTTTATACAAATAGAATGAAACGTGCTAATGGATAAAGAGAGCGGAACTGTTGCAGTGTGTGTGGGGTTTCTTGATTTGTAATTTTGAAGATGATGGGACAGGACAGCAAGTGAAGACTTACTGCCCATGTGGCTATCATCTTACTCTTTAAAAAAGAAACTGAAACAAAGGAAAGAAGGAACAAGGAAAAGTTAACATTTTTTGAATGTTAAGGCAAAAAGTTCTTTTTCCCTTTCATAAAGCCATCATTGAAACTTCAGGAGGAGGAGAAGAGATCCTTCAAGTTCAGAATACTTCACATAATTTGTCCTCAATAATGTACTGGCAGGTTTCTCATGCCTTCCTGCTTTTTCACCATGGTTACCCAGGGAGGTAGAGAGGTGCTAAGCAATGGAGGTGTCATCCAGCCTGCACACCTAGGGAACGTCCTTCAGAGGACGACTTGTCACTAGCTGTCAAAGAAGAGAGTGGCTTTGTGGTCTCTGAACATCTGGCAGCACTGCACAGGAAGCTGAGGGGGTGTCATTAATTGTGATGAAATAATTTAAACCATCAGGAATAAATGAGGCTGTTAAGCTAAGTTCAGATTCCATTTGCCATGCACATGTGTTTAGCAGCCTGTGTGCAGTATAAAAAAAATGAATTATATTAGCCTGTGAGTAGAAGTGAAACAGATACTGTAAATGAAACGAGGTACAGTGTGATGACATCATTTAGAAGAGCATTTGGAATGAGCTTCATAAAAACCCATATAGAGAAAAGTGTTTATTTTTATAAACTTTTGCTCAAAATCACACCTAAATTGACAAAGTAGCACTGATAACCTTTCGACTGCTATTTGGCCACTGTACCTAGGTTCATAAAGAGAAGTGAAAAGATTGAAAGGTTCTGATATTTACAAACTAAGCAGTTTTTAAATATCTATACTTGCATGCAGAACTCTCCCTATGTTGTTATAACTGACTAATGCCCCATCCTAGATTGCATGTGGTAAAATGGCATGCAGTTTTCATGGTGTTTGCACTTATCCAGAAAGGGTGTTTACCAGCATAGGGGTTTCATTTCCATGCATCATCAGTACTTTCATAAATTATATAAATACAAAGAATTAATGCCATGTTGGATTTCCGTGTTGTAGCAAATAAAAAGGAAGTGGAGGAACTGGAAAAGGTAAAGCTCTCTTTAGTTTGCATTTGCATGACTGTTCCTTACAGGACCTTCCATGTGAGTGCTGGCTGTAATTGGGGTGACTTCACATGGCTAAACGCCCCTGAGTTACTAGGTATCTGTTTACTATTTGCCAGCATGGATAAGCCAGATTAACTGATCCTGATTGCTGACTTTGCAGATCTCAAAGGGAATGGGAACTGGCCACAGCCTTCAAAAGGGATTCACCTGGAGCAAGAGAGTCACCAGCAGGTGCAGAGAACTGGTCTTCCTGCTTTGTACAGCAACTGTTAACCACAGTCTGGGCATGAATATAGGCTGTCAGTGCTGTCATGTATGGTAGACTTTGAGATTGTCCTCAACCAACCTGAGCTAAGTGAGCTCAACTTCCTTATCTTTGTAGACCTTGTATTCAGGTCAAAGCCATCCAGGTTATGCTCCTTATTTCTGGAGCACAGTGGTAAGATTTATACCAGGTTCCCTGGTAAAGCTTGTTTCTGGACTTGCTTTATACTGGGCTCCCTGTGGACTGCTTGTTTCTGGATTTGTCTCTACTTATGAGCAGTAGAGAAAAGAAGTGGAGTGCAGTTGTGCTAGGAGACCAGAGCTCTGAGGCTCCCTTGAATTCTACTGGAGTCAGCAAAGGACTGGTGGTGGGAGGTGGGAAGCTGGCTACTCCCATTTTCTGTGGCTCCTTCTTTGCTAGGTATAATGGCACACTTATTTTTATTTTCATGAGCTGTCTTTGTGGAGCATTAATAACATTTCCTATTTTTGTTCTTTTTGCTCAATCTTGTAAATGTCCTAGTCCTTTCAACTGTTCCTTCAGCTTTCTCTTCAACCCTTTCCTCTCCTAGGGATGTGAAGGAACTCAACAGATCTCAAGGTAGCCTCCTTTGTTCTTTTCACAGTATCAGAAAGAGAGAAAGGTGATGGGTGGGCGGGTGTGTTTGTAAAATCTTTCCAAGTTACTGGTGGACTGCCCTGGCTTTTTTATTACTTTGTTGACTTTTGTTGTCTGTCCTGCAGGCAGCATTTACCAGAGCTAGTAGAGAAACCTTATAAAATGGCATTTGCCATGCATGCATGCATATAGATATAGATATAGCTATATTTCACTGCACAGCTTAACAAAGATTTTGTAAAGTCAGACAGGAAGGGGTATTGGGATATAACTTAGGAATTATCAATTAACAATTTTTAGAGGGTCTGAAGTACATACATTGGTTTTTACACACATCTCTTTGTTCATACATACATATATAATATTTTTACATGTATATGTATAAAAAATATATGTATATAAAAATGCATATACTTCTTGCCCTCTAAAAATTGTTAATTGATAATTCCTAAGTTATATCCCAACACCCCATTCCTGTCTGACTTTACAGAATCTTTGTTGAGCTGTGCAGTGATTAACAATAAATTTGGGCCCTCAGCAGGGCATATACCACATGTCACTGTGAAGCTCCAGAACTATTAGTCCAGCATGGATTAGGTACAAAAGCCATCTTAAAACATGAAGTAAACACAGCCAGATTGCCAGAGTTGCTGAACACTTTTTTACTCGCATTTAAGTTTGAGGTGATCTGTGAAAATCTTGCCATGTTAATTTGGGAATGTAAATATGTAGCTTGTTGCAAAATTTAGGCAACCAAGTTTGAAAGGTTTAGTTCTAGTTGTGAAAACTTTCTTTACGTCATTAAAAAAAATTAAATGAACTCAAGCACCTTGCTGAATGTTTCAATTTCAAGCCTTTGTTACATATTGCATTTTTGTAGGTAGCTTTTAAAAGTGTTGCTATTAAGTGCATGTTTGAGGCAAGAGAACAGTTGCTATGTAGTTGGATTTCACTGAATAAAAACTGAAGAAGATACCATTTATGCTTTTTGCTGTCTCTGTTATTATGATCCTTAGTTACTTCTCCCAACCACTTGATCCTATTTCCCAACTCTCGTATGTGATGTGCTTTCTGGATTAACAACAGTAAGTTTTTAGGCTTTTGCAACTAAGCTAATTTATGTACTGGTCTATCCTAGTGTCATTTTCTGACCCTCTAATCCCCACCGTGCATCAACCACAGTTGTTTGTGTGCTGCGGGAACTTGGAGAGAAATAGCTCCTTAGCAGTCAGAAGATGTATAAATAAAAGTGCTGTGTGCCCCAAACTGGTATTTTTAAGTTAGCGTACTATGAGACTGAGAGAGTTAGGGTACTGTACCATGGGAGAGAGAGACTGACAGTTTTTTCTCTAAAGGGTTTATAGAGGGGAGGGGAATAGGGAGAAAACTGAATTCACAGCTGCACAGTGAAGAGAAATTGTTGCAGATATTTGTTAAAACTTAATGATCTAAGTGTAAAAGTAAACCCTGACAGTGGGAAGCAGGGGTAGCTATGCTAAAGAATATAAACATTTATCTGCTACTTCAGCAAAATGTAACTCTTGTAACTGTAATTTCTTTTTTAAAGAATGAATGTGACTTAGAGGAACTTGTCTTCTCTTTCAAGCTTCAAAAAGCCATTCCATCCCCCCCAAATTAATAAATCTGAGAAACTCTGAGTGATGCAAATAAAGCCAGTTGGTGTACCGATATTAAATGCACATTTATAGCAACGTACTCTGTTCAGAAAGCTAGGTTGTAAGGCTTGTGATGAAATAACAGATCTGTTTTGGTGACAAAACACCACACGTTTTTGTCATCAGTTAAGGTAGTTGGGCAATTCTTTTGCATACAGAACTTCTACAGCAGTTGTTCGCCTCCCCCCAACAACTTGGGCAACAGAGCTATAGGCATGGCTTCCATTTATTAAGGAAATACGGGTTTTCTAGGATTCAATTTATATTTTTTTAACCCCGTGCCTCCTTACTACAAATAACTTTTAGACATTCTTTTCTCCAAGAACAGCAAAAATTAATTGCAAGTACCACTTGTATAAAAGTGAGGCTCATTTGTGCTGTTTTATCACAATTAAAAAAAAAAAAAATCTGAGCACAGTGTTCAGAGGAGGAATTAGGCTTACACCAGTCACTGTAAAAATTATCAGCCAAATGTCCAAGGCACTGCTCTTGAATGTCGTGTAAATTGGTGACTGTCATCACTGGTGCCTGGAAAGCAGCAAAGTATATGTGGCTAAATTTGTTCATGTAAGCAGTTGGCTTGATCACAGAACTGTTCTGTGTGTGGGACTCCCATCTAAGTTAAGGGTGGTGGAAGCAAACAGTAGCTGTAGAATCGGGACCCAACTTTGCAGAAGAGAATTAATACGTCCTGATTTTTTTTTTAATGCACTGAGCTTCTACTGACTACAGTGAGATTTGTGGATGTTCAGCAGTTCTGAAAATCAGGCCAATAGGGTTTAATTCACAAAAGAAAGCTGTGAATGCTATTTCTGTGGCAATTAGCAAAGAAAAGAAAGTTTAACTTTTTTTCCAATTTATTGTATGCGTAGCTGTGTGGCAAATGCATGTAAGTACATGTACTTTGGGGGACTGGATATCAAATATGCTCCCCACTATGGCATAAAGAATGAACACAGAAACCATGTAATTCACTCCAAAATATTATTTTTATGAATTGAGCTATTAGTGTCAGACATGGCAGGCATTCATAGACTTATCCTTGAATTATGTTTGATTTATACTGCTTTAGAGTGAGCTGGGAGAGGAGAACTACATATATGACAAGAGAAATGGTACTTCCTGATTCATTCTGTGCTAAAGAATAAAAAATTGTCTAATGTTAATTTTTTAAGAAGCAACAATGATTTGAAACTGTAAGCATTTTATTTTGAAGACACCACTGCCTTTTGATTTTTTTTTTAAATGATGCAACTATTTAGTAGTGATCCATACAATACTGCCATCCTTTTTTAAATGTTGGATTATGTATTATTTCTGTGGTTTGTGAATCCAGTAGTCACTGAAGTATTTCAGACAAATTATCCATGAATGATTTGTTCAGTGTTTTCTAATGAGAAAAACCAGAGGATAAAACCACATCACAATAATGGTAAAAATACATTTTAGCATTACGTTTAGGCTTTTGTTGAAAGCTCTTAAGCATGACAGTGTTACTAAGCACAAATTTTTCACAGTCACAGTTGAGCTATGCAGACATATTTGAGTTAGATTTGGTCTGTTTTCTGGAAATCAGTCAGTCCAAGTATTATTTTTCCTTTACCAAAATAGGAATCTATTGATTGGAGATGAAGTTTATAGTGAAAAACAAGAGCACTATGGGTTGCAAAGCAATAGAAAGTGGGGTCTAGTGCAGTGGTTCTCAACCTTTTAGAGTCAGGGCACCCCTGCACAGCCTTTTTGATTTTTGGCAGCACCCCTGGTTAAGAACCATTGTTGTTCTGCTTACCTTGGTGATTCTCAGCCAGGGAGTCTGCCCATAGTAGGGTTTTCTGATACGCTTCTACTCCGGCCTGCTTTAGGTTTAACTAATGAGTTTTGTTCCCTGTGCAAAACTCCTCTGTGTCCTTGAGCTGTGTGGGGTGTTGGGGAAAAGGAGAGTGGTCTTACCTGCCGTGTGTGTGGGTTTTTGTTTGTTTGTTTGTTTGCTTTAAACCCAGCTTCTCTGGCTGGGCAGTGTAAACCAGGAGCAGACCTAGGAAGGGCAGTTCATGGTGCAGTCGCACACCCCTTTCGATTCCTGTTCCACTTCGAGTTTTAAACAGACTGCCTGGCAGTGACAGCCATATTTCTATAAAGGTGAGGCGAAGGAGTCAATTGACTTCATAGCTGATTATCCACTTGATTCTAGCTAATTTCTTCACTCCATAGGTGTTAACAACTCTTGATTTTTTTTTTTTTTTCCCACTAATCAATCTACCCTTTCTTCTACAGTTATCCTGCCTGTTATCTATCACAGTAATGCTTCTCTGCTGGTCCCCCAGCATTTCCAACAAAGATGTGCTGCTACCTAAGAACCTTTACTGGGTAGCTTTGTTCCTAGTGGATTTGAACCCGTAACAAGCTAGAGATAGGTGGGGCTGGTGGTTCGGGGTTGAAGGCAAGCTAAGCTGTGCAGTGGTACAGCAATCAGAGGTGGGAGTGAGTTGCAAAGGTGAAGTGAAGAGATAAGTTATTGAAGTGATCCTTTTCTGGATATGCAGCAAGTGATGGAGGCTGTGGGAAGCTGAGCCGGTGGTGCCACCTGGGTGGCATAAAGGCAGGAACAGATGTTTGTGAAGTGTTGGTGTCCCTGAGTAGGTAGCTGAAGTCCTCCCCACACTACCCCTACTGTTTGTTTCTATATGTTAAGGGTGGAGGGCAGTGTAGGTCAACTGTAGGCATGCTGGGGAAATTAGGGGAAAGGACTCCTGGGGCCCATGAGGGGCTGGATGGTGGGGTCATAGGCACCAAAGGGTTTCTGGGGGAGATGGAGCCCTGTCAGAGGGATGGGGGCAAGGAGGGGCTCGTGCATTATGGGGGCAGATGGTATTTGGGGCTGTGAGGGTGAAATGGGGTCAGAGGGGTTAAGAGGAAGAAGGATTGTGGGTGAGGGTGACCCAGAGGGCATGAGGGACTGCACTGAAGTTTGAATGCTTAGAGGGAAGGGGAGGACTTAGTGGGTTGTGAATGGGATGGTGAGGGGTCAGGGGTGATGGGGATGAGTTTGTGCAAGGTGCAGCGGAGTTGAGAGCAGTGAGAGGACAAGCTAGGATTCTGGGTGGAATGAGAAGGATGGTGGGGACTTGGGGCATGATGGGTTGGGGCTAAGCATGGGGATTTGTGGGATAATGGGCAGCAGAGTGGAGCCAGGGGACAGTTGAGGAGTCAGTAGCAATGAGTAGAAGGCAGTGAGAGACACGTTGGAGCCATGGTGGAGTGTGGAGGAGGGGTGGTGGGCAGGGCTTAGCATTATAGGGAAAGGGGCAGATGGGGTTTGGAGCTGTGGGAGTGAAATGGTTCAGGACTGAGTTGGAAGCAAGCATGTTTGTGAGTGGAGGGGGGCTTAAGGAGTGTGGGGGCTACAGTGAGATGTTAACACTCAGAGGAGCAGGGGAGGGTGCTTTGGGGTGTGACGGGGATGATGAGGGGCCAGAGGGCTGGGGCATGATGGGAATAGACCTGTGCAGGGTGCATTGGTTTCACTGGGACAGGGTAGGACTTAGTGGGGCATGAGGGGGATGTTGGGGTCTGATGGGGTAGAGCTAGCCATATATATGGCTGTGGCTCCTATCTCATATATATGAGCCAGGGGGCATTTCAGGGAAGGAATAATCCATAGAGGGCAGTGAGGGGCACTTTCGCCATAGCAGAGTACCTGGGAGACCCATGTGTTGTCTTGAGCTGGCAGTCAGCACTCCCTGCTCCCATCCCCCAACACAGTTATTCATTTGTGCTTGGATCTTAAACTGAAGAATATATCCCCTAGGCCCCTAGCATATTAGCAAAACTTCTAATTTCTTTCTAATTGAAGAAAAATCTGCAGTATATTAGGTAAGGATGCACCATACCACCTGCACTCCCTTTTCAAAATCCTAGATTCTCCCATGGTTGCAACCCTTTGCACTCTGGATGCTACACCAAGTATGTACTTTTGCCACAGCCCTTTCCATTCTGACCTTGCATACTCCTTCTGGAAACAGAGGGGCACTGGACAGTCTCACCTGCCCAATGTGCCTGTTACCAGGAGGAGAGTGTGGAGCTGAATTGCAAAGGGCTGCAGAAGAACATTGACTGTAGCTGCAGCTGCTTCCTGATCTGCCTCTGCAGGAGGGAGCAGGGCATTTTAATCTGGCTGTTGGTGTTATCCACATCACATCTCCCCTGGAAGGGATTTGTGGCAACTTGTTTGAGAACGACTGGTTTAGTGGAAGCCACTCTTGCATCTAAGGGAAATGAATATTTAAAAAATTGAAAGAATAGCTTCCTTATAAAAAGGAGAGACAAGAGGTGGATTTCTCAGTGCTATTACCCTTCTTTCTTTTCCTTTTCTCTCCTTTCCCCATCCCACTTGCTGTCTTTGTCTGACTTTGCTACCTGTTCTTGTTGTCTTGTCCTGATTCGCCTCTACTTTAAGTAAGTAAGTAAATAAATAAATGTCATTTCCTTACTTTGCCTTATGCCCTATCCCTCACTTGTGCATGTGCATATGCGCACCCATGTGGTAACAATCTTGCTTATAAGTGAGATTTCAGGTCTTTACCGTGCTACAATAGTTGCATGCTTAAGGGTCCCTGGCATTGGTGCCATATAGCATAGTTGCTATTCTGTCTTCAAGTCTGAGGGTGTTTCTGAGCTTTGCAGCACTATAGCAGGAAAGAGGACACTTGCTTTTGGGTTAGGGACAGACATTACACACAAACTGGTTTAAGTGATCAGAAACTGGTTTAAACCTGTAACAGAACAGACATTCAGTGCACATAAACCAGTCTGAAAATTACTGAAACTGGTTTGAGGTAAACCTGGTTGAATGTAGCATCAGACTTGACTGATTTGGCTCAAATCGGTTTATGCAATGTCTGTCCCAGACCCCTTGCTGGCTTAAGATAAATCAGTCCCCCAGAATCCCAGCATGCTCTCTGGTTTGGGTGGGGCTCTTTTCCACAGCTGAGCTGACCCCTCCCCTCTGTTCTCTAGCCAGAGCAGGGGTGGGTGTGGCCAGATGCTCCTCCCTCTGTGCCCTCTTCCCCTCCTTCCCCCGAACCACTAGGGGGTTGCCTGCACTTTCTGCCAAAGCAGGTCCCAGATTGCGGGAGAGGCAAGCTAGTCCCCTGTGTGCAGATCCAACCCCTGCACCTGTAAGCCTGGAGCCAAGACCTGTGGGACCAGACTGAGAGGTGGATAGTGTGGGCAAAGACCTGATAATCATCACACATGCTGGAGATGTAGTTCAGGGAAGTTGCAGACACTTTTACCAAAGAATGCAGAGAGCTACATACCTACAGAAAGCCTTTCTAAATGCATAGCTGTAAGGAGATGCTCTGCCCTCAGGATTAGTAAAACTGGTTTACATTTTAAATTAGATTAAGTTGTGTATGCTGTGTATTACTGGTCTT
Source organism: Crocodylus porosus (assembly GCF_001723895.1). Lineage (NCBI taxonomy): Eukaryota > Metazoa > Chordata > Crocodylia > Crocodylidae > Crocodylus > Crocodylus porosus. The sequence continues at coordinate 50,134,255 of NW_017728950.1, forward strand.
GATCTTAGCTTAGGCAAAGATTTTTGGTAGTTCCCTGTTGTTTGCTTTGCAAATTGCTGTGTTCAATACATGCTTGCTTCAGAGAGAGAACTTTTCTCCATCTCCACTCCTTAATCTGGCAACACCTGCACCCTCCCCAGCTGGTGGCTGGCATCCCCTGTGTCTGCCAGCCCTGGCTGGTGCCTGGCCATACTCTCTCTGCTCCAGCAGGGAGTGGTGAGAGCCTTGGAGGGCATCTCCCTTCCCTCCCCTTTGGCAGTGGCTGGCAGGCATTCTGGCTTGAGCCGCTGCAGGCAGGGGCCTGCATTTCCTGGTTTAACAGAGCATGTCTGTCCAGTTATTAATTAGTTTAAGTTGCACAGCTTAGACTAACCTTCAAAGAGTGAATCAATTCAGGCTCAGGCTTTTTGAATGTCTGTCCCTAGCCCCAAGGTGGAATGCAGTTCTTTGAAGAAGGCTTTCTGTTTCTTGGTATGCTGTGGCAGAGTGGAGGTTGAGAAACGAGACAGGATCCTTGTTGCTTGCTACCAGGGTACCTTTTTGAAGTCTTATGGCAGCCAGCAGACAGGATCTTGAGGTGTTTTCAGGTTCCAAAGGCAAACAATGACTGCTAAATTTCCCAAAATACCAGCCTTGAAGCTGGCAATTAGTAAATATTGTACATGAAGGTCAAGAGGGTGAAGTGACACTATGACTGTCTGTCTGCTGTGATTTATCTTTCTGTATGAGCTTCGTAGTGGAGGGGTGTGGGGGCGTGGAACAGTCATGGAACAACTGATTGAAACAACATCAAAGTTTAAGGCTGAGGGCCCTAGGGTACACTTAAATTCTTTAATGCTGTATGCACTTGTATAACTGAAGGAGCCAATATATTGTTTGCGCTTCCCGCCTCTCTTCTCTGCACATGAAGTTATCACAAAGAACTCAGAATATCTTAATGTTAAGAATAGCATGCTAAAAATCAAATATGTCCCTTAGTGTCCTCATAGTGGATGCTCCTACCAATGAAACTAATTTACCAAGGAGACCAGGCCAGAAATTAATTTTTACAGCCTTTTAAACATTCCTTTCCTTTTCTGACATTGCATATTTTTACTTCAATATTCCTAAGAGCCACAGCCAGTTATGGATTGGGAGATGTAGTCATATTAGGTACCAGCCAGCCAGAGCAAATATTGTTGCTGTTTCCATTATGCAGTGAAGAGGTCTCAGAACAGAGAATCACAAGCACTGAAATCTCTCTGCCAGCCATGCAGTCCATGGTGTTTGTGATGATGCATCTTAAGCTGTAGGTTCAGTGAACCAGAAATAAGAAGATGGCTTCAGAAAAGGAAAGAAAAATTCTACCTAGTTAAAACTTCTCTGCCTAATTGAATTAATATTTTTTCATTGCACTTCACCTTTTAAGAGCTTAGTGTTAGGTAGAAGGAAATGGGATTAATTGGGTAACCAGACAGGAAGCAAGGAAGGGAGCTCAAAGTTCAGTTGGCTGAGATGGGATTATGTTACCTCTTCAGCAGTTTGCTTTGTTGTCAGTAGTGGAGTGGGTAGTTGTTTGTTTGATTTGTGCTGAAAGCTATCGAGCATTTAAGGCGGCAGTAGTGAAGAGCTATTTTTAGCACGTGATCAAGTCTGTATCAATGGGAGTGAACCACATAGCGAGGCTGTAATGCCAGCGTTCTGCCATACAATTCTGTAAGGGCTGACAGAGAAGGTTCCACAGAGAGAAGATGGATGCTGAAGTCTACTTAGGGCCAACAAGGCATTTGTAAACCTTGTATGCATTGTGACAAGAGAATGAAGTGTGCATATATATACAAGGGGAAACTGTTGCCATATGGATTGAAAAAGTGAACTGGATTGGCCCTTGTCTGTAACCATGTGCATGTATGGCAATATTTTCAATCCTAAATATCAACTCCAGTATATATATACAGCACTTTATACCTCATAGTTACGTTATGATCTAAGAATGTAAGATGTGGTTTATGAGTAGCTCATTTACTGTAAAAGTCTTTTAAAGTCCAAAAATGTTGGTACCGTGACTAATTCTACATCCCCCAGTACAGACTGAGATATTTTCCTTTGTATGAGAATTGTGGGAGAACTGGAGAGATTACAATACCATAAACCACTAGGTCAAGTTATTCACATCCAGACTGATCCATTGTCATCTACTTTTCATTCACAGGGTTGCTTTGTGAATTATCAACTCATTTTGGCAGAGGCCTGCTCCGAATTACAATCAGTTTAAAATCTAGAAATCTATCAAAACCATATTTGTAGCTGTAACAAGATGTATATTTACATTAGTCTGTCCAACATGAGAAATGTCAACACTAATTCACTGTACATTTTATCCTGAGTAGCAACAGTAGCTCTATCCAAGTTCCAATCAAAGGTACAATGTAAACACAAAATTAAGTTTTATGTCCTACAGTGGGAAGGCAATACAAGGGGAAAATGCCAAAAAGCCTATATTCAGAAAGTAAAATTGGTGCTGCATTATTTCTTAAGGATGCAAATCAAGGGTATCTGTGATTTGGTGTCAAATTAATTTGCATTTTAGAAAGGACCATAAGAGTACAGATACTCATGTGTTTTCCTTTGTGAAAATATACGTACTGTCATTAAAAGGGATGATTAGCAGACCTGAAGATAGCTTCTCTCCCTTTATCCCCAGTTTCCAAAAAATACTCAGGCTTCCAATAATACCCTCCCAAGGTAGGAGGGAAGTTCTGCTCATGGTGGTTTGTGGGGCATCTTGCTTACATCATAGAGACTCGGGTCCCTAGTAACTAGGGAAACAGGGTTACAATAGCTGGAGTGTAGAAATCTAACTCATGGTGACATCACAAGGAACCAAAGCACCCATTTCTGGGAATTAAATGAGGGACCTGCACCCCCTTTCAGCTCCCCTCACACCAAGATTTGCCTGGTTAGGGCTTGTGCATGCCTATTTCAGCGCTGAATGACTGAAAGCAAAATGGTGGGGAAGAGTGCAACATAAATGCTGCAACTCTTTACCATGGCTGATCAAGTGATGGCTCCTGCCATGAAGCTGTAGAAGCTGCCACTCCTACATCTTAGATCCTTTTCCTTGGGGAGCCTGGTGACTACTCACTAATGGCTAAATATGTCATCAGATGAAGGCCACTAATTGGTGAATAATTTCCAGATGGATCACTCATTCTTTCACAGTTTGGATGAGTGTATTTTGGTGAAGAAGCACTCAGCCATGAAGGCAGAGGTATATTACTTGCTATACCAGGTCAGTCTTCTAGCATGAAACATATGGTGTATGCTGGTACAGCTTTACTGTAGAATCCAAACTAGTCACCAATTTTTTTTTTTTATCACCCCACTGACCCTGGAATTGGAGTAATAAGTGTCCAGAATCCATGACAGCATTGCCATCATGGCATCACATGGGAATCATTTGCTTCCAAGGTAGCAAAAAATCTGTTCCTAAGCAGGACAGTAACACTATACATTCCTGCCTGCTAGAGACATCTTAGAGACCAGTCACAGATGGATACATATGGGGGGGGGGAAAAAAAAAAAAAAAGAGACTAGACATTGGAACATCATCTGTTTCTCAACTAGAGTAATGACAAGTATACTGAGGTGGAGTTATCTGCAGAAAGACAGCAAGTTCAGATACATACCCTTTTGCTAACAGCTTCTAGGACCTTCTTGGCTGATCCCAGAGTCAGCTTAGTACCAAAGGATGTATTTTCTTAGAGAAATGGTATCTCTCAACTTATTTAAACTCACCATCATGAACAAATTGGGCAGTGGCTGAATACTGTAGCAGTATGTTCCCTCACTTTAAGCATAGTACTTTTCTAAGGTTTATATGTACTTCAGTTAGGGTGTTTTTTAAACCTATTTTAAAGCTACCTTTTCAGGCCTGGTTATAAATTTTACAAAGTTCTAGTTCCCATTTTGTTGTCGTGGGGATTTTTATGGTTTGTGTTAGACTGTTCCATGCAGCCTGATGACTGCTGGGTACTTGATTTGTAGTTGGGTTTTTTTTTTCATTATTCAGAATTCATTTCTAATTATTTCCTATGAGTGTTTGGCTTAGCACCTATAGCTCAGAATTGGACTTCTTATTGAGAAGTGGCTTCAGAATGTATATGGTATCAATACTTGTATTTAGCAACATTTGTATTTTATAACATCATAAAATTAAGAAGTGGGCAATTATAAAATGTGTTATGACAGGTTTATTTAGACTAGGGGGTATTGACCAGTTACTGGAAAATGCAATATATGTGAGCATCGGATAAAAAGTAAAACTTGAAAATGTTTTCATGGATGCTGCCTTGGACATGTTTTTTATTCTCTTTTATGCAAGTAGTAAAACAAATGATATTCTGCTGTTTATATGTGAAGTTTAAACTGAGGGAGCATATTGTTCCAGTGTTTAGCCATGAGATGATCCAGTGCTAGTCAGTAATGATACAAACCTATGATTTTTTTTTTTTTTTAAAGATATCAATAGTTTATTTGCAGTTGTGTCTGGCTTGTTGTACAGGTTACTTACCAATCTAGAATTCAGACAATCAAAAAGTATTTGCTAATGATATTGAGTGTGATTTTCCTTTTTCTCCTTTAGAGTCTCATTAAATACTCTCTTCCATCTACCTCTCTTTGCATGTAGATTTTGTATAGGATAAGGATATATAAAATTCAGCAACCAACTTGAGAAAGATCAAGGGAATGCCAAAATTACCAGAAGGAAAGAAAACAGAGAATTGAAGATGAGAAGAAACCTAGGGTAACATATAGATAGAAGAGCCCTAGAGCTGAAATATAACTCCTAACAAGAGCACCAAAGAATATTATAGAGAAATGATATATTCCTTAAAACCTAGGGAAAACAAGGCTATTTCAAAATGTAAATTTAGGAAGCTGGAGAAGAATAGAAAATCTTATGTCAAATGAAGATGAAGTAAAGTAAAAGCTACAATAGCTAAGTGGATGTCCAGTGATGCAATTACCCTGTAAAAGAAAGTTTTCTATTTACAAAATACAAAGCACACAGAAATACAATGAAGCTTTTTTATTTTTATTTTTTTTAAGTATGCTCAGTAAACCGCTCTGGCCTCTGTTTTAGAAACATGCTTAACTTTATGCATAGGTAGTCCCTTTGAGTGCCACAAGGTTACTTAGAATTATAAAGTTTAAGTACATGAATACATCAATGCAGAATTCAGGCCTAAAATTGTACATAGGGTGTAGAAGAAGAAAAGTAACATGGAAAAAAAATCAACCTAATACATCCATCATGCAACAGGAAACATAAAAAAAAATACTGATTCTATAATAGAATTGTGATATTTCTACAGTTTGTTTACCAAACAATCTATTTGTAGAAATCAATCAGTAGTACAATGATTTGTGAATTTTTATCATCGTCTGTGGTAGATGATAATACTATGATGATAATATCATAATGGCATTGGTGTAGTAGAACAAATGATTAATCTCATTCCAGTCTTACACAACTCAGAAGAAGGGGGGGAGGCAGGGGGACAATCCAGTATGACATAAAAAAATTGCCGAATCCCATAGTGTTCATAGTGGTTTTTTGAATTTTAGCAATTTGTAGGTGTGCAAGAGGACTTCAGATAGTTTACTAAAAATCAACCCTATTCTGTCTTGTACAGTGCACATTTTGCAGTGTAATATTTGACTTGAAAAGCCAATGTAGTATGTATCATTCATATCATAGGGCAATGTGGAACCTACTATATAGTGGCTTTGCAATATGAATACTTTTCAATGTATATTACCATTAAAATCTCTACCACCTCATGCGGCACTGAGGTTGAGATTTGACCTCTGTACATTAGTATTGGGAGATTTTAAATCATAAAGGGTGCAGACAGAAGTGCAGATCCCTGCTATAACTGAGAACATTTTGCAGGAAGTTTTCTGAGTTACAACAACCCCCTGAACCAAACAGAAGTTTAATGTTGGTTCCAGGGGAAGGGGAATCTAGCTGCTGCCTGGGAGCCTGCAGCCTGTCTCCCCTAGCAATGGCCACCATCCCTCCAAGCCTATCCCTGTTTAAGACTGGGAGGAATGAAAGAAAGGAGAGGGAGCTCATCCTAGCGGGTTCTTCAGCTAGCTCTGGAGGGTGGGGTTGGGTGTACTGGAGTCCTCCCACTTAAGGGGGGCTCCAGTACACCTGCCCCACCCTCCAGTGGGGGCTGAGAAAAACCAGGCTGAACTCTTTCCACTCGCTTTCCTCCATCCCATTCTGAAAACAGCTTGAGACTGGTAGGCAGTGCAGACAGAAGTTATAGAAGATACTGTGTTTTGAAATGTATTCATGTCATCCTTCATGCAGTGAGGGTTCACTGATTAGCCATTTTTAAGCAATTTGCAGCTTTGCAGTTGTGTTCGGTCATGGCAATAGACCACTTTCTGTGGCCATACTGGGCAAAAATTATGACTTCTGCCAGGATCACAGAAAATTACAGTTGGAAGGGACATCAAGAGGTCATCTAGTCCAACCCCCAAATATGAGACAAATAAGGTTTGTAATTGCACTGTGCAGGAAGTAGAACAGGATTTATGATTGATTAATGATTTATGAAAGATCAGTTTAATATGGTTCCTAGAAAAATGAAAAAGATGAAAGAACAATACTTGACTGAACAGTGTACTTTCTAAAACCAAATTTTCTGCACCAGTAGCTAAGGAGATCAGGAGGTAAAAATCAGTGATATGTTGTCAGCATATGTTTTTAACAAATGTATACTCTCGCACAGTATATAATGAGGTGAGGTTATTGATAAACACCAATAACAATTCAAACGGATGCTCTCAATTTTTTTTTAAAACCATTTATAGTATGTAAGTATGTATACACACCTTTAAAATGTTCCTTAGCAGTGTGTGTGGGTCTTCCTCACAGCAACATAGTAGAAAAAGAACCAAAATAGGACATCATAATTGTAAAAAAAAAAGCAAAACAAAAACAAACAAACAAAAAAACTACACACACCACCAAAAACATGAAAAGAGGCTCACAAGCTGGTGCAGTATTTTAAATTTAAGTTTATTTGGCTTGATTTCAACTGATCGTCTTCAAAATGAATCATAAAGGTCCTTATAAACGTAAATAAATTAAAGACAAAATCCTGCAGTCCTGACTCAGAAGGAATTCCCACTAATTTTGGCATAGTTCTTACATGTAGGTATAGAATAAAGACAGCAAGTTTGGACCCTGCGTACCAGTAGCATAAGTATCTGGGGTGAGTGAGCTACCAGCCCTGGAGCCCTGCCCAGAATGCTTCCCTCAGTCTTTACCATGGCAGGGGCAGTCCTGCACTGCCTGGCCATAGGAGCTGGGCAAACAAAGCCCTGCATCCAGCAGTGTATCCAGGGAGGATGAGGAGGGTTATGGTGTCAACAGAACAGTGCTGCTCCTTCTCTGGGGAGTTTTTGCCACAGCAGGTGCAGCCATGTGCCCAATAGCATATTATGAGAGGAGTGAATGGGACATTAGGGGAAGCCTACACCATGGAGTTGCTGCTACCTGAGCAAAAGCTGTTAGAACAGCAGCAGTGGCAGCAATAGTAGCTGCCTCCACTGTGAGGAGAACTGTGGCAGGTATGGCTTCTGTTCCCTTCCCTCTCGTCTCCCCTTCTCCCCAACCCCCAGCCATGCCCTGGGCACTGAAGAAACTTGCTATGCCTTCATGTACCACCTTTACATTTCCAGTAAAATTTACTTCTGTACTAATCTTGTCAGATACCTTTGTTTTCATGTGTATATTTCTAAATTAATCAAGTTTATTAATTTAGTTTTATGCACAAAGGAAATGATGTATAGCATTTATTTTTATTTTTCACTATACGAAATATACTAAGAGGAGATGAGGGTTATTTTTATCCCTTGACTACATCAGTTGGTGAGTTAAGAGACAAAATAGTGTGAGGCAAAACTATCCAAGGCAGAGCTGACTTTTACACTGCGGGTTTGGTTGTGTCTTCTTACATGGAGTAAATCTATAGGAATTTCATCTGATCAGTGACAAATCACTGTAACAAGGGATGAAGCCAAGAAAAGGAAGGAAAGTATTGTCTTCAGGTCCAGCATTTTTATGTTAAACATAAAATGAAAGTGAGGATTAAAGAAGCCCACATGGAAGGCATTTCAATTTAAAAAAAAAAAAAAAAAAGTGTGGCATCCTCTGCAGTTTTTGCTTCCTTTTCAGCTGACTTAGGCCAATGTATCTCTATCTGCAGGAAATTGCAAGAAGCAAAAAGATTAACTGGATTCAAACTTGTAGATATAGGCATGAGTATGACTTACTGTAATGAGGGCCTTCCTAGGACTGGTTAGATGTTGGCCCACCCACCTGCTTCTGGGCTAACCACCCACCTCTCTCATCTGCCACACCTTGATGGAAAATGATTAAGATATTACCCAGGTGGCAGGCTGCCCGTTTTCTGCCCTGATGCCAGGGGGTGTTATCTACAGCTCTGACCTCCCCTTCACTGCAGCCCATGCCGCGCAGATTGCATCCACATGACCCAGACGACTGGTGCTCCAGGGTCTCATAGGAACTGTGGCTCGCTCCCTGGAGCAGCAGGTCATTGTGCTCAACCTTTAGGTCTTTCTTTCAATCCACAAGTGGCCTTCTTGAGGTGGAGGACTTAGTGGGGTCAGGACTCGCACCTAACTCCCTGCCTGAGGATCCCCCACTATGGCTTCAGGCATCCACAAACATACCTTGGCCTTTTTCCCCACACATGGGGTTCCTGTTGTGTCCACTGTAGGGCCTCTACACCACGCCCCACCCTGGGGTCTGCTTATCATCCTCACAATCAACTACACAAGCCCTTGCGCTGCCCTTCAGGCTTACTCCCAGTTCGTGCCCCTGGGACTGTCATTCAGGCCTACTCCCTGTTCAGCCCCGCTTCATGCACATGCACAACCCTTCAGGCCTACTCCCATTCAACCCTACTCTGTGCAGAGCTACACAACTCTGCCCTTTTCCCTAGGGCCATACACCTGTTTCCTCCCTGGGACCATGCTATTGCACCCCTTTCTGGGGCTACACTTCTGTCCCCTCCCGAGGTCTCTAGGGTCTCAATTTCCTGCGGGCTCAGGTGGCCTCAGCCATGCCTGGCCCCACTTGGTAGATGTAATCCACCCGAAGATGGGGGCTAGGGGTTATTAAGGCGCCTTGACCTGCCAGGGTAGTAACTGGCCTGGGATTTCCTGGGGGCTCCCACACCACCAGGAGTTCCACCAGGCCACCCTTCTTAAGAGCTCTGATTAAAACGGTAAAATCAATACAAAAAATAATTCCTGGCTAGATTTTCTATCATAGTCATTAACGCATTTCATACTTTCTTACTTGCACTAAACTTTATGGTAAGACTAAAAAAAAAAAAAAAGAAAAAGAAACCCGAAAACTACAACTTTAGTTTTGTGCCGGTTGGTTGGTTTGATGGACAGCTGTGTGGCAAAATGCAAAATTTTCCCAATAAACAGGTCCAATTATCACAGATCCATACAGTGAGAGGAGGGGAGGGTTGGATTCATGGTTGAACTGTTCATACAGTGTAAAAGTTAGCCCAAATTCTGAAGGTTAAGTGGATCATTAAAAACTCAACATCAGGATCTTAAATTATGATCTTGAGTATTTGATGAAAAAGTTAAGGGCTCAAAAAATGATACTCACTGTGGATCATCTGGGAATTATTCAGGCTAGCAGTAAATGATCAACAGATCTACAACTGTTGTTAAGCTTCTCCTATTGTTTTCTAGGGATTATTTTTACTGTTTAACCAGGGTGGTCTTAGGGTCTATGATAATAGGTAATTCAAAGAAATATGGCTGTTTGGGGAGGATGATATCATTTTTGTTGCGTGTGGGCAGGCCTCCATGGTAGTCCTTCATTTTTCTCAGGGGGTGAAATCAGCATGTCTGTTATGGGCAGAAGGTCACTTGTTCCCAGTCAGAAAGCACTGGCCTTTTGCAAGCTTAACAACATAACTTTAATTTGTAATGATCAGGATGTTTCATTATGATATGCAAGTAAAGCTACCCATTCTTTCCAATGACACTGAGGTAGAGGTTTAATGAAGTTCAGGGAAGGAAATGGGTATGGGAGCCTGCCGTTGTTAAAGCAATGTCAGGAAAAAGTGGTAGTGTGCAGCATATAGAGCAAATATAGATTACTTGACCCTGCTTTGACTTATAGCAGAGGAGTGTAATTCAGGTATTTGTGATTTTAAACTAATGCAAAACCTACATAAGCAAGAAGATTGGGTTCAGCATATTATTTCTTAAGTACTGTATCCTAGTGCATTCACTGTCTCCATCTTTTGTTCCCTCTTTTGTGATTCTACCACCCCCTCATCTTGGCCCACCAGTATGAAACATAACATGCCAAGTTTCTGGTCTTATGGCCCAGTCGCATGAAAAGGTGTTTGCTTACAGACTTGTTGTAATCATTCATACAATGATTGGTGTCTCCCTGTTAAACCACATTTATTGATTCATCATTGTTGAAGTACATGGCTGAAGGAACTGGTCCTGTCAGGCACTGATTGAGCGGGAAGGAAGTGCAGTGCTATTCTAACCCTCTTTTTTCATCAGCAACAGTTATAGTTAGGGTTATGCAAAACCTCCATTATGGTGAATCACTTGCTTTGTTTTAAAAAGTGACTGGTTTGACTGAAATTGCTAGGTTAACTCAAACGGATGCATGGAAAATATTTAGAATGGATGAAATTGTCCTTAACTCTCATTTCCCAGTTGGCTGATGGTTTACCTGCTGGAAAATAATTTAGCTGGAGAGAGCAGGCCTAGTGTAAAACTCTTTCTGAAATAAATCTAGCAGTATGATGTATGTTAAATTTTTACTGAGATGTTTCTACACAGATTATACTGTCGCGCGAAACAAATGCATACTGTATAAACATAGATTGGTTCAAGACTGTTCAAATAATTAAATTGAAGTAACAGTTAATAGATGTCTCCTTGGTGCTGTTTTGCTGCTAGAGTAGGTTTAAAGCCCACGTATACAAATTAATAGCCCATGTGTACAAATACTCAGATAAAGAAAGAATTTACACATTGATGCTAACTGAAAATAACTGCCATTCAAATAGTAGAAAACGGTTATATTTTTAATCCAGGGCCAGATATCTTTATAATATGTTATTTCTCTAAAGTTTATTGTCTAACTGGGAGACATGGTGGACAAGAGAAATCTAACAATGAAAGATGATTAAAAGTGAAAACAAAAGTACCAAAGCAAAACTGCAATTCTAATACCACTTTATCAGTGCCTTAGAGGTTGTGCCTTTGCTACAACTCACTGAATGTTTTATTTTTGTTATAATTACAGTATCTTGCCTGCACTTTGTCCCTCTGATCCTTTGTTAAAGCCCAGATCACTATGTGCAGACTGTGCTTGTAGGTGTGATTTATTGAGTGACAAGTAGCTGTAGGGTAGAACACACGCCTCTGTACCTGAGTAAAGTATTAGACATCACAAAGCTAGGGGGGGAAGAAGAGAAAAGCAAAGAGCAGTAACACAGCAGCTCCTGGATACAGATCAGACGAGAGGTTCTGCCACAAATCACCTAGAAACATGTCAGACGCTGCATGTTTGTTGTTTTACACTGAGGGCACAGCCGTAGTCCAAAAGTATTGATTCTTTTCTTTGTACAGAGACAGAAACTGTCAGCTCTAGCAGGCTGACCTTGGTATGGCTCAGACAACTATTCCCCACCCTGCCTACCACATGAACCCCACAGGAAAAGTACAGGCAAGATATGCCAATGTCCGTTTCACATAAACAGAGAGAAACCCAAGCTTGCTGAAACAACTCCCCTCTCTCCCTCCAGAGGTCCACGGTAGCAGTTCTGCACCACAATCCATATGACAGAGAATTCGATTTTTTTTTTTTCCCCAGTGCCTCAATTCAAGAAACATTAATTCTACTTAGTCAAGTATTTAAGAACTATTTTAAGAAGAATAATAGAAAAAAAATCCCACAACCTCAAAAAGACAATGCTTTGGTGTTTTTTTTTTTTATGGGCTTTCTGAGAGAGGAGTGGGGAACAAGCTGACTTGAACCCATCAGTTAGGATCATTTTAATAGGATTGTAATTATTTGTGTCTGTGTAGTAAAATAACCAAGGCTTACTGTGAATGTAAAAACATGGCCATGTTTCTGGGAAACTCATTGAGTTGACTCTTATCATGCTGTTGTATTTTGTGAGATTGTTGCACTTTGGTTCAAGGGACTCTTGTTCTGTGTGTGCAGTTTGCTCTTGTGCTTTACTGTTTGCTTTGTTTTTAAGGTGACAAAACTAAAACAATATTAATGCTAGTCATCTCATTTTGGCTGATCTTTCCCTGTGAAACTGTTTCAATGAGTCAAAGTATTTATGCCAGAAGATGAGGAATGGTGCTACACCCTGAACAGCAGAAGCCTTAGCTATATTTGTAGTCAACTTCTTGAGCCAAGTGGAGATGCATAACTGCACTCTGACACCACCTGTCATTTATGAATTCTGCCATTATGGTTGGGTCAGTGAGTGATTTCCTTTGGTACCTCTAGAGTTTAGAATTCGCTTCCCCTTGACATCATCTTTTTCAGCTCATCCCACCCGTCTTTTAGAAAGCATCTTAAACGACTACAACATCTTTCTTCTACTTATTAATATAATTAATATTGAAATATGGCCTTCTTGAAATATATATTTTTTTATATCTGAATAAGAGAGAACACACCAAATGAAAGAAAACCAAAAAAGGGGGAGATAAAGGACAAAAGGTTGCAATAACACGTAGCTAGAGAACTTGATATTTGTACACCTTAATTTCAAATGTTTTGTTTTTAATGTTGCATTTTAAATTTCTTATGCATGTCCTAAGCATCTTGCCAGAGGTACTTTATAAAATCGGTGAGCCATGAGCACCTTAGCAAGGGTCAAGGGAACTTTATAAAATATTTGCTATTCCTATAGTTTGCAGATTTTTGTGCTGTAGGTGATGATTCTCTTCAAACTAAAATGTTGTCTCATGAGCCTGTTTTGCAGGATTGGAAACAGAGTGGTGAAGCTGGATGATTTTTGTCTTTCCAGGAAGGACGACTTAGTACACTAGTAGGAAAAGGTGCTATCCAGAACACTTAAGAATCTTGACATTTTATACAACTTGGGATAACACTTTTTTGTGTGTGTGAATAATATAATCTTAGAAACCCCTCAGCTTTGGACCTCCAGTTGACATTTGGTATGACTTAGTTAAAAAATAATAGTGTCAATTGAGTGTCATGCTTTGAAAGAGAGATTGTCATATTTAAAATCACACACTCTGAAACTGTTTTACCAACTGTGATTATATACAAGTACCACAAAAACTCTATGCTTTTTAAAGGTTCCATAGACTTTCAGGGGCTCAGGCATAGGAACACCATTCCACATATAATTGGTGAATAAAGCCAATTAATTACTTTAATTAATTAAATTAGATTGTTGTAATTAAAAAGAAAAAAAAAGGTGGTTTAATTTTTTTACTGTTATTTACTTTGTGTATTCATACATTATGTATGAATACTTTAACTCGGCCTCCCCCCCACCATTTTTACCTACCTTTCCTTTTTATCACAATGGAATAAAGGTGAAGAATTATAAAATACATAATTTCCAGAATGCTTGTGTAAATGTACAAGAATTGGCTCCCAAAATACTGCACCTAAACCTTGTAATTCATTGTTATTCCTTTCTAGATTTGAATATGTCCCTTTGTAATTCTTTAGTGTTCTGCAAAATACTGACATTTAAAAGGCCATAAATATAAATACAATCTTAAAAATTACTCTTATCACTGTTATCACTTAAACTATTAAAACTAGGAAGGGAAATTGCTGTCTTCCCCCTGTTTCCCCTTATGCAATTTCCCTTTTGAACTTCATTCAGTGTAAAGAATATAACTAAACTGCTTAGTTTACTTTTCTATTTCTTATATACCCATACAATGCTATTGTCACTAAATAGTTTCCTACACTGTTGAAAGCCCAAATCCAGAAAAACTCTGATTACATGAAGATTTTAAAAAAAGGAAACATTTACATTTTTGTTAGATTTTGTAGACCCCAAACCCCTTTGAACCTGCATTTTAGGTTCAAAGTACCTGTCAGTGTCTCTTTAAAAACCAGACCACATTGTTGTTGTTTGTTAAGCCCTGATGATGTGCTCAGTGGTGTACAGGCTACAAAAATATAGACGGTCCCTAGGTGATGCAACAGAGTCTTTTTGACAGTATACTGCAAAGTCACAAGATGGGAAGGTGGGTAGTATGAGGAATAAGTACCTCAAAACAGAATTCTATGTATTTGGTTTGTCTAAAACAAAATGACTGAAATAAAAGTGCTTGTGTTTTTGGTATTTTTCCCCAAGCACATAGTCTACTTGGAAAATATATATTATCATTCTGTTCCCCTTCTCTTTGTGCATATAACACACACATGATGTACTTATAGAATTATATTGCTCTTGAAAGTGTCAGTTGAGTTATCCGTTGCCTTGTTAGTACCATGTTTGATTTCTTGGACAGGGGCTATAAATCACTATCTAATATGCAGGTCTTCTGAAAACGCACCCAAGGTTTATTGCCAGTAACAGACTAGTGGCCTTATGTGGACTTTGCATGAATAAAACAGATTGATGAGCCATTTTACAGCATTGCAAGCTGTATTATAAATACTTCACCCTTTTCAGTAATTTAACGTGAAGAAAAAGCTAATGAGCTACCAGCCACGATCTGCCAGAGAACTGAAAATACCATTCAGCTCATAGGCTAAGTTGGAGATAAACTCAAAATTCTCTGATTTTTCCTAATTCAGTGACTTACTTCTTGTTGTTTCCAAATTTCCTCTCAACACAAAACAGGAATATTACCCAATAAGAACTGTAAATGATCTAAAGACATAATGGGCACCTCCCATTATGTGCAATTCTTTAGTACTTCCTTTTGAAAGTAATTTAGTACTTCCATACCTACTTTTTGAAGTACTGAAGCACAGCACAGTACTGGTGGTTACTAGGGCTGTGCGAAATTTTGGCAGCCATTTCATTTCAGAGGTGTTTTGGGCCACTTAAGTGCCTAAAACACTGAATCTGAACTGATATAGAAGGCTCAGAAACATCTCTGAAATGAAACGAGGCATCTGAAACATTTCAGAATTGTTTCAGAAAACTTCAGAGCCGTGCTTGCAGGGAAACAGCTGTACACTGCTGCCCTGCCATGCAACTTGGCTCTGCAGGGAGCAGAGATGTGAGCTGGGGCTCTCCTTGCTGCCAGTGCCTGCCCTGCGCTGCCCTGGCAATGCGGGGCTGCAAGGGGTGGGCAGCGGTGGCGAGAAGACCCCGGTGCAGATCTCTGCTCCCTGTGGAGCGGTCATCCTGCATCAGGCTTGCTTGCTCCTCTGCACTGCTTCCCTGCCCTGTGATGCAGCGTGATGGGGATCTCCTCGCCTGCATGGAGGGCAGTGGTCCTCCCTCAGACAAGCCACCCAGAGCCCCGTCCTGCTTCCCACTGGGGCCCAAGGCCCACCCCGCTGGGTAGGGCTGTGTGAAACTTGCAACCCACTTGAAACGGATTCAGAGGAGAATTGGCAGAGCCGAATCTTCGGAAACAGATTTGACTGAAACGAAATGGGACAGTGATCTCCAAAACACGAAAACAAATCACTGTCCTCTGAAATGGTTACTGTGCCATGTGTATGGTGCACAGTTAGAGTTTACCACTACAGCGATGTAGGTGGTGTTCATGTGTAGACCCATGGAATTGCTATGTTGCCATAGTGTGCCATACAATGATGTAGCGCTTTGCTACATTACCATAGGGCAATGTGTATATGTGCCCTATTGTGAGTAAAATGAGTCATATTTGGATGCAGGTATGAAAAGTAACAGTGCACCACTCCCATTTGTTTCTCTTGGTTTCAGGCTATGGGCTGAAGAGGGAGAGGAGGATCGAGGTAGTCAACAAAAGACTGCCGTGCTGATGTATTGTGAAGTTTTCAGCTTCCACGATCACAGTCCGCTCTTTTATGAGGGAGGCAGTGGTCTGCTGGGAAGAAATGGTCTCCACCTCACTGTACTGGGGAGGAGGCTCTTCTCAGCCAGACAAGCTCGGTCAAGCAGGTCAGCCTTAAACTAAGTCCATTGGGGAATGGGTGGATAACTGCCAATGCAAGCCCACTAGGCAACTACTGCATAACCAGCAGGTTAGGGCACCCAAGGGAATCCACACCTACCCCAGCCCTGGAACGGTGTCTGCCTGGGAGTGTAAGGAAACCTAGGTCTTACAGTGGGACACTTAGCTGTCTGTACACCAATGCCAGGAGCTTAGGGAACAGACGGGAGGAACTGGTCCTCCTGCTAAGCAAGAAAAAATACAATCTCATGGGGACAACAGAGACCTGGTGGGACTCCATCTATGAGTGGGCCACAGGTATAGATGGCTATACCCTGTACAGGAGAGATTGTGCAGATATAAGGGATGGGGGTATAGCGTTTTATGTCAAGGAAAGCTACATGTCCCTGCAAATTGACATTGGCACCCAGGGGGGACAACTGGAGTCCCTCTGGGTTAAAATACATGGGAAACATGGCACAGGGAACATCATGTAGGAGTCTACTACAGACCTCCCAACCAGAAACAAGAGCTGGACCAGGAATTCACCAGAGAACTGACTGAGGCTGCATGCTCTCTCACTCTTGGTACATGGTTGTCATGGGAGACTTCAACTATCTGGACACCTCATGGGAATAGCACTGGGCCAAATCTGAATGGTTGCAAAACTTCCTCATGTGTGGGTGAGCTCTACCTGACTCGAGAAGTCTATGGGCCAACAAAAGGGAAAACATTGCTGGACCTGGTACTGGCCAAAAGGGATGACTTAGTCAGTGACTAAGGACTGATGGAAAGCTGGGTGATAGTGACCATGACCTGTTCACCTTTACTATGCATTGCAAAGCTGGCAAGTCAGTCAGCAATGTAGAAGTCCTTGACTTTAGGAAAGCTGACTTTGACAAGCTCAGGAGGCTCATTGTCAAGGCCCTAAGGGACTATGACTCTACAGGAAGAGGAGTCCAAGAGGAGCGGTTGCTCCTTAAGGGAGTGAGGCTGACAGCACAAGGGTTGTCCATCCCATCTAGGAGGAAGGGCAGCAAAAGGGCACAGCAACCCCCTTGGCTCAGTAGGGAACTTGGGGACCTCCTATACCTAAAAAGAGAAACATAAAGGATGGAAGGCTGGAATCACCACCAAAGACCAGTACTCGGCACTGGTCCTGATCAAAGAGCGGATCAGGAAAGCCAAGGCTGCAACTGAACTCCATCTGGCTTTACATATCAAGTATAATAAAAAGTCCTTTTTCAGATATGTAGGGAGTCAGAAAAAAAGCAAAGTTAACATTAGACCCCTGCTGAACCAAATGGGACAACTGATAACTAACACCCAGGAAAACGCCAACCTGCTGAATGGGTTCTTTGCATAGGTTTTTCATCAGCCCAAAGGGACCGCCCTGCCTAGCATGACGCAGGAGGGCCAGGGTGAGGATGAATTTATACCCAGCATTGGTATAGACCTAGTAAAGGAACACCTTGAAAAGCTGCACATCTTCAAGTCAGCTGGTCCTGACAGACTCCACCCTAGGGTACTCAAGGAGCTGACAGGTGTCATAGCCCAACCATTGGCAAAAATATTCAAAAACTCATGGTGCTCAGCTGAAATACCTGAAGAGTGGAAGAAGGCCAATGTGGTACCCATCTTCAAGAAAGGGTGGAAAGTAGATCCCAGGAATTGCAGGCCACTCACCTTAACGTCAGTCCCTGGTAAGATTCTGGAGAAAATTATCAGAGAGACCCTTCTTGATAAGCTGGCTGATGGCAACAGCATGAAGGACAGCCAGCATGGGCTTGTCATGGGTAGGTCTTGCCTGACCAATCTCATATCCTTCTGTGACCAGGTGATATATCACCTGGACAAGGGAGAAGAGATTGACATCATATATCTGAGCTTTAAACAAGCCTTTGAGCTGGTGTCCCATGATTTCCTCATGGAAAAATTGGTCAACTGTGGCCTCGGGTACACCACAGTCCAATGGCTGGGAAATTGACTCTGATGTCGGACCCAGAGAGTAGTAGTCAATGGTAGCGAATCATTATGGCACACCATGACCAGTGGCGTCCCCCAAGGCTCTGTTCTTGGACCGGATCTCTTCAACATTTTTATCAACAATGTGGACATTGGTGTCAGAAGCATTCTGGCCAAGTTCACCGATGACACCAAACTTTGGGGCATAGTGTCCATACCTGAGGACAGGCTAGTGATCCAGGCTGACTTGGATAAGCTTAGTAAGTAGACGGATACAAACCTGATGACATTCAGTATCGATAAATGCAGGGTACTCCTCCACCTTGGGGTGGAGGGGGGCGGAACTCGCAACATGCTTGTAGGCTCAGTAGTGCTACACTTGCTAGCATCATGGCCAAAAGAGACTTGGCGGTCATGACTGACCACAAGATGAGCATGAGCCACCAATGTGATGTTACAGCTGGTAAAGGAAACATAACTCTGGCTTGCATCCATAGCTACTTCTCAAGTAAATCTCAGGATATCATCCTCCCACTGTACTGGGCTTTGGTGAGGCCACAGCTGGAGTACTGCATCCAATTCTGGGCCCCACAATTCAAGAAGGATGTGGAGAAGCTTGAGAGAGTCCAAAAGAGAGCCATGCGCATGATCAGAAGGCAAGAGAATAGGCCTTATGAAGAGAGGCTGAGAGCCATGGGACTTCAGTCTGGAAAAGTGCAGGCTCAGGGGGGACCTGGTAGCTGCCTATAAGTACATAAGGGGTGTGCATCAGGATCTGGGGGAACATCTGTTCACCAGAGCATCCCGAGGGATAACAAGGACCAACGGTCATAAACTCCTCCAAGACTGTTTTAGGCTGGACATAAGGGAAAGCTTCTTTACTGTCCAAACCCCCAAGGCCTGGAATAGACTCCCTCCAGAAGTGGTGCAGGCACCTACTCTGGACTCATTCAAGAAACATTTGGATGCTTATGTTGCTGGGATCCTTTGACCCTAGCTGACTCCTGACCCTAGGGAAGGGGGCTGGACGTGATAATCTTCAATGTCCCTTCCAGCCCTAATGTCTATGACATCTATGAAAATCATTGTGAGATAATGCTAGAATTCCTTTTAGTCAGAAAAGTGTCAAGTGTCCATTTTAGAAAGTGTCTCTTCCTCATTGATTATAAAAGGGAAAAAAAAGGATTTTTTTCAGATGAAATGCACAACATTTGAACTCTAATCTCATAACTTGTTTTGAGCAAGTTGTATCTACGACCCTTCAAACCAAATTTGGAAATGATGCGACTGGTAGGAAAAATTACAGCTCAGTAGGAGTGTGAATCTAAGGGTAAGTTGGTGTTAGCCATAGAGAAGGCAGAATGGGTGGAGCTGCAGGAGGAAAAGCTATCAACAGAGAGGTGTTAATAAACACTTCTTAGTTTGCTTTGTTACACTGTTGTTTGATACATCAGTCTTTCTGTCCCATTCAAGGTTCGACTAAAGCTATCACACTTGCACTGACTAGACAATATGAATGTTCCTCCACCCTTACTGTCACCTAAAACCAAACAAACCAAAACAAGTCAAGTCAAAGCAAAATGCAGATAATCCTCTTGATTTTGTTAGTTACTCCGGCCCTCAACTCATGTAATTGACATGAATGGCTTTGATTAGGCAATACTGTAGGAACAATTCACTTGAAATGCATTACTTTTAAAGCCAACTTTCAACCTAGTGTTTTATGCTATTTTTTTTAATAGAAGAGGCAATAATCACATGTTGCCTAACACTTCTAAGTGACACGTTTCTACATGTCTTCTGAAATCAGGCAATCATAAAACAGCTGTTTTTATTACTTAAGAATAGCTTAGCAATTACTGTACTATAAAGAACTCAAATTTAGTTTTTAAAATAATATTTTTCAACTGTGAAGGCAGGCAGTTCAGCAGTCTAGGATATTTTATTCCTGCAGATCCAGCATAAAAGGTTTGTTACACACAGACTGGAAGGTAAAGCTCTGAATACTCTTTAATTAGTCTTTACAGAATTTATAATGGAGTATTTTACATGGAATGTGTAAACCTTTCAGTGGCTGGCACTAGTCTATAGGGGCCTTATTTTACCTGCACTTATGTGCTGTGCATCTCAGATTTGCACATAATTTAAACAAGGCAGCCCCATTAATACCCTATGTACCCCATTAAAAAAGGCTGGAAAGTAAAATCTCCTGTTATAATAAATCCACATATCAGTTCTGTTATGGATTTTAAAGAGGGTCTTCAACTTCTAATGCTATGACACATTTTACATTCTACTCTGGTTTACAGCAAGTCCATACGTAAAACAAAAGCAGGCTAACCTGGAAGGGGCAGGGATAGTTAACTGGGCTGAATAATAGGGAGCAAATTCTGGCCCTTTACAATTCCTACTCAGTCAAAACTCCTGTTGAAATAATTGGAAATATTTCAAGAGCAAAGAGTGAGCAAATACTTCAACACATGGCTCAAAGCTTCAAGTACCTACGCTCCCTGGAATTAGTTTCCGTTCACAGCAGGATCCACTCAGGTCTTCAGCCTTCCGAGGTAGATGAACTGAGTACCGTGCAGTTTACTATGTCAAGAGGTTTTTCAGATGAGACCTTAAAAATGAAGGCTTGTGTGTTTTTTGGGGACATTAAGAACCTTGTTCTTTACTTGCACTAATCTTATGTCCATATATAGTAACTCTCTTTAATGTCTTAGTTCTGATTTACACTGGTGTCGGAGACTAAAGCCCAAAAGATCCAATGGTACACTTAATAAAAATCAGCGGCCTCAGCCAAAATTTTCCCTAATCCCTCTGTGTTCATTAGCTACGTTTCTACTGTCTGAACCAGATGTGGCTGCATTTCAGTGATATGAATATACACAAGTGTTTGTGGAAAGCTTTACAATTCGTTGAGATGAAAGGAGGTATATGAATGAAAAAATGCAAGTTTTAATCCTTTGGAGACTCTGGATGTATTGTTTGTACTTTATTTTTTTCTATAGCATGTATTTGGCTGAACTTACAGGACTATTACCATTCTAAGGCTGAATAATTCAGGGAAACGATCCAAGATTATCTGAACAAGTAACAGGCAAGTAAGCTGATGGATCCTAAACCCTGGAATTCAGGAGCCTGGATACTATGGCATTTCTTCCATGACACAGTAATATCTGTGTTGCAATGCCTTGTTATCTAATCTCACGTTCTTGGGATCCATGTCTAGAGCACTAACATTCAGTGTACTGCTTTTGAAAACAGTCTTGCCAGGAAACATAATCACTGGTATGTCACCAGAAAATGAATACAAAAGGGGAATGCATGAACACAAAAAGGACCAATTCAGTATTTTAATTAACCTGGTATTCATAGCAATATTTTTCAATTGTTGTCCCTTTCAGTTTAAGAGAATATTATGGGGGATTGCTCTAACAATTTGTACAACTCTGAAGTCACTGGACTTTCAGTATGTAGAATGCTCAAATGCATGTAGAATGTAGTACGTAGAATGAGGCTCTTTGAAAAAATGAAGAATCATTTCTCTGACTTCAACAAATAAGCCGATTCTCAGACCTCCTTAAACCTGATTTGCGATGCTTCACAAGTTCCCAAATAATACCTATTAAAGCAGCATTCAGGGATTCACATTTACACTCCTTTAGTGAGTGTTTTTGGTAAAACTCTAACTAATTATGCTGTGATGAGCAATCACAATCCAGTTGCTTTCAGTGACTGTTTACCTTGTGATATCAGATCCCAATCCTTAGATTACTAGGAAAATAAATCATTTTGGTGTTATGTTATGCTCTGCAAACCTTTTAACTCTTGTTATATATGTATATTTATATAATGATCTGAAAGAGCAATCCTTATAATACTGAATGTCTGTGTTTGTACCTTGACCCTGGGATATTAAGGTGTATCCTTTCCTATGAACATGTGTGTAATGAGTACTTAAAATGTGCTCATTTTCTTGCTTTCGAGAGCTGAGGAGAAACTGGGAAGAGCAGTACCCAAGACCTGGAAAAGTGATGGGCATTTGCTGTTGAGGCAACTCCTTCTTGTGGTAACATGTTCCAAGCTTCCCTTCCTTTCTCCTGGCCCTGTATATTGGGGCAGGAGGACCAATAACATTGAGCCTCAAGATGTTTTTCATTTGAAGTTAGGCCATTTGCTCTTCCTCACACTTCTGTTCTAACTTCCATTTCCATAGTGACTTGCTTTGCCTTGGTATTCTCCCTTCCCCTGCCCTGTTCCATCGCCCTTTGCTAATATATTAAAATTTAAGATAGCAAAGACAGTGAAACAGATGTGTTATTTGTCAACCATGGTCCTTGCTCATTTCCATTGAATATTGTGGCTTTCCTTGTGAGTTCTGTCTTCTCTGATTTTCAGCTTGGAGCAGGGCCGTGTCTTCTCATATGTTTGTAGAGCATTTGTTACAGTGAGACTTCAGTTGCAACTAGGGCCTTCGGTTATTACTACTGTCTTTATTGATGACCAAGTTAAAAGAAAATGGTCTTGTAATTTCCCACGTGTCCTTCCTAAATCTTGTTTAGATAAAGGTAACAGTCTCTGTTACACCAGTATAAAACAAAATTTAAAAGCTGAAGTTGGTCCCTTAATATTCTGCTACGGCTTCTCTCCCAGTTTTATCATGTCAAATCATGACAATTGCTGAACACCTATTGAACTTCCATTGAATTCAAGGTCAGAGTTGGACATACCTTCAGGGTTTGGCCTTAAGGTGGTAACTTCTAAAAGGATAGCATCTAACATCATAGCAGTTAATTTCAGTCATGCCACTTTTCCACTTCTGAAATATTGAGCAGCGACTTATTTTTGTTTTTAAGGAGCGTAACTTGCAGAACCTTTTTAGGGATAATTCACAAAATTTAGAAAAAACCGTAAACTACTTCTATTCATATTGACTGCAATTTACCTAACTGTGAACTCTTTATTCCTAGTGAAATGTCTCACTTTGCAAATATTATTAAAAGGTCTTGCAATCTTAACTGAACAATGTATTTACTACTTCCTCCCTGTCTCAGGGTAAACATGTGCACATGCATACAGACAACCTCCACGTGTATGTGTATGTGTTTCTGTGTATTACATATTTTTCCCAAATATAATTACTGATAACTTCAGCAATTATTAAATATTAAAGATTTCCTCCCCAAACCCCTTTTCTTTGGAACACTAGTACTATCTTATAACTATGAGATTTCAGTGTCCAGAAGAAGAGAGTAAAGCCACTTTGATGTTCAGGTTAACATGCTTTAGCACAAAACCAAAGTGTTTGGGTTTTGAAATGCTACCCTGCAGTGTTTACAACCAAACACTTTTTTTTTGGCCAGAGTTGACAGTCTTGTTGCCTGAATATTTGGGTGCTGATCTTCACAATCTGAAAGGACTGACTTTCTGAAATTTAGGTAGTTTTTCTGATGCTCTTCATTGCCTCAATTTTGCTACCTCTTTTTTAGCTAACTTCTTTGCTTTTAATAAAAGTGAAAGGATATGTAAAATCGTTTTAGTACAGTCTATCATAGGAGTGGACCAGAAAAGTTAATCAGCCAAACTTTAACTTTAAAGTTTAGTATTACCTAGAAGTAATCAAGTGTACTTCTACTAACAACCTGTGAAAACAGTGCAATAAAGGTAGGGTCAGTGTTTATCTTGGCTTAAGTCTCAGCTGTGATGAGGAGGTTTAAGCCAAATGATAAACATTGCCCTAGTAACATGCTACTTCTAGTGTTTGCTTATGAGGGAAGAATACTTTGCCATAAGTAGAAAGAGATGGATGAACTCTAGGCTTTTTTGTTGTTGTTTGGTTTCTTTTTTAGCATAAGCAAAAGAGAGAATGCTATTTTAGTAGATAGAACTTTTTTTGAAATTTTAAATTCTCTGCACCGAGGTGCATTTAATTTTGTTATTAGTCACTCCTGGGTGGGCATTGTTGAGGCTCCTGGTTACAGTGGTTCTCCTCTTTCTCCATCTATAGAGACTAGGGCTCACCTTTCTGTGGTGTACTTTATAACTGGGATCCAGTCAGCCCAGTCCTATTTCCCAGCTCTGGGGGGAGGATGCTAGCTCTGGAAGGAGGGATCAGGAAGTGATGGAGATGAATATCATCCCCTCTTCAGATGCAGGGCTTCTGGTGTAATTTATGGTTTGAGGGAGTCCTAATAGCATAGCTCCAAAAGACCTGGCTAACAAGGAGGACCAAGCATTACAGATGTGCACGGCTCCCCAAAAATCTCCCAGGTTCTGCTATTTTTGGATGCAGGTTTCTGGGTAAAACCTTGCCCTTCTCCTGACATCAGGGTAGAAGAATCTCTGTAGGGAACCTTCATAATTTCCTCCTACAGAGTTATCCATCAAAGATGATGATCTGAGTCATAGATGTTGATCTGCCTAAAGATTAATTTATCAACATATAACTTGTAAAACCTCACCAATATAGTGAGTAAAGTTTTTAACTAAAAGGAAGTGCATGTTAAAATAAAAAAACCTAAGTGTTTCAGTCTGAATGTGAATAGTTGACAGGCTTCACTTGTACTTTAAATGTTATTGTTACAAATAATGTCATTGGCTTACATGAACAATTTAATATTTTTTGTATGTTTGTACAATGTATGGTACATCTGTGTTTTTGGGAAAATTATATACTTGATTCTGGGCTATTACCTAAAGAGTCCCAAAACAGGTGTGCATTAACATAACAAAAGCACCATTTTCTGTATCAATACTCTGGCTACAAACAATGCTATTTATTACTAGGGATCCTGGTTTTCCCTGATAAATTGCAAATTTTATGATAAATCACAAAATATGTGACTAAAATTAAACGCCCCTCACTCCGCCTTAAAGGCTCCCAGGCCCTGCTAGTGCCCCACAGCCCTGCTGGAGGGGGGGACCCAAGCTGCCAGGGCTATGAGGCCTGGGGCCCAGGTCCACAGCCCTCTGCCCCCAGCAAGAGGCAGCAGCTGCTGCAGCAGAGCAGAGCCTGGCCTCCGCCGCCTCCCCCCACCCCGCTGCTGCCTGCTACCTGCCTGCTACAGGCTCAGGCAGGGAGGGGCTGGCTCCTTTCTGCTGCGTGTACACTAGGGGGACATGGTGGGGTCCGTGCCCCCCAGATCTGTGTATGGGGTGGGGACAGGCATGGGGTTCCCACTGCGGGCTCGGGCTCCTGCCCAGCTGTCCTCCCCCGTGCTTCCACAGCCTGGTGGGTGCAACCTGCTGCTGCAGGGAACAGCGAAGCTGCGCAGGGATCTCCTTGCCACTACAAGCACCACACTGCCATGGTGATGCATCTCCTGCACATGTGGCAGCAGCAAGGAGCACAATACCATGCTGCCGCAAGTGCAGGGAATGCATTAATAGGGCAGTGTGGAGCTCGCAGTGGCAAGGAGATCCCTACCCAGCCTCTCTCCGACCTGCAGCATCAGGTTATACCTGCCAGGCTGCAGAGGCCATGGGGGAGGGCAGCAAGGTGGGAGCCTGAGCCTACCCCTGCCCTGCCCACAGTTCTGGGGGGCACAGGTTCTCCCTGCCCCCCCCTGGGGGTATGTGCAGTGGTGGGAGCCGCCCAGCCCGGCCCGGCCCCCCCCCCCCCTTGGAATAGGTACAGCAATAGGGAGCTGGCCTCTCCCTGTCCCCAGATGAGCCACCTGTGGCCCTGTCCCACTCCCTGCCAGGGCCCTGCAGCTGCACATTGCAGCCCTGGACCCCAGGCTCCATGTACCGTCCAGCTGGGCAGCAGTCCCAGCCCTGCCCTGCTCAACACTCTCCCTATGGGGGCCTCAATCCCCTACCCCATTTTCCTGCAGGAGCTGCTCTCCAGGTTGCCTGGTGGCCATGCGCATGTTCTTGCACATGGCACTCCCTGCTTGACCGCCCGCCTCTACCTCCCCCCAGCCCCTTGCAGGCTACATCTCTGCCAGCCAGTAGAGAGCTGTTTGCAAAACAGCAAAATCTGGGAGTTTCTCCCATAAAGTGAGAAATCCATGTTTGCCAATGCAAATCGGAGTAAAATCTGTGATTTTTCTCCATTTTTCTGTGGGAAACAGAAAATCCAGATCCTTGTTTATTACAAGTATTTCCTATAATGAGTACAAATGATTTATTTGAAGATGGGAGGCATTTTCCATTGCCTTGCCAAAGGGCATGGCTGGAAATTACCAAGTATCTTCTATGCTTTGTTCTGATTTTTTGCTTCCAAGGCAAACATCTTGTAGGGCTGTCTCTCCACAAATTGTTGTGAGAAATCAAATCTGGGTAAGAAAACTGTCACTTTGTCATTGCAGGTATGTATAGAAGTGCTCCATGCATGTTTTACAGTGCTGTAATTTTGAATATTTTTATAGCAGTATAAAGTTACAGCACTCTTAAACATGAGAGAAATTTGTTTGGTGTTGGGGGGGGGGGGAGTGCCTCTGAGCCTCCCTGCACTTTCCAGGTTAGGGAACAGGGGGTGCTGCTCTGCAGGCTCCTCAGGCTGTACAGAAGACCAGTGGAGAAGGTGGATCTGTGATGAGTCTGTCTCTCCATCTCTCATCCTATACCCACTCCCCAACCCACCAGCTAGGCAGCACCTCTCACCCAGGCTGAGAGCCCAGCTCCAGGTGCCTGGTCCCAAGCCATGCAGAGTCTTAGGATGTGTGGGTATGTGTGCCCACAGCATGTCCAAGCATCTGGTCCCCCCCCCCCCCACCAGTCATGCAAGGTCTCAGGTCCAGGGGTGGGGAGGTGGTCTTTTTGCCCAAAGCGTGTCCCTTTCACCCCCACCCCCTGCACCCTTCTTCACTAGGAATGGGCACTGCATCTGCCACAGGGCTGAGCAGTAGCTCACAAAGCCCATGGGATACTGGTGGAATCGTCCGAAATTTGGCCAGCATACAGAAGTTATTTAAAGCACTGTAAGTTGCTGAAGTGCTGTAAAATACAGAGTACAAATCTAGTGCCTCATTTAACAAGGGTTAATTTAAAGTGCTGTACCCCTTTTTAAAGTGCTGTAAGGCCATGCACTTCTGTTGGACATGGCAATAAAACACTTTAAATGGGAGCAAAGCAATTTTTCTACAATGCTTCTGATATTTGCATGACCCTGTCTGAATGCAAAAGCTACTGAGACTATAACAGAAATAATTTGATAGATGTCTTTCATGAGCAGCGGAGATACAGTTTTAACTTACTGGAAGAAAAATCTAGGTACCCAGGTATCAAATGCCTAATGCAGGATGTGTGTGTAATGGCTAGCATCTCTTGGTAATTTCTAGTCTTTATTTCTCTTTAAGGGCTGGTCTACTTTATTGCATAGAATAATTTAAAGAAGTGTGAATTTTAAAAATAACACATGTCTGCAAGTGATTTACTTGTTGGTGTTACACATAGTGTCTCAGATTACTAGGTCTGAAAGACTGGGTTGAAAAAGTATGTTATTTTTTTTATTTTCCTCCAGATTGTTCACTTGTGCATTTGACACCACTTTGGCCATGGGCAGGCATTCATTTCTAGTGGAAAGAACTTCTGTGAAATTCCTACCATTAGAAAAATAGCCAGGGAGTTGGAGCATACATGCTTTCCAGGCCCCTGGCTGAAGAGCTACACAAGTGAGCTGTTCAGCCATCGGGCACTAGAAGGTTGTTCCTTGGGGCACCTCTGAGCTCATTGATTCCCTGCATGGGAAGGGGTCAGGCTTTCAATAGCCATTTTTATAGCTGGAGGTGCAGAGAAGCGGGGCTGGGGAGAGCCTTCTCAACCCAATACCTGGCCTGCAAGCTTCCAAATCACTACATATACAGTGCAGCTGGATGTTGAAAAGCTGGAGATGCAAAAAACCCAAACAAAAAACCCATCCAGGGAGAGTCTTCCCAACACCAAGTTTCTAGTCCATTGGCTTTTAAATTATCCCAGTTCATGCAGTGATTAAAAAACTGATGGTCTGGGTATCGGGCTCAGGGAGGTTCTGCTTCCTCTGCAGTTCTGGCTTATCAACACCTGCGTGCAGCCCAGCTCCTGGAGTCCGAACTCTGACCGTCTTGCCACTGCAGCGCTGCCCCTGCCCTCCTCTGGATTGAACTGGAGTAGTGAGGGAGGCAAGGGGAACCATTCTTCCTGGCAGCCACCCCTCTGGGGCTCTGGAAGCGTTTTTTTTCCACAGGAGAGTGCTCCCCAACAATCAGCTGATTGGTTGGGGATAGGGGACAGGATTTTCCAAGGCCCCCAGGACTCCCTGACAGCTTGCCTCTGGGTGAGCTGTCAGGAAATTGGTGTTCTCCCTCCCTCCTCCTTTGGAGGGTAGAGAACTGTGGGTGTGCTCTGTCCTGAGAGAAGTATACAGCTGTTTCAAGAAGATCTTCCTAGTAAATATCTGATCTTTCCTGTGGAAGAACCAGTTGTCTTCTACAAGAAACCTTTGAATAACTAGTCTTTTTTTCATGCTGGAAGAAAGGCTTTTCTCTTGGCATAATTATCATGCCTGTCTATAGCCCTAGGTTTCCTTTGATATTTGTGTAGGTCTTTAATGCAGCAGTATGGAATGAGGAAAAAACACAGTTTTAAAAACCACAAGTGTAAGTTCACGAAGTTGTGGATAGATGAGTGGAGGTAATTGGAAATTGACTAGATTTTCACAATGATCTTGTTGATTAAGATTCTTCTGAGAGATCAGAGGTTGTCTATGAGTCTTCATTTTTATGATTTGAGTGAGTAGATGGATTTTTATTAGGACTGCCTTAAATGTGAGGTATTAGTTTGCCTAAGCAGTTTTATTTGAAGTGTCATAAAATAATAGTAATAGTAGATCTAACCTATCTGGCCAGCTGTTGACCAAATTTGTGGAAAGGAGGAATTATTATTATTTTTTTTTTCTTATTTGAGAGAATTAGTCTAGCCCAGTGGGCCAGATGAGGTGCAAGGTCCATCTACTGGCTGAATAGGGCTCTGGGGCCCAGCACCATCTGCTTCCTTCCCTTGTGCACTGGGATTGAGTCCTAGGGCCCCAGCAGCCATATAATATGATGCTGCAGACTAACATTTAGCCAGTGGACTGAAGGTTGAGCATCCTTTCCTAGCCTCTTGTATTTTTCTGTATTAATGGGCTGACATCAAGTGTCTTTAATTTTTTTTAAAAATACAGTATTCTGATATCGGAATGTCATGTTAAATATAGGTGGAGATCACCAGAATTTCAAAAGGCAATATATAAGAACTTTAATAGCTGTTTATGCCCATTTTATGTTTTATCCTGCTTTGTAGAAATGGCATCTTTTTCTTTGGTGTGTTCTTTACAGACAGCTGGATAACTCTCTGTTGTTGTGGTGCTGGGTTTTTTTCTCAATAAGAAAATACATTTTTAAATAAAGCGGACAGAAGAGAGGTCTGCATCCTGCATCTCTGAGGACCGTGGACTGGCTTGCTAATTTTTAAGTACCTCTACCTAATATGTACGCTAATCTTGTATATTTAGTGGTAGCCTGATGCAAAACAGTTGGGCAAAACTGGCTTATGTTTGCTCTGATTTGGAGCTCAGTAAATTAGAAAAAAAGAAGAGAGAGCCCAGACAGTTATAAGATGTTAATATACACTATGTGAAATTTTTTTAAATAATGAAATGTATATGGCAAATTAAACAATTGGATTCAGCAGTTCTATTTTAGAATTCCAGATAAAGATGTTAAATTGAACTGAAGCAATAATATCTAATACAGTTTTAGAAATCACTGTAATTTCTGGCACCTTAACATAATTAATGCTGTCTGTATATTTACATGTGTGCAGAAGTCAAAAAACCAAACCAGTGAGCTTTTGTTCTATTTTTTGACATCTGTAATTAGTACCAGAATGCTGAAATCTGAAGTAAGAAAAACGTGAACATAATCAAATCTTGTTTTAGT
Organism: Crocodylus porosus; assembly: GCF_001723895.1. NCBI lineage: Eukaryota > Metazoa > Chordata > Crocodylia > Crocodylidae > Crocodylus > Crocodylus porosus. Next base: position 50,164,320 of record NW_017728950.1, read on the forward strand.
AGTGGGAGACACTGACAATAACACTGTTGTTGTTATAGGTCAGTCAGTATTTCCATCATAGGTCTATCTGAGCAAAAATGTCCACAATTATTCTCTGAACATGTCCACATTCGGAAAAAAATTCAGAAAAAAATGGACTCCCTGACCATAAGAAGACACAAGGTGTCTTATGTCTTTATATCCCAGGTAAATGAAACCTGAAAGATGCTCTGGGAATTTAGATTGGTATCTGCAAAATGAGATGGTATTAGCCTCATTAGCCTTGAATGTGCCTTCAGCAGCTTTTTCTTATAATTGGTAGGTCCACCTGAAATGAATTGGGAACCAAACTTAATTTTCCCCTAGAACTCCAAAGTTTTGGAAGAGAGCTTGATTAGGTGTGTGTGGGTGAATCTATAGCATCTCAATTATTTCTCAGTTAAAAGAGAAGCATCAGAAGGTTGACACCAGAGCATTCATGATGCTTTCAACCCTGTCTGAGTCCAGAAATTATTGGAAACATCATAATTCTGTGCCCACAGGCTATTTAGCTTCATTTCTCAACCATAGAATTCCAGGGAAGTTTAGCTTTGGAATCCATATTGCTACTTCTTCACATTTTATCCAAATCTGAGGTTCACCCGATGCTTGTTATAATTCTAAATTAAAACCTTAGTACTTCCCATGCCACACAGGTTTTCTTAGGTGGCACAAGCTTTGTATGAACGGAAGCTTCTCAAGTGAAGAGAGTCTACAGGAGTAATGATTTCTGGGTTTTATTCCTTTCTGCTCTTTGCTATTATATTTTCCCTTTTCAACGCTGTGCAACTTAAACTTACCAAGTGAAATATTTTCCCCATAAAAACCCCTGTTGTTGCAAAATTAACCATTTGGGCTCAAGGCTTGTCTGAGGTGTTGTAACCCAGTTCTCTCTCCCCTGCTTGCTTTGCAGTTTAAAATTTGTAGTATTGGTAGCAACTGTCTTTGTCGGTCAGCTATTACTGAGATAGGCAATCTAGTAACATGAGACAGGACTTAGACTCTTGTAGATGCTGTGGCTGCAAAGTTGAGGGACTGTCAGATTCTTCTGCTCCTGAAAAACCTTTGCTGTTGATTTGGTGATACAAAGGAGAAGAAAGGAAATATGTTGTTGGCTGGGCAAAACTTGTCTGAGTTTGAGGTTCCCAGGCTGCTTTTGGAAAATTCAACATAATTCCATACTTTGTTAAAAGGCTGCAAATGAGAGAAAAGGAGAGTGCACACACAATTTTAGGTTGTATTCAAACTACTCTATATTCATTACCAGGTAACTAAGTGGGAAAGGGGGCAGGCAGGGGGAACCCCAGCCTTAGGTAACATCCCAGCTGCCAGTTGTGATATCTTTGGAGAGCATACCATGGGATCCAGTACGCCTTAACAGTTCACTTTTTAATGCTGTAATTACCTTTCTGATTAATTTAATGAGAAAAGGGCATAATAGTCATCTAAAATTTCACTCTCTTGACAAATGAAACTATTTTCACAAATAGTGTCTTTTTGGAACCTACTTCTTGTTTGTCCAAATATAAATATTGCACCTCTTCCTCCCCAGCTTAAATATCTCTACTCTTACAATTCTGTTTAGATAGTATCGGGTGGGTCTTAACATTCAAACTGTTTTTTATATAACCACGTGATGACAGTTGCTCACATTATATTCTGCAGTTAATAGGTGTCTTTCTACATGCTCCTGAGAGGGAGGGAAAGTGGCATTTTAATTAAAGCGGTTCTCAGGAGCCACTCTAATTAAAGCACCTTCACTGTTTCTTGTATTCAGCATCTCACACTTCAAAATGGTGGCTTATTTGACGAGTTTAGTTAAAGTGCCCTCACTGCCATTTTGAAGTGTGGGTATGCTGAGTACACATGATGCTGAGGCTGCTGGAGTGTGCTAATGAGCATGCTCCGGCAGATTCAATTAATTTAATTTGCACGTGTCAGAGTGGGCTTTGGGCACGTGTATAGGTGCCCTATGAGACTAGAGCAATTAATCCTCAAAATTCCATTGAGCAGTTAATACTCTGATTTTTAGAGAATGCGAAACTCAGGCAGAAAACATACTTGATTTGCTGGAAGCTTTAGAGAGTCCACAAAGTTGGAACAAGACCACAGGAGTTCCTGCTTCCTCATCCTGTTTTCAGACCTCTAGATCACACCTGACTAGGGAATAGATGAAAGTCAGTATGGGGAGCATCTTACAGTTGAGTTCTGAGAAGCTGTGAAGTTTACCAGGTATTTGGAAATTTCCTTTAGCTGTGGGGAATAAAATCCTTTTTATAAGCTATTTTGAACCATACTATAAATTCTGTGTTGGGATAATTATTTACTCCATTAAGATTGCCTTAACTACTTAGCACAGTTGCCTTTTTCTATTAAGTTTTTTTCAGATTTTTCCATAAGGCTGGTCTTCTCATCTGGACACTTTGCTTAGGCCTGCCTAATGATAGCACTTGTCATGTCTTAGCTGCTGGTAGTAAGTACAATCCTTTTTGTGTCTGGTATAGTTTTCAAGCTTCATCCTTGTTTGTCTCTTAAAACTTTCAATAAATAAGCACAGGAGTAGGGAAATCTCAACAACCTTGTTGTAGTTGTTTCTTTATGGAGCAAAGAAATAATCTGTTTAGAAGCAGATTTTTGTTCTGAAAGTGTATTAAATAAACGATATGTTGAAGATACAGTCAATAGCAAAAGTTCCATCAACTTCAGAGGGACCAGGTTTTAAACCTGAACTTTTATGGTCCTTTTAACTGAATTATCATCTTTGGCTTAAACTACTGAGGCACTGAATTATGTATGTATGTATTGAATTTGCAAGTGTAAAATCTAAAGGAAGGCCATATAGCACTCTGGTATGTAATCCTCCTCAATTTTTCCTTAACAAACCCCTTACATTGGTTCTTGTAAAATGTGAACGTAAAGACACTGAAATTATTAAAACAAAAATACCCAAATGTTGCTTAAAGGTTGTATAAAATATTAGACTATGTAGAGAGTTGTATCTCTTTGTGGCATGTTGGTTAATTAATTTTACGTGACAGAGACCAAAGAAAAGAGATTTAACAATTAGAAAGCAAACAAACAAAAGACTTTAATAACTTACAAAAATAATGATATTCATACAGTGGATTATTGTTATCAACCTATGTTCAGAATAACTTATAAATGAGAGTAATTTATTGTACTACATTTCAAAGAGGCCAATTATCTTGTTACCAGTACAACATGGGATAAAATTAATCCTTTTTTTTTTTTTTTTAGCTACATTGAGACTATTCAAATTACTTGAGTTTTATGAACTAAATATCTTAGCAGACAAATAACAGGAATAGTGCACCTAGAGAGAGTGCCTGCCCCTGAGAGCCAGTCAGAGCGTTCATTATTAAACATTGGTTGTTACTAAAGTATGGTTTCCATATGGAATGTGCTACATGTAATTGATGTAAACCACATTGGTAATAGTTTTTATCAAGTGGTACTAAACACAAGCTAAATCCAACATAACTGTTTGTGTAGACTGTATGTGAGTGAGTATTACTGGGACTAGTCCGATTTTTCAGGAAAATATTTCCATTACTGACCGACCCTACGTAACACAGCTGATGTCTGTACTAGACTTCTGCAAGGCTTTTGTCAAAGTCCTTCCCTGAGGCTGTTAGAAGAGCTTGATAACCATGAAATGAGAGAGGAACTCTCGTCATAGTTTAAAACGTGGATGAGATATAAGTGTGAAATAGAAATACAGACAGTTCTCAGGTGATCCTGGTAGATCTGGTCATCTAGAATTTGTGGTGAGATCTAGCTAGTTCTCAGGTGATCTAGGATTTGCGTTGGTCAATATATTCATGAATGAATGCATAGAGGAAATGAATCTCAGTGTGACAAAATTTGCCAAATGCAAAGATTATTTTAAAGGTTAGCTCTTTAAAATGCATGGATTGGAAATCCTGGTAGTTTGGGCAGCAAGGCTTAGTGAAATTAGCCGAAGTTCCAGATCTTTCATCCTGTCTGTGCAATTGCTGTCTGGGTACATCATTTAATTTCTGTATCTGTTTTCATCTGAAATTTAGGAATAAGGATGCTCAATAGTGCTGGTTTCTATGTTAAAATGCAGCCTTGGTCATACTCTTAGAAGCTGAGCAGGACTGAGCCTAGGACTGAGCTGTGCTGGGATGTGTCCTGGTACGCTTGATTCATTTCATTGGGTGAAACGCACATCACCCAGTGTCCCATAGTGGGATAACACACAATGTGTTCTCTTGGGGGTTGAGGGGCCTGGTCCTGTGCAGCCAGGAAATTCCCACACAGGATCAGATCCCTCAAGCGCTGAGAGTACCTGCTCAGAATTTCAATCTTGGAGATGCACCCTGAGGAATCTAGGGGCATGTCACAAAATAATGCCCATTAAAAAAGCAGGAAAAGCTGGGGGTCCATGCTTACACAGATGAACCCCAGGTTCTTGCTTGAAGAGTCTTGCCCCAGGATTCCCTGGTGTGAGTATCTGCACGCAAGAAACCCTGGCTTTCCTGCTTGCAAAGATGTCTTCTGGGCTTTGGCTTTCCCACTAACAGGTGCACCATGAGTTTTCTTGGGGTGTGTCTATTAAGGGAAATGTGAACAGGCACTCGCATGGTTTGAGGAACCTGTTTGGAAATTCCTGTGGTGTGCAGGGTTGGGCACCTCAAGTCCCTGGGGCAGATGATGAGTGCAGGCAGTTCTCAGGTCTCCTGCCACAAAGCAAATAGATGCCCATTGTTAAATAGCAGCACAAATTAATACCACCTTGGTCACAGCCACGCATTTTGGGCATTTGTGGCATGACAAAGGGCATGGACATCTGTTTGCTTTAAGTAGTGTTCATGGCAGTCTTGCAGCATTGTAAAAATGGTGTTTAAGGATTGGCAATCTGATCTCTGGCTTGGTTCTTACTAAAGGGCATTTTGCTGTTATATTTTGGTTAAAATGCAGTGCAGCTGTCCTGACCGTGTGTGTGTGTGTGTGTGTGTGTGTGTGTGAGAGAGTGAGAGAGATAAAGAGAGACAGACCTTTTCTTTTTAATGGGCATTATTTTGTAATTGTGAAGATATTGGCTCATCCGAGACTTATTTTTATTTTGGTAATTACACTTTCTGTAGTTTCTCTGCCTTTTCAATTAGACATGCTGTTCTTTTTCACTTTCTATAAAATGTTATGAAGTGGGATTTTTTTATTGTTTAAACATAAGAATAATTTTCCCCTAAAAGTGGATGTGATTTCAGTGTCTTATATGGGAAGGAATGGTCAGGGGTCAATGAATCTAATCTGCCATTAATGAGGTCATAATTGTGTAGTTTGGAATACAGTAGGATGCTACCATTGCTTCATGGGGTCTGGTGGTTGTAATGCAACTCATGATCACGGGAAGATTTCTGATGTGAACTGTAAGCAGCAGAGGAAGGAAGGCACAGAGCAGGGAATACTAACTCTGGCAAAGTTAGCTGCATTGGACTTTTTGTACATGCTCCCTCATACTTCCAGCTCTGGAATCCTGGTTGTACTACTGAGAAGAAGAGAACAGTGTCTTTTGCTGAACTATTCCAGCTTACATGCTTCTTTCTGACTCTGCATCTGCTTTTTCAAAGCCCATTAAAGCTGGGAAGAAATCTGAGCTCAGTGTGGCCTAATAGGCAGGGAAAAAGTGGTGGGACTCTGTCAGGGATGTGTTCTGAGCATATGTCACCTTGAAAATATTGTCCCCTTCAGTTTCACCTTGTATTCTGGGGCTTAGCTGCCACCAGTGGTGAGTGCAATGATTTAACAGAAGGGCATCCAAGCTAATACCATGCCAAGAGCTCGTGTGCCACAGCCAAAAGGACCATGCTACTGCAGCCCTTCTGGATCTGCTTCTGGTTATGTGGGAAGAGAAACTGGATGGTGGCTTCACCTACATAATGATCATGAGGGCTGCATTTTACATCAGTCCATGACAGAATGATCAACTCCAAGCGATTTAAATGATTCCATGATAAAATCTAAGAGAGGGTGCTGTTTTGCTTAAAGCTGCCTCTGTTTCTGTGGTATGCCTTTATACTACCCTATGCTTCCTATGGGAAACAGGATTTTCTGATTGCAAATATTTTCTTAATTACCAAAAACAACTAGAATATTTTTGTGGCTACAACTGAAAATAGTAATTCAGGTTCAATGAACCGTACCTTACAAACTATTTATTCAATTAATTTAGTCCTTTTGGGGGTCACAAAACATACACAAACAAGTTGCAAATTAAAAAAATAAATGTTGTGGTTTGACTGATAGCTTTTCCATTCAGTCAGCACCTCCATCTTTGGAATTCAGTGATTGCTTAAGTCATGTGACATCATTTCTGATTCATGATCAGATGGCCTGACTCCAAATGAAGTCCTTTGCCAAAAAAGAGAAACAAATTCCATTTTTCTTTAAATTAATCTCAGCAACTCATCACTATATTGATTTCTAGAAATATGTGAATGAAAAAATCTCCAGTGATCATAAACAACGAACATTAATGGGATATGAAAGAAGCCAAATTGAAATCCTCTTTCTAATTTAGTAAAATACTTATGAACAGATTTTGCTGGCTCTGTTCAACTACCTCTAGTGACAAGTGTCAATATTTAGATACAGAAACAGTGCTCTGGTACTCTGTGTTGATGCCTATTAAATGTTGCCCATTTAAAAGACAAAATGCAAATAGCAGGATGAACTAATAAAGAAAGTGCATTATTTATATTATTATCCAGTTACTGCTGAATACATCAGCCTGAGAACAGGAATTTTTAATCCTGTGCATATTTTATAATCATGAGATAAAGGACTCTGAGTAAAACTTTTGTTTTTCATGTTCCTCGATAGGTATATTTGATGTTGACCTCCTCCCAACTCTTTCTCATGGCAGTTGAGTGACTGGGGATTTTTTTCCTTAGTTGTAACTTTGGCAAGCTAGGAATGGGTCATGTCACTTAGCCCTTATTACAACGAAAAATAATACTGTGTGTGTAATTTGAGGAATCCCCCTCCCCCCGCCATTCCAGGTTTCCCCATTGCCCTTGGGGGCTCCCCTGGTTCTTGCCAACCCATGGGGATCCCCCCTGCTATTTGTGGTTGTCTTTGCTGTCTGTCCCAGGGAAGCAGGCAGGGAGGGTTAACCTAGCTGCGGCTGCCACTGCTAGGCAGCTGCTCTTCTCTGGGCTGACCCTGGCTCAGAAAGCAGAAGCAACAATGGTGGTAGTGGGGCAGGCAGGTTATCCCTTCCCTTTCTGCTCCCCGTGATGGACAGTGTGGGCAGCCACAAGTAAGCAGTGGGGGAGACAGTGAGCTGGCAGGTGGTGTGGGGAGTGCTGGGCCTGATACGGGCGAGCAGGGGAGGGAGGTGGGTGGAGTGTTTACGCTAAGATGTAGCCTAGATGGGCTACACCTTAGGGTAATTTAAGCTGGGTAGCAAGGATCAGAGGTAATCCTACCCTGGAGTGGTGTAACTTTGAGCTGTATAACGAGTGCTTAAAACTAATTTCAGGTGTTAATGTGTGGACAATCCAGGAGTTAAGAGCTGCCCAAAATTACTGTGCAACAAGGCCCCATCTGAAAGAGGAAAAGGATTAAGATTCGCTCTGCCCAAACTACCAAGCCTGGAGAGAACTGCTTTGTGGTTCAACCTCCTGTATAACTTAAAGCACCCTCTGGACTACACTATAGGACAGACAGTATTTAGATTTTTTGGGTTGATATCTCATGAGCTCTTTACACATTGTGGAACTAAATTAGTCCAAAACTTTCTCTTGGATGCATTGCAGCACATCCAGGTCAGAAAAGTAGATTGCTAATAGTTCTTAAAACAAAGATGTTGTTTTGTATGGCAAAATTTTTGGTCTATTTCTACTCGTTTCTAAGTGTTAGAATTTTTGTCTCTGTTAGAGGTCTGTATAACTGCACTCGTGGTGCTAATACAGTGGTGGAAGAACATTAATAGCAATATTTTTTAAAAGCCTCTGATAACCATTCCTAAAATAGTTTTCCTACAGAATATTTTTTGCATGCAAAATACACAGCTGTGTGGTGCCACATTTGAAGTTTTGTTGACACCTGTTTGTGATGCTCTGAATAGGTCACTCATAGCTTTACTATCTAGAGGCAACATGACATCCCAATAAAGGCCTCCCACCCAGTACTGGCATTTTCCTAAAATATGTACCTGTTTGAGACCCAAGACAAGGATATTTAAGTTATGGGCCAGTAGGTTATTTTCTGTATATAAATATTTCATAGCTTATAGCTTACATTTTTGCACAGTTAGAAACAGGAGCTTTATTCTGTTGGAGACAGGAACTTCTGAATGGGACATATAGCAGTTCCTTCTAGTCCTGGAACAGCTTGAAATATCAGACTGTCAATATCATGGCATTTTTACATGTAGAAAAGCTTTAGGTCACTTCTGGAAGGTTTTACATGTATTAGCTTACTTTTTCACTCCCTCAGAACTCCGCACAATTAAGTTTATGGTAACAGTAACACCTGGCTTTGCAGGCTGAAGGGTATGAGAAATTGTCCCAATACAGACTTTTTCAAACTGTCAGACATTCCTGAAATAGTTTTTTCTGTAATGCATGTGGCATATACAGAACATACAGTGAAGTGGAATGGTATACATTTTTACTAGCAGTCATCAACTCACACATGACTAAGTAGCTTCTGGGTATTGTGGCCCCCTCGAATTCAGGCTGGTAAAAACTTTATATCTCAGCCGAAGAATCTCTCTACTCCTAAACATTATATACATGTATGTACCCAAGAATCTCTCTACTCCTAAACATTATATACATGTATGTACCCAAGAATTTCTCTACTCCTAAACATTATATACATGTATGTACCCACATACGTGTAGTTTTTAATTCCGATGCATACCTGTGTGTCTGTCTGTTACATTCCTGTGTATATATGTATATCTTTTGGTATACTTTTACATATTGTTGCAGAGCCTAATACACACAGAAAAAGATGTAGATGTCTCTTTAAATTGCCTGATGTGGACTCTCTTGACAAAGACCTCCTTATCATTTTCTTCAAATCCAGTTTCCTGAATCAGCGGATTTTTTTTTTCCCCTTTGAAACTTCTGAAACTCTGAGCCCTGTCAAAACAAGATGGCTGGCAAGTTCTAGGGACAGAGCAGAGAGACAGACAGAGACAAAGAAGCCCCTGAGAAGGCAGACAGACTTGTATTGCTTGTGGTTTTTCAGTACAGCTGGTTTCAGATGTGTCGGCCTTGTTCTGCACTGGTTCCACTGCCAAAGCAAGACTGTCACAGCTGGTAGTACTTACTGCACTTGCGGGAAAGTATGTGATTCATTAGTTGGAACCAAATGTTTTTCACCAGTTCTGGTCATGTTTTTGTTAGGATGTGGTAAAAGCATAAGCAGGGGGTGAAGGGACAATGGAAATATGTGACTTGTTAAAGATTGGCCCCAACCAGTTATTAGCGAAATTGTGCACCATAAAAAAGTATACCATATCTCATAACACAAATGACTTAATTCTTTATTCTTCAGTTAAGGTCATTTAGTCATAAGTAATAAAAATTATCAATATCAAGTCTTTTTTTCTCTCCCTCTTTCTTTTGTAAGTATTATGACCCTTTTAACCAAAAATTGTAATACAGGGAGAAGTCATGCAAGGAAAAGACATTCATTTGGTGAAAAATGGTCAAGACAAGCTAAGAATTTTGAAAGGAGTTGGCTGCTGTTACTTATAAAATATGAGTGTGGTGTAATATCTAATAGAACAATGTTATAACATTAGGTGTGAAAAGGACAATAAATGGGAGTTCTTTTGCCTGCAGATAAGGCAGACTAAAATTGTGCAGAGAGAGAATGATCTCTTGGCCAAAAAATATAGTATTAATATAATATTATTGTCTTATCTGTGGGGCATCATTATATATTCCTTAGCAGGAAGTTTGCCTTGCCTTGGGTAGGTATCAGCAGTCGGTATTAATTCACATATGCATTTTACAGCAGTTTGGGTCTACGCACATGCATTTAAAAAATTAAGCCTCGTATACCATTTATTTTAAACTAAAAGTAACTGCTATTTTCTTCAGTTGCGAAAACAGCTCCCTGGACTCACAGCCACTACTACTGATATTAAATGAAATCATGTGAAGATTTCAGAGCCATATATGCTTGAGATAATTCTTTCAAAAGAAATCCTTCCACCCCCACACTTATACCCACGTACATAGCCAGTGGACTTTTATAGAGCTACAGCCAGGTCTATCTCTGATAATTAGCTCAGCCGGCTGCAGCATAAATAAAGGAATGCACTTAGGGGCTGTAGTCTGTGACATGGCTTAACAGAGCATAAAAAGGTGCATCTGTTACATGCCTGAATGCAGTCACCTCGCTGTCACCCATGAACTGATATCCGTTCTGAAACATGCCAATGACATTTTGCAAAAAAAGAGGCAAATATTGTATTAAATTAACCAGGCTATGAATGTGCAAAGTGCTGCTGCTTGAAAAGCTTACTATCTTGGCTTTTCTGTGGTGTTGCAATGAGTCCCTCCAGTATCTATTAGGATGACCTGTGGCACTGAATACTTCAACACTCTTCTGGCTAGTACTGTTGACCTTTGTCAGCTTGATAAAAAAGCAGAGCCTAGAAATGTGCTTGTCATTTTTAGTGAACCAAGAGGCTGGGAAGCACAGGGATGCCAACAGCCTGTTTTTGTTTTAAATTAGGATGCCGAGCCCAGTACAGAATTGCAGTCTGCTTCCCTTCCCCTCCCACCAGCCCCATGTCTCTCACCCCCTTCTTCCCCTGACTGTTGGTACTTGATTTGAGGTCTGAAATAATGAGGAATGTCTGCGTGATCAAAGTTACTCCCTGCCTCCTGGCCTACACAGAAGCTCTGGTGTATGTGTTTGGTAGGCGACAAACAGCTTGTTGTAATGTATTTGAAGGTAATACAATCACACTTATGTTATGTTCTTTGAACATTTATTTGCTTTTTGCATGCAGTAATTCTAATGAAACAAGACACATTAAAGCTGTTTTACTTTCATTTAGCAATGTAACAATTTTTAAAATTCCTTGCAGCACAAAGATTTCTTCATGTCCACATATATATCAATGAACTGAGAAGTTCCTGGCGTTTCCTAGTCCTCTAATTTCTTTGTGCATGTTGCTTAAGGTATGCCGTGGTCTGCATGAAAAATTGGCACGGTAATAAGGTGTCTACCATTCTGAGAGTACACCATTACTTTCACAGCATTATTGTTATTTATATACAGGGTATATTCTTTTGTGGGGCCATCTTAGTTCTTTATCCATTAGATGGTGATGTAATACCTGAGGGAGCTAGCCCCACACAGCTTGAACCAAAAATGATTCCAGTTGGTAAGAGAATGTGGATGACCAGAAGGTGTGGTGTGATGCATTCTCCTCTGTATTTTGAAGTAGTTATACTGAAAATATAACAGTATCCTATCACCGGGCCACACCTGCATTCCTAGTGGCCAGACACATCCTTGTTTTTGCCAACTCTCTTTACATAGGAATAACTTGGGGGGAAGGGGGGAAGCAAACGTGCATAAGCATTTACCTTATTGCCTGAAGAGGGGGATGGGAAGGAAAAAAAAGTTGCTATCAGGAGAGATGATAGTGCCTCAAATTCCCTTTATCTAAGTGCTGTGAAGTTATAATAAGCCAGCTGTGAAATTAAAAAAAAAAAAGCCACTGAATTCTTTTTAGTTCTCTTGATTTCTTTTTCCAGCTATGAGCCTTTCCTCCTCCCTTTCTGTGTTTTGTTTTTTTCTTCTCTACTTATCTCAAGGGAGTTTCTAAGAAGCAAGACTGAGAAAAGAGCTGAGGTTTATGTTAGAAGAAATTAAGGTTAATGATCATTGGCTCATTTTCATATTCCGTGGGTGTGGATGGAGGAGTAATCAGTGCAGGTGGCCTTGCCAGTTGGGAGTTTCTCTTTGTCATCAAGAAAATAAGGAGAGTGCAGGGATTGAATTACCACAGATATTTCTGGGCTAAACATATTTCATTTCCCCAATCGGCTATGGTTTAAGGACAGAAAGCTGACATTAATTTTACCCAAAGAAAAGCATGGACATATATATTTTTATATAATTTAACTGAATGCATAAGGCTCGTTACTTGCAATTCTGTACTTGTTCAAATTAAATTTTGGTGTAATCTTACAAAATAATGCCCTGAAAAGCAAAGGGGGGGGGGTGTCTTGATTCACTTTGACAGTTTATGTTTCTGTGCCCAATTACCACTTACTTATTGAATGTTAAAGAGCTGCTTATTAAAAAGTGCACTCTGACTGCACCGATTGGCATCCCAGCTGTATGCTATTACATGTAAGGGTGCTCCATCCTAACTTTTAAAGGATGTACACATTTGAAGCAGTTATGTTTAGCTAGCAAAGGAAGTGGGGGATTTGGATGAGGAAGTGCATGCTGGCCTTGAAAGAATATCTTAAATGCATTCTAATTTCAGCCACATAAAGACTGTTCTTATGAAGAAATACTTGTTTGAAAAAGAATACTGAAATGACAAAATAATTCAGGCAAACAAACCCTGGCTAGGAAACCTGTAACTTCCACTTGGAACTGTTTCTAGTTGCTTCTAAGTTTCCCTAACATTTCTGAACTTAGTCACCATAACTATGAGATTCTAATGTAAAATATGGGCAAGGCAGAAATAAAAAGTCAACCATAGGCTATGAAAGACATTCAGTGAGAGGGTAAATAACAGTTGCAGTGTTTTGAGTGATATGTGCACAGCATTGTGTTTGGACATAGGGAGGGGATTAGTACCTAATTGATATGTTTTGTTTCTAAGCATAGTACAGCAGGCAGCATAAGTGAGTATTCTTGTTCTTATTATCTTAGCACTAAATCTGTTTGGCTGTTTTACTGTAGCTTATGTAGCTAAAGCGGAAATAAATACTTAAATGTATATTGTGTATGTTTATTATTTTAAGTAAAGCTAATTCCCCCTCTCCCCTGAACTCTCACACTTACTAGACCACTCTTTAGCTTTTCAGCAGAATAAATGTTAGTGTTCAGAGGTTTGGTTAGCACTATAGAAAATAAATTGTTGTTGCGCTAGAACCTTCAAGTAGTGGAATCAGGGGCCAGATATTGGTTCCTGCAGTCCTCTGAGGTAAGAGTCAACATGCAGTTGCATATTCATGAGAAATTCATTAATATGAATAGTTGGTCTGCTGCTGCACCTTTCCATGGTTTATTAATAACTTATGGACAGACCACTCCCAAACACACAGAGGGCAAGAAGACTTTAATGATTGCAGCATTCCCTCAACAACAACAAAAAAGAGATGGTTTACTTCAGCAGCACCGTTTGCTACACTATAGTTAATGTGTCAGTAGCACGTTGTAGTTAAGGTTGTATCAGTAACACTTGAACTATAAATCCTATTTTTCAGGGTTATAAATTGTGTGTAAAACTTTGCTCCAGGCTGGAACATGCCGTAAAGAAATATCTGCCTTGAAGCAAATATTTTTTTGGCTTGGTCTCTAAAGAAATTCTTCTCTCCCATGCTCACTTGCTTGCTCTTGCTGTCGCTCTCTCTGTCTCCTGCTCCTCTTCCCCCACCCCCCCCAAAAAAAAATTCAAAGAATAGGAGGAAAATAAAATCAGTGATACGGTTTCAAGGCTCTATTCGTCCTTGCTGATGGAACGCAAAACTGGCTTCAGTTAACAAAAACATTGGCATATTGTCAGTCCAAAGCATACACGCCTCTCATATTTAAAAAAAAAAAAATTGCTACGCATGCAAAATAATACTTCTGAAAAAGGCAGGTTTTTTTAAAAGATTTTTTACAATTGGTACATGAACTGATTTCACTTGTGTAATCATTTAAAACAAAAAACAAAAAAAAAAACCACAAACACCAGCAGAGAGAGAGGCAGCACTGACTTAGCAAATGTGCGACAGAGCTGGGAATTTCTGCCTTGTGTTTGACCTCAATCACATCACTTAGCACCCAGTAATGTTTTCTGAGGCACTCCAGAATTAGGTGCTCCAAAACTAGGTGATATTGCCTATGGGAAGCATGTCAATAATAATAATAATCTGCCAACAATACCCGTTACAAAAATGTAGGGTTCCCTCTTTCAAAGAATTTCAGATTACTATTATTTTCTTAGGAAAATGGGTGTCGCACACTTTTCCCCTATCCTCAGTTGCATAACTTCAAACATTCAGAAAGGCAAAACCTTCACTTTTTCTAAGTGCCATTGTCTTACCCGTTGTAACTCTTCTGCCACTGGGACTGTGTCATGAGGTTTCAAATGAGCTGAGGCACGCCGATGCACGCTCTCATTATGTTTTTAATACACATAATTAAATCCCAAGAATAGTGCTGTGCCTAGTCATGCAGTCATTTTTTTTCCTGAATAAATATCCAGTAAAACTTTAATCCTAAAAGCCTACTAATGAAATAAGAAGCTGATTCATGAGATGGAACTGGAGGGAACTTAAGCCATTCAGAGAGTTATCCAGTAGAAATGGGAAAAAAAACCACATTGATGTCTTTAAATTGTTTTTGAATGGTGGTATGAATTTCTTATTTTTAATTTCTAGCCCTGATGCAGCCTGTATAGAAGCATTACCATATGGAAGCGATTGTTAGTCTTTCATGGGTGTTTTAAATAGTGTGTTTTTTAGAATCCAGCATTTTACTCTCCACTAAAGTATCCTTTTGTACCATACCTTTTTCTGTACCTGTGACTGGATGGCTTAGGGACTTGTTAGTGGGCTATAAAAGCTTTCTGTTTTAGGTCACAAGTTTTCAATTCAATCTAGGCTGGAAGTAGAGCATTGTTAATATCTGATGTCTGTGTGGCAGTCTCGGTCCACTTCCCTGTAGACAAATGTGCATCTCAAAGAAAAGAAGAATACCACTACCACAGCTTTGTTGTTCTGAGCTGTGGTGCCCTACGCAACTTAACTGAAGTGCTTTGATTTAGATAGGAGCTGGGTGGAAGCAGAATTATTCCAGTGGGATGACCTTGACTGGAGCTCGCTTAACTTCACTAGGCATCCAGAGCCTGGACTGTATGGTCCATAGGTGACACTGGAGTGCTTGCTCTCATATTTTCTTTTAGAAGAAGTGTTAAATTAATAGGTAAAATAGAGGAAGTAAAGTGTATCTTACCAAGATGTTTTGGAGAGAGAGAATTAACTTGGATACTAGTATAATTATGTCAGGTCATGAAGAAATACTCTGTAACTTGATTGGGGGGTAGAAGGGCAAAGGGTTTTTTGGGGGTGGTTTTTTGGTAGTTGTTTTTGTGGATGATTTTATGTTTTGGGATGTGGTTGCAGTGTATAACACTTACTGATGCTAACTGTTTATACACATGACAGAGATTTGTGTATGTTAAAAAAAACTACAAATAAAAAAGTAGGCTAGCTGACTGAGAGTCTGAGCCTAACAGGACATGGAGTCTGAACCATCTTTTCACCCATAGATCTGCTCTTTCTCTAAGTGAGAGTGGTGGCACATGGGCATTGTGTGGTAGCTTTTACTGTTGCTGCTATGTGGCACTCCATGTGTAGTCCTAAGGCTATCTACTGCCTTCCATGAATACTGAATTTACAAACAAACACACTTTTTAAAAAAAGGTAATACTAATATAGTTTAGGGAGTTAACTGCAGAGAATTACTTTTGGAATCATTTTGTATTAACACTAAAAAATGTACTGTTCTGTATTGACTGGGAATAAACTGGATTATATGAGTCTTTTCTGTCTCTAGCTCCACTACTCTACTCTCCCTACATGTGTCAGACATTGATCCCTGCGCAGGTTCAGTAAGATGGTGTGCAGTGAGGATCTGAGGGAAATATTTTATCTTGAAGGCTCTTTCATGTTCTTGATAGGCAAGAATAGATGCAACCATCCCAAATGCAGTTTTTTACCTGAGGATCAGAATGCCTTCTCCAAGATCTTTTTAAAATCCATCTGTATTTTGTCTTATATAATTTTTAAAATATTCCAAATATACACATATATTATAATCTGTATGCATGTACGAAAATAGTGAATTGAGGGTTGTCCAGAAATGTTTGTACTGCATCTTTATCCATGTTTGTCATGTAAGTTTTCATAATTACAAACCTCAGTAATTAAATAATGTAACATAAACTGGAGGATGCTTTGGAAAATATATTTTCAAGAACTAGGGAACCACAGGCAAAATAACACAATTTTCTATTATGCATGCATTGCCAGCTGCCTAGGTATTGCAGAAATAAGTTGTTCCTTCATTCTTCAGTATATAGACACTATTTAACTTTAAATGGTAAGTTCAATGGTTTTTATTTTATTTACAATTTTCAGAATTGCACATTTGCATTACTTCAGCAAAAGGGACAGTTGTGTATCTAAATACATCTTTGCAAAATCAACTAATTGGCATTTAAAATTATTTGAATATGCAATGGGTATTTTGTATGCAAAGATGAGCTTTTGTGAATTTGTGTTCAAGGCCACTCATCAAGCCTGTTTAAAATAAGATTGTCTTATTACAAAAATCTCTTGGATAGCCCAATAATGCTTCATATAATAACAACAATAAGAAGAATAACAATAATATTAATAATAATGATGATGATAAATCATCCTTAAATTTGTTCTTCATTGGTATTCTCCTGATACTGTGAAAGAAAAAAATTCCTATTTTCCTGGAGAAAACTGCCTTATCCTCATGCCTTAACCACAGACACATTACAGACAGTGTTTTGGGAGAAGATAATATCACTCTCATTCTCTCCTTTAGAGGATGAAGGCAATTGAGTCTGGTGTTGGCCAGCCTGTGGCTGTCCACCATCTGTGTAAGGAATTCACAATCCCAGACAAAAGAAATTGGCAAAGTCTTCTCTCTGTCTGTTCTCCAGAGCCTCAAGATAGCCATAAAACACCTGGACAAAATCAGCAGGTGATGGCAAGGGAAAGAGAATGATCAGTCACAGGCATTGTTGAATCCTTTGAACATTACTTATAGCCTGGACACTGCTGTCACCAGACACAGTTTGATCTTGGGTGAGTTTTCTGGAAGTGCTTTACTCCCTGGCTGTATGACAACAGGGGGAACCAGATAATGCTGAGGAGGCAAAACAGAGATTTCCCATCTTGTAATTTTTCTCACACCTTGTAATTCTAGGTTTTGTTACCTGTATTTGCACTTAATCCTGTAGAAATTAAGCTTTTATCAAATTCAGGGGAAAATATGTACTATGATGTAGTAACTAGTAAAAGCTGAAAAACTGTGATCCATCTCCATATATGAACAAATATTTTGAAAAGCCAGAAATGCTGTTGTCTCTCCACCTCTTTTTTTTTCTCTTTTCATATGTTTGTGCCATTGAGCTAGAATTAACTATAAAACTGGGGATTAGGGAATGTAACATTTTTTCTGATTAACATTTTATTTTGTCATTCATTCTAACAGATTCATATAAAAGTGTTTTTCTTCTCCACTGCCAATTATTGAGACACTCATTGTTGATCTTTGGGTTATAAGCTTTATATAATGGGCTAATAAATGCAGCATGGCTCCAAAACACCCAGAAAAAAAAAAGATCCCTATTTTGCTTCATGAGTTCTTTGGTTTCTTTTTTATTTGTGTGTTTTGTATGTTTGTCTATACATACCTTTCAATCTACAAGGACAGGGAAAATTTAATAGAATTAAAAACTGAGCTTGAAAGAAAAAAGCATACAGAGCAGTAAAGTAACACATTGTGTGAATATATTTAGGAAAGTACATATTTGTATGAAACAAATATAGCCATGAAAACAAGAGAGTAAAAAGTTTCCTATCCGTTAACCTATTAGAATCAGTAGTTAGGATTTCCGTGCATCTGCACAACTTTGAGGCTGTGTCAAGGGGTTACGTTTGTAACTGTTGTTTTGTTACATTCCCAAAGTGGAGTCTAAACCTTAACAAAAAGCTGCTGGATCATTTCACATTTCAGCTGTCCCTTGAATCCTTTCTTCCCCCGCCTTCCTACCCCTCCTTTTTACACCCCGGCAAATAAGCCCTTCTTCCTATAAGTGTTGTCAGGCTTCACTTGTTAAGTACATTAGTGTGGTGTTCTGTTGTTCCCTCCCTGAAAATTAGTTGCTCATTACAAAGCAGGGTTGGAGGGGTGGAGGCAAGGGGTGTTGCTTCTGAGCCTAATGTTTTAGGGAATTTTGGCTTGTAGGATGCTTTTAACGTCTTTGTATTTATAGTCCATATTTATGAGTATCTCTTTAACTTTGACCATTTGTCATGATGGGCATTGGTTTATGAAGTCCAGTGAAATAATAAGGAAGAAAAAACAGACAAAGGAAACTGAAGAAGTGTGAGATCTAAAATCAGTTAATCTGTTTCCAGCCTCCTCTTTCAATAATATAGCCCCCTTTGTGTAAATTACTGCAAGTGTAAATATCTACACCAGTAGTAATAATAATCCTTTTATTTTAGCTAAAGAACGTGCTAATATTTTGGTGAATCAAATGTATTAGATTCTTTGAAACTGACAGTGTCAGCTCAGTCAAAACAAGGGTTATGGTGCTATAAACTTTTGAAAAAAGTGAGTCTTTGAATGAATATAACGATGCCAAAGAACTTGTTAATTTTACATACACAATTTTAAGTATTTCATTAGTTCTATGTTCCTGGACAAGAGCATTTGAGATAATATTGGCGTAGAACATTGTCGTAGTTTTCTTATTTAGTGCAAGTTTTTTGGTTTCTTTGGCCATGTCCATATGAGCGTGACCATGTGGTATGTGGTGCTGCAGACTGCCCATTCAGTTGTTTTCC
This sequence comes from Crocodylus porosus, assembly GCF_001723895.1. NCBI lineage: Eukaryota > Metazoa > Chordata > Crocodylia > Crocodylidae > Crocodylus > Crocodylus porosus. Next base: position 50,183,210 of record NW_017728950.1, read on the forward strand.
ATGCTGCAAAGGAGCAGTGCAGAGGGTTTTTCTGACCTCTGGATATCCTCAAAAGTGGAGCTGGGCCACTCGGAGCTGTGCTGCAGCTGCCGGCCAGGCTCCACAGGGCAGAATCATTGCTGCTGCAGCCCAGTAAGGCTGCTGGGGCCAGCCCAGTGCTGACTCCAGCCGCCCCACCCCACCCTCAGTAACTTGCCATATGTTAGATCATGGGTGGCATGGGCTTTACCCAAGGACAATTAGCAGTGGCACAAGGTGCGCTGCCACTAGTTGTTCCCAAAGAACCAAATGTCCATGCCACATGTGCATGATGCAACCCTTTTGTCTGTTAATTTGGAACAGGATTTTGATCTTACCAACACTCACCAGGCAATTAGGGGTGTTCTCTGTTAAAGAGAGAGAGTTCCTCAGTGTAGCTTTTCTTTTTTTCTTTTTGAGAAACATGTGGCAGATGCTCACACACAGATATTTGCTCCTTTGTTTTATGTATGCTTGTAGCATGGCGGAGGAAGAGGGGGGGCTTTGGTGTAGGTTTGCTTTGTTTGTTTTGTTTTGCATTTTACTTCACAATTTCCTGCATACAGTTATCACTCCAGCTTCCATACACACTGTCATTCTTTAGCTGACTGGTCTTGCAGTTTTATATTTTTGTCTTGATATTCTTTCTCCACTGTTCCTTTGACAGTCATCTGTATAGGATCTGTATAGGAAAGGCTGAAACAAACATACATTCTTCATAACTTAAATATTCAGTCAGTCTTCTATAATTAGTTGGTTAGTGTTTGAAGCCGGTAAGCAGAGTTTATTCCCCCTTCCTCTTTCTCTTGCGTTGTGATCAACTGCACTTATCCTAGTGACACACTTCTCTCATTGAAGACAGATTCCAACAGTTGTCCATGAATCCAGCCAAAATTCTTTGCTATTTAGCCACCAGGTTAGTACACATGAAAAAACTTGCCCCCTCTGCCTCCAAATATTTTCACTTAGAAGGGATATATTATTAGACTAGCACAAAGGGAGTCCCAAAGACTGTAGATCTTTATGAGCCTAATTAACTTCTAATTTCTTATGCAGGAAAGTTATTCCCATAGTCAGTCTTTATACTTGCACATTTTCACCCACATTTTTTCATCCTTAATTTTTGCAAGGGTATAAAATCACTGGCTTCTTAATTTTGCACAAAGATTGTGTGTACATGCATCTGAATATTTATTAAGGCAGAAAAAAATACACAGAAACTTTCATTAAAGCAGGGCAATCGAACTTCTAAATGGCGAGGGGCCACATGCCTCATTGGCCACAGCAGCAGGGGCTGTGCTCTATTGAGGCTGCACCAGTGGGGGCCATAGGCCTGCGTACATGAGTTTGTCACTCTCTTCTTGCTGCGCCATGCGAGTAGATAGGCACCCACCACCCTACTACACTACAACAGAAAATGGATGTCCCTCCTCTGCCCTCCCCCCACCCCCAGTGTACCACATATGAGAATGTGTTCTTTTGCCCCTTTACCCATGTACAAGTAGCTGCTGCTTAGCCAGCTGGCTGCACTGTAGGTCATGGCATAGGCCCTTGCCTCACCTGCAGCTTTCTATGGGCTTCCCCTTGGTTAGAGGGGTGAGGCACATGATTTATGAGGAAAGGTGGAGAGAACTGGGCTTGCTTAGTCTGGAGAAGAGAAGACTGGGGGATTCAATAGCAGCCTTCAATTACCTGCAGGGTGGTGCGAACGAGGATGGAACTAGACTGTTCTCAGTGGTAGCAGATGACAGAAGGAATAGTGGTCTCAGGTTCCAGAAAGGGAAGTTTAGGTTGGAGATTAGGAAAAACTTTCTCGTTGGGAAGGTAGTGAAGCACTGGAACAGGCTACCCAGAGAGGTTGTGGACTTTCTGTGCTTGGAGGTTTTTAAGACCAGCCTAGACAAAGCCTTGACTGGGATGAGATAGTTGGGGATGGTCCTGCTTTGAGCAGGAGGTTGACCTAGATGACCTCCTGAGGTCCTTTCCAACCCTGATTTTTCTGTGATTGGTGCTGTGATGCACAGGCACTCCAGGCTGCTGGCTGCCTCAGTGTTGTGAGCACCAAGCCCCTGGTGTGGGCAGCAGCAGCTGCTGCTGCTAGAGGAGCAATAGGGGCAGAGGCAGCTGTGTGGGAGCCAGGAGTGGGGTTTGCATTTTTAAACCCTTGTGGGCTGCCTGCAGGCTGCCAGTTGGACAGCCCAGAATTGAAGAATTGTAGTCATAATCTAATTTGAAAATTAAATCTGAAAATGCGTAACTATTTTGTCAGTTTACCTCATTTCCATATACACATTACAAAATGGCATGGTTCCTGTTTAAATTTTACATTACCAAGACTTTTAATACGAACTCAACACTGTTTTAATCCTGCTAATCAGTTGCAGTTTTTACTTATGAAATTAAGATTTGTAAATATTCTTTGTTGCTGTATTCCCTCTTCACAAGTAGACTTAATATCATCTCTTTTCAAGGGTTCTGTATTAAATCTGGTAGCCCCACCTTCTGTTCATGGCTTTTTTTAGCAATCAACCTCAGTTAAGGAGTCAAGTTTTACTAATTAAAGGGTAGTTTAAAAACTGAGAATACTGTTGTTACACTTGTATGGTAGTGTTTGAGGACTGATTGTTTGAAATATGACTCAAAAAGAGAAAAGCAGAGAACATGGGGGGATGGGGGAGCAATGCAAGAGATGAAAAAGAGAACTATTCTGCCTGTCTGTGTTAAAATTTGAATATATACAATGGCAGTCGCCTCTTCCCTCCTTCTGTGTTGTGTGTTCCAGGTCTGTGTGTAATATTATAACCAGAAAACTTGCTCTTGAATGTACTCTTTCTTTTTTACAATTAATTTCTATTGTGGAGCTGACTGTACCAACCAGGATACTCTGTCCTCTAACAAAAGGAACCAGAAGTTAGTTGACCTCAGGCAATATATTCTAACCTTGAAAACTCTCATCCCTACTCTGATATACTACTTAATCTTGGAATCTTATGTTCATTGAGTATTATATGGGTACACAATTTCAGGACCCAAACTATGAGATTGCTGAAGAGCCAACATGAATTATTGTATGCACCAGAAAAGTAAACCTCATTTTTTTTAAAAAAAGAATTGTATACAGAAACCCTGGCAGATGCATTTTATAAGGTCTGAATTTTGAAAAGACAAATACAGACTTGTTAGCAGTTGCACCACTATATGGAACATTTGAATGCGTAGCTAGTCAGATAACTGCCAAAATCTAGGGACCCATTTGCTATATACCCAATTTTCTCTCACCATCATAATATATCCGTTCCCATACATATTTTTGCTCAATGCTTCTGGTTTTTGGGCTTTTGCAGCGTCTGATGTCAAGTACTTTTACTTCCCTCAACAGACAGTTAACCCTTTTTAATTTAGAAAGCATTACAGATTAGATGCAAGTAAATTAATTCTCGACTAGGTCTTGTCAATTAATTTAATTTTCAACAATAACAGTTAGTTATTGAATCTTTAAATGATTTGTTTGCCCCTTTAAAATCTCTAGAAACTTTATTCCTCTGTATTCCATTTGTAGTGGAAAAATCCCTTTAAGACTTTTGATTAGGTCTTATTTTGCTTTAAAGATGGCATGTTTTAACTGCTGTATGACTTGGTAATGCTCTTTTAACAAATAGTAATACCTAGATTTTATATAGCACATTTCATGTGTAGATCTCAGAGCACTTCAGAAGTGATGTCAGTGACATCCCATTCACAGATAGGAAACTGGGAGACTAATTGACTTGCCATGCGATCTTTAAGCACATTAACCGGTTGTCTCCATAATAAACTTACTGTGCTGGGCAGGGGTACCCTCACATAAACCCTGCTTCTCTTTATAACCTAGAAATAAGCCACCTTCATCTAGCACTATAAGGCAGCTAATTTGGTTAGGGTAGGATGACCATGGCTAGGGACAGACATTACACACAAACTGGTTTAAGGGATCAGAAATTAGTTTAAACGTAACAGAACAGATGTTTAATTCCCATAAACCAGTTTGAAAATGGCTGAAGCCAGTTTGAGATGAACCTGGTTGAATGTAGCATCGTACCTAAGTGATCTGGGTCAAATCGGTTCATGCTATGTCTGTCCCAGACCCCTTGCTGGTTTAAGATGAACCAGATTCCCCTAGCATCCTGGCATGCTCTCTGGGCTGGGTAGGGCTCCCTGCTCCACAGCAGGACTGGCCTCTCCCCACTGCTCCCTGGCTGCAGCCCAGCAGAGACTGCAGCTGCTTCCCCCTCCCCCCCCATTCCCTGCTAAACAGGAATTCCCTGCTCCCCCCTGCCTTGTGGAGACATGTCTGTGTATTAGCTAGCAGAACACATGTGACTGTGGTCTGTGCTGAGTCAACAGGTAGAATCAACAGGTAGCTGGTAATGTCCCTCTGTTTTCTTGATGGGGGTGATAAACACTGAGTTAGGGGTGATAAACACTTATCAATTCCTTGCTGGGCTAATTGGAGCATCCTGCTGGGGCCTGGCAAACCCTCCCCTCTCCCCCCTCCCCAGCTCCCTGTGGAAGGGAAGAGACAGCTGCTCTAGCACTCTCTGGCTTCTAGCCTGAGCCACTGCAGGCATGTGCCTGCATGTCTGGGATGTCTGTGCAGTTACAAAGTGATTTAACCTAGCCAGGTTAGACTGACCTGCAAAGACTGAATCAATTCAGGCTCAGGCATTTTGAATGTCTGTCCCTACTCCATATGTCCTGGATTGGCTGAAACAGCCCTGGATTTCATAGACCATCCCAGCACCCTGGCCAGTTAGCGTAAATTGAAGCAAAAGTTCCGGATTCATCTGCTGCAGGCAGAGGCTGCAGGCACCTGCAGTGCCCTGTCCAGCTCCTGCTAAGCAGGGGACAGTGGATTTGGTCTGGAACCACCTGTCGGGTTGTGGAAGGCTGTTATTAAATTTCCTTTCACTCTTTTGTTCTCCAGACTAAATAAACCTAGTTCCCTTAGCCTGTCCTCATAAGTCTTGTGCCCAGCCCCCTCACCATTTTGCCCTCCACTGGACTCTCCAATTAGTCCACATTCTTTCTGCAGTGGAGGGCCCAAAACTGGACACAGTACTTCAGATGTGGCTGCACCACTGCCAAATAGGTGAAAATCACTTCCCTCATTCTGCTGGCAATGCTCCTACTAATGCAGCCCATTATATCTTTAAACTTCTTGGCAACAAGGGCACGCTGTTGGTTCACATTCAGTTTATTGTCCACTGTAACGCCTAGGTCCTTTTTTGTAGAGCTGCTGCTTAGCCAATTGATCCCATGCCTGTACCAGAACATGAGGTTGTTCTCTTCTAAGTGCAGGACTTTACACTTCTCCTTATTAAACCTCATGGGATTTCTTTTGGTCCAGTCTCTGCATGCAGGGGTTGGAGCCTGGCCATGGGGAACCATGCTGTTTTGCCCTACCATCAAGGCTCCTGGGAGCCACAGGGTTGGGGGGGGGGGGAGGATGTGCATGTGGTAGTTGCGCCGCTGCCTGTCTTGGATTCCCTTAACCTGTCCTGGATTCCCTTAACCTTTTGAGGGCACTGGCATAGTAAAGTTACCCTGTAGACATGACCCATGTTTAACTACCAACTCACTGTTGTCTGTACTGGATATGAACAGGCACTTGCCTTTTTGATTCATTGACTTTTTTCTATATGACAAAATTCACTAGCATATTTGGTGCAGAGTAAGTACAATATGTTCTTTTGTGGCTACACTATTCCAAAATAAAAGGCATCTTGAGAGTTTTTTTACAGGTGAATACTGAGGAAAGTTAATTCAAATGAATCTTTAATTTAAACCACATGCATTCCCCATGTTAATGAACTCATTTCATATTAAAAGGGCCTTAAGTTTCTGGCTTAGTTTTGATTTGAGAGTACATGAAGCATTAAGGGAAACCGAATTAAAGCTTTCCTTAATGCTCCATTCTGAATAAAAGTGTCCACTTGAAGATTTAATATGTAATTAACCCTCTTTATATTAATTCTTGTAGCTTATTTGTATTAAGTTTCCCAACTATTCCTGCATAGATAAGTCTGGAATAATTACGTTATTTTGTGAAGAGAGTAGTTATTCCACAGTAGTCACTTTTAATCTGGAATAGTGAGTGCCTATACATGTGCATCAAGGCTGCTCCGACACTCTGTAATTACAGCATGTTGGAGGAGTCTGCTAGAACGTGGTAAATTCCACACTACAGCAGACTCCAGCGTCATGTGTATCAGCTTCCCTGTGCTGAAAAATAGTGGTGAGGGTGTGCTTTAACTGAAGCTTGTTTGACACTGATATACATGATGCTCTGGATGTTTTAATTAGAGAGAATCTAATTTAATTAGAATGCCCCCCATATAAACACTCAACTTGTCCATAATGGGGTTGATCTCAGAATACCCGTTCTGGGGTACTTTACTGTGCAAAAACTATGCTGGTTGTTCTTCCCCTGTGGACAAGCAAGGCTTCTAATCAGTTTTCCTCTTAAAACATTTTTCAGGTGGGTTTTGCAAGGGATTCATTTTATGTGCCACACTCCTACTGTACCCTGGCTTCCTATTGACAAAAGTCCCCAGAGTTGCATTGATCTGCCCTTCCACAAGAAATGGATTCAGTGATTTTTTTTCCCTGGATGAAGGAGTGTTAAAATTGGAGTATGTTTGCTTCATTTGAATTGTTCTCTGCTTGTTCACACGTAACAGTTAGAATGCATCAGCTGCTGTCCTTTTGAAAATTTCCTTTTGAAAAGGCCTCCAAGTTTTTATGTGTCTACAACCCTAAATGCTTTTTGTTAATGTCACTTGTCTACTACTGTTCTTCCAGTTTTCTTGTTAAGAGCACTGAGGAGACCCAGTGCTGCCTTTTTGGAGAAAGTGAATACATACAGTTAGTCATGTACACTGCTTGGAATGGAACACAGTGGAATGAGCGGAATTTAGCTGGCTGGTGGATTAAGAGGGCAGATTCCTGTTGTCAGGTTCCTTAAAATACCCAACAAGTGAGAATGTTAGTCAAGAAACAGTCCCAGGATTTTTAAGTATAGGTATGTAGCTGGTGTCCAGCAGACACTTAAGTTTTCAGTCTAGTTGACGAGATTGTCTGCATCAAGTGTTTGTTTTATTCCAACCTGCTACAGAGAAGCATCTTTTTTCTAGCTTGGTCCAAGTGCTCAGAGAGAAAAAAAATGATTGTAGAGCATGTACCTTCAATGCCTGCTGTAGCTGTAACGTCAGTCTAATCGTTAGAGATATGTTGATACAAACTGAGCACAGTTTAGATTTTTGCCACTCTTATGAGAAGATTTAGGTGATGTTTTTTAATACACTTCAGGTGAAATGATGTATCACTTCTTTCTTCTCTGTATAAGTGTAGATAAATATTTATCAAAAGTATTTGTACCTTTTGGATTACAGTCATTACATATCATGCAAAATGTTCAGAAAAATCATTAAATGAAAATAAATCATTCTTAAAAATGTAGCTTCATTTGATGTGTGAGAGAGTAAGAAGTACCATTTCGTGTGTGCCTAGAGCACTGCGTCATGAAATAGCCACTTAATTTCAGGAAACGTCCTAATTAATATGAACACTTTGAAAATTAGTCGCCCAGTGCATTAATTGTTTATTTGCAAATGAAAAGAGCTAGTCAGGCAGGGATATTGTTTGGTTTCTGGAAATTGCTCCACCAAACTATCTCCAGATGTTGGGGGAGGTGGGGATGGAAGAAACTGTATCCAAATTTAATACATTAAAGTTTTGTAGAACATTCACAGTTTGTGATCTGTGTTTGGACATTGTTTTTGTTTCATCTCCTGCTCCTGTGCATTTGCGTTTCATTTCTTCCCCTTTTGTCTGACAAATTGAAGATTGCAATCTAAACATCGGCTTTCACCAGTATCTTCTGCTAAGGATTCTAAAAATTGTTCGTAGAATTGTTAATAAAGAATACAATTTCTGTTGTTCATGTTGTTCACCATTTAGAAGTCCCTGGAAGCACTTTACATCTCATTTTACAAATATTATATTTAAGAATAAATGACAAACATTTTATGAGAGGACAACTAGTTGGGTTTGACCTTAAAGTCAATAAGATTCATGAAAAGTGCTGAATTTCAGTGACAACTGCTCCTCAGAGTATGTAGTATATGTGTTTCTAGAGTGCTAGCTTGCTTTAAGATGCTTTCATTCCAACTTGTTATACAAATGACTGCACTCTAACAAGCAACAGATTTCTTCCTAAATCTGCATAGAGTATCATGTGTTTTGGTTTTTTTTATATGTGTTGGATTTTTTGTTTCCTCCTTTTTTTAAGCTGGAAGCTTTTCTGGAATCTACACACAGATTTTGGCACAAAGGGTTGCTCTATTAGTTAAACTATACCTAAAACAAGCAATGCCCAAGTCTTCCTCCATTCCTTCTGCCCAATAATCCCTCCTTACCCCCTGCCCCAATACAGGGAACTGTAAAGGAAACTGGTCTCTGAGTGATAACCAGCCAAAAATAACATTGGATTTGTGTTCAGGGTTGAGTTGTACATGTCTGTTAAAAATGGCAACTGTGCTTCTGCAGTTCACTTTACAGTTATTTTCCAGATTATTCAAAATACTTGAGCATTAGAAAAATCTGTCTAGTCCCACAGGAAAAACTGGCCAATAAGCCTCTCCCTTCATCTGAGGGTCATAGAGGAAACCCTGGCTAGACGTTTTGGTGACTAATTTAAAATATCTGGCAAGACAATTGATAGCGCCCTTCCTTTGTTTTGTGACAAATATATTTCAACTGCAGTTTATTAACATAATCCAACACAACCACAGACATATTGTACATATTACAGCATAGAATTAGAAACATTTTTTGCACATCACGGTCTTTACTTTTTTTTTTTGACAAGGATCTGGATAATTGCCTCAACAAATGAACTGCTGTGTTCAGTCTGTTTCTATAATTTCATAAATTGTTTTCCATGCTAAAACTAAGCAAGCTTTTACTGGGTAAGTATAAAGAACCACAGTGTAATTACAGGAGCAGTATTATTAAAAAGTATGACAGAAATGGCAGTTTAACTGACAGCTACTTTCTCTTTGCTTTATTTCAACAAATTAAATATCTCATCGAGTGCCAGTTAGTCAGCAAGTGTCTTCTGCTTTTCTCTCCCTCTCATAATCTCAGAGTTGAGATTTGTGGCAGAAAATTACCCCATAAAATGGAATATAAACCACTGTCTGAGGTTCATGTTACCCCTGGAAAACATATTTCAAGCCAAAAGAGAAAAGTCCCGTCTCTTGGAAATCCTATTTTAGGCAGAAAGTCCCTTCATTTCTTCTTTCCTCCCCCTCCACCCCTCCAAGATGCAAATAATGTTTAGCTCTTGTAGTCTGTTTTTCCAAAATACCTCCATGTGAATTAGCAAGGAAGGGACCTACTGAAACGCACAGAAAAAAGTAGTTTTCCCACTGTGAAGGCAGAGAGAGCAGAGCTAAGAATGAAACTCAAATCTACTCTCCTATCCATTGTATCCCACTGCCTCTGATCAATACAAGCCTGGTCCAAAGTCTGTACAGCAGTTAAACTAAAATTAATAATAGTCACATATTAAGGATTAAAACCTTCCCCAATTTTAAGGTTTCTGTCTCTTCTGTCAGCTATTTTTAAATTGATTTTTTGTATATACAAATTATTGTATTCATGCTTCCTCGTTGTCTACTGTTTTTAAATATATGCACGTTTCCATTATTTTTTATGTTTTCCACTATTTGGCAGTTGGATGCCATCTCTACAGATCTTAAAAGCAGTGGAAGACCAAGGAAAATGTTGCACAATATGTGAAGCAGGTTTAATAATTTAAATATAGAGACATTAGCTACGAATGAGCTGAATTTTCTAGTTTGGATTACGAGGTATTTTGACCCCATTCTCAACCTGTAGCCGACCAGTCAGTAGTTGCAGGTGTTAAACTATTGACCACTCTAGAAAGCAATAGTGCAAGGATGCCCTATATCATATCACACCAAGTTCAACAAAGTATGTTGCATATCTTAATGTGTAATGTCACTTCAGCTTGTTAAAATAAATTTAGTAAGAGACTAGATTTAATGGGCCAGGTACTGAAGCTATCTTCCTCTGGGTATATCAGAGAGTGGGAATATTGGAGAACTAAATTATGGTTCCTTGTTCATCTGAGTAAATTACAGCAATCTAAAGGACTCCTCTGACTTCTTTTATTTGGCGGTGGAACTTTTAGGATAGCCAAAATGCATTGCTGCTCCGTCTCGCTTTCCTGACAAGCCCTAGATGGATAGCATTTTGGGGATTGATGCTTAAGAGAGAACTCTGCACTCACTGGGGATTCCCTTGTGCGAGGAGAAACCCCATCAGGAGAGAGACCCTGAGGGTCTGCTCCATTTTTGACATTGAAATAGGGAATTGAGAAAAAGGTAAGAATCTACTCCTAAATGTTTCTGCAAGTGTGTCTGAAGAGTTTAAATAGTTGTTTTTAAAAAAATCAATAGTATTTTAGCAGTTTCAAATGAAAAATTAACACAAAAATCTATTCTGTCATCTTTTCCCCCCACAATGTGTTTCTTAATGTATTCTTTGCACTTCAGAACACTGCAGTTGCTTTTAATTGTTTTTGAAAGGTGCCCAGCCTACCGCTGGGTCTTTTGAGAATAATGATTTCCAAGTAGCTAAACTCTTTGGGTTAAGAAGTGTCTCTGTATTTTATGCGTTGACCAGCCTTAAGTACATTGTCAGCGATAAATGAATTAATCTGAAATTCGAGTGTTTTTCTGCAACTATTATGTATTTGTCCTGGGTAAAACGTGCTGCTTTATTAATAGTGGGTGTTATTGGTAGAACCGATATGGAAAGGTTGAGGAACACTTGCATTAAAGATCCCTGGGTTAATTTCTTGTCAATGCTTTTCATGATATATGTTTGTCTCTACTTAATGCAGATGTCTAGGTGGTTTTAATAGGCAAAACCAAATTTAAATTCAATTTAAAAGACAAAAATTGAAGCACTGTGAACTGTGGGCACACTTTGCTACATACCTTAGGAGCTTTGCCAGGTCATAGCAGATTAGCTTGTGTCTTGCCACTCATTCTTATCCTTAGAAATGTAGACCTTAACCCCTCATATGTTGATTTTTAAATTATTGTAACCTTGAGAGGAAAGTAATTTTATGTCCTCACTATTGCTTTTCCTCTCACCTGCTTCATTATTGTTTCACCTTTTTTTCCCCAGCATTTTTTTCTCTCCCTCTCCTGGTTTATTACTTTCTTTCCCTTGCTGTTCCTTCTCTACTTAAAATCTTTTGCTTTGATTTCTGGTTACCTTTCTGCTTCACCACAATCTGTCATTTGGCTGTTTCCCCACTTTTTTACGCCTTTCAAACTTTTGCAGGGCCAGGGTCGTTTTACTGATATTCTCCAGACCTATTTATTAGGGACTTGAAGATTCGTTGCATTCTGAGATGCAGTGACTTCCTAACAGACCTCTGCAGTGCTTAACTATGGGGAAAAGGGGTGGTCTGGCATTAACCTAAATATGCATTTTAATTAAAATGTCAGGCCTGACAAAAAAGCCAGAAATCTATGGAGCAAGGCAAACATTATACAGTAAAAATGTTGATTCTATGTGGAATATTCTGGAGGATCTACTTTATTTGCTAGATTTCTCTCACAGAGTTCTGAAGTTGGGTGTTGATGTTAATGGGGAAGTTTATAGAGTTAGTGGCACTGTATTTTTAATAGCATTTAAAATCTTGTTAATAGCTATTAGACAATGTCAGTGAATGACAGAGATGCTATCTAGTTTGTTTAAAGTCTCACAAAAATCACTTGCTTTTTATCTTTGTAGTCCCCTCAGATTTTATTGAACAGGAGCAAAAACATGCCTTTATAAATTGATAGTCATTTAAAACGCAACTTGCAGCTATCCTAGAATATTTGGAAAATAATTTGTAAAGCAGCCGTATCTGCTGTGGTATCTTCCATCTGATGATCTCAAAATACTTTATAGAATGAATCTCACAACCTTTTTAGCTCCTATTTAAAATGTCAAAATTGAAACTCAGAGATGTGAAGTCGCGTAGGAAGTCCAATTGCCTGACCTAGAAATAGAATCCAGACGTTTTGATTCATTGAAGCAGATCTTCAGCTGTTACATTTTCGTCTTTGGTGACAAAATCTATCTTTCTTGGTGGTAGTTGTGACTGCTAGGTAAAATTCCTGGCTCTGATGCAAATCCAAAATAAATTGCGGTGCCCATTATTGTGAAGGGCAGACTCTTGCCTTTCCTCCAAAAGCCAGTTTGTGTAGCTGATACACAGTAACATCCCAACACAATTATGATAGTCCTTTATAGCCAGTGCATGATGATTATGGATGATGCACTGAAAAGTTTCAAGGATGATTATAATTCAGGATGCAGGGTCAATTATTTCAAATGAGCACTGCACTATTGTGGTTAAGCTGCTTCTGGTACCTCAGCTAGCTCAGATATAGCTACATGTCATTGCATTTTTGCACTGTAGGTGACCCATAATCTTATTGTCCCACTCTCCAGGCCAAATCATCATTCTACGTGTAACAGGGTGGCTTCCTCGTTGGGTCTCCACTGGCCGCCCTGCTCCTGGGGTAATCGCTTGCTTTGCTTGCCTGCCAAGCATTGATGAAAAAATGAGAGGTGTTATTAAGGGGGAAGGCTACCCATTACTTGCCCTGCTGACAAGGGCCTTAATACCCACTCTGACCTCCCCTCCATGGGTCCCATGACTCGCAGATGTTGCTGTGTGTGGGTTACCTCTCCGGCCTATGGCTGGAGCAAACTGGGCACACAGTTGTAGCTCTACTCTACAGCCCCGGAGGGCCACTCGCACACTACCCCTCTCTCACCAGGGTCTGTCTCATTCCTCTGGCTCTCATCCAGCACCTTTCATACTGCCCTGTCTCTCAGGGCCACACTTATCCTGCCCGGCCTCACTCGGCTTTGGACTTAGCTCTTATCTCAGTCAGCCCCAGTGCAGTCTGTTGGGTGTCTCCTGCTACCCTCACCTGAGCACTGACTGGGCGATTTGACAACTGCTGGTCTACTTCACTCCTGGCCCCTCGCTGGGCCACTATGCCCCCACTAGGCCTCCTCACTAGCCCCCATTCACAAGGATGCTCTGTTTGTCGCCTCTCTCACTCGGGGTTTTTCTCACACCCCCAGGCTTTCCTGTGCTGCCGGGGCGCAGCCCCAGGTCCCTCTTCTGGCCGGAGCTCTGTCTCTAGGCTTCTTAATGTGCCCTGGGTTCCCCCTGCTCATTAGAACCCCACCAGGGATATGGGCCTGGGGTTATAAGGCACCCCGACCCGCCTTTTCCCAGGGAGGTAACTAGCCCGGCATTTCCTGGGGGTTCCCACCCCACTAGGAGTCCCACCAGGCCACCCTTCCCCGGCAGGGTGCAGTCTTACCCAGGACAAGGGGTCATCTCCACCCTGTAGCCCCTGCCCTTACCTCCTGACTCTGGCTGGAGCAGCCTCTTGGCCTGATGTTACCTCCTTCCTTCCTGCAGCAAACTGCAGCCCAGCTTACATCCCTGGGTCCAAAATGGCTGCCCTCATCAGGCACCTGACTGCTACCTGTTTTCTGCCCTTGAAGTGGCAGGCACCCCAGGTGCCCTGCCACACTACCCTTAACCTTCCGTATTTTGCCACAGTGCTCCCTGCATTATAGCAGAGGCCAGTCCCTCGAGCAGTAGAACCATGGTAACTTGTCTGTATTTTGGGTCTTCCAGAGACTCAAGGATGTTAAGCGTTTTTTCCCTAGTCATGTGTTTTAACAACAGAGAGAAATTATAACTTCATGACTGGACCTATCGAACTTCCCTACTGAAAGATGTTCAAAACAAAAAATGTAAATGGTCTTGTTTAAGCTGATGCATGTCAAATAATTGCTTTTTAGAAGAGGATATTTATACTCTCCATAAATGCTGACCTCGTGAAGGAACACCTTGAGAAGCTGGATACCTTCAAGTCAGCCGGCCCTGACAACCTGCACCCCAGGGTACTCAAGG
>NW_017728950.1:50198314-50209576 GCF_001723895.1 Crocodylus porosus
ACTTCCTGCCCTTTGGGCAGGGGGCTGGACTCGATGATCTCCCGAGGTCCCTTCCAGCCCTGATGTCTATGAAATCTATGAAATATTTGCCTGCTATTGTGGAGGAAATTTTTTTTTAAACTAGGTTGACAACCAGAAGTACATTTTCCCTCTGTTTTATAAGTTCTTTTAATTTAAAAGGATTTACATTTATTTAAAGACATTTTTCTCAATTTTGCTTTGAATACAAATCATGTCATGCTGGTTTGCCAAAAGAAACTTGGCAGCTTACAGTTTTTTTTCCCCAATTTTTTTCGTCTCTTTTTTTCTTAGCGTTGGCATGTAATGAATATTAATAGAGCATCACTTCCTGGTTTTTGGCATGATACTTTTTCATGTAAATACTAGTTTTTAAAATACCAAAATCCAGTGTGCAGTTCAAAGCCTTCAGTTAAGTTTGGATTAGTTGATAAAGGACCTCCATTCCTGTTCAGTAATCACTTGTATGTTTTAGTTACAGGATGAAAGTTATTAGTGATTTTTAAATACAGAGGAAAACATTACTCCATCCATTGAACCTGCTTTTCAGCCTTTTCAGTTCATCTGGTCCCTTCTCTGTCTGCATTTTATACTGTAAGCTCAAGTTAAGGCGTCTTCATTTTGAATATGTTACAGCAGTAAGAATGTTGTCAGCAATTAAATGACAAGAGGAAAGCGTGGATAAAGTAGAACTCAGCTGAACTTAGTTCCTGAATACAAACCAACCAGAAATGTTCTGTTTCAAAAATCTTAATATTAAAAAGATTATTGTTACACATCTGCATAATCAGACTTTACTGGGACTAGAAACAGAGTTATCAGCATGTCATTATAAGTTAAGACATGTTCTTCTGATATATCTGGCAGAGTTGTTACAAGAAAGTTCTAGAAGTCTTACAAAGAATGCTCCGTCATTTTCAGAACAATGTTTATGGGTGGTAAGTACAATGCAGGAGGCATCATAACTTCTTGCTGCTACTCTTAGGGACATCTATTAATAATTGTGTGCTAAAATTTGATTTTAGTTCTGTCCTATTGTAACTTGCCCTCCATGAAGTCAGAAAATGGCTACTAATGATTTCACACTGACTTAGACTTTGCACTGTTAAACTTACTGGATGTATAGGCACTGTACATTTTGTATTATACAAACATGCTTATCGTTTTGCACTTACAGTCTTTGGCTGATACATTTAAAGTATGCTGGAAAGCGGATACAGTTTGTTAACCTGTGCGCCAATAAGTTTACACACATATATTGCTTTGTTTTGTCTAATACTTTTCATTCGGGCCCAAATTGCTACTTCAGATGTTTCCTTTTAAAGTTTCAGTCCATTCAATGCCCTCACTCCTTCAGCAGTCAGACAAAACTCCCATTGATTGCAATGGGAGCAAAGTCTGTTCCAGTTCACTCTATTGGTTCAATCCATGTTTTTCCCTGTAAATGTGTGTATTGTACAGGTTTTAATTTTTTTAAAGCATTAAATATGAAATAGTATCTAAAGCAAGTTTTGTCCTTTAAACTACTGTCTACTCTATCGAGAATAAGTTCAGGGCTTAGCACTAGCAAAACATGTGCACATAAGCACGATGCTGGATTACAGCCTACAGGCCAGTTTTTGCATACAGAGTGAGAGCATTCCTGTTTGCGGAGCCTGTGCTTAGCACTTCATGTACTAAGCAGCAGAAGGATTACTTTTGTTGACTGCTAGACTTAGTGTGATCTAACACCAGTTTGGCAAAAGGGAAAATAAAAGGAAATTCTAAACATCCCTCCACAGCAATGAATATTTTATTCCTTAAGAGAAAATTGAGAATTCTTTATGGTTCTTATGAAAGAAGCATGAAACGCACTGAATTGAATTCAGTAAACTTTTTTTTTGCTCTGCACGTATGTATTGCCTGCTTTTTAGAGATGTTGAGTATCATCAGCTCCTGTGAAAGTGTCATACTCCTGCTGCGTACAAAATGTACACCTCCGGAATGGGAGGGTAAGAATCAGATCAGTTTGGTGGTACTAACTTAAATGAGCAAAATCTTCCTCCTTGTTATACTAGCATTTAGACATTCTTTCACATCCTGTTCAGGTTGACAGATGGCAAAAACTACTACCATCTTAAAGTTGTGTATTGCCCTATGTTTTGTTAGTGTTTAACTGTCATGTATTCAGAATGTGTACATTCTCAGAAAATAATGAACTGCTTTTTATACCTTGATGTAAATTAGTTTCTTTAATGGTGATTTTTTTTTTTTTGTGATGGGGACAATTAATTGTTTTTTGTCTTCAACTTCTGCAGAGTACACAAAGTTTGGATGTGCCTGGAGTGAGTCTTAAGAGTCTTCCTCCACCCAACCTAGACACATACAGTGGAAATAGACGTCGCCTTTCATTGCCTTTGGCATTTTTATGGCCACACAAAGTAAAATCTAATGGATGTCCATACCCTTTGTCATGCCACAAATGTAGTCCCGAGAAAAGGTAGTAATAATTTGTGCTGCTTTATTGTGAGAGACTGGTGGCAACCCGGAGCTGCCTGTAGTCTCCAGTCACCCCAGGAATGCACTCTAGGCTTGATGGGCTCAGTCCTGCATGCCCCAGGAATTCCTGTGCAGGATCATACCTCTCAAGTCTTGAAAGCACCTCTGCTTATCTTTCTCTGCTTCTAGAGATGCACCCCTGGGATATTTGGGGTATGTCTCTGAAAGCAGGGGCACGTTTCTGGGAGTAGGAAGCACAGTGTCCATTGTCCTACAAGATCAATGGGTGGGAAAGCGGGCAATGTGTTTCACTCAAAGAAACAGATCAGCTGTGCTCGGACGCATCTGGGCACAGCTAATCTGCTTCATCTGGTGACATCTATTTCTAGTCATAGAGGCATCAGTAAGTTGTTTTAGGGAAGATTGAGCTACCACTGTCCTAATTTTTTTGAGAAACAGAATTTTGGTGTGTGTGCCTGCCGACCGTGCCAACAATCTCAGGCTCCTGCTGTAGAAAATCAGTTCTGTAGAAATGCCTGTAATTCAATAAAACTGAAAACCTGTGGAAAGTCCACACAAATAGAACTGGGCAAATTAAAATACTAGTTTAATAGTTTAACTTCTGATGGTATCCAGTTTAAAAGTTCTCTTTGATTAACATGAACATGCAACTACACTTACTTTTCTTTATTATTATTATTATTATTATTAATACTGTTTTTGAAACCATTCATCCACACCTAAAGCTTTTTTTGTCTATAAGAATATTCTTCCATGGTGAATCAACATTTGTGTTCTTTTTTTTTCCTTAAACACAAAGCCAGAAGAGGGCATATTGGTCTTTCAAAATCTATTTGGGAGTTGTTGGGCCTATTTCAGCTAGGCCCACATATCACATCCTGTCATATTCAAATATTACTTCAAAATAAATAAATAAATACAATTACCATGGATTATGCAAAAGGCCCGTTTGTATTCAAAGGGGTCAGGAGAGAGGGATTTAGCAGCTCTTGACTCTCTACTAAGTTTGCTGCTACAGAGAGGTTACTATGCCAACCTGTTTTCACATTTTTGTCAGTGTTCCACTACTAAGGTATAAACAAGCAACAGTTTGATTGCATGGAAGTTTTAAACTCGGGCTATCCTACATAATGAGGGAGCGCTTTATATACCTATAGAAATGTCAGCTGTGGAGAACAACTCTTTCCTAAAGTAGCAATAAATACAGAGGTGTAACACGTGCTGGTGATAGCTATGTGATAAATCCCTTTATTTGTGCCACATGTGATAAACTGTACTACTGTGTGATAAACTCCATTTACTTTGCGTCTTTTGTTCTCTCACCTGTACTCTCATTGATGCTTACCTCCAGTGGGCCTGCTGCTTACATTCCAAACCACTGAGCAGCTTTCAAACAGCTACCCATTTGAACAAAAAGAGCCTGTCTCAAAAGCGTTCATTTCCTTTTTCTCCCAAGTGCAGGTTATGGAAAAGTAGGTAGTTAAAGTCAACTTGGTACAAAGTCCAGGACGGGGAATATTCTAGCTTGATGAAGTGACAAACTGAGCATTTTGTAATATCTATAAGACTGGGCATATATATGATAAACCTTGGATTCCTGTAGTTCTAGGTTTTCAGTTAGCACGAATCATTTGTATCTCACATTAACTGATGAGATCCTGAATCTCTAAAATTGTTTGTAAAGGTCTCAGAGCAAAACTGTTGAGGTTTGTGTGCTGTCTTTACAAGTCTTTGAGTGTGTATAATATTGATGTTTAACTCAGAGTTAAGTAATCATTTTCTTACCATTCTTTATTTTTATAATACTGTTGGTGCTGTATTTGTGTAGTACAGACAAAAATAAAAAATCCTGTGAAGCTTAAGGGTGGAAGTGTGACCTGGAAGAAAGTGAGTTGCACAATGAGAGCATGAGCTGGAAAAAATGAGGGTGACTGAAAGATCTGTTACATAAACGTGGTGGGGCTGATTTACCCATCTTACTAAAGTTTTATACCAGTCCCAGTCAACTGATTCCAGTGAATTTACTTCTGCTTTACCCTAGTGTATGTAAGAAGACAACTGGATCCCTTGCTGGTATCTTTTGCTGGTTTTTGGTCATGTAATTTTTTTTTTTTTTTTTTTGGTGAGGTCATCAAAGAAATGAGAGTACAGTTGGGTGTGAAGATGGGAGTTGTATAGTCTAAACAGACAAAGTTTGGGGAAGAATTTAAAAGATAGCAATGATTCTGTTCTTGAACGAAACTCGTCTGTCCTTATTTCAATCACCCAGAAATACCACTGAATCTGAAGCCCTATATCCTGAGAAAAAACATTGATTTGTGATTTGTCCTCTCTCTCACTCCAGTTCTGCCACCCAAGCATTCAGTAGAATGTGGCATTTGGAAATGCTAACTAGGTAAAATATACCTGGCTTTCATAAATCCACACCCCTGGATGTCTTTGGAGTGTTGCAAGAGGACAATGAGTTTGAACAGAAAACTGTGACAAAACCACTGCCTTAATTACCAGACACAGAAGATATGTTCCGAGGAAAAGCTTAAGCATAACATCCCTTAAGTTTTCAATAGAGAATTGCTGACCACACACATGCTTCTGGCAATAGCCAGTCTAGTAATAAATGGTGAAGCATACTATAATCTGTGGAAACTAAATTTGTTATTGTAAGGAATGTTTACACTTTTGAGGTGTTGGCAAACACACTTCTCACCTCTTCCCTACTTGCACTTTGTAGATTTTATTTTCTCAGTAGACACAAGTAAAATACTTGACAGCTATGTATACATTGAGTGCAATGCCTTAAATTAGTAACTCCTGTATAGCACCATCATCACCTTTTTTTTTTTTCTTCCCCCCTCATGCTTGTACTGTGGTGAGAACCTAGCTCTTGTGGGTGGGGAGGGGGAGATCCTTTGAGATATTTAAAAGCAGTATTTTTCTTTACCAACAATTTTATAGAAATGAACCCACAATTCTTCTTCATGATTTCTGTCCTTGATAGAATTGCTTTACCACTGAAATGCATCCACCAGTACTGAAAAGGGAGATTTCCATGATAGGATCATTGTGTAGCTGTGGGGGAAAGAAAATGTTATCCTATGACAAATTTATATCAAGTTCCAATATCATTGCTATAGAAAGCTGAATGTTAGTTTTCAAGGTCTCAGAAGAAAGGCCTGCTGTTCTCCATTGCATATTGCCTTGTCATGGGTTTCCTTATAGTGATCACATGCCAAGCGTCTTTCCAGTGGTTTTTGAGGCTGCCCAGGCCAATTTAATGTTGATCAAGTTGGTATTACAAATTTATCCTGTTTGAACTGAAGCTCAGTGTTTTTAACTATCACTCCTTCTATCTGATCCTGTTCTTCCATGATAAAGGAAAGTTGTAGATTTTTTGGTCTGCTGCCTAATCAGCATAACGTGTGTGTTGCTTACTTTAGAAGGGCGTTTTTGATATCTGTGTGATGAGGTGTTGCAAATGGCTTAATAGGTACCTTTTGAGAATTTTGGCTCTAAGGGAGAATAAGAAAAGAAATATAAATCTATATCTATATCAAAGTAATGGTTAAAAATTATTGATGGATATCTGATAAATATGTACAAATTTGGTGGTGGCTATCAGTAAACATTACAGGACATCTTGGGGAAAAAACATTTAAAAAAAAAAACATTTAAAACTGAAATACTAGCACAGCTCTCTGTGTGGTGCCCGATCACTTAGAAATCAGCACCCAGAGTTCTGACTTTCTGTTTATTTTGAATTGTTTGCAAAGCTTTTATTCTAGCTTGAAAAAAATGTGTGTGTGCAAGAGAGATTAGCTATTGGGGTGAGGGAGTGTATTAATATAAAAATTGGATTTGCATGTGTGCACCTGTTTTCATTGTTCCCACTGCATTTGGTGACAGGTCAGTAGATGGACTCCTTTGCAGGATCAGATACAATGGTGGGAGCTTTATAAGAACCTGAATAGATTAGGATAGGTCAATCCAGAAAAGGTCTTTTAATCTTTTGTGCATTTGTCATCTTCTGTTTGTGCACAGGCACCCGTGTCTCCTCATTGTTGTGTGAAAACTAGGTGTTATCTTCTGCCAACTATGCATGACAGCAAAAATAATATGCTTCCTGATCAAGCTTCATACGGAAACTAGATCTATCTATGCATGTGTCCCACTATAGGCCAAGTATGTACAATTACAGACACAGTGCGTTTCCACTGAGCAGCACTGGACATCCCATGTTGTAACAGTAAAATCAAAATAGTACTATTAAATATACATTATAATAATTAAATGGAACCCCAATCTCAAGATCAAAACTGGGGGATGGGAGTAAAGGGGATGGGAGAAGAAAACTACATTTCTGTGCTTGTGCGTATTGTCCGATGGAAATTAGCTTTGCACTAATAGTGGAAAATATCTTCTTCACGCTGAAACAAAAAAAACCCCACATCTAAAAAGAAAATGTTGATAAAGCTTGTGCTCTGGTATAAAAGCAAGTGTGTGTGTGGGTGTGTGTATAATATGCGTGTGTGGGTGTGTGTATATATATTTGTGTTCATGAGCATAGCTAAAGGACACCTTCCAGTGAAATAATGCATTCCTTTAGAATTGCTGTAGATTTTCATAATTTTTTTAAAACATTCCTATTGTAACCTACATCAAAAGGGCAGCTATGGTTCTTGTGTCTGACTATACATATGTATTATAAAAAAGTAAGTCTACTGTAATTACCAGTTTGCAGAGCGAATTCCTGCAGGGTTTGTACTCTCCCCATTAGTAAAAGAGATAAGTTGAAATGTATTAAAATTTCACTGTACAACTGGGAGTTTTTGTTCACAGTAAATGTGTTAATGTTTCTTCATTGCTTGACTGTTTGTGTTTAAATTTAGGCAGCGTGCCCAACAGGGACAAAATTATAGGATAAAGCTATGTATAAAAGAAAATCCTTCAGAGAGAACCAATAAGGATTTTTTTCTTTCTTTTTTTATATTTTTAATAAGCAGTTACATATAATGGTGTTCTACCCTGGCTATGGAAAAAAAGTTTTATCTGTCTGTTTCAGAATTACTGGAATTCTTCTTTCCCATGTGCAAAAGTTTAGAGGCTGGAGCACCTCATGACAATGTACCTTCTTACAAAGATGTCCTTTGTTTTCTTTTATGCTATTTTGATCAAATGGAAAATTTTTTTGAAAATGAGTAGAAAAATGAAGTGATCTGAACAAGAGAAGACTGTTCCATTTTTAATCTGGATGTAATGAATATGGGGGGAGGGGAGAGGAGGATATCTTACTGACTGTTGCTCTTTACCCAACAGGTCAATCTCTCAATCAATAAAAAGTTGACCTGAGTAACGGTTACAGCCATTGGTTTAAGCCAGCATTTCCCAACCTTTTGGTTCTGGCGGCACACATACCAGGCCCCTCCCATCCCATGGCACACTGGCCCAGTGTGGGGGGTGTAGAGGGGCGTGGCTGAACATAGTGTGTGGATGCAAATCAGAAGATGTCCCTTTCTGTGTGTGTCCACGGCGGCAGCAGGCAGGGGGTGCGGCTCCAGCCCCAAATTCCGCGGTGCAACTGGACGTTCCTCACAGCATACCAGTGTGCCCCTACACACACCATTTGGGAAATGCTAGTTTAAGCTACTGAAAGTTATATCTTAATAGTAGATGTTAGGTGGAGCTAATGCATCTAGATCCGATACAGTTGTACATACTAACCCTTATGTTATAAAAAAGAGACATGCATATTGTTTAGTAGTAAATCTTCACTTAGTGCTCTTGTCTTCATTTAAGACATGAACATTTTAAAACTCTGCCATCATTACTAACTGTAAAATCTACCAATCTCATTTGGAAATGAGAACACATTAGGCAATAACCAACATGCTAGAGATATTTCTAAACAGGAATGTCTATCTGACAAATGAATATAAAGGAATGGGTATGCAAAATATGGATATGTTTATCTTCTTCAAATTAGATACTTTGAGGGGGATTTAGAGAAAGGGCAAATGGAAAACCCAGCTCAAGTATTATCTCATGTTACCTACCTTTTGTGCACATGAGCTTTTGAAGTTGTTTATTATTTGTCTGGTTAAAGGTATTCTTCTGTATATATAACTTAAATATTTTTAGGGTGAGCAGCTGAAACTCAGGAGTTAGACCAATAGTTAAGCCCCTTGCTTAACTAGAGTCCTGAGCAAGAAGAAGTTCTCTGGAGTTTGCCCAAAAACTCTCTCACCTTCCTTCACTGTAAGCTTTGTGGAAGGAAACAGGTTAGCAGGAAACAGGACACATTCCAGGACCAAAGAGCAGCAAACAGGCCAGCTTAGAGGGGAGTTTGCTAGAGAAGTTCTGCTTGCAGAGAGGGCCAGGAAGGGAGAGACGGTGATTTAAGAAACACAAAGATGGCTGGAGGATATTTTAATGCCAGAGCCACTGCCACTTCCTCTGCTTACACCTATGATGTGTCTGTCCAGGCAGGACTATCAAGGCTTCCACCCAGATCCTGATCTGGTGACATGGAGATGGTAGATTGCAGGTTCCTTCATGAGAGGCAGGTAGGGGAGTGCTTGTGTTATTAGCAGTGCCTCCTGGTGGTGTCCCTCAAGAAGCAGGTGGGAGGTGGTGAGGCTCTGAAGAATCCTCTGCCATGAAGACTTCATCCATTAGTTATGCTGGAAGAGATCTTTAGGACTGTGTAGAGGCAGAGGCATCACTAGAGAAGGAGGAGGACATGGACTCTCAGGAAAGGAAAAGGAAGCTGGAAGCTTGTGATCTCTGGCAGCAAACATAGTCTTCATCCCCACCTGCAGTGGTTTGACTGTGCCTTTGTTGCAGAGAAGGATAACAGCACACTGGGCTGCAGTGGTTAGGAGTGTTGCCAGGAAATCAAGGGAAGTTTATCTTCCCATCTATTCAGCACCGGTGACACCACATCTGGAGTACTGTGTCCAGCTTTGGGCCCTCCACTGCAGAAAGAATGTGGAAAAATTGGAGCGAGTCCAGCAGAAAGCAATGAAAGTAGTTATTTAACAGATGACTTGCAAGGAAAGGCTGAGGGAACTGGCTTATTTATTCTGGAGAAGAGAAGAATGGTGGGTATTTAATAGCAGCCTTCAAGTGTCTGAAGGGTGGTTGAAAAGAAGATGAAGCTAGACTGTTCTCAGGGGTGGCAGATAATAGAATAAGGAATACTGATCTCAAGTTGCTGCAAGGGAAGTTTTAGAAAAACGTTCTCACCAGAAAGGTAGTAAAGTACTGGAACAGGTTACCCAGAGAGGTGGTGGAATCTCCATCCTTAGAGGTTTTTAAGACCCAGCTAGACAAAGCCTTGACTGGAATGATCTAGTTAGAGATGGTTCTGTTTTGAGCAGGGGGTTGGACTAGATGACCTCCTGAGGTCCTTTCCAACCATAGTTATCTATGATTCTATGTTGGCATACATGCAAGAACTTCTTAGTTTGTTAGTCCATGATCTGAGTTGGGTGGTAACTCATTACAAACTCCTTATTCCTCCTAAGGAGCAAATGGAAGATATCATGAAGGCATACACTGGCAACTGGTTTATTATGTCATAATGCATGCCCAGATATAGCAGGAGACTTGGTGCTCCTGCTACTTTAAAAGCAGGCATGAGTCAGGGTGCAGCCAAGATAATCAGGAGCCACATGACCCAGAAGGGGGCTAGGCTTAAAAAGGATATAAAAGGCTTAAAAAGGCCCAGGCCCTGAGCTGAGTAGGTAATAGGGCCCTGGAGGCTGCTGAGGGAACATTGCCTAAACAGGATGGTTGCAGCTTCTGCATGCCAGTGCAGAGAGTACAGCCTGTAGTAGGCTGGAAGTTTTGGGAAAGGACCTAAGGGGTGGAAGAGGTCCCTAGAGGCCCAATATGGGGTCTAGGAGCCTACCTAGGTCCTGAGAGTGGGATCAGGGGCTCCAGCAGCCCAGAGAAGAGCCAAGTGTGGGACCAGGGCGTCTGAGAACCCAAGAGCAGCAAAGTTAGGGGCCAGGAGCCCAGAGCCTGAGAGGAGTGGAGTGTGTGACTCCAGGTACAAAGGCTGCATCTGGAAGTAGCTGAGAGAGAGGTGAAGTGCCTGGAAGGAGCAGACCACCCTGGAAGTTGAATCAACATCAGGGAGTGATAACACCTGTGAAGCACGGGTTGTGGTGTAAAGGTGGACGAAGCCATGCAATTAGTCTTTAGGGTAAGATCAGGCTTAGGAAATCCTAGGGCAGCCTCCCTTTTCTAGAGGTTATTACCAATAGGTGTGGCAGGAAAGGGATGGGAACTTTGGCCTGAGAAGTGGTGAGGCTGAGAGCTTTGAGGGTATTCCAGGGGCAGGACAGCCACCCCTGGAGTGAGAACCCCATTCAGTCAGTGCATGGATAATTGCTAAGCCATGTAATTGTCCTCAGTGGCCATGTGCTGTTCCTGTAGACTGCCACTCAACTTAGTCATCAACAACATGTGACATGATGTGTATTTTGCCACAGCTACAGGCTGGATTTTTGTGAAGACCTCCTTTGTGGAGGTTGGCTGCACACGGACTTTGCCATGTCTGGAACGTATTCAGCAAGGCCCACTGATGGTGTGTCAGGCTGAAACTGCACTGGTCTGGTCCTGCAGGGAGCAAATCAGGAAAGCCAAGGCTGCAACTGAACTCCAACTAGCTTCGAGCATCAAGGACAATAAAAAGTCCTTTTTCAGATATGTGGGGAGCCAGAGGAAAAGCAAGGGTAACAT
>NW_017728950.1:50209731-50246175 GCF_001723895.1 Crocodylus porosus
GTGGATCCGACTAACTATAGGCCCATCAGCCTGACTTCTATCCTGGGGAAGATCTTAGAAAAGTTTATTAAAGAGGCCATCCTTAATGTACGGGCTGACGCCAACATCCTAAGGATAGCCAGCGTGGGTTTGTTGTGGGTAGGTCTTGCTTGACCAATCTCATTTCCTTCTACGACCAGGTGACCTATCACCTAGACAAGGGAGAAGAGGTTGATGTCATATATCTTGACTTCAAAAAAAGCCTTCAATCTGGTATCCCGTGATCACCTCTTGGCAAATCCCTTGACAAGGTCGAATCCCTTAATTCATAAATTACTGCAAGACCATTTCAGGCTGGACATAAGGAAGAATTTCTTTACTGTCCGAGCCCCCAAGGTCTGGAGCAGCCTGCCAGCGGAGGTGGTTCAAGCACCTACACTGAACACCTTCAAGAGCAAATTGGATGCTTATCTTGCTGGGATCCTAAGACCCCAGCTGACTTCCTGCCCCTCGGGCAGGGGGCTGGACTCGATGATCTTCTGAGGTCCCTTCCAGCCCTAATGTCTATGAAATCTATGAAATTACCATATTAAGCCAAGACCCAGAGGAAAATTCAATAGCAAAAGAACAAATGGTGAATGGACAAAGAAAAGAGGTTCAAAAGTTTGAACAACCACAACATGTTTAATTTCCTCAGCAAAATCAGAGCTGTATATGGGACAAGTACACAAGAAGCCATCCTTTTGAGCAGTCTTTCAAGACAGGTCCACCGTCAACACACAGTGGACTAGGCACTTTCAGGAGCTCCTGAACTGCAAATCTAATGTTGAAGGCAATACCATCAAAACTATTCCATGACACCCCATTAAGGGCTACCTTGCAGATCCACCAACTTATCAAAAGGCCTTAACAGCCATTAAGCAGATGATGAACAACAGACCATGTGGTCCTGATGGAACAGCAGTTGAAAGTTCTAAGCCTGATGCAATAAAGCTCTATAAGCAACTACAGGTTGTTCTTATGAATATGTGGAAACATAAAGAGATTCCCACTGACTTGAGACATGCCAGAATTATTAACATATTCAAGAAAAGAAATAGATTGGATTGCAGCAGTTATGGTATTGCACTCCTGTCTGCGTGGGAAGATCCTTTCCAAAAAAAGCAGACATAGACAATGATATTCAACACTAGCTAAAATCTTCTAGTGCTGTCTTTGGATATTCTTGAAATCATGTCTCTGATAATCACGCCATCAGGACCCCAAAGCAGACTTTGTGTTTACCAGGCTGTTGTCATCCCTACCCTGTTTTGGTGTGAAACTTCAAGACAATATTGGAAACGCCTCAAAACTTTGGACATGATGATTTTGGAAAATCCATTGTATCAATTGGAAGAACCGAAGAATAAAAGCCAGTGTTCTGACTCAAGCAAACACCACCAGCATTGAAGCCATATTTATATGGCAGCAGCTTCACTGGACAGAATAGTCTACTATTATAAAAGCCTATGTCTGTCCATCTGTAATGCTTTATTTGCACTCTGATTGGCTGACAAACAGCCAGAGAGCAAGGAAGTATTTTGACAGAAGGCAGACCACCACCATGATGGTGGGGATACGGGAGGTGGAGCGGGAGGACAAGGCCAGCATAGCTATGCTGGCCTTGTTCCTGCCCCACTTCCTGGAGGCAGCGGCAACAGAGTGGATGGAAGAGCGGGGTGGGGCAGCCAGCAGGGCTGGCGGGGGTGGGGGGAAATGCAGCTGTGGCAACAGCTGGGGAAGGGAAGGAGAAGGCCACCTCCCTCCCTCCCTGGGGCCCAGGTGCACTCCTCTTCCACCCCACTTCCCCCCCATCGACCCTGAGCCCACTCCTGCCGTCCCTGAGTGGGCCTGATGTGGCGTCAGCAGTGATGGTGGTACCGGGGAGAAGTGGGCCTGGGCCCACCGGGGGCAGGGGAAGTGAGCCTGAACCAGGGGAAAACCTGGCGCACTGTGGCAGTGGGGGGGAAAGGGGGAAACAGCGGGCCCAGCCTGGCTGGTCCAACACAGCAGCTGTGGCGGGAGCAAGGGAAGAGTGAGCCTCCTCCCCATATCGGGCCCGGGCCCACTCCTCCCACATCCCCCTCCCTCCCATCAGCCCTGAGCCCACTCCTCCCATCCCCAAGCAGGCCCGACATGGAGTCAGCAGTGACAGTGGGGCCATGGGAGCAGTGGGCCTGGGCCTGACACGGGGGTGGGGAGAGGGAATGAGCCTGAACCATAGGAAAAGCTGGCCCACTGGCAGTGGCGGGGACGGACAGTGGGCCCAGCCTGGCCTGGCCCAACACAGCAGCTGCGGCAGGGGAAGAGAGGGGTGAACCTCCTTCCCCCATTGGGCCCAGGCCTATTTCTCCCCCACCACCACTCCCCCTGGTGTCAGCCCTGAGCCCAATCCTCCCTTCCCCCACTGCCGCCAGGTCAGCCCAGACCTGCTGCCTCTCCCCGTTGCAGCAGCCTGGCTTCTCCGCAGCCTGGGGGTGGGGTGAGGAGGGGGGAAGCGGGTCCAGACCCCAAGCAGCAGAAGGGAAGGGGGAGCACGGGGCTCAGTCCCTGCCCGCTCCCCCATCCACCCACCCACCCTGTCATTTTTGATGGGTAAAAGGGGTAGTGTTATAAGAATGCCTGACAGCCAGCTCCCAAAACAAGTCCTATATTCCCAGTTCACTGATGGTCACTGCTCTGAAGTTGGGTAAAAGAAGAATTTCAAGATCTTTAAGGGTTAATCTGAAGAAATGCAATATTAACATCAGTACCCAGCAAACTGTAGCACTGAATCATCCTCGATGGTCCCATCATATACAACCAGGTATTGATCATTTTGAGCAAACTTGCCTCACTGTGGAGGTGGATAGACAAGAGATACAAAAGGAAAGAACTGTGACCCAAATTCACTAGGATCTACTCCTTCCTCCTGGAACTATATACCACATCCGCAGCTTAGCATGCAAATCTCAAATTGGTCTCCTTGGTCATCTTACAGTCTCACCAATGATTACCCTATTCACTGGAAGACTGTCATCCTTGTATTCAGGGGCTGTCAACTATGACTTATGTTCATTACTGCATAGGCTCTAGCTCTTTAAAACAAATCAGAACTAATATTGAGAATGTGGATTATTTGCCTGGTAGACCTTAAAGCTTTTCAGGGCTTTTACTTTCTTTGAGTCAATTTGTATAAAGACACTATGTGAAAATTGGATTTTGATCTGATAAACTAGAGTAACTGTTGATTCCTTATGAACAATTTATGGTCTATCAAGTAAATCCTTCTTATCTCATGGATTATTGACCCAATAGACCATATTAGTTGCTTCCAAGTTGTTATAGCCTGTTATGTTGATTTGGCTATGATAGATATGTACTAAGCCTGCAAATTCAATCTCTTTTTTGACAGCATTGCATAAAAAGTACATCAGTTCATACTTTGGGTGGGGGGGACGAGGGTTCAACAAAAGATTTCAGGTTTTACTGGTTTACTCTGAAAAGGAAATGTTGTTAAGTGAATTAATAGCACAACAAACCTATGTAACACCACCAGTGCATGCACCGGTGCAGTGCTGTGGTACCCTTGCTGTACTCTTAAGTAATGGCACAGAATTTACTGTATTGAAAGGTATTAAAAGGAGATCTGGATAGATGTTTGCCAGCGGAGCCTTGAAGGAGATGAGATGCTGCTGAATGAAGTCTTCCAGCATTATGGATCTGTACAAAATCAGCTTACTATTTTGTTTTTGTTTCTACAAAATACAGTATTTCAGTGCTCAAGAGAATAGCTGAGAAATAATAGTTCAGTCCACAGTTATGAACTCAGATTACAAGCAGCTCCTGAGTAAGAAAGAAGTAATACAAGCAGCATAGTTGATCCATGGTTGCAGCTTTTTTCCGATTTGAGCACAAGGCCTGGGTGAATTTACCAATGGAAATTGCCCCGAAAGCAATTATGGTGCTCTTCCACACTGGAAATGATGCGCGTTGGGCTTCCATCTGACAGCTCCATCCACATTATGAAGTGCCTCATTGATATGTGTCATTGCCTTGACATGGTACATAGTGACCTATTCAATGCTGGTTTCATAAAATTAACCTCTCATTAGTCTTTAAAAATGCCTGCTTCTCCTTATTTTCTTTCAGGTGTGGGGAATTTCATTCTTAAGTGTAAATCAGCCACTTGTTCCTTAGCAAATTTTAAACAAACAAACACTTGTCAGTCTTAATTTTTGCAGTACAAACAATAATACCTTTGATGTCTGCAAATCTTAGGCTCATTTACATACTATAGAATCAGTGATATAATTTCTTCAGTCTTTGTATAGAATCCCATTGACAGCAATGAGCACGGTGTTTTGAGAATGAGGACAGAGTATGGCTTTCAGAAAATTTCTCCTAAGAGTGTGATTTTTATTTATTTATTTTTTTCCTTTTGTACAAAAGGCAATGCAACATTGCTTGTTATGGATTTTTTGCCCCAGAAAAGAGCATCCAAAGCAACAATTCATAGTGGCTCCCAACACAGAGACATCATTTTAAATATCAAATTTTGTCGTCTTTTTCCTCTGTCCTTATTCTCCTTCTATTTGCCATCCAATCCTCAAGAACATTTGAAAATGGTTTGGTAAAATGCTTAAGGTCTATGTAGCTCCCTCTCTTGGAAAACTTATTTTACCTAATTCACAGCTTTCTATTTCATTAGCATCCTTCCCATCATATTGTATTAGTAAATGTTTTCTTGAATGCCACAGAGAAATATAATGATATTAGCACCTTTCAAATTGTATTAGTGAAAATAAATACAAGTAAGAAACAATGCTAACAGATTGCAATGTAAAATTGCTAATATAACACTGTAGTATAGTATATGACCCAGAAGACATGTAGGTATTTCTGTGTGATAGGGGAGATTATTTGGGGGTGGTGGGAAAGGGATGGGACAGATACTTAAAAGCACTGAAATGCAAAGTGAATTTCCACATAATTTTTCTACTTTGAGTAACAATATTGGGATAGCATTTGTTTGTGTTCAAAAATAGCCATCTGCCAATTAGGGTGACTTTATCCAGGTCCTATGAAGTAATGGGGACAACCCCTTTTTTAATTGTATAATTTTAAACAATTCTGTTTGGATTTTTATGCTGACAGAGGAAGTGATCGTGCTTTTCGCTTCAGTAGCAATTTCCATCAAACTACTTCAATGTACTATACAAACAATTAATCTTCTATACAACAGTGGTAGGTATATTATTGCCCCCTTTTTACAGATTGGGAAACTTGGACTACAAGTTTCTTACTCAAGACCATGCAGTGAGTCTATGGGAGTGGCAGACCAAGGATCAGAATACAGATATTCTGACTCTTAGTCCTGTGTTTTGCCACAGAATTATGTGCATCTAAAGGTTGTAGGTGGTTTTCAATTGTGTGGTTGAATAAGGAACAAATGGTGGAGGTATCCTATCTTTACCAAGCTACAGAAGTACCTTTGCATCTATACATTTCTCTCTGTAGAAAAGATTTCAAAAATGGGCAGGTGCATTTCTCCGCTAACTTTTAGCAGAAGGGAAAATACACCTTGAAAACTCACTTAGCCAAATGAGAAACATATAGTAAATTCTATCTATTGCTTTTTTGGATGCAATGTTTTTTATTTGAATGAAAGTATAATTATGTAAACTTTGATTGTTCAGCGGTGTATGCTCAGCAGATTAGAAACTACTGTATAGCCAGAGGTAGAAGAAGTTACATGCAAGCAGAGCTAAAGGGAATCCTGGAACCTCCTTGTTAGTATAAAACTATATTTTCCCATTTTACGACAGCCGTGGACTTACAGTATCCTATTTCTTCTTGTTGTAATGAAACGCACCAGTTTCTGCATTTTAGTAACTGTCTTGAAATTTTGCAGATGTAATTATGTACCAGCAGTGCGCTGTTAACAAATTGTGGTAATCCATAGATGCCTGTTTGGGGACATCAGCATGTAGCTAGCATTATGAAATGCACCTGCAGTTTGATGTGGGCATATGATCCACATAAGAAGTGGTACTGAACTCTGGCAGAGAATTGTAGCCTTAAGCTTTTTAATTTTTTTCATGCATTCAAAAGTTTTCTTTTGTGGAATGTAGCAGGCTGTAAAGGCCAAGAAAAGCTGAGCCCAGCTTGACTGCTTCTAAATTGTCACAGTCTATTTCCAGAATGGGAGCTCAGATATAACAGTTTTTTAATGTTAATTTAAAACAAACTCTTGATTTGTCAGACATTAACATTAATAGGATTTCAATTTTGTAAGATTTATACAGAACTTTTTTAATGATGAGCTCTCAATTCAAATGTTAGTGAAACTATAGGGGTGTAGATATGCCATATGTGCTTTATGAGCTAATGGTCTCAGTCCGGGTAGACTGGAATCCAACCCACAAAACTTTTATCACAATTGCTAACCATTAGTTGTTCTCTTGGAAAGTGGCTAAAAACATGAAGAGTAATATATAACTGTCCTGATTTGAAGAAGGTTGTGAAACATTAGTGGGGCATAGTTTAGGAGTTTCTTTAGCCAGAGTTAGGCTTACCTTGTGAGTCATCTTGACAACCTCCAGTATCAAAGTTACACACTGAATCAGAAAACAAGTCTTGCTAGCACAGGTAGATTTTTTTCCCTTCAGCTTCATAAACAAACAAACAAACAAACAAACTTCACAGGATAAAATCTTGCCCAGAGAAAAATATGGAGCCATTTATTGGTTTTTTTCTTTGATAGTGCTTCAGTTGTGGCTTGCATAAGAGTAGATATCTGTTTGCCATCAACCTGTTGTTAATTAAACTGAAGCAATTACCCTTACTGTTTTCCAAGATTGACTGCTCAACATTTTAACAGATCACACAATGGCAAGGTTATTTATTTTTGATAAAATATTTTTTTTAGAATAGGTATTGAAGGGTATTTATAATGGAGTGGAACCAAGACACTATTAGACCAAGACACAATTTTTATCAGTTTTGTATTTCTATTGTTACCAGACAAACTGCAAGAAGTGCATCATATCTATTTCATGCTTTTCTATCACCTCGCCCAAATAAATATGTTTTTAGACGCATACGCATTACCATACTCTATTAATCACTTTTCCTTTATTTTCACAGCATTTGCTCGTTTTCCTGAGAAAATTTGAGCTCCACCTCCACTCTTCACAAGACAAAACGTAAAGTGTTTGTCGTGGGAGACTCCATCCTGAGGGGGATTGAGGGGGTAATTTGCTGCCCCGACCCCTTAGCCTGGGAAGTCTGCTGCTTCCCGGGAGCCTGCATCTGAGACATTGCGGAGAAGATCGCTAAACTCCTCCAGCCCACTGACCACTATCCCATGCTCCTTATCCATGTGGGCACCAGTGACACGGCTTGAAGTGCTCCCAGCCAAGTCATGAGGTGCTACAGGGATTTGGGAGCGGGGGCTCGAGGGTCTGGGGGCACAGGTGGTGTTTTCTTCGATCCTCCCTGTCTTGGGCTCTGGGCTTAGGAGGGAGAGGATGATCCAGGTAGTTAACCAAAAACTGTGGCGCTGGTGTCATCGGGAAGGCTTTGGCTTCCATGACCACAGTCTGCTCTTTGGTGAGAGAGGCAGCGAGCTGCTGGGAAGGGACGGCCTCCACCTCTCTCCCCTGGGGAGGAGGCTCCTCTCAGCCAGACTGGCTGACCTGTTCCACCAGGCTTTAAACTAAGTCCGCTGGGGTATGAGGGGACTACTTCCACTGCTGGCCCAGAGCAACCCTTGCAAAGCCAGCAGGCCAAGGCATTTAAGGGAACCCACCTCTGCCCCAGCCCTGGAACAATCTGTGGGCAAGGGAAGGGCCCCCAAGGGGATACTTGTGTGCCTATACACAAATGCCAGGAGCTTGGAGAATAAACAGGAGGTACTTATTCTACTAGCTATACCCTGTACAGACGGGATCAAGTGGACAAAAAGGGCGGAGGTGTAGCTCTATATCAAGGAAAGCTACGCATCCCTGCAAACCGACATTGGCACTCGTGGTGGATGACTTGAGACCCTCTGGGTTAAAATCCATGGGGAACATGGCACAGGGGATACTATGGTGGGAGTCTACTACAGACCCCCCCGCTACCCAAGGTCAAAACCGTGACCAGGAGTTTGCCAGGGAATTAGCTGAGGCCGTGTGCTACCAGTGCATGATTGTCATGGGAGACTTTAACTACCCAGACATCTTGTGTGAGGAGTGCTTAGCCAAATCCAAGAGGTCGCAAAGCTTTCTCTCATGTATTATTGACCTCTGTCTGATGCAGGAAGTCTACGGGCCAACAAGGTAAAGCGCAACCAGGGATGACCTAATCAGCAACCTAACAATTGAAGTGAAGCTGGGTGACAGTGACCATGAGCTGATCACCTTCACCATCTGCTGTAAAGCTGGAAAGTCAGTCAGTAATACAGAAGTCCTTGACTTCAGGAAAGCTGACTTTGACAAGCTAAGGAGACTTGTCAGTGAGGCCCTAAAGGGCCACAACCCAAAGGGGTGGGGAGTTCAGGACAAGTGGTTGCTCCTTAAAGGAGCAATCCTGGATGCACAAGCAAAGTCCAGCCTGTCTTGCAGGAAATGCAGCAAAAGGGCACAGCAGCCCCCTTGGCTCTCCAGGGAGCTGGTGGACCTCTTGCATCTTAAAAGGAAGACTTACAAAGGATGGAGGACTAGACCCACCACCAAGGAGGAATACTCTGCTCTGGTCCGGACCTGCAGGGAGCAAACCAGGAAAGCCAAGGCTGTGATGGAACTCCAGTTAGCTACAAATATCAAGGAAAATAAAAAGTCCTTTTTTAGATATGTGGGGAGCCGGAGGAAAAGCAAGGGCAACATTAGACCCCTGCTAAACTAGATGGGGCAACTGATGCCCATGAAAAAGCAAACTTGATAAATGGGTACTTTGTGTCAGTTTTTCATCTGTCTCGTGGGATGCTCCTGCCCACTGTGGGAGATTCTTTACCCTCCATCGAAGTTGACCTCATGAAGGAACACCTTGACAAGTTGGATACCTTCAAGTCAGCCAGCCATGACACTTTACACCCAAGGGTACTCAAGGAGCTGGCTAACATCATAGCTCAGCCCCTGGCATGCATCTTTGAGAACTCCTTGTGCTGTGGTGAAGTGTCTGAAGAGATTAAGAAGGCCAATGTTGTCCTAATCTTCAAGAAAGGGAGGAAAGTAGATCCGGCAAACTACAGGCCCATCAGCCTGACCTCTATCCTGGGGAAGGTCCTGGAAAAGATTAGCTGACGGCAGTATCCTGAGGGATACCCAGCATGGGTTTGTTGTGGGTAGGTCTTGCTTGATTAGTCTTATTTCCTTTTACGACCAGGTGACCTATCACCTGGACAAAGGGGAAGAGATTGATGTCGTAGATCTTAACTTTTTAAAAAAGCCTTCCATCTGGTATCCCATGATCATCTCTGGCAAAACTGGCTAACTGCAGCCTCAACCTCACCATGATCCACTGGGGAATTGGCTCCACGGTAGGACCCAGAGAGTGGTGGTCATCAGTGCGCGGTCACCAGTGGGATCCCTCAAGGCTCTGTCCTAGGGCCTATACTGTTGAACATTTTCATCAATGATGTGGACATTGGTGTCAGAAGCAGACTGGCCAAGTTTGCCAATGACACCAAACTCTGGGGTAAAGCATCCACACCTGAGGACAGGAGGGTGATCCAGGCAGATCTTGACAGGCTCATGAACTGGGTAGATGAGAACCTGATGATGTTCAACACCAAAAAATGCAATGTTCTCCACCTTGGGAGGAAAAACCTGCAGCATGCTTAAAGACTTGGCAATTCTACGCTGGTTAGCACTATGGATGAAAGGGACTTGTGGGGCATGGTTGACCACAAGATGAACATGAGCCTTCAATGCGATGCTGCGGCTAGTAAAGCGAGCAAAACGCTGGCTTGCATCCATAGATGCTTCTCAGGCAAATCCTGAGACATCGTTCTCCTGTTGTACTCGGCCTTAGTGAAGCCGCAGCTGGAGTACTGTGTCTGGTTTTCGGCTTCACAATTCAAAAAGGATGTGGAGAAGCTTGAGAGAGTGCAGAGGAGAGCCACGCGCATGATCAGAGGTCAGGAAAACAGACCTTATGATGAGAGGCTGGGAGCCATGGGACTTTTCAGCCTGGAAAAGTGCAGGCTCAGGAGTGATCTGGTGGCCACCTATAAGTTTATCGGGGGTGCTCATCAGGATCTGGGGGAACCTCTGTTCACCAGAGTGCCTCAAGGGATGACCAGATCAAATGGTCACAAAATCTGCCGCGACGGATTCAGGCTGGACATAAGGAAGAACTTCTTTACTGTCCGAGCCCCCAAGCTTTGGAATAGATTGCCGCCAGAGGCGGTTCAAGCACCCACTTTGAACGCCTTCAAGATACATTTGCATGCTTATCTTGCTGGGATCCTATGATCCCTGCTGACTTCCTGCCCATGGGGCAGGGGGCTGGACTCAATGATCCTCTGGGGTTCCTTCCAGCCCAAATGTCTATGAAATCTATGAAATTTGGCCATACTAAACAAAAGTCGTTGCAGACAACACATGGATGCAGAAACTCATTGATTTCAGTGCAGCTGTAAGTTCTATGCTGTTGTATCAGTTTGCAGAATTGAAGCTTCATTCAAGTCACTTTATGGCAATGATATTGGACCAAATCGAAGTAATCTTTGCTAAAGTGATTTGCAAAAGGCTGCAACAGAGAGAATTGTCAGACCTGAGTCTAGACCTCAGGACCTTATGTAGTTTATTGTTGCTTAAAGGTCTTGAGGCACTCACATTTTTGGTGCTCTTCCTCATCCACACTCCTGCTCTTCCCATATTTTTTACTGTCCATGGCCTCCTATCTCTCCTGGAAATGCAGCAAAACAGCCAGACAGATTGATATCCCATTACTGTTGTGGGCTGCTCCTGTTAATATATGAATAATGTGTTTGTGTTGAATATAATTAAATGCCCCCAAACTATATTAAACAAATGTCTTGGAATCTGAGTGAAACCCACAAAGTCTAGGAATTCAGGAGTAAGGTTTCTTATCGTTAAATCAGCAGCCATGACCCCAAAGTGACCATATTGCATTCTGTATTAGTGCCAAGCAATCTTCCCATGTCCTTCATAGACTCCACAGATGCAAAAAATGTAGCAGGGAGGCATTTCTGAATATTAAGGAGTTTAAGCAAAACATTGAAGGTTATACTTATCATATGCATGCTTTATTTTTAAGCTTTAATGGGTGTTTTAACAACAAACGCTGTCATGTAAAATATACTATAACAGTTCTGTTCCATTTCTACCACCTCTGTTGTAAATGTTCTTTGGGTGCCATTATTATGTCAATGGAAATGCAACAAGTACTATGTTATGATCTCTGTTGAAAGGATGTGTAAACATGGATGAGATGCTCACCTTATCCATGAACATGGTAGAATGTAAGATTCCTCTGGAGCTGCTGAAGAATAACCTGTTTCAATACATACTTAAGGGGTCCTTAGCCTGCTTGTTATTAGCTGTATATGCTGTAAAATCTCCTGTGGAGGCATTGTGCTATTTTGTATCGGTTCATGTGTTAAGAGCCTGTAGTATTGCTCACTCTGTTGCTCACACGCTCTATTTTTCCTAGGATCATAGGGAAAGTAGGACTGGGAGGGGCTTCATGAGGTATTCTGTTCCAGCCCCCTGCTCAAGGCAAGGTCATCCCTAACCTAACCATCTGAGTCAAGTGTCTGCCTGATCTTTCTTAAAATTTACTGGGATGGAAATTCCATAGCTTCTCTAAGTATGAAAGTTTAATTATTCTCATAGTCAGAAAGTTCTTCCTAATCACAGTATTGTAGAAAATGTTGGCGGAGACCTCAGGAGGTCATCTAGTCCAACCCCCTGCTCAAGGCATCCCCAACCAGATCTTCCCAGTCAAGGCTTTGTTTACCTGGGTCTTAACAGCCTCCAAGGATGGAGATTCCACAACTTCTCTGGGTAGCCTGTTTCAGTGCTTTACTACCCGTCTAGTGAGAGAGATTTTTCCTAATATCCAACCTTAACTTCCCTTGCAGCAACTTGAGATTATTACTCCTAGTTCTATTATCTGCCACCCCTGTGAATAGTCTAGCGCCATCTTCTTTGCAGCCACCCATCAGGTACTCGAAGGATGCTATTAAATCTCCTCTGTTTTTTCTTCTTTTCTCTAAGCTAATTTCCCTCAGCTTTTCCTCATAAGTTGTGTGCTTTAGCTGCTAACTATTTTTGTTAGTCTCCAATTTGTCCACATTGGAGTGGGGGGGCCCAAAACCAAATACAGTACTTCAGATATAGCCTCACCAGTGCCAAATAGAGGGAAATAACCACTTCCCCTGATCTCCTGGCAACACTTCTACTAATGCAGTTCAGTATGCTGCTAGCCTTCCTGGCAACAAGGGCACACTGTTGGCTCATATTCAGCTTATTGTTCACTATAGCCCTCAGGTCCTTTTCTGCAGAGCTGCTGCTTTGTCAGTCAGTCCCCAGTCTATACCAGTGCATGGGTTTGTTAATCTCCCAATTACATTTCTCTGCTGCAGTTTGAGGCCTTGTTCTAAGTCCTTGTCCACAACAGTAACAGAAAATAGTCTGTCTCTTTCGTCTTTATTATTGTTGTTCAGGTATTTGATGACTGTTAACAAATCCCCCACCCCAGTCTATTTTCTAGACAAAATAACAACCCTGGTTCTTTAAGCCTTTTCTCACAAGTCATGTTTTCCAGGCCTGTAGTCATTTTTCTTGTTTTGTGCTGCACTCTTTCCAACCTGTCCACATCCTTCTTAAAGCCTGGGGCCCAAAACTGGGGACACACTCTGGGTGAGGCCTCACCAGTGCTGAATAGAGCAGATTTGCAGAATCTGTTTATATAACCCAGTATGTTGTTGGACTTTTTCGCAACCAGAGCATGCTGCTAGTTTATATTGAAGTTAAGCCCCCACTTTGCATACTATAGACATTGAACAATAAACTGGTTAATTGTGCAATTACCTTGAGACCAGTTACATGTGCAAAGTGGTTATCACGCCATAAAAAACTCCGACCAGCTGTAAAGTTAGATGTCAAAAATGTGCACTAGCTTTATGGCTGGTTGCTGTCGAGCTTTAATTTGTATATGTAGCAAGGGTCTCCTCTGGTGCTGAGAGCCCCATCAGCTGATGGAGCTTCCAGTCACAGGAGTGCATCATGCCAGCCAGGGCTTGGAGTCCTCCAGCTGAGGGGGCTCTCAGCCCAGCAGCTTGGTCCTGGCAGCACCCAGCAGCTGCTGAGACCCACAGTCCCTTAGCCGCTGACACAGGGGCCTTCCTGTGCCAGGACCATGTCCATTCTCCTAGCAATGTGGACATGTAGGCCATTTTCCAAACCTATTACACTGAGTATAACTGATAGTGATTAATATTTTAAAATAAATTCTAAAATACAGGGGGCTATTGTTAAACTACTAAAAGGTATGTTAAAGGAAGAATTATTTTATACATCAATTTCAAGGAAGTTACAAGACTAAATTTTAATATGTTGGCATATAAAATCTATTCTAGTCTTCCTTTATTCCACAAAGGCCTCTGTTTAAGGTTCAGCTGATTGTTTATTGGGTACTACAGTGATGTGGGGGGGGGAGATGCACCCCATAGACTACATTCTCTTTGACTTAATTTACAAAAAAAATTGAAAGACAAACCTTTGAACCAAGATCCATGTTAAGTGATTAGGGTTTTGTATGGCCTCTGACACTATAGTATCAGAGTACATCATAATATTTATTGCATTGATCTTAGGATCCCTGCATGATCATCATAATTTTATTAATTTTTCCCTCCAAATAGAGAATTCCAGATCTATTAGGTGGCTTCCTCAAGGCTGCTTAGGACCAGGGAATTGAACCTTGACCTCTAAAGTCCTAAACTAATGTCCTAACTGTTTGACCCTCTTCTCATTTCTCAGAAGCAGACACATGGATCCCACTGAAACAGATGAATAAGCCTAAATGAATAAGTCCACTGCCAGAATATTGCCCAAAATAGCAAGATTGCTGTGGAGTGAAAGAAAAAGGGCTCTGTTAAGGCTGGGCTGATGATTTGGGCCATAGTACTTATTGTTTGGCATGTTTGCAATCTGCCGAGCACCTGTGAAAAGCTTTTCAGATTCAGCTAGTTTAAGAACCCAGGACATTTTAATGTTTGTGGACAATTTGTGTACAGTTTCAAATACTATATTATGGTGTTTTGATTACAAAAAGAACCAAGCCTATTAAATGGAATAAGACCGTGCAACATTTTTAACAGAGACGTTTTTGCTTATACCAGAAAATTTGAAATACTGAACTGCTAAACTTCCCCAGCCCAGATTGGAATATAAAATGGTTAGTCAATCTTTCTTGTATGTATCTAATGAAGCTCACTTCTTGTAGACATTGTATTTCAGGTTTCAGCCCAAATAAGTTTTTATGGGTAACCTTGTAACTACCTAAAAAATGAAAAAACCTAAGTAGGTTTGTAATGGAAATGCTGATCAGCTTTGGTAAAGCAGCACTAGCAGGTGACATAGGTTCACATTGTGTATGTGCAGGTGTGTGTGTATTAATACAAAACAAACATCAACATGATGCTGTAACATGAAAAGTGACAAAGCTTTAACAGGTTGATGCAAAGCACGGTAGAGGTGGGGGTGTGTACGCACATATAAAAATCTCTTCCAGTGTAGCAGGAATGCAATTTTCTAATGCCTTCTTTTCTTTTTTGCAGTACAATTAATTATATAGTTCATTAATTAATGAACATATTAGAGAGACACCATTACTGATCAGCAGAGACCTGATATATTACTGAGTCAATAAACTATTGAACATGAAACAGGACCTTTCAGTAGAATTTTTTCCTTGTAACCCACAAACACATATATTATTCTTGCATACTCAGCACTTCTTTGGTGCCTTTTATATTTCATATTACTAATTCTTTTAATCACTGATATATACAGCTATGTTTTACAACCTAGCTAATGAGTAATTGTACAGCTGACATTGGGAGTGAGACCCTGAAGTGTCAGGCATAATAGAGTAGCTTATTTTTTCCAACCAGGTTTTTAAGAGTCAAAGGTAGTAAAAGAGCAGACAAGATGGGAGAGAGAAAACTCCTGCACCAGAAAGTGAACAGAGAAATGCAAATTTTATTTGAGTCAGTGAACCATAAATGTATTTAAATTGCTGTCTGATGCAAGTAAATAAATAAAGCTTTGAAAATAGCCTGAACTCTTCTCATTGTCAGCAAACAAAGAGTTTAACTTAGCCATTCTAATGTGTAATGTAATTTTTTCGTACGGATTCAGTGTTTTCAGTAAGAGGAAGGTAATTCCTGTTACATACAGATATAGCAGCTTTTTAAGTGGAGGAGTCA
Organism: Crocodylus porosus; assembly: GCF_001723895.1. Lineage (NCBI taxonomy): Eukaryota > Metazoa > Chordata > Crocodylia > Crocodylidae > Crocodylus > Crocodylus porosus. The sequence goes on from NW_017728950.1 coordinate 50,225,177, forward strand.
AGGAAAGGTTTGTAAGGCAACATCATTCATAAAACTCCAGTGTATCTGCAGTCACAAGTATCAAACTCCCTTCCCCCACCTAGCCCCCAAGTAATCATTGATTGCATCTAAATCTGTAGAGATATCTTTTCCTGGCAGCTCTGGTAGTTACAGTAGACTGTTAATCTGCGAATGATCAGAATAAGTTATTTCCATCTCAGAAATCTCCATGCAAATTACACCTAAATGCATGCCATAAATTTATTTTGAAGAGCACAGATCATATGCAGTGCTGTTTAAAAACATAGGTTAAAAAAAGTCTAATTCAATTGATGCTGCCTTTCTTAGATGGGGTTTTTTGTCTCCTCAAGTAAAGCTATGTTTTGTTTGTTTCAGATGAGAGTTTTCAGGTAGGTGTACTGTTAATCCATATTTTAATTTTTTAACCTGTGTTCTATCTTTACATCTTTAACTTTCTTTAATGACTTTGTTTTTTTAAATAGAAAAAGAGGTCAACATTAATGTTTGTTAAATATATAGGACTAAAAGGGGAAGGGCTGTATCTGGAGAGCTGGGAGAAGTGACGGATGCAAGGGAAAGTTTCAGTCTGTCTCGTGAGCCAGTACTGTGCTGTGTACTTTTTGTCATTTTATTGATTCTTTGGAAATGCATCAAACCAGTAGCTTCTTTCTGATACTTAACTGAATTAGGCCTTGTGTGAATCCCAACAGGGACACACAACCTTTAGGTGAAGTAGGAAAAAGGAAATCTGACTTTAGGTATATTTTTGTGTACAAGTTTCACTTATAGTTTTAACGGGTCTGACATGCTACTATGGGAGGACACAATTAGCAGCATTTTCCTTCAGGTACTTGATCTGCTAAAGCATGAAATTTGTGGAACATCTACATAATCCTCACTATTCCCCCCACTTCCCCTTAAAGAGAAATGGAGACTTTGATCTGTATTCTTTTAAAGAATTTCTTAATTTACTCTATGGAACAACAGAATACATTACTGCTAAATGAAACTTTTAATTAAAATTACCCGGTGATATAGATATATTTTGTTAAAGAAAATTAAGCATAACTTTAGAAAATGGGCACAGCTTTAGGGTTTAAGAAATTTCCCACCTCTTCTTCCCATATCTCTCTATTAAAATCCCAGCTAGTCTATGGAAATATGTATATTTTTAAAATTTTTAATCTGATAAGACATTTATGTTTACATTTCTTTTTCCAGGCCATCCGCTGTACACTGGTAAATTGCACATGTGAATGTTTTCAGCCAGGGAAGATTAACCTGAGAACCTGTGATCAGTGTAAACATGGCTGGGTGGCCCATGGTAAGAAGTGTCTATCATTTTCTTATCCTCTTTTAATATTCATCGCCTTCATTTTTTTTTTTCAAAATGTAGACATTTTGAGCAGTAGCCACAACTATTTCTATTGATCTATATAGGTATGTACTTTTAAACTTTTTTTTACAGTCTCGAATGGAAAGGAGAACATCATTTGCATTGGCTATGGTTTTTACTGCCAGTGGAAGCAAAAAGTTGGTTAACAGCCTATGCATAGCTCAGAAAATTTATTGTAGCCTCCAAGAAATAATGCTGTGCTTGCAGCTGTCAGTAGAAGGGCAAGAAGTTTATAATATGGTTGCACAGTGGAGTGCATGTTACACTTAAACATCAGCCAGTAAGTCAGAGTCTGATGGAAATTCAAACATAACACCACCAGACTTTCGGAGCAGGGTCAGCAGAATGAAACCACTGTATCCTATTTGGCTGAGTGAAAGGCTGGATGGCAGTTTACTCGCAGAGTATGGTCTATCAGCTGAACTTCTTTTTAAAGTAGCTGAAGAATGGGAGGGGAGGAACTAATATTGTTGGCTCTTCTCTAAATATGTGTTCTAAATATACACCGATTGGTTGGGGGCTAGATTCTTTTTTTTCCACCAGTCAGTCACAAATCCACCATATATGCATCTCGATCTCATCCAATATACTTTCAGCAAATACAACTAGAAGACAAATACTACGGGGACAATATGTTCTGAAATGGTTTCTTGAATAACAGGAAAAAAGAGAGAATGGTTGTATTTGCAGAAGAAATTTGTGTCTGAAGTTTCTCCTCACAGTCCAGGCTATTGGCCCCTAAGCAAGCATACTCTTCATTCCCCGTGTTTTGCCAAACATTCAGCGGGTTGTAGTTTATACATTTTATTTTATTGCACTTAGATCCAAGGGGAAAGCCTGGTACCTCCTTCCTGAAAATGTTCTTAGTTCCTGTTTGTGTAGGTACACATATGTACTGAAGCTTGGCACATTTCCACATTTAATGAAGCCGAAAGGCTGGCACTGCCTAGGAAACTTTTGAAGTGTGCCCACTGATGGAAATGGTGCACTTTTAAAGCATTCAGGTCCAGACACAATTCCAAATTACTTTGCAATGAATGGGCAAGTGTGCTGGTGGTATCCAACATAACACAAAGTCAAGCAAATGATTTAATTAGCATATTCATGATGTACTCTATTCCTTGGACATGGGACAGTTCTGTTTCCCTTAATTTCAGACAGGATGTTTGCACTCAGTGGGTAACCAAACCCATTCACATTCTTAAGTGGCTTTCAACGCTCATTTAGTCTTTAGAGCAGGAGGAGCATGGAGGGGTTCGGTGTCAAGAGGGGCAGCAGGACCCTGCCTGTTTCTTTGTCCATTGTCTTCTATGATGAATATTTGAAAAAAGTATCCAACTGGATGGGATCTGTTTTGGATTTCATTAGCTCTGGCTTTGTTCTTAAACAAGAGCTCCACACAAATTTTCATGTTTTATTCTGAAACCAAAACTACACAAGGTACTTTTCTCTAGTAAGGTAGATGGGTTTGACTGAAAATTGTAACACTAAATACAGCTTGAGACTGCCATCATTCTTTTAATACAAATGGCTGAGTCAGATATTAAATCCAAAGTAGTAGATTGCAAATGTGACTGGTACAACCATTGGGTACATCTACCTGTAGCCATATTTCAGTGCTTAAAATTTCAAATAGAGAAGCTGAGTATATATATTAACAAAAACATGTTTTACTACTGGAAATTTACAGAGCCATCTGATTTTCTTTTAGCCCCTTTTGACTAGATTTCAGCCAGTATGTTTACATTTATGGCAGATGAAGACTAGTCAGATGTATGTTTCATATACACACTCAGAGCATGGGCTTATAAATTAGTTCCTGAAGACTGTGACAAGTCTGCTTGAGTTGTTGACCTTAGCTGCTTTCCAAAATTCTGAGAGAGACGACATTCAGGAGACTGATTAATTCATTATGCTGTAGCACCTGGATTTCAGAATCGGAGAGTCAGATTACCGTTCAGAAATGACTTCCTTTAAACACTGTACTTTTAGAAATCATTCATTGAATGCAAATAGTGGATCCTACTCTCTTAATAAGAGTGTTTCTGACCTTTTTTTTTTAATGAATTTCAATTCACATTCAGTGTTTTACTGAATACTATTCAATTGCCTGTCAAGAATGACCGGGGCAGGGGGGAGAAGGGGGCTGGGATGGAGTGCCACCACCTAACACCCCATGCTGCCACTGTTCTGCCTCTTGCAGGGAGTGGGGTGGGAGAATCGAGGACAGCGCTGTTGGCCGCGGCTCCCCCACCCCTATCCGGTCCTCGGCGCGACTTGCAGGTAGTGGGGTGGGGGAGCTAAGGCGCTCCGGTCCTTGGTGCCATTTGCAGGACTTGGGGTGGGGGAGTGGAGGTGCAGAATCATGGTGGTGCTCCCCTATGCTTGGAGCATTCTGATTGACTGTTTCCATCAGCCAATCAGAGTGAAAATAAAGCATTACAGACCGACAGACAGACTTAGGCTTTTATAATATTAAAATAATTATCAAAGAACAGGTGTTTTCATTAGGAAGTACCATGCTTATCCAACTTTGATAACCTAGTATTATAATTAACTGGGTGGATCAAAAAAAACCCTCGGCAGCAATCTTCTCATGTTTTCACTGACTGATCCATGCAGAGTTCATGCATGCTAATAACTACCCATTTAAAATGTTGAAATTCTTGACCTGAGAGGGAAAGGGCATGCAGCCATCATAGCATTTCACATAGTAACTGCTGATCTGGTGTTTTGGGGGTTTTGTCCTGTTTCCATTGTCTTCTGGTTTTCTTTCCTCATCTAAAATGAGCGTCATACTTCTTAAAAGGAAAGGTTTCCTAAAAGTTCATTTCTTTTCTGTTTAGAGGGGCCAAAAGTAGGATGTCAGTATAAGAACAGATTCACCAAATGGGGTCATTTGTGGCATAATAAATGGTTCTGTTGGCAAAAGTTCAGTTTATCAAATTTTAACCCTGTACCCTTGTGCTATAGTGGTAGTCCTACCATCAGTGTTTTTAAGACTGAAGCCAAAAGCTGCCTAGAGTAGTGCAGCCTTCACTAGTACTTAAAGGGGAATTGGTTGTTTCTATTGAGTATCTTGGTGTTTTAAAGAGTTAAGAGAAGTGGACTGTTTTAATTTGCTTCCAACTGAATCTTGGCGTACATGTTATCAGCTTGGATGGAGATACATTTTCTAAAACAAACAAAAAAAAGGTTTAAATTGGATAAGCCATTTCCTGAGTCTAAAGTAGTCAAATAGGCCATTTAAAAAAAAAAGGGTTTTAAGACTTTGTATGATCCATAAGGTGACACCATACCAATCTTAATATTGAAATGTATTAAAAGCTACAACATGTTCTGATCAGTTGCATAAGTAATGATTACTGTGATCAAGGATTGTTGGTTTCAGCCCCTACATTGTACCAGTCTTGAACTGGCTTTGGCATGGTGTGGGACTGGAAGTGACAATCATATGATTTTTGGTCCTGGCCCTGGCATGACACCAGAGCCAGTTAAAGACTCCAATGGCGTATGGTGGCTGGGACTGATGATCAGTTGATTGTTGGTTCTATACCAGAGCTGGTTTCAGGCTTGTTTGGCTAAGAACACATCTGCATAGTCTGTTTAAAAAAAAAAAAAAAAAAAAAAGCTTGAGCCATCTGTAAAATCTCTAAACAGTTTGAGCTGATTGAAGCTCTGTGGTCACAGTGTTGCTGCACAAAGCAGCTGTGTGAAATGTTGAAAGACGGGTAGAGGGCAGCAGTGTTACATGGTGTCCAATGTTCCCTTTAAGGAGCAGCGGTCCATGAGCGCGCCGCCTCGGTCCAGCATGGGACACTTACCGAAGGGGGCTGGGGCCAGGGGCTGGGGCCGGCGGCTGGAGCTCAGAGCTGGGGGCCAGGGACCAGGGCCTGAGGCCAGGAGCTGGAACTGGGAGCTGGGGGCCAGGGGCTGGACCTGGAGCCTGGCATGGGCTCTGGGGAAGTGCTCCACTCCTCCACATCAGGGCCAGGGAGTGGAGCACTTCTGCAGAACTGGCAGAACCCATGCCAGCCCCCACCCCCCCAGCCTCCATCACTGCTTTACCTCACCTCAGGGAGCAGCTGCTGCCTGCCCCAGTGAGGCTCCACTGGCTCTGGGACACTGCACCGCTCCCCCAGCCCTGATGTCATGTGCCTCCTTGCTCCCCGAGGTGATATGGGGGAGCAGAACAGTGTCCTGGAGCTGGCAGAGCCTCACTGGGGGAGGCAGCAGCTCCTTCCTGAGGTGAGGCAAGGCAGGGATGGAGGCTGGGGTGAGCTCTGCCAGCTCTGGAGAAGTACTGCACTTCCCAGCCCTGATGTGGGCTCCATAGAAGCGCTCCACTCCCCCACGCCAGGCTCCCGCCCCAGCTTCTCCTGGTGCGTGGCCTTGAAAAGGCTGTACACGGCCACGCTTCTGGTTGTGTGCAGCTGCGCACGCGCGCACCTTAGAGGGAACCTTGATGGTGTCCCATCAGGAATGTTGCACCCTGCAGAGAGTCTTTTCTTAGTGCTTTGAAGACCCCTCTCCCCTCAACATGTGCTGCTGCTGCTGTTGCATCTCCTTGGCTGTCTGTAATACTGCTGGGTTATGGGTAGGCTTTTCTGGAGGGTCTGTACCTGGACAGAGGGAGCAAGACTGTCAGAGGTAAGGCTAGAGAGTGGGGAGGGGGGTGGCATGGTGCAGCATAGGGCCAGGGGCTTCAAGGGGTGGGCATGAGTATGGAACCTTTGTTCGGGCAGCATAGTGTAAAACCAGTACTGCAGTCAAACAGTGTTGCCAACCCAACAAAACTTTTTTCTTTTACTGCAAGCTTCTAATTGCCAGCCAAACTTTTTTTACTATGGATGGTGTTAAACCCCTATATTTGAACCCAACCCTTTTACTGGGGCCTGGTAATAGGGCAGGGCCAGGCAGAAGTGAAATTTACATGATGTAAAATATATATTAGTAAAAATATTAAGTACAAAAAACTGGTTGTCAGTAAGAAGTTTACAGATTGTTAGTAAACAAACAAACAAACAAAACCCCCAAAAAACCTCTTGGGTTGGCAACCCAGCCCCTTTACCACATCAGTCTTGAACCATGTCTAGTGCAGTGCTGGGGCTGGGACTGACAGCTAATTTTTCAGTCGCAACCCTGGGACCGCATTGGACTCTTCAGCTGGCTCTGGTGCAGTCCTGGGGGACTGACAATTACCAAAAATCAGGTAATTGTCAGTCCCAAATCAAGCATTTCACTGAAGCCAAATCTAGATTCCAGTGCTGTGCAGCGGATGAGACTGATAATCAGCCAATTTTTGCTTTCATCCATGCTCTGCACTGGATCCAGTTCATCTCTCATGTAGTCATGGGTCACAGTCAGTGGACTGTGAGATGCAGCCCTAGGTCATAATTGTCGTATTATCTCCATGGAGCAGTTTATTAAGTCTCCTGTTAGCTTAAAGGTGTTACTTACTATGATCTGGAGAAACTCCTTGCTCAAAAAGGCATAACTTTGGTCCAATATGATATGAATACAGGCAACCCCCGCTTAGCGCTCTTAAATGTATCCTGAAAAACCAAGTGTTAAGTGAAACCAAAAGTATTTGATGACCCAAGATGGTGACTGCAACTGTTTTTAATGACCCAAGATGGTGACCATGAGTGTTATAACAAAACTCGCTGAGCACTAAGTGAAATCAGGTATCAATTTCAAATGAGCGTTATAGCAAAATAGCGCTAAGTGAAACAGTTTTAAGTGGGGGTTGCCTGTACATTTAGTCCATGTTATCCTGCTGGCATGCGCAAATGTTGGCATTGTAAGTGCATTTAACGTGTGCTAAGTGTCCTGTGTGATATGACCCTAAGTTATGCTTTCATCTTGCAGGTAAGTTGGTTATATACAGTAAATTTTTGTATAATATACATGCTAACTTGCAGTAATCAAAATGGTGACCCGTTCCCCCCCTCCCCACAGTTGAGTAATAGAGACTGTTTTCATAAGCTCATATGTGTGATATGACTACAACTATTTTATCCATTCAGAATGGTTGAGCAGTCATTTATGTAGGTAATTTATAAAATTGTGCTGGGAGAGAGCAAAAAAGGAAAAGGTAAAAAAGTTACTGCCTTAATCAGGTTCTACCTTGCCCATCTTTTTTTTTTTTTTTAATTCAATTATCAGGGAGATTTAGGACTTCAAATGTGAGCAACATGAACAAAAGTGAGTGGGCTTTGGAAAGACAACATGTTAACTGTGTGCCCCTGCCCAGCCCATTTTGATTGATGATGTAGGGGTAATATCATAAAGAACAGATGACCAGCTACCAAGGAGCAGAAACACTGGTATAGTTTATACTGATGTAGTTTTACCCTTAATTTTTCCAAGGATTAACATAACACTATACCAGATTCTAATATACTGTGTCAGCAAAAAGCTATCTGTCTTGAGTCTACTTGTTTTTACTTGTGCGTGTCATCCCTCACATGTTGTGTCCAGTCTATATTAAAAATTGTTGAGTATTACATATTTGTCAAAAACTCGTTAAGTGCAAGAAATACAGAACATTTAGTCAGTTACTTAGGGCTTTTTCCTATAAGAATGTATATAAAGAAATATCTCTACTTAGTTCTCCTTGGGCACGTCCACAGATGCAAGCATGTGCACTTGCAGCAGCTCAAATAGAAGTGGTGCATATTTGAACTGGGACTTTTTGCCTCAGCGCATGTGCTTGGACATGCACTTTGTTGAGGAGAAGATTGTGCCACTTGGGGCAAATTGTGCCATGTGGTTCCTCCCAGATCTGCAGCCAGAGGGAGCTAGAGCCCAGGGCCAGCACCTGTGCTGTTCCCAGCAGTATAAAAAGCTGCCCTGGCAAGTAGCTCAGGGCTACTCACTCTCAGGAGCTTCTGGGGCCCAGCCAGTTGATACTCGGGTACACTACCCCTTGTGCCAGCTGGACTGCTGAAGCAGCCTTGAGAGTTCCCTGCACCCTTTACCCACTGCAGTAGTCTGGCAGTGTGGGGTGCTGCCTGGCTGTGACCTGCTGCATACCTGCCAGACCTAGATGGGGACTGCACAGCCAGTAGAGGTATCTGCCTCTCTGGGCCAGCTGCCAGTAGGCTGTAGCTGCAGAGTTGGCCTCTGTGTGGCCCTGTGTGCCCTTGCCCAGCCATCTGGGCAGCTATCACCCAGAAGATGTTCTGGGCATGGTGGCCTGTTTTGAACTGTCAAAGCATGTCCTCCTGGCCCCATTTGGCCAGGAGGTCAGCTGGGTCCAAGGTGCCAGCTCTGAGCAGGCAGAGTTCTGCCACTGGCCTACCTAGCAGGAATTCCGGTGTTCTCTGTTGGAAAACTGAAAAATCCCTGATTTAAAAAACAAAAACAAACAAACAAAAAATCTGAATGTTACTCTGTAAAATACCCTGAAATCCATGTTCCTCCACAATTAAAACAAAAGACCACTATACACAGGGAGGGAGAGAGTGAGATGAGACAGCAATCAGTTGGGCAATATTTTATCGATATATCTACAGTGTTAAAGCAATGTTGCAGCCTACCGGTGTCACTATCATCATAATAAAGTGAACTCTAAATGCATGTTTCATGAATTCATGAAACATGAATATATATTTTGCTGTCCCCCCACAAGGGCTGTGGCCCCCAGACAAGGACTATGGCCCCCCAACAGGGGCTGTAGCCCTCACACAAGGGCCAAATGGCCCCTACAGAGGCTGCACCCCCCCCCCTGCAAGGCCCACATGCCCCACCCCAGCCCCTCCGATTGCTGCCCCCAAAGGGGTTTGAGATGGGTCAAGAGGCATGTGCGCGCTTGTCTGGATGCGTCCCTTGTGAGGAAAGGCCAAAAATTAGTTTCATGTCTTTCAGCATGCTCTGGATTGGGTGTAACTACTATCATATTTCATTCATTTATTTAATGTTTATCTAAGATAAAATCCAAACTACTCTTCTACCTAAAATCAGTAGTTACATCTCATTTTCACCTGAAGACATCATCCCCTCCTTCCTTTTTTTTAAATTTTGCTCATTTACCATTAGCTTATGCTTTAAAAGAAAGTTTCCAAATAAATGAATAAACAAACAAACAAATAAATAGACAGCACTGTATTTAGCAAGCAAAATGAGCAGTATTTATACTTTTTCCTTCAGACTTCCTTCATTTTCTTTCAAAAACAAAAACACAAAACCCCACATATGTGTAAGTAGGTCAGACAGTCTTATTACAAATTATGGGCAAGAGTGACTTGTTTCAATATAGGAGTATCACTGAGATCTCTTGGTGAAAGTAGGGAGTCCAGGTCCAAATTTTTTTGGTCCCCTTAGCTTCATCCCTGCAAATATATGCTTAGAAAAGCATTTGGCATTTTGCTTCAGTTTCCAGCTCTGCTCATGACTGACTTCATTATTTTGATCAGCTTACTTCCACATGCCCCAAATCTCCAGTCCTTGGGACATACAAACAGTTCACTATGCATCAGCTGCTCTGCAATGACTGCTCATATGTGCGTGCTCTTACCCTATGATAAGTAGAAACTAAACCACAGGAGGTAACATCTCCATTAAAGAGGGGGAAATTATCCCAGTTTAGCTTCTATTTACCATGGGGTCAAGAACGTGTACACAGCAATCACCAGGGAGCATCTGACACATTGTAAAACTCCACTCCCTTTTACCCTTTGGTAGGTTGTCCATATGTCCATACTCTCAGAGAGTATAATACTGCTTTCATTGGTGTGATTAGTCTCAATTTAGTGCAAATAATTTTGAGATATTTAGATTGAAGGTGCTGTACTAGTGCACTGTATAATTATTATCCTCCTATGTTCGTTTTCATGATTTAAGTTACCTTCAGGTTATCTTGAAGTTACAAATAAGGCCCCTTTTAGGCATGGAGTACCTTGTGTAGGTTTGACAGTTGATCCTTCTGTATAGAGAATTCAAGAAGGAGGCAATGTGCTTTATTTGTACTTAAACATCTTGGGGCTTTAAAACTAGAAAGTATAAGGTAAAATACTAGTGATTAGTGTAAAGAAGACTAGTGATTAGTGTAACAACTAGTGATTAGTGTAAAGGCAAGTGATTAGTGTAAAGATTAGTGACTAGTGTAAAGAAGAGGAGACTGAGAAGGGACTTAATAGCAGCCTTCAACTGCCTGAAGGGGTTTCAAAAGAGGATGGAGCTAGACTGTTCTTGGTGGTGGCAGAGGATAGAACAAGGAGACTGTCTCAAGTTGCAGCAAGGGAAGTTTAGGTTAGAGATTAGGAAGAATTGTCTCACTAGGAGGGTAGTAAAACACTGAAACAGGTTACCCAGAGAGGTAGTGGACTCTCCATGCTTGGAGGTTTTCAAAACTCACCTACACAGAGCTTTGGCTGGGATGATCTAGTTGGGGATGGTCCTGCTTTGAGCAGGGGGTCAGACCTCTTGAGATCCCTTCCAGCTCTAACTTTCTATGATTATGTAAGTGAGGCATAAGAAGGAAAATTTTGCTATCATGGGAAGTTCTTTTTTTAATGAACAGTAGCTCCTTTTGGAAAGAGAACAGTGAGATTTTTGAGCATGTTCTTGAGTGTATTGGTTGTGTGCAGGCCGAAGATATGACTTTAGTCTTTGAATGAGCAGGAGAATAATTGGAAGTGACTGCTGGGTTTCAGGAGTCACTGGACTGCTACTGGGAAACCTCCACACATGAATTCCTAGGAGTGCTTGGGTGACACCAGTTGTAGCACTTCTGTAACAAGCACTCACTAGAGTTTTGATGACTGAAACTCATTCTTGTCTCTTGAAACACCTATGCAGATGCACACAAACTGCTGTGATGTGCTAACCACTTCATCATTTTATTACATTTTATTACATCATAAATTTTTATATCTTGCTAACGATCCTACAGGAACTGTAATTGTTTATAGGAACATCTTAATTAACTAGAGTTCACCAGGTTAAACAGAACACAAATTGAAAGAGATATAAACAAAACAAACTCTACTACTCCATTCAACGTAGCTCGGTGAGGTTAAAAATGGGAGAAAGATTTGACTGCAAGAATGAAAAGTTCGTATTGTTTTTGGGTGTTATACAGTACCAATAATACCTTGAGTAACTTAACCTCTGCTTTCTGTATTGTTGCTGTGAAAATCATTGGATGGGAAAACCATAGTGTTACTTTAACTCAGTAGAAAGAACTGTGACTCATCCAGTAGTGTTATAAGGAACCTTGTTTCAGATTAATTTAGCAGACCCCCAATGTTACTTTATTATCCCATTCCCATCTGGATTTCAGAAATAGAAAATGTGTGATGGAAAGCGTACACTTAAAATCCTAGAAGATTTCTCTAATTACATTCTAATTGATTACAGACAAATTTGCTGAAGTATATTTAACAGGAGCTATGTGAAAATGGTCACAGTTACATGAACTTTATGGCAATCACCCACAAGTGTCTTGTTTAGTTGCTGTGGGAGGCAGAAAGACTGATATTATAAAGGGCAGTGCTAGCCACATGGCCTGAAATCACAAGGGGCTGAATGTCTTCAGTTTTAACTAACATCAGGACAGTAGGGTTTCAGGGGAAGTTAAAAGCATTTGGCACGTTGAGAGGCATTATGGACTTTGGAAGACGAGACTTTCTGAGTATGTCTGCACTCTGTCCTCAGTGGCCAAAAGGGGAGACTCCCACACATGGTTCCCTAACTTGTTCCAATTATATGTACCAAACCCAGAAATGTAGCAGTGAAGGCACTTCAGAAGCAACCCTCAAGGCTACTCTCAAGCATACCAGATGGGTCTCAAAAGTAGTTCTCATGGGGACAGCTTCAAAGTGTCTTCGCTGCTACATTTCCAAGTTTGGAACATATTAGCTGGAACAGCTGGTCGAGACAAGCTTGAGAAATTCCTCACTATCCACCCCAGGGACACCATGTAGAAATACTGTGTAGTTACCTAATGCAGTTGCATGTTTACATTGGTTAGCTTCAGGTCTTTATTTTGTAATGCTTGTACAACTAATGGCAATGTGGGACTATCAGTCTGAAGTTCTACTAAGGTCTCAGTCTGTAGAGCAGAGTCCTTGCTATCTTATGACAGCCTTGCAAAATAATAGATTCCACCTGGGTTGGGGGAGAGGACTTTTTTTTTTTACCCAGATAGGTGATATAGTCATTATAGTTTTCAAGGCTGCCATGAAGATGAGCATGTCTCAACTGAACTGCATGATGTGGTGAGCTTTAAATCCAGGTTACTCCAAATCCTTTTCATCAGGCCAAAATCCCAGATTTGTTTACATACATTTCAGACTGTCGAATCAACCAGAGGGGACCACTGTTAGTACAAACAAAGCTGGGTCCCAGTCTCATTCCTGACATGGACAGAGAGATCATTCAAGGGAGTTATGGTTGGTGTGGAGGAGGCATAGGGCTTTGAGAATATGTTGAAGGAGTTAGAAGATCAAGAAGTTTAATGTTTATCAAAGGATATGGGGTAAGTTTGATGACACGTTATGAACCATAACCTTCAACTAGGCCAAAGGCCTATGGCCTAGTTAACAGTGGCCTGGGCAGGTAAAGCAATTATACTAACACATCAAGCCTGTTGTCAAGGCTTGTCCCAGAGCCCCAGTCAGTTTTTACCGAAACCAGTGAATTCTGATTTTGTAACCCTGAAATTTCTAGCTAGCTATAGGGCACATTAGCACCCTGAGCTTCTGGCAGTGACAGTAGGCTGGCTGAATGTTGTATGCCACAAAACACTTTTCCTCCAGGCTTGTCATTTCTTGACACCTATTCTGTGCCCTGCACATACGTCTGGCTGTATAACGTGGGAGCTCTTCTGCCAAAGTCCCAAATCCATAAGTTGGCAAGGGAAGGAACAAAAAGAAGTTTACCCTTCCCTCTCTTCTTTCCTGGGTGTCCTCTGCCTTCACTGCCCTGCTTTTTCATTTAGTCTGCTTACCCTGAACATGACTAGACCCTGTTTGCCCATAACCCATATTTTATTCTAAGACCTGGGAATGAAGCTTTCCTATTTCTTGTAGCATTTAAGTCCTTTGATCATAGCAGACATCAACAAGAGAGGGTGACAGGACACCTAATTTGATTTATTTATTTATTTTACAGTTCTATCTTCAGTGAAAAAAAAATCCCTTTTTGGGTGTCTCCAAACAGTCGAAGCTGCTTCTAGTCTTCATTTCATGACCAATAATGTAGGAGAAACTTTTTTTTCCTCTACTCATGTACTCATGTTTTCCACTATCAATGGGGGGTGGGGGAAATTATATATATAAAAAAACAAAACATAAAAGAAAACACCTGTTTGGCTTGCAGGAATTGGCCAGGGAAGCTGTTTTCCTGACAAGTCAAAAGCGACCATCACAGGGCCCCTTTAAAAAAAATGTCAGGAGTTTTTTCTTTATTTCATGTGAGCATTGGCAGAAACTCTGACAAGCAGTTCTTCATATTTTATTATGTTCTTGTCTGGCAGAATCTCTGTCAGGCAAAAACCTTGTCAGCGGAAAACCTGTCGTAGGATCAGAGGAGACAAAAACAGGTGTCACACAGGCAGTCAAAACTGAAGGAAAAAAAGATTAGGCTAAAGAGAGAAAGGCAGACAATTACATTAATGCCATTGCTTTTATCTTATAGATGTGTGTTATTATCTCTGGGTGCTGAGTGCGCAATTGCCTCAAAGAAAAGTAGACAGGAGACAAGGGGAAACTTGATAGTTATTAACTGAAGAGGCAGTGTGTCAAAGCTGGATGGGGTTCAAAGTTTTGCAAATGGATAAAAAAAATTGCAGACAGCAAGCAACGTCTGTGAACAAACTGTAGTTCTGCTTTTGGCTACTTAAATGTAGCAGCGATCTAAATTTTTCAACTTGGAATCAGATCATAGAGAATTAGTGAAAAATTTCATTTAGACTTTTTCAATAACATTTATTTTGTGTATATGCAATTGCCATGTGGGCTTTTTCCCCTTTTTTTTGATCCATTGTAAAATTGTTGCTAGAGCACAAGGCATTGAAAGACATGAAGGCAGTTGTCAGTGTAGCTGCTGTTTTGTCTGGGTTTGAAATGCCTATTATCAACACTTCTTTACTTTTAAAAAGCTATTAAGAAACCTTTTTACTAAATGTGAACATCTGTACATGCAAGCTGCAAATTAGGAGATCATAAATGTGTCCCTCTGTCAGAGACCAAATGGATTTGGCAAATGGGTTCCATTATTAGTTTTTAAATATTGTAAAATTCAGAAGGAAAAGTTCCTTTTGCTTCTAAATTAGAAAATACTACACTTCTTATCCTTCTCTGACCTTTTAAAATCTACTGGGCTGAGTGATTATTTCCCTTAAATCTATATTAAATAGTGACAGGGATAAGGACAGGAACGAAATAGAGGCAAAGAATACAGTTTCATACCTGATGTTTTTGTTCTGTTTCATCTACCCCCCCTAAATGTTTACTTCCCACTCTCAGTATTTGAACTTGGGGGTGGATGGTGTTTATTCCCTGCCTCTGAGAACATGTATATTAGGGGTGTGCAAAACAGGCTGAATCTGAATTGAATACAGCCTGAATCGGGGACAGTGATTCAATTCATTGATTTGGATCACTGTCCCGATTCAATTTGGCCAAATCCAAACCTGAAGATTTGATGCTGATTCAGAGAATCAATGATTCGGCCATAGACACAGCTGTAAATCTTTTTTTTCCTACATACCTTGAGGTACTAGGCGTGGCTTATGAGCGTTGAGATGGTGGGGTGGATGGAGCATCCCACAAGAGCGCAGGGGGACCCCCACATGCTTGGCGGTGGACCCCCCTGTACCCTTCCATCTCAGTGATCAGCTGCAAGGGGACCCCAGGTGCCCCCCCAAACCCAGGAGGCACCAGTCACCGAGTCGGAGGGCAGGGTGGTGGGTGCTTTTGGTCCACTTCCAGGTCTACCACCAAGCAAGCCAGGGACCCCCCTGTGCTTCCGTGGGACGCTCCATCCGCCCCACCATCTCAACGTTCATAAGCCATGCCTGGTACCTCAAGGTATGTAGAAAAAAAGATTTACAGCTGTGTCTATGGCCAAATCGCTGATCCTCTGAATCAGCATCATATCTTTAGATTTGAATCTCAGTATTCACAAGCCACCTGGTACCTTGAGGTATGTAGAAAAAACGTATAAAGCTGTGTTGATTCAGAGGGTTTCAATTTGGAGAGATGAAAAGGTCTCCTGCTTCGATTTGGATTTGGAGATTCGGCCACCGAATTGGGCTGAATCTCTGCCAAATCGAATTGGGCTGAATCTCTGCCAAATCGAATTGGTGACTGAAGCCTCGCACAGCCCTAATGTATATGCCTTTTGCTGGATCATGCTAAACTATCTGGCCTGTGGGCACCTTCTATTTCTAGCTGTGGGATGATGCTTGTGAAGAGCAAATTTTTCACCTATGAAATGCATCAGATTGCACCAATCCCAAGGTAGGTTGCTTCCAGACCACCCCTCTATGAGTGCTGTAGTTTGCTTGTTCCTCCAGTAAATTAGGGATTCATATGCCACATTCCCTTCTTGCTGAGGTTTGTTATTTTTTGAGGTCGGAAAGAAATAAGCCTGAACTCTGATAAATTTACAGCCATTCATTTTCACCAGTCACTCAAGTAAATGATCAGACAACTGCAGTGTGCACCACTGCATGGGGAAATAAATAGTGAAGTTGATGCTCATTTGCAGCAGTACTTGGTAAGAGCAATAGCTGCATTCCAGCAACATTTCTCCTGGGTATATTTTCACTACCATATATTCAGACAAGCCTCCCTATAACAGAAATTGCTGTTTAGCAGCAGTATTATATGAGAGCGCTGACATGTGGCTGACAGTCTTTGATTGCCCCATGTTGCTCATCCTATGTTGATTGTTCCACACAGTGCTGGAATAGTGTTATGGAGCCTAGCCATATTGATTTTATAGGTTTAATCTACTTGTCCATTCAAGTTTTGTTGCTTCAGAAGGTATACAAGTTTATTTAAGAAAAAGCAAAAAACCCAAAAACAAACAAACAAAAATTCCATGTGCTGCAGTGTTTCCTACCATGTGTCTCATTCTGCTAGTCACAGAGATACAGAAGTATAATTTGTTCATGACACCTAGGGCAGGGGTGGCAAGCATACAATACAGCCCAGAAACTCTGGTTCGTGGAGCTGCATAATTTTCATGTTGTATGCAGAGCTGGTCTGGTCCATGAGCTGGACCCAATGCTGTGGTCAGTCTAGGGCATGAGTTTCATGTGGCACTGACCAGCCGTGACACTGCAGCCCTGTACACTGACCAGCCCTGTACACTGGCTCTGGAGGCGATTCAGATTGGGCTATGTTGAAGCCAGCAGGCAGGGCCAGTCTAGCAGGATGCCTCAGGGAGTCCTCATGCTGTGCTGGCCCCCTGTGCTACAAGCAGCAGTCGTGGGACTGGGTCCAGCCCATGCGCCATGTGTACCACATGTTATGTTCACGGTGCCACACTGGCTGTAACGCAGCCAGATCTGACCTGCAGGCTGGCCCACAGATCCTTATCTGGTCTGTGTCTTACAGGAGTCTTACAACCCTGACCTAAGGTAAATCCAACAGCCTCAAATAAATAATAGTTTTTAAATGTTTGCGTGTGTATCTTTTGCTTTGCTGCTGGGTTTGTGGTTTGATGTTGGTACCAAAATACATACAGGAAATAGAAACATGGTCAATTTAAATTTAGAATTGAAAATGGACACAACATCAATTCTCATCAATAATCATTTCACATTAAAATGTGGAAACTTACTTTGCCAAATTCCTGCTCTGACAGTCCAGACCTTTTTTTTTTTTTTTTTTTGGAGAGACAGACTTTTCTTACTCTAGCATGTTTTTTACAATTCATATTAAAACTAGCAAGGCTAAGCAAGGCATATTTTTTGCATGTTCATTTTACCTTTCAAATAATGTGCAAGACGCTTTACATATAAAATTAATCTGTGTGTGTGTGTTTTATAATCAAAATGGAATATGGAATATTTTCAGGAGTAAGGCTTTTGCTTCAGACTGCACTCATTCAGTATACTTAGGTATGGAAGGGGTCCCAGGTCACTGAGAAGTCTTGCATAGCTGCAAATATGCAGAGCTGGCTGAGGTACGGATGAAGTGAAAGACTTCATTTTCTGGCTTTTGATAAATCGAAAAAGTCATTTGCCCTTATTTTAATATACCTTTTGTATTTAATTTCCTTGAATTGTATATGGTCCCAAAACCCCAATAAAATGTAAATGGAAAAGTAGATTTTTTTCCTCCTGTTTTACTACAGTTTAAAAAAAACACAATTGAAGCATTAAATTTTGTCCATTTATATATTCTAGCTAGATCCAAAGCCTTTGGCGGGGACTTGGCATAGAACACTTAATACACATGGACAGGCTAATCTATTAGCTGGAATTTTGCATAGTAAGAATACTACACACTGTAATGTGTAAAGATTGACATTGTATTGATTCCAAAAGACCCGTTTACAATTCAAATCATACTATACTGTGTCTCATTAAAACCTATGCGAGTTTTTTTTATTGTCTTATTATGTATTAAAGTATAGATAAGCCATATTTTCTAAAAGACTTCAAACCCAGCCTTCATTTGCATATGTACTGCTTCATATGCACAGTACTTTTCCAGACCGTTTGTCTTCACCACCACTTGTACACACTGTTATTAGAATAGGTGAACAAATTGCATATGGCTGAGAGTTTCAGAAACTGATTCTCACAGTTAAGCTTTGAATTCCCAAATCAGATACTTAAATGATTTGCCTCATTTTTTAAGTGATTGTTCTGCAAATTCTGGCTCTAGCCATCTCTTTCCCTTTGCTTGTCATGTTGCCTTAGATTTGTGTATCATGCAAACTTTCTTGCTAAAACTGCTAGACCTGCTGGGCTTTCTGCTATTTAGCTTGTGTCTGCAACAGAAGTTGATCAGGGTCATTAATGCAGGAGTGCTCAACACCCACCCTCAGGCTGGATCTGACCCTACTGCACTCTCATCCAGCCTGTGGAGCTCCCTGCAAGTCCATGGGGCGTGCCACAGGACTGTGGCCATAAGCACAGATGGCGAGGTGCACATGGTGGCACAGGGCCCAATCCCAGCACACAGGGCCAAGGAATGGCTCAGGTCCCAATCCTGGCATGCAAAACTGCATGGAAGCAGTGTGAAGTGGGCAAAGTTAGAGTGGGGTCTTTGGTGACCTGATCTGATCCAAGCACATCAGAGATGATTCAGCTCACAGGACTGTGGGGCCAAAAATTTAAGTGAAACTGGCATAGAGTGTTGTATGTACTCATGTATTCACTGGAGTGTCTACAAGTCCTCCCTATATAGGACACTACTTAACTCCTGATCTTTCAGGTATTTGGACAGTTATCCCTTGCAAAACTTTTGGTGGTGATAACTGTGGTTGCTTGCAGACATTTGGGTGGCGGGGAACAAGCAACCCCTCCTTCTCCTCCTAAAAGCCATGCTTGATTTTAAACGTGGTGTGCTCCTGCACTGAGCCCAACACATGTCCAAAAGAAGCAATGCGTTAGTTTGACACAGTTCCACAGCATCTGTATGGATCTGGTGCTTCTGTGGGGCTTTTTTGGCACTTTTATTTAATAACTGATTGAATCAGCTTTAGCTAAAAACCCCAAAAAGCCCCATGGAAGTGCCCAATCTATACAGATGCTGCAGAGCTGGGTCAAACTAACACGTCCTCTTGCAGTAAAGTGTGAGTTGTTTTGTTTTTTGTTTGTTTGTTTTTTTGGGGGGGGTTCCCCCACATCTGCAAGCAGCTTGTGTGGAGATCCCTGCAGATGTACAACAGGCACATGAATAGATAAGAAATTGCCCATTCTGATGCTAAGTTAATAGCAATTTAGCACTGAAGATAAACATATGCAACATTTTTTCACTAGCTAAAATTCCTGAAATGAACGTTTCAAATGTAGAGCTCACCACAGAAATATTATTCTACTGTATGTTCTAATAAAACACAAGGGCCTTTTTTTTTAGCCATTCCACAGAAATGTCAACTTATTTGCTCAGCAGAGTATGTGGTTTTAAGATGCATTAGGCCTTTTCTCCTGTATATCAGTGTATAGCTTTTCACTCACCCAGAGGGGAAAATACCAGAAAGTGGAGGCAACATCAATAATTAAAGGGAGTGAAGGAGCTGGCTAAAAGTGGGTTTCC
The DNA here is from genome assembly GCF_001723895.1 of Crocodylus porosus. NCBI lineage: Eukaryota > Metazoa > Chordata > Crocodylia > Crocodylidae > Crocodylus > Crocodylus porosus. The sequence continues at coordinate 50,244,803 of NW_017728950.1, forward strand.
CTAGCTTCAGCACTGTTGCTAAACAGATAGAACCCAAAAAACCACTTGCGGCTTTTGAAGAGATTATTTAGGTTATGGCAAAAGCAACACAAACATATTAAGGATTATGGCTTTTCTGGGTTAAGTTTTGATTCCACAGGTGGCATTAGTGCTATGACTAATAACTTCAGTTGGGCCAGGCAGAGTGCATATTTTAATGCACTTTAAAAGTGGTTGGTATCTTTTTAATAAAGAGACGTCTGCTTATGTCGTTTTTCAGATATGACAATAGCTCGTGTGTGTGTGTGTGTGTGTAATGTGTGTGTGTGTGTAGTGCCTTTTGATTCCAAAGCACTTAAAAACTTACTTGTGTACTACAAAGCAGAATAAATGTTCTCATCCCTGAAATGCAGTAGCTGTTCATCAATACACAGCAAGAGAGTACAATGTTTTAAGATGGGAAGTGATGACAAATGTCATATGCAGATGAAATGAGGGATTTAAGTTAGGCAAAATATTATTATTCAAATTGTTCCTGGTCAGGGCGATGGGGGTCCTAGGGGGGGTGGGGGTTGGGAAGCAGGGAAGAGGAACTCACTTGCTGCTGTTCACTGCTGAGACCAGCTGGAGCAGCTCTTCAGCCTGCCCCTCAGCTGGGGACAATGAAGACAGTGGAAGCGGTAGTGGTAAGCAGGGAAGGGCGGTGATTGGAAGGACAGAAGATGTGCTGCTGAAGACAGAGGGGAAGGAAGGGGAATGCTGGGAGCCAGGGAATGATGGTGATGGGATTCTTACCTGATTTGGGGACTTAATAAAAATCCCCATCGCAGCTCTGGCAGTATGGTCTGCTTGCCTCGGGGGAGAGGGGGGACTGGAAGCACTCCTGCACTCCTCTTCTCAAAATCCTGGCTCTTCCCATGGCTTCAGATTATTTCCTTTAATTAAGACAGAGTATTGGAAGTGGTTCATTAATGGTTCAGATGGGCAAGCAACTTAGGTGCTCTCCATAGACATTGTGAAATGGATCCCAGTGTCAGAATGCTTGGGAAGAATCTGGTGCAATACAAAGCTAATTTACTATGTAGCCTTTTTCCATTATTTTATTTCTTCCTTGGTTCTCAGTAAATACTTTTAGTAGTCTTTTTTTTTTTTTTCCCTAAGCAAATAAGGTAATACTTTGTAATTATAAATAATGCGAGAAGTTTCCATGCTCCTACACTATTTTGTTCCAGAGTCAAAAGCAATGAAGATTTCATAGATTTCATAGACATCAGGGCTGGAAGGGACCTCGGGAGATCATCGAATCCAGCCCCCTGCCCAAAGGGCAGGAAGTCAGCTGGGGTCATAGGATCCCAGCAAGATAAGCATCCAATTTACTCTTGAAGGTGTTCAGT